>NC_136283.1:1180974-1865416 GCF_964198595.1 Lampetra fluviatilis
CTGGACATTGGCATGTGCTCCTGAAGCGCGCTGCTACTGGCATGACGCGTGTCGACGAGAGCGCGGAGGGCGCTGTACAGCTCCTTTAGACCCCCCCCCCCGCACTCCCCGAGAGGCCCTCACCCGGGGTCACGCCCCGTCGCTAATAGCGGAGCGGAGGCGCGGCCACACGCCAGGGCACGCAGCCACAAAGACAAAGATCCCCCGTGTAGCCTTTGGCAGACTGTTGGGGCAAGTGCTGCTAGCGAGTAGCAGCACCGATGAAGGCCGGAACGGCACACGAGGGCGGTGGGTGGCCAGCAACCGGCCTCTTCGCCTTTGTCTCCCCGGTGGCGATGTTTACACACACCGTTACTCATTTAAGGCTGAGTCGACCTAGGGGACGCGTAGGACTGTTTCAGATAATTGTCACTGGTGTTGACCGTGAGCGGGAATCGTACTCGGATCGCGGGGTTCGTAGCGCAGTGCGCCAAACGCCGCACCGCCGCTCCCCGCACTCACGCTCCTATCACAACAACAGCAGCAGCCATCCGCCGCTAAGTGGCGGTGACATCACCACGGCCAGCCCTTGTGTCATGCTCGGTGCACTTTGAGGCCGACACGTGAAGTGCGCAAGGCGCGCCGCTCGCAAGAGGCTCACGGAACAGATCCAGGAGCTTCGGGTTGACTGACCGAGACGACCGACAGAGGCACGCCACCTGAGCTCTCCACTGTGCCAATTCCTACAAGTATACTGTACTCAGAGCCACCCCTATGGTAACGGCGACGCGGGGCGACGGCCCCCCTCCCCCCTATAGAGGGCCCTGGGTCTGTACTCACATGAGTACACGTGGCCGAATAGGGTGTGGACCCACCCTCAAATAACCATCATTTGCGTTCGTCCGTGGGCCAAAACAGAAATTGCTACCACCTACGGTAGCAATGTTTGGTCGTACCCATTTAGGCACCACGGTGGCGAGACGTTAACTACCTGACGTCGTTTGCAGGAGGTCGTGGGGTCGATGCCGACCCTGATGCTGTATATTTGGAGTCTGCGTGTCTATCTCCTCGTGGTCGCGTGGATTTTTCTCCGGGTCCTCCATTTTTCCCCTCCACGTTGAGAAACGTGCGTTTAGAGTATTTCGCTGCTAGAAATGACCACGTGAAAAGCCACTTCGCTGAACTATCATTTGTGGCCAGGTCGCTTCTGAAAAAACGCTAGATAGCTCAGTGGCCTCTACCTGGTAAAATAAAAAGTAAAACATAGTTTTGTTTCGTTAAATATGGCTGATACGAATTAATAACCTGATAACCCCCACTAATTTTTAATGGTAATCAGATAATTCACTGTTATTGGCCACGTAAACGAATCGTACCCGTCAACGTGATGCCACCTCAGGTGGTTCGGACAAGTGAAACACCTGGCCTGGGCACTGAGATGCTGCTGTGAGTGTCGCCCCTCTGCCACGCATTGTTTTTTTTCTGCCTCCAACTTCCCAGTCGCGTCATTCATGAGCCTCCTCCACAGAGGCCGATATTGACACCGTTGGTGCTAATCAGCAAGTCCACTCAGCTCCGCATCCTCCTGTGCCACACGCGCTCCATCTCTTCTCTAGCCCGTGGCGCGCCCGTTCAGCCCCCTCTCTCCGGCCAAACAGAAGCTGCCCAGGCATGCAGTGGCAGGGCATGCGGGCTACGTGAACCAGCCAACGCAGCCTCGGCCGCCGGAGGAGCCCACTGATGGGACTGTGTCCAGTATAGTTAAATCATCTTCGACAGCCAACTGAGACCAGGATATTGTGAATTTGAATGGAGTTCTAGAAGGATGCCTAACTACCACAGTGTATGAAAGACAGACATCTTAGAGATGAGAAATCAAAGATCAGTGGACAGATCGGCAAGATGGTATGCCATGGTCGTATGGACATGGGCTCATATTTACTCATCTACCACTATTATAGTCCACAAGATCTCCTTGCTTCGATTGTAATGCATCCACAATGTGTAGATGTTCCAGAGATGAAACTATATGCTGGAAATTACAATCGCATAGGCCAGGGGTGGGGACCGTCCGGCCCGCGGGCCGTATAACGTCGTCGAAATTATTTGGTCCGGTCCTGCCAAGGCAACCGCAGGCGGGACTCGAAATTCAATAAATCTCGGAGCAAACCTGGAAAAGCAGTTGCGAGTAGCAACATCATCAATAGCCAGCTAACATCACACGCCTCACCAAAGAGAAGCAGTTCCAGCCATCATATTAGGGGTGAGTTAATCAAATGTTTGACCAAATATAACAGGCTAAATTTAAAGTTGATAATTTTGTATGGCCCGCGAATTATGTTATAAATATCCAAATGGCCCTTGGTAGAAAGAAGGTTCCCCACACCTGGCATAGGCTGTTGAAAGACATAGAAGCGTCTTACTGGTTATGTTGATCTGATCTTGGCCATGCTTTCCAATGGCTCCTGCCAAAGTGTGAACGTCCATCACCCACTCAGGCATTATGTCATCTAATTAGATGACTCTATACCAAACGGCCACTTTCGTCAAAAATTTGAAGACTGCACGGAAGACATCTTCTCTGCCTATGTCCCTTCAATTGTGTCATCTTTAGTCGGGGAATAAGCAACCACCACCATTTATCTCCTCCCGTTGAATTGAAGGCGAGCCCACAACAGCGCGAGACTCACGGTCTTTAACACATAACAGCCCCTCTCCCTTCATTCTGTTTATTCGGAAAAACAGCAACTCCCTGTCTTTAAACTGCATCCTACACCAAGCCGAGAGCTGTCCACCTCTTGTGGTGACAGTAGCTGCAACTGGTCCACATGACCTCCTATATCACAGAGGTTCACTCAGCATGGGTCTAGTTCCCAACAGAGGAATGGCCAACGCTGCTCAGTGAATATTCAGACTTTCCACGGAGCCAGCTGTGGCAACTGCCTGTTGTTTCTGGAGGCTCTCAAAGGGGTATGTGTGAGGGTGGGGGTCAGTCCCCCTGGCATCGTCAGATGGGGTTTGTCCAGGGCAAGTAATGGACGCCTGTCCCCCTGGGGCCTCCGCACGTGCTTAATTGAATTTCCTTTTCATGGTCCTTTGGTAAATGCATTTAAGGTGGAGGAGTAACCAGCCCCTCACAAATCCAGAGCCCACATTAGTCATTGTGGTAGATGCGACCTTTCCACCCAGGTTGGAAGGACCACTCCTCCGCCCTCCGTTTGTTGCTTGAAGGGCGACTGCCTCCAACTGCGCAGTAGCATCCTACACGAGGATCATCCTCCACAGAGGCAGATCTTGACACCGCTGGTACCAGTCATCAGCAAGTCCACTCAGCTCCACGTCTTCCTGTACCGCATCAGCCCATCTGTTCTCTAGCCCGTGCCACTCATCCACCCACTCACACACTCACCTACCCACTCACCCACTTACCCACCCACCCACTCAAACACTCACTCTCCTATCAGCCCATGTCTTCTCTAGCGCGTGCTGTATCCGTTTATCCCCCTTTATCCAGCCAAACAGAAGATGCTTGGGCATGTGGTGGCTGGGCATGCGGGCTATGTGACCCAGCCAACGCAGCCTCACCTGCCCGGGGAGCTCATTGATGTGTCTAGATCTTTTTTTTAAACCATGATGGAGCGTAGGCCAACCAGCCTGAATGTTTCGAGGCGGCACAAGTGTTTCTGTAAGACAATCATACAAAGACAAAGACCCCCCCCCCCCCAAAAAAAAAGTCTTAACAGACTGTTGGGGCAAGTGTTGTTAGCGAGCACCTATGAAGGCCGGCACGCCAATCCTACACACACTCACACACGTACACCCAAGATAAATATCCCCCATCAAGTCTACATACACCGTCACGGTAAGTGATGCGAACAATCACATGTCAAGGTCGACACGGCGCATGAGAGGGTATTGCTGTGGCTAGAACCGCCTCGGCCGCCTTTGTCTCGCCAATTCTGTGTTTTTACACATCTTGGCAGGTACTTACCAAAGTCACACACACACAGGAGAAACGACCCAATGGCGCACACACTTCCACACGAAGCTGCTACCCTCCCCTTCTACACCTACACACCCCACCCAACACACCCCCAATCATCGAGGCACGGAGAGAGCCCTCCACGCACACAGCCTCAGCGCCCTACTCCACACACACACACGCAACACTCCAACCTTCCACACACACACCCTCTACACACACACTCACCCTCTACACACACACTCTCTACACACACACTCTGCACACACACACCCTCTACACACACACTCTCTACACACACACATCCTCGACACACGCACACCCTCTGCACACACACACCCTGCACACACACCCTCTACACCCACACACACACACACCCTCTACACACACGCACACCCTCTACACACACACACCCGCTACACACACACTCTCTACACACACACTCTCTATACACACACATCCTCGACACACGCACACCCTCTGCACACACACCCTCTGCACACACACTTTCTACACACACACACCTTCTGCATACACACTTTCTACACACACACGCACACACGCGCTAGCCACACGCACCACCACACCCATCGCCTCGCGCAACCGCGCAGCTCCAGACCACAACCCCCGCTCAGTGCCACCCCCCCCTCTCCCCCCCTCCCCGCAGGCCGCCTCCGCTCCCCAGCAGCGGACGCGCTCCGCGTCTCCGAGGGCAAGCGGATCGCTGCTCCCCCCAGGGGACCCAAGGGGGGGGGTCACTGCTCCCCCCAAGGGACCCAAGGGGGAGGGGTCACTGCTCCCCCCAAGGGACCCAAGGGGGGGAGTCACTGCTCCCCCCAGGGGACCCAAGGGGGAGGGGTCACTGCTCCCCCCAGGGACCCAAGGGGGAGGGGTCACTGCTCCCCCCAGGGGACCCAGGGGGGAGGGGTCACTGCTCCCCCCTCGCCCTCGTCACCCGCGCGTCTTCCTTCGTCTGCCTCGAGTTCGATTCCCGAGTCGTCTATTCGGAACCGCACCCACCCGCGCTGCCCAGCGTGGTGAAGTATGGTCAAAGCCCTGCATGACGGACATGTGTACGAGAGCACTGCGTTAGCGCTCTTCCCGTGTCTCCTGCGTCCCCGTCTCGTCCCGATGGCCCCTCTCTTTGCTGCGTCTCCAGCCACCAACTCCGTCCAACATATATCGGGTTGTCTCCCCTCGCCCGTGTCTCTCTGTACATCTCTCCCGTTCTCTCTCTCTCTCTGTGTGTGTCTGTACGTCTCTCTCTCTCTCTCTGCGTGTCTCTCTCGTTCTCTCTTTCTCTCTGCGTGTCTCTCGGCTCTATGTTTGTCAATGTCTCTCTGGATCACTGCTCTCTCTCTTTGCTGTATGTTTACGATCAGTGGAAACCAGAAGATGCTCGCTCGGTGTCGGCGGCGCTTTGCTTCGTTCATCGTTTCGTTTTTTTGGGGGGTTTTTTTTCAATGCTTTGCTTTATGTGTCCCCCCCCCCTGTTTAAATGAAAGATTTTACGAAAGATGCAAAGCTCTGTTCCTTCTTATTGCCCCCCCCTCTCTCTACCTCTCTATTCCATGGCCGCGTGCGTCTGCGCGTCTCCGCGTCTCGCTGTCTCGCTCCAACAAACATCTCAAAGCCGCTGTGTTCGCGTCTTGGCGAAGTGAGATTTTTGCGGCTACGAGGAGGGAGGCGGAGGGGCGAAGAGGGGGATGGGTAGCGGGGGGGGGGCTGTGGGGGGCGGGGGCAGCGGGTGAGTGTCGGAGCCCAGGCGGGGATGTGGGCGAGACGGACGCGACTGGCCTGCGATATCGTGCTTCTTCAGATTGTCCACCACCACCCCGTCCACCGCGCACCCGCCCGCTTGCCCACGTCTCAACCCCCACCCCGCCCTCAGCCCCTCCTGCCCCCCCCCCAACAGCCCCGCCCCCGGGTCCGGTGTCCGCGCCTCCCACGATCGATGGCGCCGCGTGCGCGCGCGGCCGCACGGAACGAGCCGCCGCCGCCGTGGCGGAGAAAGTCGCCCGGAGCTTGGCGCGCGATCCGCCGACCCCTTGTGGCCAAGAGGTTCGAATCCCAGTTCAGGAGGAGGAGGTGGGGGGGAGGTGGGTGGGAGGGGGGTTGGTGAAGGGGGTGGAAGTGGGTGGGGGGGAGGGTGGGTTGGTGAAGGGGGCGGGGTGGAGGTGGGTGGGGGGGAGGTGTGTGCAGAACCCGGACTCTGTCCCCACGCGACTCGGTGGTGCTGGTGGTGGGGAGGAGGATGAGGAGGTGGTGCTGGTGGTGGGGAAGAGGAGGAGGTGGTGTTGGGGGGTTGGCGGGGTAGGGTCGCGCAGACCTCCACGGGGTCGCAATGCCGTGCCCGAGTCCTCGGCGAGTCGCCGGAACTCGGTCGCCCGCTGCTGATTTCCAGATTGAATCAGCGTCCCGATGCGCCTCGAAGTCTGCAGTATGGTCAAGGCAAATCCAATCCCGCGGCCACATCCCAATTGTAGCCAATCCCACGTTCATTCCCATCGCAGGCCACTTGTTCGGACGACCCTGTCAATGTCAATCTGAGAATTCCCAGGATTTTTTTTTTTCAAATTCCCAGAAAATCCCATATTCCCAGACATTTCAAATCCCCAGTCAATTTCAGTGAATGTCAATTATAGGCAATCCCATAAGGGTTTTTTTTACAATCGCAGGAAATCCCAAAGAATCTCTACCAATCCCAGCCAAATCCATATTCGAGCTAATCCAAGATATATCCCAGCCGGTCGCACACAATCCCAGCCGACACCACTCGCCCTCCCCCCACCACGACCCTTGGCGGTTCCCACAACCAGGGCACGAGGCTCCACACCGCCGAAGGGAGAGAGAGAGACGCGAGGTCATGGGTAAATTCTTAAAAGTAACCTTGCGGCTGTCTGTTAAATGATTCAAGGTTTGAGCTCGACTGAACTGAGAGGATGTTCGGTGTTTCTATGATATTGCATTGTGTTTGTTATAGGATAATAGGAGTGCTACTTAAAGGGGCCTTTACTCGTAAGATTGGCTGTTTAAAGGTGCCAAGTTTCTTAAAGGAACCTGGATCTGTTAATGAAATAAATAGTCCCAAACATACGATTCATCTTTGGGATTTTTTTTTTCTCTATTGAGCATGCACTTTCTGTGTTTAAAGAAGCATTGGTCTGTTGATTAAAATAATATATACTTGTCTGTTACTGGGTCTGGATATCTTAAAGTAAGGGATGTTGTTAAGTAATGAAAGGGTGTTGTGTCAATCACTGCAGTGACGCTCTACACTTTGCTTTCTCTGTGGACTTGGGGAGAGGACGCTCGGACGTGATCACGTGATTTGACCAATCCCAGTTCCACGTTGGGGAGTGATGGGACTATGACCCGAGCTGAAACCTGACCCTTGACCTGACCCCAACTCCCCCCGCACTCTTACCCCTCCCCCCACTACTACACCACCACTACACCACTACCCCACTACCACCCCGACCACCGCGTAAAGGTCGCGACATCTACCGCTTGATGATGATATCAGGAGTCGAGCTTCGCTGGGGGTAACGTCACGTGGTGAGGTCACTCGGTAGTTACATGACGCAAGACAACCCCTCTGGTTGGGGAGGGGGGCGGGGGAGGCGGTGGGGTTAGAGGTCACGGTTGTCGTTACTGGTAAGGTGGCAATTTTAGAGTCCAGGTAGCCAAAAGTTGCCCCTACAGACGTGAATTCTAAAATCTACGTGGAACTTTCAGTGTTACCCCTCGTGTGCGTGGTGGGTTACCTCCGGGTCCTCCGGGTTTTCCTCCCCATATGAAGCGAAACACTAGTTCGTGGTATTGGGCAAACGTCCCAAATAACAAAACAAGCCTGCTTAGAATATTTTGAGACTCAGCGCAAAGTTCTGTTTTTTAATGCGGCAAATACGTGACGCAATTATTATTGGGTGTGGATTAAAATGATGACGATGATTATGGGTGCTCAATGAAGAGCGGCTATGAGAGATGGTCCTTCTGTTCAATCGCTTTGTCTCAGAGTTGGTGGATTGCATATCCGCCCGCCCACCCACCCACCACCTTCACGTGTCTACTTGGGGCATTGCTAAGTCACACGGTCCTTGGTTTGGTATTCGCAGCTACAAAACCATGGACCATATGAACTTCGTAGAAGAGTTCGAGCCCCGGTGAGGGTTATGTTTCGATCACGGTGAGCTGTAGAGTCGGATTGTGTTGACTGCGTGTTTTGTGAGGGTTGTTCTGAGCACGGCCATGCTTGCTGTTACAGATGAGTTATGGGTTCGGGTCGAGACCAGCGTTAGGGTTAGCTCTGGGTCGCGTTGGGTTAATCATGAAAATTCGTTTAATTTTCACATCGCGCCCCCATATACGCCGTGGCGTCTCAGAACGCAAACATTATAAGGGCACCCCCAGTGGCAGCTGTCTCTATGGGCGTGTGACTTAGCGCCTGGCCTGCAATGGGGGGGGGGGGTGGTGGGGGTGCTATGGTTTCTGCTGCTACTGCTGTGTGTAATTCGAATTGAGTAATTTGCGGGATAATTGTCGAAATTGGCAAATGTGCGTTAACGCTGCGAGCGGCAGGGCGAGGGTTGCAGGTGAAGCTTATCTGCCCCCGCGTATCGGGGGCGAGGGGGGTGAGGGGGCGAGGGGGGTGAGGGCCAATTCGCACTCAGTTGCCAAACCTCTGACGAGGCATTGGTGCTGACATAGCTCACGCTTGGCAAACACCGAGGACTCGCCCAGACTTCACTCCACCCCCACCACTCCACCCCCACCACTCCACCCCCACCACTCCACCCCCACCACCCCGCCCCCCACTGCCCCCTCGAGCCATGACGCGAGTCGGAGTTGCGTCTCCCGCCTCGCGTCTCAACCGCCCTGACCCCGGGGGGGGGGAGCCGGGCGCCGCGCCACCACGCGCGAGGAAAACAACACCGGGCGCCTCCTCCTACCCCACGAACTACCCACCCCCTACACAAAGACAAAGATCCCCCGTGTAGCCTTCACGGACTGCTGGGGCAAGTGCTGTTGGCGAGTAGCGCCTATGAAGACCGGCACGGCACACGAGGGGGGGGGGGGCGGCAACACCACGCCCGGCCACCTTTGTCTCCCTAGTGGTGATGTTTGCACACCGTACCAGGTATTATCCACTTTGATGCGGAGTCGATCAAGACCGGTTGTAAAAGTATTGGCCACACACACAAAGTGCTGTTAGCGAGCACCTATGAAGGCCCGTACGACCCATGAAGGGTTGGATGGCCAACAACACGTTACGCACACGTACATACACTGACACATACATACACACATTCACGTAACAAAGACAAAGATCCCCCGTATAGCCTGCAACAAACTGTTTGGACAAGCGGTGTTAACAAGCACCTATAAAAGCCGGCACGGCAGACGAGGGGGTGGGTGGCCAGCACCAACGCATTGCCACTGGGGATACAAAGGCTGCCGGGCTCATTTGAGGTTGAGTTGACCTAGGGTAGGCCCAGGGCCGGTCCAGGAAAACGTCACTGGCGTTGGTGGCTGTGAGCCGGAATCGAACTGGGGTCACCGGGTTCATAGCGCAGTGCGCTAACCGTTGCACTCCCGCTCCCCACACGCACAGTACACACACACAGCACACACACACAGCACACACACACAGAACACAGCACACACACACAGCACACACACACATCACACGCACAGCACACACACAGCACACACACGCGCACACACGCACAGCACACACACAGCACACACAGCACAGCACACATACAGCACACACACAGCACACGCACAAAGCACACATACACAGCACACACACACACGCGCGCGCGCGCGCACTCACGCACACAGCGGCGCGTGACCGGCCTCGGTCACGAGACGCGCGCCCCGCCTCGTTATCAGCGCGCGCCCCCGGCACCTGCTATCGCTGCGCCGCACGTGTTGTGGGTGGTGGTGGGTGGTGGTGGTGGTGGGGGAAGAGGAGGAGGAGGCGCGCGGTGCTGACAGTCTCTGAGCGGGCGAGGAGGGGCGGTCGGGGAGGCTCTGGAGGTGCAGGGGCCGCGAGGTCACGCGTCCGTCCGCCCCGGGCGGGAGGGGCCGGGGGCCCACCCTAGGGGGGACCCCGAGCCAGATGGCTGAGTGCGTGGAGCCAGTTTTTTTTAACTTGTGAAGCCTCCACGGCTTCCGTGCGTCTGTGCTTCTCTCGTGCTCTCGTTCTTCACGCTCGCGGAAACTCGAGCGAGGCGAAACTGCCGCCACAGGAGACGCGTAACGCGTCGTGTGTATCTGCGGGTGTTTGTGTGTCTTTGTCTTTTTTTCTGTGTGTGTGTTCGCGAGTCTGCGTGTGTCTGTCTTCTTGGGTGTATATGTGTGTATTCGCGTGTGTGTGCGTGCTTCTGCGTGTCTTTGTGTTGTTCGTGCTTGTGTGTGTAAGCGTGTCTCGGTGTGTGTTCTGTGTGCTTATGTGTCTGTGTGGCTGTTTGTCAGTGTGTGCTTGTCTGTGTGCTTGTGCGGCAACGTATACACGTCCTAGTGTCCGTGTGTTTGTGTGTACCCGTGTCCGTGTCACCACGTGTGTGTCTACACGTGTGTGTGTCTACACGTGTGTGTGTGTCCGTGCGCGCGGGAGGGCGTGGGGGCGGGGGCAGGAGGGGATGGAGGGGGCGCTTTATAAATAAACAGCCCGCGGGCAGGAGCCGCGTGCGTGGTGGATTCGCGTTCCTTTCCCCCCCCGCTCCCCTTCACCCCCCCACCTCTCCTTCCCTCCCAGAGCCCCCCCACCTCCTCCTCCCCTCTCACCGCCCACCCCTCCCCCCGGGGGCGCTTCTCAGGTTTAATCCCCACGTGTTCTCAGCGCGGGCGGCGTCCTCTCTCGCGCGTGGAGCGAGGGGAGATTTGAGGCCCCACTCACGAACCCTGCCACCCGCGCCGCCGCCGCCTCCTCCTCCTCCACACTTATTCTCCGCCGCGTCTGGACGCGTTTCTTGACTAATCGCGCCGGGCTGGGAGAGAGAGAGAGGGGTGGGGGAGAGAGAGTCGCGTGGAGTCGTGCGTGCCGCGTGTGATTGATGAGTCGAGCTGGGATGGTGTGTGTGTGTGTTGGGGTGTGTTGTGTGTGTGTGTTGGGGTGTGTTGTGTGTGTGTGTTGGGGTGTGTTGTGTGTGTGTGTTGGGGTGTGTTGTGTGTGTGTGTTGGGGTGTGTTGTGTGTGTGTATTGGGGTGTGTTGTGTGTGTGTGTGTTGGGGTGTGTTGTGTGTGTGTGTTGGGGTGTGTTGTGTGTTGGGGTGTGTTGTGTGTGTGTGTTGGGGTGTGTTGTGTGTGTGTGTGTTGGGGTGTGTGTGTGTTGGGGTGTGTTGTGTGTGTGTGTTGGGGTGTGTTGTGTGCCCGGGCGTGTATATAGTGGGGAGCGGTAGTGTAGCAGTTAGCGCGCTGCGCTACGAACCTTGCAACCCGGGTTCGATTCCCGCTCACGGCCAACACCAGCTACTATTATCTGAACCGGTCCTGGGCCTCCTCTAGGTCGACTCAGACTGAAATTAGTACCTGGTGCGATGTGTAAACATCGCCAATTTTGGTGACAAAGGCGGCCGGACGTGGTGTTGGCCACCCACCCCATCGCGTGCCGTGTCGGCCTTCATATGTGCTGCTCGCTAACAGCACTTGCCCCAACAGCGTGCCCAGGCTATACGGGGGATCTTTGCCTTTGTTTGCGTGGCGTTACGGTTAGCGCGCTGCCCTACGAACCCGACCACCCGAGTTGGATTCCCCGTTCCGGTCGTAATCGGCACTAATGCTCGCTAACAGAACTTGCCCGTGAAAGGCGGTACGGGGGGGATCTTTGTGCGCGCGCGCGCGTGCTAACTTGCCGACACACGACCACACACACCACGCGAGCAGCAGCAGCAGCAGCAACAACAACAACAGCAGCTGCCACTCGCCACTCGCTAGTGGCGCCGTCACCACTGCGCTTGTGCCAGGCTAGGTGCACTGCGGAGGCCACGTGAAGCTCGCTCGCGCGATTTCCGCTGGAAAGACCTATGACGTAAAAACAAAGGCAGATTATCCCCGTGTAGCCTCCACGGCCTTTCGGGGCAAGTGCTGTTCGCGATGACCTTTGAAGGCCGGAACGGCACACGAGGTTGTGTGTGGCCAGCACCAATGCTGATGTTGACATTTCAGGATGAGTCGACCTGGGGGAGGCCCATGACCGATAATCGTCGGCCCTAAGCGGGAATCGAATCGAGCGCGCTAACCGCTACACTACCGCTCCCCACACACACACACAGACACGCGCACACCACACACGCATACACACCTATTCCACACAGACAAAGGACCCCCGTATAGCTTTATCGACTGCTTTGTCAAGTGTTGTTATGGAGCACCTACAAAGGGGCGTGAAGGGCGGTGTGGCCGTGACGAAACCCGGTCGCCTTTGCCTCCACTGTGCTAATATTTACACACAAAGACAAATGTCCCCCACATAGCCTTCACAGACTGTTGGGGCAAGTGCTGTTAGGGAGCACATAGAGAAGGCCGGAACGGCCAGCACCACGTCCGACCGCCTTTGTCTCCCCTAGTGGTGATGTTTACGCACCGCACTAGGTACTAATCTGAGGCTGAGTGGACCTAGGGGAGGCCCAGGATAGGCTCAGATGTTCGTTACTGGTGTTAGCCGTGAACGGAAATCGAACTCAGGAGGCTGGAATCGTAGTGCAATGCGCTAACCGCTACTCTACCGCTTCGCCCTAACAGTGCTAATATTTACACACACACACCCACAGACACACACACCCACAGACACACACACCCACACACACACACCTACAAACACACACACCCACAAACACACACACGTACCACTCAATCACAAGGTCACAGAACCACACCGCCTCAAACTTACACATTACTATATACGCCACGCACATCAACACAAAGGAAAATATGCCCGTACAGGCAAAGTCGATTGTTGGCACCAATGCTGTTATGGCGACCACCTATGAAGGCCAGAACGGCTCACGAGGGAATTGTGTGTGACCAACACCACGTCCGTCCGCCTTTGTCTCCCCAGTGCTTGTGTGTTACACAACGCACCAGGTACTGTACTCACTTAAGGCTGAGTTGACCTGGGGGGGTGGCCCAGGACGGGTTCAAATATTCACTGTCACCGTTGTTGGCCTTGAGCGGGAAGGGAACTCGACGGTTGCCTGGTTCTTTGCGCATTGCGCTAACCACTGCGCCCACCGCTCCCCATACGCACTCACGCACGCGTACACACGAACACAAACAACGACACGTGAACCGCCGCCGCCGCCACCGCCGCCGCGTGTTCACTCTGTGTACACTCCGTGTTCACTCTGTGTACACTCCGTGTACACTCCATGTTCACTCTGTGTTCACTCTGTGTTCACTCTGTGTACACTCCGTGTTCACTCTGTGTTCACTCTGTGTTCACTCTGTGTACACTCCGTGTGCACGACGTGTGTACGACGTGTTCACACGCGCGCCGCTCGATTGCTCGTCGGCCGTAAGTAGGAGCGTCAAAACGCCACGGCGTGAACGCTGCGGCCAGACGTGCGCGTCTAAAGGTCGGGTTTACGCAGAATTTAACACCACTGCCGCCCGCCCCTACTGCACACACATCCCCCCACCACTCTTTCCGCCCCCCTTAACCCCCCCCCGCCTTTCCCCTGAGCCCGGATACCCGGGCCCGCAGGGAGGAGGGAGGCTTCAAAGCTTCCGACGCGCGGAGCCAGAACGCTTTTACACCCGCAGCACTCACACGCACAGGCGCACACACACACGCGCACACACACTCACACACACGCCCACACACACACACTCGCGCCGACACGCGCACACACACACACTCGCACACACACGTGCACACACACACAAGCACACACACACTCGCACACACACAAGCACACACACACTCGCACACACACACGCGCACACACTCACGCACACACACACTCACGCACACACACTCGTACGCACACACACGCACACACACACTCACACGCGGGAAGAGAACGCGTATTGTGCGTGCGTGTGGCGTGTGTTTGTATATATAAAGACAAAGATCCCCCGTATAGGCTTTAACAGACTGTAGGGTGGGAAGTGGTCTTGGCGAGCACATATGAAGGCAAGAACGGCACACGAGAGCGTGGTGTGGCGAACACCACGCCCGACCGCCTTTGTCTCTCTGATGTTTACACACCCCGTACCAGTTACTCGTTTCAAACTGAGTCGACCTAGGGGACGTCCGGTAACCGTTCAGACATTCGCCACTTTTGGGTCGTGAGCGGAAGTCGAACTCGCGTCGCCGGGTTCGTAGCGCAGCGCGCTAATCGCAGCGCCACCGCTCCCCACGCAACACACGCGCGGGGCTACACACACGCATACATACAGACAATGACGCAGACACACACGTACACACAGACACACACAGACGTACACACAGACACACACAGACGTACACACAGACACACACACCACGAACACACGAGTCCGGATCCCCTAACGCAAGGGGCGGATTTCGCGTTCCGCGAGGTCGCGCAGCCTCTGGGCTCCGCGCCAAAGTCGCGCCGGGACTCGCGCCACGGGCAGACGTGCGCGCACATGTGCCAAACACACACACACACGCAGATATACACACACACTAACACACGCAGATACACACACGCAGATACACACACACTAACACACGCAGATACACACACGCACATGTGCCAAACACACACACACACACGCAGATACACACACACAGATACACACACGTACATGCACTGACACGCAGATACACGCATGCAAAGACAACAACAACCGCCTTTCGCCACGAAGTGGCGGTGACGTCACCACGGCGCTTGTGCCAGGCGATGTGCACGTGAAGTGTCGAAGGTAGCTAGCAGGAGGTCACGGGACAGGCCCAGGTGCCATGAGTTGACTGACTGAGATGACTGGCAGATGTACCACCTGTGCCCCCTACTGTGGCTACTTGTTGCGCTTTATGCGACGGGCGCTCCGAGCGTTGTTGTGAGCGTCGCTCCTCCGCCCTTGTTATTGCAGGAGGGCGACTGCCTCCAACCGCCCCAGTAGCGTCCTTCACGAGCCTCCTCCAGAGAAAGTGATCTTGACACTGCTGGGACCAGTCATCGGAAAGTCCACTCAGCTCCACATCCTCCTGTACCACATCCCTCCATCTGTTCTTTAGCCCGTGCCGCACCCAAATAGCTCTCTCCACTCGGCTAAACTGAAACTGCTTGAGTATGCGGTTCATGGGCAAGCGGGCTACACGACCTAGCAAATGGAATTGCCTCGCCTGCCTGAGAAGCTCACCGATATGAATGTGTCTAGATATTGTCAAGATCTGTGAGCTCCTCATACTGTAATCCAGTCTGGTTAAACGCGGAATGAATCGTAGACACGTCCACCCTGAATGTTTCATGCCGGAGCAGCTGTTCCTGTAAAGACGTCCACGTTTCACAAACACAGACAAGGGAGGGCATGACTGTGGCCGAGAAGACCCGGAGTTTCGTGTGGAGGAGCGATACAGGCCGTGTAGTTTCGACAGCATAAACCAGTTGATGAAAAGATAACGCCGCTCCACTGATTCAGAGGGAAACCTCCTCTACAATCCGGGGCTGGTCAGACGCCGCACTGCCAAGACGCAAGCGTTTAGATGATTTTGTTGCGATACATGTCCACGTGATAAGCAACTTCGTTGATCTATCATTTGTGGCCAGGTCGCTTCTGAAAAATAAGCTAATAGCTCAGTAGGTTTTACCTGGTAAGATTAAACAAACTGTTGTGTTTATTGAAACATTTTATTCAGTGATTTGATGGGCTTTCTAAATATGGTGCACTGTTGTCGTGTTTTTGTATTGTTTGTTAGTTGTAACGTTATGACATTCCCCGACTGCACATCTGTGAAAACGAGCTGTATAGCTCATTGGATGCCTTAAGTGCCAATCCAGATTCTGACACGAGAGCTCCCTCGGTCTCATTCAGAAGCTACCTGGCCACACGTAATAGCTCAACCGAGCAGTTGGTCATGTGGACATTTACAGTGGCAGTGAAATACTCTAAACGCGTGACCACGGGGGGGGGGGGGGAGACACGCAAACTCCAAATATACAACAGGTGTCAGGGTCGGGATCGAACCCACGAACTCCTGTATACCAGGCAAGGTCGTTAACATCTCGTCACCGCCACACAAAAGACAAAGATCCCCCGTAAAGTCTGAACAGACTGTTGGGGCAAGTGCTGTTAGCGAGCAACTATAGACACACACAGACACACACACAGACGCACAAACAGACACAGGCGCGCGCACACAGACGCACACACATAGACACACAGAGACACACACAGACACAGACACACACACACACATACGCACACACACACACAGACGCACACACACAGGCGCGCGCACACGGAGGATCGCTCGCGCCCCGCTCGGCGACTCGTCTCGGCACCACGCAGCCGCCACCCCTGGGAGCGCGGCCAGCTGCCGTCCGCTACAGCTACACACACACGCAGCTACAAAGACAAAGATACCCCGTGTAGCCTTAACAAACTGTTGGGGGCAAGTGCGGTTAGCGAGTAGCACACATAAAGGCCGACACGGCACAGGATTGGGAAGGTGGCCAACACCACGCCCGACCGCCTTTGTCTTCCTCGTGGCGATGTGTTTTTTTTACGCATCGCACCAGGTACTCAATTGAGGTTGAGTCGACCTAGGGGAGGCCCATGACCGGTTCAGAGAATCGTCACTGGCGGCCACGTTCGTAGCGCAGCGTAGCGCTACCGACTACACACACACGTGGTTCCAGGCAAGGACACGCTCGCAGACTCTAAGTCGGTCCCGCCAAACTCTCATGCACCCACGACTCTCTCTTCCACGAACCCCTTCACCCGCACTCCGTACCCCTCAGCGTGAAATCCCGAGGGGGGGGGGCGGTGAGAGGATGAGAGGGGAGGGGCAGGTGAGGGGTCCGAGAGAGATGTAGCGGAGGTGGATGAGGGGGTTTGAGAGGCGATGGGTGAGGGGGGATGTAGAGGGGATGACGGTGAGTGAGGTGGGGTGGAGGGGAGAGAGGTGAGCTTGAGGGGTGCAAGAGGAGGGATGAGAGGGAGTTGGGGGGGAGAGGTGGGTAGGAGGTGAGGAAGAAGGGTGAGAGTGGGACAAGACGAGGGAGCAGCGTGATACAGGCCAGGGGAGTGAAGGGGCTTACAGGAGAGGGGTAGGTGGGAGGGAGGGGTAGTTGGGAGGGAGGGGTGAGGGAGGTGAGGCGGGAGGGATGTCACGTGACTCGACGCGTTGTTGTTTTGAGGCGGCGGGCAGGGCCGTGTTATTGTTTTGATTTTCTCTCTCCCAGAGAGGCGCCCGTCTCAACCACCTGGCCCCGGCCTGGGAACGGCGCGTGGTGCCCCGTGACCTCCCCCCGACCCCCTCCCACTATGAAGCTGCCGCCTTGGCGCATCGACCGAGTTGCGTTGCGAGTCTTTTAGGAGGTCCCCCGAGCGAGCCACCCCATCCATTGATCCCTCCTTCGCCCCTTGTACGCGTAATCATCATAACAGTCCTGTAGTAATAAATAACGAGCGTCCTTTATTTACCCGGGAAAGCCTCGCAGGATCTCAACCACAACGTAACCCATCGCCTCACCCAACACAAGAGTACAACCACAACCCGAATATACACAGCAGACATCTAAGCCCTAACACGAAGCTCATCCTTACACCTATATAATCACTAACCTGACTCTACACTCTTGCACCATATTATTAACACATACCCCACAGCGCAAACCAATATCCTATAAGTTACAACCACAACCTTAACGCCATCCTTTAGATAGACTAACTTAGTCCCCATGGCTAAAATCGCACACCCAACGCTGTAGCATATAAACCATTAACCCAACACGAACTTACTACATGGCATCCGCATACATATCCTAACCCTATTGATCCAACATACTATACCCTAACCCAATACTTTAAACTATAACCCTGCAACATACTCTATATACCCTAGCCCAAAGCTCCAATTAATCCCATTAACCCGAACCCACATCCTTACCCTAACCATAGACCCAAACCTATATCCCAATCCTAACCATGACAAATACATCCTAACCCTAATCCGACCCTATGTCCTAGATCACAACCCTGACGCTAACCTTTACCCTAATCTTAGACTGAACCATAAAAGTCAGTATCACCAGAACAATAATCTATCAACACGAGCCAAAACCGAAACCCAGACTAACACAAAATCCTAACGAACCCGCTAACACGAACCCTACATACACCCTAACCCTATAGCCCTGCCCAAACCCAGACACCATCCCACACCACCACAACCGTAGCCCTGCGCCCTAAACCCTCAGCACGAACTTACACCTCAGTCCCGAACCCAACCACGAGAAGCGCTCAGACCCCAGCCATCTGCCCCCCCCCTTCTTTCCCCCTCGTGCTTCTCCCACAACGCCCCGATCTGCCCCCCCCTCCCCGCCCCCCCATTGTAACGCACGGGACGCGGTCCGTCCACGCGTCTCTCAACACCGGAATCGATCCACGGCGCCCCACGGGATCGATCCACGTCACTCCCCGTGCAACACGAGATGAGGCCGACGTGAGGGGTTCACCTCCCCCCAACCCACCATCCCAACCCCCCCCGAAGCCCCCTTCCACCTCCCTCCGGGGACCCCTCCCCCCCTGGCTCACTCGCACACCTGGCCATACACCTGGCCACCCTCGTAGCGCCGTGTCCACGCGCCTGTTTGTTTAATTGTTCTACGTCGAGCGTGGACGCCGAGGTCCCGCGGCACGGGTCACTGTGAAAGACGCGGGGGTGGTGGGCGGTTGTGCGGAGGGGGGGGGTAGCGGAGGGTGGTGGGCGGTTGTGCGGAGGGGGGGGGTAGCGGAGGGTGGGGGGCGAGGGGTGCAGGGTACGGCTGCGTCGCGGCCTTGATAAGCGACGGACACGTGGACACGAACGCATGGATACGCAGAGAGACGTGGACACGGGGAGACACGTGCGGGGCGCAAGGGGCGGGGGGAGACGGAGATGAGAGGACAGGGAGACGGGGAGACATTGAGGCACGCGCATACGAACACAGAGATTGACGGAGACACGACACCGCAGGCGTGTCCATCACACACGCAGAGAGACACACGCAGACAGACGCAGACACACGGAGACACGCATTTCCATGCGCAGAGCACATATACAGACGAGCGGATAGACGGGAAATAAAACGTGGAGACATAGAGACACTCTGAGAGGCAAACCACGTGGCAAGGCTGATTAGTACAGACAAGTAAACATAGCGCAGCGAGACAGATAGACGGACACACTGACACACACGCAGGCCGAGAGAGAGACGGGATACACCATTAGATGTACAGACAGACAGACAAGCCTGCAAGCAGACACACACACAAACATGCAGACACAGCGACAAGAAGGGCTGGCAGGCAGACAGACCCACAGACAGGGAGACAGGCACATGTCGGGCAGGCAGTTACAGACGCCAGCATTGACAGGCGGACAGCTCGAGGAACGCACAGGCGGACAGACGGGGAGAGCGGTGGGCAGGGGGGGGGAGACGCACACGGCGCGCCCAATTTGCGCGAGGGAACGGCGAGATGCATTATTCACGGATCCTTTAAGGGGAGCGGCCAGACATCATTTCACGGTCCGATTGAAGCGGTCCCCCTCCCTCCCTCCCCATCCCTCATCCCCCAACCTCCCCCCCCCACAACTCCCCCCCCCCGCCTCCTCCTCCCTCCCCGCCCCCCGGCTAACCTCCATCTCGCGCGCGAAAGCACGCACGCGCGCATTCATCACACACACTCACACACACTCACACACACACAGACACACACTCACACACACTCTCACACTCACACACACTCACACTCACTCACACTCACTCACACACTCACTCACACTCACTCACACACACTCACACACACACTCACACACACACTCACACACTCACACACACTCACACACACTTTCACACACTCACACACACTCACTCACACACACACAGACACACACTCACACACACTCACACTCTCACACACTCACTCACACTCACTCACACATTCACACACTCACACACACTCTCACACACTCACTCATACACTCACACACACTCACTCACACACTCACACACACACACTCACACACTCACACACACACACTCACTCACACACTCACACACACACACATACACACACACTCACTCACACACACTCTCACACACTCACACACTCACTCACACTCACTCACACTCACTCACACACTCACACACAACACAACAACCGCCATTCGCCACTAAGTGGCGGTGACGTCACCACGACGCTTGTGCCAGGCCATGTGCACCTTGAGGCCACGTGAAGTGTCGAACGCCCGCTGGCAGGAGGTCACGGGGCAGACCCAGGTGCCACGGGTCGACTGACCGAGATGACCGAGATGACTGGCTGATGCACCACCTGTGCCCCCTACTGTGCCAACTTGCTGTGCTTTAGCCACCCGGCGCTCCGCTCGTTGTTGTGAGCGTCGCTCCTCCGCCCTCCGTTGTTGTTGGAGGGCGACTGCCTCCAACTGCCCAGTAGCGTCCTTCACGAGCCTCCTCCACTGAGGCCGATCTTGACACCGCTGGTACCAGTCATCGGCAAGTCCACTCAGCTCCACGTCCTCCTGTACCACATCACTCCATCTCTTCTCTAGCCCGTGCCGCGCCCGTTTAGCCCCCTCGATCCGGCCGAACAAAAGCTGTTTAGGCATGCGGTGGCTGGGCATGCGGGCTACATGACCCAGCCAACGCAGCCTTGCCTGCCGGAGGAGCTCACTGATGGGACTTTGCCCAGATCTTTCAAGGACTTGTGAGCTCCTCACACAATCCAGCCTGGTTAAACCCAGGATGGATCGTAGGCAGGCCAGCCTAAATGTTTCCAACCGGCGAAGATGCTCCACTAGGGGGGTCCACGTTTCGCAAGCATAGAGAAGGGAGGGAATGACCGTGGCCGAGAAGACCTGAAGCTTCGTGCGGAGCGACAGACCAGGTAGCTTCCACACAGCGTTACGCAACCGATGAAAAGATATTGCCGCTCGACTGATTCGGAGTGAGACCTCTGCTGATAAACTGGAGCCGGTCATGAGCACACTGCCCAGGTATGGGAAACTCTCTACTCTCTCCACAACTGCCCCATCACCGATTGGGAGTTGTGGGGGCGGAGTGCCCGATGGTACAAAATACCCAGGCAGGTGCTTAGTTTTGGTGGGGCTGATGGTAAGGCCCCACCTCTTAGTGGCACACTCCAGTCTCAGCAGCAGCGTCTCCAACTCCTCTTCTGAATGAGCAGCTATTACCAAATCATCGGCATACATAACGTGGTTGACCAATAGGGAGCCATCCCTTGATCGCACCCGGGCGTCGATCAGCCTCCCATTATATCTGTACCAAATGGTAATTCTCCCGGTACAGCTATTGAAGGCTTCACGAACTACGCAGTCGAAATAGATGTTAAATAATGTGGGAGCCAGAGGACATCCCTGTCGCACCCCAAGGTGTACAGGGAAAGGCTCCGACTCCCGGCCACGTAGTTTTACCCGGGCCCGCTCACCATCATGAAGGTCCTTAATGATCGTGAGCAGAGGGTCAGGGACTCCGAAAGCACGAAGAACAACCCAGAGCCCAGTCCTACTGATGGTATCATAGGCCTTGACCAGGTCAATAAAGCAGAGATGTAGGTCTTTTTGGAATTCCCTACACCTCTGCTGTAGCAGACGGACAGAAAATATGGCATCTGTGCAGGACCGCCCTTTCCTGAAACCACATTGGGGCTCCACAAGCCTCTCCTCAGCGTGCCTAGCAAGGCGATGTTGAATAATCCTTGCCAGGACCTTACCCGGCACACTGAGGAGTGAGATGCCCCTGTAGTTGTTACAGTCGGTACGGTCCCCCTTCTTAAAGAGGGGGACCACCAGGGCATCCTTCCAGTCCTGCGGAACCCGTCCAGTGGTCCAGACTGTTGTGATGATGTCATATAGGGCAGTCTGTGCACAAACGCCACCCTCCCTCAGCATTTCGCCTGGGAGATCATCTCTGCCCGGTGCCTTCCCTGGTCTCAGACTCCGGATCGCCCTCAGTACTTCCTCAACAGCCGGTACCTCAGCCAGCCACTCACAGGGGGTGACCTCTTCCAATATTTGAGGCACCGCAGCCTCAGCAGGGTTATCCCCACTTTGTGCCATGATGTTTTCCTGGCTGAGAGATTTTCCCTCCCCCAGGACCTCACAGAAATGCTCAGCAAATCTGCAAACCTGTTCCTGGGGGTCGGAGATTGGATCACCGTTTTTTCCTCTAATGATGGTAATAGGTGTGGCGCTGCAGGTTACTTTTTTGATGGAGTTAAATAGTGATTTGTGATCGCGGGCCACTGAGGCAGACTCCATCTCCTCAGCAACCCGCGACCACCACCCATCCTTACAGCGCCTCACGGCTCTCCGTTCCTCCGAGCGAAGACTGCGGTAAACCTCCTCATTCTCTGACGTGGGATGCTGTAGGCGATGAGAGTGGGCTTGTCGCTTTTTCTCAATTAACCTGAACACCTCCTCCGTCAGCCACACACACTCACACACACACAGACACACACTCACACACACTCTCACACTCACACACACTCACTCACACTCACTCACACACACTCACACACACACTCACACACACACTCACACACACTCACACACACTCACACACACTCACTCACACACACACAGACACACACTCACACACACTCACACTCTCACACACTCTCTCACACTCACTCACACATTCACACACTCACACACACTCTCACACACTCACTCACACACACACACTCACTCACACACTCACACACACACACATACACACACACACACATACACACACACTCTCACACACTCACACACACTCACACACACTGCAGAAAGAAACGTACCCGCGCGCACTCAAATACACAAGACGGACTGTTGGGACGAGTGCTGTTGGCGAACGCCTATTGACGTCCGCACGGCGCACGAGCGGGTGGGTGGCCAACACCACGCGCGTCCGCCTTTGTCTCCCCAGTGCTCTAAGACACCCCGCGCCAGGCATTCATTCAAGGTTCAGTTGACCCGGGCGCGGTAAGCGCCGCGGGCGAGTGCGGCACACGCGCAGACACGCGGAGAAGCCCCGAACCGGCGATGATCGTCGCCACGGACCGTGTTGACCGCGAGCGGGAATGAAACCCTGGTCGCCGAACTCCCCAGCGGTTAGTGCGCTTACCACTGCACCACCGCTCCCCACGTATACAGAGAACACACGCACGTAAGCGATATACACACGCCCATAAACAACACACGCATACACAAGATAGACATTGGTGTTGTTACAATATAAAGGGGGGGTAGGTGTTGTACTACCAGTAACCGCATGCAAAAAACGGGTTAAGACGGTTACGGGTTTTCCCGCACGTATATAAATGAACAATAACTCTGCCATGTTTTGCCGTTTTAATTGAGAAAAAAAGGTAAGGACGCTGCCGAGGTGGCGTCAACAGCAGCAGCAGCCCAGTGGGTGCCCCTTCAAGTTTCACTGAGCGGAGCACGTGGCAGCCCGTAGCCGAGCAGGTGTGGAGGTGGCAGCGAGGGTTGGTGGATCACCGAAACGAATGTTGTGAAACTCCCTTCCTCGATGGGGCGTCGAGGCGGAGCCGTACACCTGGCACGCCAGAAGGTGGCGGCACAGCAGCACAACACGTGATCTCCACCTGTTCCATCTGTACGGGGATAGAGTGTTGCTCCGTCGCACGCGTAGGTTTTTGGCCGGGTGCTCCTGTTGCCTCCCACACGCAACTACTCGTTCATTGGCCAACAACGCTTTAATACATACGGAGGACCGCAGAGCTTGGGAAATAGTTTTGGCACCGGCTCACTGCAAGGCTGCTGCCTGACCTGCTTGTCCGTGTTTCCTCCTCGCGCCTCTGAGTCGCCTTCATCTGCCCAGTGCTGATGTCCAGACACCTATTTGTCGAGACTGAGTCGACCGAGGGAGAGTCCCAGGGGGGGCGGTTCGTATAATCACCACCACCGCGATGTCTGTCGTCACCGCGAATCCGAACTCTTGCCGCTGGGTCCGTCGCACGGCGTGGGTGCTAAACCACCACCACCACCCTGTGCACGACTCACAAAGACAAAGATCCCCGGTATAGCCTTAACCGACAGTCCACCTAGGGGAGGGTCCGGTGACCGGTTCAAATATTCGCCACTGTCATTGGTCGTGTGCGGGAAGTGAAGTCGCGTCGGCGTGTTCGTAGCTAACCACGACACACAGATACACACAGAGACGTACTTGACACGCACACACACACTGCACGCACACACCGCACACACACACACACCGCACACACACAAACACCGCACACACACTGCACAAACGCACACACTGCACACACCACACACACACACTGCACACACACCGCACACACACACACTGCACACACACCGCACACACACTGCACACACACACTACACACACACTGCACACACACACACACGCTGTGTGTTCTGGCTACCGAGTCCCCTCTGTGCCCACCGCACGCGGGGAGATGTAAAAGCGGCGCCGCGCATTGTGCCGCCTGCTCCCTCTGCTACACCACAACCACCTTCACGAGAGCAGCGGTAACGACTCGACCGAGACGGTTGTGCCCCCCCCACCCCGCTACCCCCGCTGCCCCCCGACACAAACCCCCTTGGCCTGTGTGTCTGGACGTCCCGACGACGTCGTGTTCCATCTGAGCCATCGCCCACACCCAACATGGACCCTGTCCAATCGAGCTCCCCACGCCGCCTCCTCCACCAGCGCGCGACGAGGAAGAGCCACCGGCAGTCCCACAGCCACCACGAGACTCGCAGACCGCGTGGTGACGTCACTCCCGGCAGAGACCAGTCGCTCCCGGCGACTGGTCTCTGGGTGTCTGTGTTGGTCTATGGAATCGCCGTATGAATCCGTATCTAAAAGCCATGGATGTCATGGTTCGGTCGTTTGTCTGACAGCGACGAGGCTAGTGGTGGTGGTTCACTCGCGGGCCTCGACGACAAAACGGTTGACCCCAGCCCCCCACGACCCGTCTCTAAGCCCAGAGATGAAGATGAAGACAAACGTCCCCCGTATAGCCTAGACAGACTTTAGGGGAAAGTGCTGTTAGCGAGCACCTATGAAGGCCGGAACGGCCCACGGGGGGGGGGGGGGGGGGTGGCCAGCACCACGCTCGGCCGCCATTATCCCCCCATTCGTGATCATTACCCACGGCACCAGGTACTCGTTTGAGGCTGAGTTGACCGAGGGGAGGCCCAGGACCGGTTCAAATATTCGCCACTGTCATTGGTGGTGAGCGTAAATCGAACTGGGATCGCCGGGTTTGTAGCGCAGTGCGCAAACCACTGTGCCACCGCTCCCACAGCTCCGTCTAAGCCCCCCCCCCTACACACTGTGTCTGAGCCCCCCACTACAAAATGCGTGCGTGTGCCTCCTCCTCCTTGCAGGGAGCGGTAGCGAAGCGGCTATCGCACTGCGCTGCTTACCCGGCCACCCGCGTTAGATGCCTGCTCAAGACCGATTACAGCGGCGAATATATATGCACCGGTCCTGGGCCTCCCTTAGGTCCACTCAGCCTTAAATGAGTACCTGGTGCGATGTGTTGAGGAAGAAAAACATCGCCATTAGGGAGACAAAGGCGGCCGGGCGTGGGGTTGGCTACCCACCCCTTCGTGTGCGGTGCCGGCCTTCAGAGGTGCTCGTTAACAGCACTTGCCCCCCAGTCCGTTAAAGGCTATACGGGGGAGCTTTGTATTTATCTTTGCCTCCTCCTGCTGCTGCCTCTCCGTTCGCTCCGCTGATGCTGCGCGCGGTCCCAGGTGGAGTCGGCGATGACGCCGAGAGGAAGCGCTCACTAATCACGTCCTGTCGCCGTCATTCGCACCGCCCTTTATGGATTTTGCAAAAACTTTAAACACATCTCCCCCCACCACACCTCCTCCTCGCCTCCTCCTCCCCCCAACTCCTACCTACCCCAACCTGCTCCTCCTCCCACACCACAGACACCTTCTTCATGGCCACGTAATACACGGACTCGCGCACACATCACAGACACCAGTGACAAACATTCCTCGAGAGCCGCTAGACTTGTTAGCAAGCGCCTATTACAGTTGGCAGGGTGCACTAAAGTTGTACATCCTAGTGGGGTGGCCAAACGCACCCATTTTAGGCCGAGTCTACCTAGGGCAGCACTGGTTCTGGATATAACTTGCCGCTGTGTTCAACTGCGGTTGGGAATCGAACGGAGGTCGTCGGGACGTCGGCGCAGCGCGCTAGCCACGCGCACGGCTCAGCATCGTGTTCGCCGCGGTGTGGAATCGAACTCTGGTGACACAACAGAAGCACACGAACTACGCGGGGAACCAATACACACGAAGACGAAGATTTCGGGCAAAGGCGAGATTCTTGGTGAAAGTGCCGTCAGCGAGCTACGAAGGCCGACAGGGCACAGGAGGGGTGGGTGGCCAGAACCACGCCCGGCCGCCTTTGTTTCCCCATTGGTGATGTTTAAACACCGCTCCAGGTACTCATTTGAGGCTGAGGCGACCTAGGAAAGGCCCATGACCAGATCAGATCATCGTCACTGGTGATGGCCGTGAATAGAACTCGGGTCTCCGGGTTCGTAGCGAAGCACGCTCACCGTTGCACTACCGCTCACCAAAACACACACGCAGGCGCTCCGCACGCACAAACACACACACAGACACACACACAAACACACACACACGCAGTCGCAGCCCCCCCCCCCGCAACCCACACCGCGGAAGGCCCTCAGCTCTCACCCGCGGGCCAAACCGCGCCGAGATCGAATTTCCGTGCGCTCAGCCCGCGTTTAGCGGCTGACGAATTGACGCCATCCGCCTGTAATTAAGGACGGATGGGGGTGCGGGGCTTTTGGTGGTGGGGGCTGCGGGGGGTAGGGGCGGGGGTGGGGGCTGTGGGCAAGCTGGGGGAGCGATCGCTTGACGCGCGGCGGGGAGGAGGCGGAGAGAGGCATTCGGATGAGCACGAGGAGACACGCGAACGTGTCACCGTGCACACGCCGCAGCCGTCTCCAGGGGACAGGAAATACCCGTAGTGCACACGTGGCGCACCCGTGGTGTACACGTGGTGTACACGCGTGTCCGCTCTGTGTGTGTGTCTACTCGTTTTGTGAGGGAGCGGTAGCGTAAGCGGTGAGCGCGCTGCGCTGCGAACCCGGCAACCCGAGTTCGATTCTCGCTCTCGGCCAGCAGCAGTGACGATTATCTGCACCGGTCTTGGGCCTCCCCTAGGTCGACTCAGCTTCAAAACGAGTACCTGGTGCGGTGTGTTAACATCGCTATTAGGAAGACAAACGCGGCCGGGCATGGTGATTGGCCCCCCACACCCACGCAAAGATACGGCACTCGAATTATCGGCATCATCAGCAGCAGTCTTTGTCTATCCACTGCTGGATGAAGGCCTCCCTGCGTCGTGGCCATCCCTCGCACATCTGCAATTCCCTGGTTCCATCTCGCTCCTGCGCATCAGCTGATGTCATCGCTCCATCTCCTACCGCACGTGCGCTCTTCTCCCTTGGCTGCCATCTCGTCTCCGGTCTCGTCCACGAAACGCCACCGTCATGATCATCATCATCCCGTCTAATCATGAAACACATTACTTGGTTATACTGCTGAGTCGGCAGTGGTGCTCAAGTGCAAATGAATTCCGAGTAAAACGTCTATTAAAACACAACAAACGTTCGTCAGTAACACTGCCTTAAAATGATGTTTCGGGCAAAAGTGCCTTCTTCGCGCCACCCTGCAAACAGCAGCTTGCCATCGCTCGCGCCCGTGCGAATGTCCGCGGGCGCATCACCGCTGCGCTGGGTGAAGTGGCGTCCGACCGAGGGCGAAGCGATTGAGGGTGCCACCTCTCTGGAACGCCTCCCGTGTCCTGTGGAGAAGGGCGGTTGTCCTAAACGTCGTCTCGCCTTAACATGCCCTGCAGAAGCCCGCCTCACGTCCCGTGCTCGTCAAACATGACGTCTCTAATTGGGAGTTGTTCCCTGGTGCGTGCGATATTGTTTGTGGCCTATTATTGCCTGGCGATGATAATTCCCACACGTTTACCCGATTTGCCTGTGCAGTGGATATGCTTCAAATCCACGCGTTATAGCCAATCGTTGTTATTCAAAGCATGGCACGTATTTTGTGTGAACCGCTCGTGCAAGTATGAGTTGTTTGCCAGCCACGTGGTGTGACGTGGTGTGACAGCAACTGCGGTGGTGGCGCGACTGGCACGTGGGGGAGAGCGGGCCCAGTCGCATGATGCAGTCGATCGCGATGTTGGCTGCGTGTGTGTGTGTATGCAGGATGTTGTTGCACTTCTTTCGCACCGCACGTAGCCAACCGTGATAATCGTGTGTAGTTCAGGTGGCTGCAGTCCCTGCATTGTGGGGGCAGCGAGGGGGGGGGGCATCTCTCGTGTCCCCACGCGTGTCTATGGTGCGCGCTGTGACCGGTTGCGAATAGTAACACGGTGCCACAATGACTTGGACGAAGACCCGGCCGTCGGAAGTTCGGGAACTAACTCGCAGTCAATGGGAACACCACCAACTCTTGAAAAATCCCTCCTCCCTCTCGATCCTCTGTGTGGCCTATTTGGGGCGTAGCCGTGTCAATATGTGAATACTTTCGTCTGGTATGCAGGAAGTCGTGGGTTCGATCCCGATGCCGACGCCTGCTGTAGTATTTGGAGTTTGCGTGTCTCTCTCCTCGTGGTCGCGGGAATTTTTTCTCCGGCTCCTCCGATTTTGTCCTCTACATTTAGGATCGACATCACGTCGTTTAAAGTGTTTTTGGCTGCGATAAATGTCCACGTGATAAGCCACGTGGTTGAACAATCACTTGTGATAGCCAGAACGATACAGCTCAGTGGGACTTACCTGGTAAAATAAAAACGTATTTAGTTTGATAATGTTCTTGCTGTACATGCACGGCGCTCTGAGATCCATTAAGGGCACTTTATGAATCTAAACCGCTGTTGTTGTTATGATTAGTATCAGGTGCATCATTCTCAAGGCACAATTGTCTGCTTTGCTTCTCATGATTACATTTATGTAGTTTTCTCTCTACAAAAAAAGCTCAGCGACTTCTACACCGGCTCGGATAGCGATTTGAACATCAGCGATCGCCCCCACCCCCCTCCCCCTCTTTGCGATGCAGATATTTCAGCGTTGTCCTTGACGATGTCTGCATTCTTCTCCGCGTTTCGTTTGTCGCAAGCCTTCTCCTTCACGAAGTTATTTAGTCGATTTCCGCGGCTCGAATCTTGTCGGCTCGTTTAGACAGCGACCACGTCATGGGCAGAATGAGATTTTCTCGAATGCGCCCTCCGTTTCACGTTCATGCGACGCGTACTCTGATTTCTCCATTCCGATGCTTCTGAAATCAATTGATTTTGAAAAAGCTGCTGCTGTGTTGCACAAGCACAGTCAACAACATCATCATCATCAACAACACATTCGTCAATAAAACACTGCGTGTGACCTTAAAAGGAATGAGATATATATAATAAACCATTTCATAGTCGACGTTTCGGGCAATGGCCCTTCTTCTTAGTAGCATATTTCCCTTGAAGGCCACACAGTGTTACTGACGAAAGTGTTGAGGTTTTCATTGTAGATATTCGTAAATGATCTTATATCGTTGCGACAGCGCATCTCGTTGCGTCACTGGTTGTGTCCGTGAGCGATGGGCATCGTTGTTATCACTCGATCCCCGTCATCTGAGTGTCGTCGTTCCTACTCTATAGATGCGTTTTACGCATTCAGGTGACCTTTATCCAGCAGTGGATTGACCATGGCTGCTGCTGCTGCTGCTAATTGTTGTTTTATGACTCGTGGAACCAGTTTCCACCCCCAGTGTGGCACTGATGGAGTCGCCATGCCTCATCCACGTATTGTTACCTGCGCACCAATCATCATCACGTACTCGCCGCCACAACGCCTTCACCCATGGACCCTGAGCCGTGCACACGCCCAGCCACGTACCCTTAGCCATGCAGCATCAACTAGGCACACACACACGCACACACACTACCTACACGATGACACCGTTCTCCCTGGAGGCATGCACACTCCAGGAGCAAGTGCTGTTGGAGAGCACCTATTAAGGCCGGCAAACAGAACGAGGAGGTGATGTGGCCAAAAGTATGGATGTTTTTACACACCGCACCAGGTACTCGTTTAAGGCTGAGTCGACCTCCTAGGGGAGGCCCAGGACCGGTTCAAATAATTGTCACTGGTTTTGGTGGTGAGCAGGAATCGAACTTGGATAGTCGGGTGCGTAGCGCAGTGCGTTAACCACGACACTACTTACGTACAAACACACACGCCCTCACACAAAGACAAATAATCCCAATATAGCCTTTAACAAACTGTTGGGGCAAGTGCTGTTAGCGAGCACCTATGAAGGCCGGCACGTCATACGGAGGGGTGGGTGGCCAGCACCATACCCGGCCGCCTTTGTCTCCCTGGTGGGAATGTTTACATACCGTGCCAGATACAGTACTCATTTGTGGCTGAGTAAACCTAGGGGAAGCCCAAGATCCGGTTCAAATAATCGCTACAGGTGTTGGTGGTCGTGAACGAGAATCGATTTCGGGTCACCGGGTTCGTAGTACAACGCGCTACCACTGCGCCACCACTCCCGAGATACACAGACACACACAGACACACACAGACAAAGATCCCCCATATAGCCTTAACAGACTGTAGGGGCAAGTGCTGTTAGCGAGCACCTATAAAGGCCGGCACGGCACACGAGGGGGTGGGTGGCCAACACCACGCCCGACCGCCTTTGTCGCCCTAGCGGCGATGTTTACACACCACACCAGGTACTCATTTGAGGTTGAGTCGACCTAGGGGAGGCCCAGGACCGGTTCAGATAATCGTCACTGGTATTTGTCGTGAGCGGGAATCGAACTCGGGTCGACAGGTTCGTAGTGCAGCGCGCTAACCACTACACTACCACTTTCCATACACAGACACACACAGACAGACACACACACACACAGACACACACAGACACACACAGACAGACACAGACACACACACAATCACGCACATTCACACTCGGGGCGGTGAGGTTCGCGTGCAGCCGCGCCCAGGCGAGGGGGGGTCGCGACACCTCGTGCCACTCCCTCCTGTCAGTGCCAGTGTCTGATTTCGCCGTCTCTCTCTGTATCTGATGCACGTGTCTCTGCGTCTGAATCTGCGGGGAGCGGTAGTCCAGTCGCAGTTAGCTGCGCTGCGCTACGAACCTGGCGACCCGAGTTCGATTACCGCTCAAAGCCAACACCAGTGATGAATATCTGAACTGGGCCTGGGTCCTGCCCTAGGTCAGCTCAACCCCAACTGAGTAGCTGGTGCGGTGTGCAGTAAACATCGCCACTGGTGAGGCCGTGCGTGGTGCTGGCCACCCACCCCATCGCGTGCCGTGCCGAACTCCAATGGCGCTCGCTTATAGCACTTGCTCCAACAGTCTGTTAAAGACTATACGGGGGGTCTTTGCCTTTGCGCACTTGTCCGTCAGTCACCTGGCACCTCAGATAATCATGGTTGGCTACGTACGGTGCGATAGAAGTTCAGCATACTACATACGTGCTCACGCGGGACCAGTGGCGTTCAGTTCTGTCCCTTTATTTGTTCGTTTGTCGGTTGCACCGGCACACGACTGGGACTCTGTTGCTGGCTCTGCAATGCGCGGTAATCATCGCGAGCATCACACGGCCATTGTGCTTCCAATGGCCGATAGAGGCCTTCCCACGTATTCATCATCATCAGCAGCAGCAGCCACTGTCCGTCCAATACCAAGATGAAGACCTGCCCGAATTTTCACCAACGGTATCAACATCATCGCAATCATCATCAGCAGCAGCCATTGTCCATGCCGACGCATAGACACTCGTAATGTTAGATCTCACGTTATCACCTCCATCATTATTACCCATCCGTGGTCTATCCACTGCTGGGTGAAGGCCTCCCCACGCCGTCGCCCTCACAGCGTCCTGAAATCCCACAATGCACATCACTCCTGCACATCACCTAATCGCGTCGAACCAGATATTAAAATACGCGACGTATGAATGATATCAGTAAACATCGCCTTAGTAACGTACTCGCAGCCATGATGTGTGTATTAGAAGCGTGAACATTACATACTAATATGGGAAAAGCTCGTACGAGTGTGGACAAAGAGGCGTGGAGAAACGCCTGCTTGGATTTGTACTGAGGGACAGACAGAGGAGCACGTGGATTAGAGGACGCACGCAGGTTAACGAAATCGTTTTGGCCGTGAAGATTTATTTTTCAAAGCAGAGCAAGTGGGCTTGGGCCAGGACACGTGATGACGACGGCCCGTGGTCAGGACTAGCGACGGAGCGGCAGCCCAAGGAGGAGCAGGCGCCGATAGAGGATGCCCAACACCATGATGACTTGGAGCGATATCATCATCGTCGTCAACATTATCGTCATCATCATCGTCATCATCATCGTCATCATCATCGTCATCATCATCGTCTCGTTTGTCGGTGCCGCGTGGTGAATTCTGCTATGGCGACGGTTTGACGGTGCGGGGAGTTGGGGGCTGTGGATTGATTCATCCAACGGGGGGTTGATCATGCTGTTCCTGCTCCTGCTGCTGCTGCTGATGATGATGATCATGTCACTCGCCTTCTCCGTCGAGTTGCGGGAGGATACCGTCGCCCTGGCCCGTGAAATGTCTCACGCATTGATTAATTCATCGAGTGCCTCATTGATGAATCGATTGCCCGCATGGCTGCCTCCGGGATTGATTGCGCTGCAGACGCGACCTCGCTCCCTCCACACCCCACCCCTGAACCCACGCCCCCACCCCACCCCACCCCAGACCCCAATCCCATTAACGCCACTGAACGTCTCGGTTTGGCCGCTACGGTCCTGGTAGCTTCCGAACGCCTGTGTCGGTATCTCCAGTATCGGGTATTTTGACCAGGGATCTCTGTAACTGGGCATCTGTGAAAAAAGCGCTTTAGAGCTCATCGGATTCCTCGAGCATTAACAAATATTCTGATTCTGATTCTGTAACCATTCGCCCCCCCCTCCCTTCTCGACTCGATGAATAATTGTCACGATTCAGGGGTCGGGATTCGCGTGAAGGACCGATTCGATTGCTTTTGTTACGTAGATTCGTCACGAGTTGACGTCCTTTGACCAGGTGGGGAATCAAGGAGCCAGGATGAGTCTCATTTGCGAGAGGAACCTGGGGCATTGTTTTGCCAGTACGGGGGGGGTTGTGGGGGGTCGATGATTGCTCGTGTGTGTATAATTGAAATCGAGTAATTTGCGGTGTAAATTTATCATTTGAAACCTCACGCTGGCACACAATGGCCTTCGCTTGGTAATGACGTCAGCGGTTCTTTAACGTCCACCGTGAAGTGGGCGGGGCGTGTTGGCATGGTGATTACACCCGCAGCGATAACCAGGGCGGCTGCTGGACTCTAACCGCGAACATCTGCAGCGAACGCGGTCCCGCGAGGCAGCGTGACCACCCATACAATGGTGGTGACTCGCCCATGGACTCAGCCCTCTCTACCTCTCCCCTCTCATCTCATTCTACCCCCCTCCACGCACTCCCCTACCTCTCCCCTCTCATCTCACTCTACCCCCCTCCACGCACTCTCCTACCTCTCCCCTCTCATCTCACTCTACTCCCCTCCACGCACTCTCCTACCTCTCCCCTCTCATCTCACTCTACTCCCCTCCACGCACTCTCCTACCTCTCCCCTCTCATCTCACTCTACCCCCTTCCACGCACTCTCCTACCTCTCCCCTCTCATCTCACTCTACCCCCCTCCACGCACTCTCCTGTCTCTCTTCTCTCATCTCACTCTACTCCCCTCCACGCACTCTCCTGTCTCTCTTCTCTCATCTCACTCTACTCCCCTCCACGCACTCTCCTACCTCTCCCCTCTCATCTCACTCTACTCCCCTCCACGCACTCTCCTGTCTCTCTTCTCTCATCTCACTCTACTCCCCTCCACGCACTCTCCTACCTCTCCCCTCTCATCTCACTCTACTCCCCTCCACGCACTCTCCTACCTCTCCCCTCTCATCTCACTCTACCCCCCTCCACGCACTCTCCTGTCTCTCTTCTCTCATCTCACTCTACTCCCCTCCACGCACTCTCCAATCATCCTTCGCTTCAGTGGGAGGTCACTCATTTTGCTCTGCGACCCCCTAAAAGTCAGGACTTCCGCCCCCCCCAGACATCCGTGTTGTCGGCTCCGTGCCCCTCTTAACATCCAGGCTCAACAATTAAGTTCCCCCTTTGCCCGTGGCTTGCCGCCCCCCTCTCTCTGTCGACGCACCAACTTCGCCCATTGCCTCTGCACAGCGTCAGACGCCCGCACTGTCGGGGAGACAAACACGGAGGGTCGCAACGGCACTCTGAAGAAGGGCCGTTGCCCGAAACGTCAGCCAAACTGTTTATTGTTTTATTCAAAGGCCGCTTTGTGAACCGGGCAACCTGAGCTCGATTCCCAGTCACGGCTGACATCAGTGGCGAGTGATGTCTGAACCGGTCCTGGGTTATCCCCCCCCCCCGCCTCCACCTAACCACCGATCACTAGCCCATACCAACCAGCATGGCGAAGTATGGTCAACCAGCATGGTGAAGAATGGTCAAACAATCCCGACACGGCGTGGAGCGGCCTCCTTCATCCAGCACGTGATTGACAAAAGGGTTGGGGGAATTATTTAATGTATTGTTAGTAAGGGGCGCTAATGACGGACGTGAGGAGGAGGAGCAGGTCCCCCCCCCCCACACACAATAACGCGGTGAGTGGTGATGAAAGGACTCCCTGCTCACTCGCGCCGTGCCCGACTCCGCTGCCACTGCCGCCGCTCTCAGCGGTATTTGTTTGGCTGGGGGGGGCGAGTGGGCGGACGGGGGGATAGGGGGAGGAAGGGGGCTTGTGGGGGGGGGGAGGGCGGCGGTGTTTGTTCCGAGTTGCCAAGGCAAATATTTGCCAGCCGAGCGTGGCGCGGCGGCGGCGGCGAGAGACGGGGCCCGCAGTCGACGTCGCTGCGGGCGGGCGGGGGGGCGGGGGGGAAGCGAGGGGGGGAGAGCGGGGGGGTGAGAGCGGGGGGGGGAGAGCGAGGGAAGGATTGGAAGATTGGAGGCAGCGAGGGAGGAATTGAGGAATGGAGCGAGGGATGGAATGCAGAAAGGGAGGTAGTTATGTATGCGGAACGGGGAGAGAGAGATTGAAGGATGGAGGGAGGGATGATGATGATGGGAGAATAGATGGATTGGGAGAACGAAGGAAGGAAACTGAGGTTGAGACGGATGGAGAGATCGAGTGAAGGGTGGTGGGATAGCAGGGATGATAGAATAGTGGGATGGATGGATTGAAGGGCGGGGAGGTAGTTTTGATTCAGCGCTGCCACTCGGACCGAGACCTCCTCTCGCGCCACTGAACGCGACGCGACGGGGCGGCCACAGCTCGGACAGTAGCTGCCAGAGGGACGGCTGCTAGGACAGACAAGTCGCTGGAGGGACAGTTTGTGAGACCGCCGATTGTACACAGATCCCATGGCGATCCTAGCGATCTCTCTTCGGCTCGGGGGTTCGTGCCCGACTCATGAAGGCCGCGAGTTTCAAGGACCCTCGAGTTCGATTCCCACTGCCCAGTCTCCTTTGTCGTCCGGTGAATATGCTGAGACTCGCCACGAGAACGCGGAGTTTCCACCGCGTGCTCGGGGCTGTAAACAGGACGTGAGCGGCGCCACCAATTTGAGTCAGGAAGCGGTTCGACACGCGGTTGTGGAGGAATAGCCCCCCACTCACCCTACCCCCCACCCCCACCCACCCCTTCCCTTACCCCCAGCCCCCCACCCCACACCGGTCCCTCCACCCCTCCCGCCGTACCCGCCAGACCCCTGCCATCCCTCGTCACCCACATTGGACCCACATCCGCACCCCCCCCCCTCTCTCTTCTCCTTCCCCCCGGGTCACGAGACCCCGTGACCCCCGTGACCCCCACGATCAGAGATAAACACAGCCCAGGGCTCGGGGTAATTATCTTCATCATCAGCAGCATCATTATGAGCCATGATCGTTCCGCTGCTAGATGAAGACCCCCCCCCTCCTCTCCCACTCATGGTCCTGTGGTGGATGCCCCAATCTCGATCGCTCCACCTCTTCGATGGGTGAGTGCGTCCCCTCCTTTGGCTGGCATTCCGTCAACAGTCTCGTGTTCCACCCTGAGAAGCCCCACCGAGCCTCAAGGCTCGATCTTAAGAGGACTGCTCGCAGGAGCAGGAAGGGGAGGAGTGCGGGTGGGCTCGTCAAAGGAAGTGGGGGCTTTTTTTCAATCTTATAGAACGAACACGGAGTATTATGCTGATGATGATGATGATGCGAATTATCACGAGAACGACGTGGATGGTTGTGATGCCGGTGGCCACGATGATGACGATGACGGGCTAAGCCACTTGACCATTGTGCGTGAAAGGGCTCAGCTCGTCGTGTAGCCCCCCCCACTCCCCCCGCACTGATTGAGAAACCTCGCCGGTAACTCATTTCCCTGCTCCGCTAAGGAGCCGTGACCCCTGTGGGGGGGCGGGGCTGTGGGAGGGGGCGGGGCTGTGGGGGCCCCGGGCATTCCGCGTGACGCGGCGCCCTCTGCTGGCGCGGCTCCACTCGGGGATGGGATCCGGAATGAGAATCTTCGTTGAGACTGCGGGGAACCCGATGAGCCATGAAGCTCTTCTTCGGAGATGTCCAGGGGATCCGATCGGGATCGGCTGAGAGGTCACAGGCGGAGACCCCCCCCACCCCCCCCGTTGTCATTGCCGGGGTCGAGACCCCCACGAAGGGGGTGAGTGGGCGGCGAAGTGGCGAGGGGACAGAGACACTCATCACTCAACATCACATCACTCATCACACTCACATCACTCATCATCACACTCACATCACACTCACATCACTCACCATCACACTCACATCACACATCATCACACTCACATCACACATCATCACACTCACATCACTCATCATCACACTCACATCACACTCACATCACTCATCACACTCACATCACTCATCACACTCACATCACTCATCATTCACCATCACACATCATCACACTCACATCACTCATCATCACACTCACATCACACTCATATCACTCATCACACTCACATCACTCATCACAATCATCATCACACTCACATCACTTATCACACTCATCATCGATCCGGCCGAACAAAAGCTGTTTAAGCATGTGGTGGCTGGGCATGCGGGCTATATGACCCAGCCAACGCAGCCTTGCCCGCCGGAGGAGCTCACCGATGGGACTTTGCCCAGAACTTTCAAGGATTTGTGAGCTCCTCACACAATCCAGCCTGGTTAAACCCAGGATGGATCGTAGGCAGGCCAGCCTAAATGTTTCTAACCGGCGAAGATGCTCCATTAGGGGGGTCCACGTTTTGCAAGAGTAGAGAATGGAGGGAATGACCGTGGCAGAGAAGACCTGAAGTTTCGTGTGGAGCGATATACCAGGTAGCTTCCACACAGTGTTACGTAACCGATTAAAAGATATTGCCGCTCGACTGATTCGGAGTGAAACCTCTGCTGTTAAACCGGAGCCGGTCATAAGCTCACTGCCCAGATATGGGAAACTCTCCACTCTCTCCACAACTGCCCCATCACCGATTGGGAGTTGTGGGGGTGGAGTGTCCGATGGTACAAAATACCCAGACAGGTGCTTAGTTTTGGTGGGGCTGATGGTAAGGCCCCAACTCTTAGTGGCACGCTCCAGTCTCAGCAGCAGCGTCTCCAACTCCTGCTCTGAATGAGCAGCTATTACCAAATCAGCGGCATACATAACGTGGTTGACCAATAGGGAGCCATCCCTTGATCGCACCCGGGCATCGATCAGCCCCCCATTATATCTGTACCAAATGGAAATTCCCCCGGTACAGCTATTGAAGGCTTCGCGAACTACTTAGTCAAAATACATGTTAAATAATGTGGGAGCCAGAGGACATCCCTGTCGCACCCCAAGGTGTACAGGGAATGGCTCTGACTCCCGGCTACGCAGTTTTACCCGGGCCCGCTCACCATCATGAAGGTCCTTAATGATCGTGAGCAGAGGGTCAGGGACTCCGAAAGCACGAAGAACAATCCAGAGCCCAGGCCTACTGATGGTATCATAGGCCTTGACCAGGTCAATAATGCAGCGATGTAGGTCTTGTTGGAATTCCCTATACCTATGCTGTAGCAGACAGACAGAAAATATGGCATCTGTGCAGGACCGCCCTTTCCTGAAACCGCATTGCGGCTCCGCAAGCCTCTCCTCAACGTGCCTAGCAAGGCGATGCTGAATAATCCTTGCCAGGACCTATCCCGGCACACTGAGGAGTGAGATTCCCCTGTAGTTGTTACAGTCTGTGCGGTCCCCCTTCTTAAAGAGGAGGACCACCAGGGCATCCTTCCAATCCTGCGGAACCCGTCCAGTGGTCCAGACTGTTGTTATGATGTCATATAGGGCAGTCTGTGCACAAACGCCGCCCTCCCTCAGCATTTCGCTGGGAGATCATCTCTGCCCGGTGCCTTTCCTGGTCTCAGACTCTGGATCGCCTTCAGTACTTCCTCAGCAGATGGCACCTCAGCCAGCCACTCACAGGGGGTGACTTCTTCCAATATTTGAGGCACCGCAGCCTTAACAGGGTCATCCCCACTTTGTCCCACAATGTTTTCCAGGCTGAGGGATTTCCCCTCCCCCAGGATCTCCCAGAAATGCTCAGCAAATCTGAAAACCTGTTACTGGTGGTCTGGGATTGGATCACCGTTCTTTTCCCTAATTATGGTAATAGGCGTGTCTCTGCAGGTTACTTTTTTGATGGAATTAAAGAGCGATTTGTGATCGCGCGCCATTAAGGCAGACTCCATCTCCTCAGCAACCCGCAACCACCAACCATCCTTGCAGCGTCTCACGGCTCTCCGAACCTCCGAGCGAAGGCTGTGGTAAGCCTCCTCATTCTCTGACGTGGGATGCTGTAGACGATGAGAGTGGGCCTTTCGCTTTTTCTTAGCCAGCCTGAACACATCCTCTGTCAGTCAGGGTATCTGAGGAGGTCTGGACCAAGTACCCAAAGCAGCCATTTCAGCTGCATGAGCCACAGTCCTAAACCTCGCCCATTTCCCCTCAACATCAGGAGGAGTGGGGGACGATGCCAACCCCAGCCGCAAGCGATGATTAAATTCTCACTTGCAACTTTCATCGACTAGCCGAGACCAGGCCACTGTGAGTTTGAACGGGGTCCTGGGTGTACACCCACCACCGGAGTGGAAGAATGACAGGCGCATCTTACAGATGACTAGTCGATGGTCAGTGGGCAGATCAGTTCCACGGTAGGTCCTGGTGTCAAGGACTTGGGCCCGCATCCGCTGTTCCGTCACTATGTAGTCCAGCAGATGTTCTTGCTTGGACCCGGCATGCATCCATGATGTTGTGTGGATGCGCCGATGCCGAACAGCGTGTTGGTAATTACAAGCCCAGTAGCACACACACACAGTGGTACGCACACACAGTAGTACACACACAGTAGTGCACACACACAGTAGTACACACACACAGTAGTACACACACACAGTAGTACACACACACAGTAGTACACACACACGCACCCTCCCGCGCGGGTGCAATCCATTGCCGTGGAAAAGGGAAAGTTGGAGGCGCGCGACAGAACGCGACTCCGTCATTAGCGCCCCGCTCCCATCAATTAACGAGATCCACGCGGCGCGCGCTCCCCGAGGGGAGGGGTGGGGGGGTCAGGGGGGAGGGGGTCGAGACCCCCTGGTGGGAGTGGAGAGGCGGGGGAGATGAAAGGAAATCAAAAAAGGTAACGACGGGAGATGGAGGGGAGATGAGGGGGTGGAGAGGAAAGATGTAAGAGGGGAGAGAAGTGGAGATAAAGAGGAGAGGAGGCAGAAAAGATGAGGGGAAGACGAGGGGAAGACCAGGGGTGGTGAGGGGTGGTGAGGGGTGGTGAGGGGAGGTGAGGGGAGGTGAGGGGTGGTGAGGGGAGGCGAGGGAAGGTGAGGGGAGGTGAGGGGTGGTGAGGGAAGGTGAGGGGAGGTGAGGGGTGGTGAGGGGAGGTGAGGGGTGGTGAGTGGAGGTGAGGGGTGGTGAGGGAAGGTGAGGGAAGGTGAGGGGTGGTGAGGGGAGGTGAGGGGTGGTGAGGGAAGTTGAGGGGAGGTGAGGGGTGGTGAGGGAAGGTGAGGGGAGGTGAGGGGTGATGAAGGAAGGTGAGGGGAGGTGAGGGGTGGTGAGGGGTGGTGAGGGGTGGTGAGGGGTGGTTAAGGATGGTGAGGGGAGGTGAGGGGTGGTGAGGGGTGGTGAGGGGAGGTGAGGGGTAGTGAGGGGCGGTTAGGGATGGTGAGGGGAGGTGAGGGGAGGTGAGGGGTGGTGAGAGGTGGTGAGGGGAGGTGAGGGGTGGTGAGGGGAGGTGAGGGGTGGTGAGGGGTGGTGAGGGGTGGTTAGGGATGGTGAGGGGAGGTGAGGGGTGGTGAGGGGTGGTGAGGGGAGGTGAGGGTGGTGAGGGGAGGTGAGGGGTGGTGAGGGGAGGTGAGGGGTGGTTAGGGGAGGTGAGGGGAGGTGAGGGGTGGTGAGGGGAGATGAGGGGAAGACAAGAGGGAATTTAAATAAACGAGGGGAGGCAATGTGAGATCAGAGCAGATGAGGGGGAGACGAGGAGAGCTGAGAACAGTTGGGATGAGGGAGAGGAGGATGAGGGAACTGAGCGGAGATTCGTGGAAAGAGGGGAGAGGGAGATAGACGCGGGGAGACGAGGGGGTGGGGGGAGACGAGGCGAGCTGGGGAGGGATGCGATGAGGCGAGATGAGGGGAGATTAGCGCAGACTCCGGGTGACGAGAATGGAGGATGGGAGAGATGAAGGAGTGCGTAATGAGAGGAGGTGAGGAGTTTGAGGCAAGCTGCGGAGGGGAGATGAGGAGGGGAGATTTGGTAAAGGTGAGGGGCGAGGGGCGGGGCTCGCTGGGGGGCGGGGCTCGCTGGGGCGCGGGGAGGGGGGCGGTGGAGGGGAGGGGTTTGGGGGGTGGGGGGGGCCCTGCCTGACGGAGTTAATCCTCGTTAACGCATTACGGGCAGCGCGCGGGAGACAAGTGGCGGGGAAATGTCACCCCCCCCTCCCTCCCCGGGGCCCTCACCCCTCACCCCCTCCCCCCTCCCCACATCTCGCGTTGCCAGGCAACCCCGTGCGCGCGTCCAACGGGGCCGACAGCATCGAGCGGCACAAAGAGATGAGTGTGTGTGTCTGTGTGTGTGTCTGTGTGTGTGTCTGTGTGTGTCTGTGTGTGTGTGTCTGTGTGTGTGTCTGTGTGTGTGTCTGTGTGTGTGTGTCTGTGTGTGTCTGTGTGTGTGTGTGTCTGTGTGTGTGTCTGTGTGTGTGTCTGTGTGTGTGTGTCTGTGTGTGTGTGTCTGTGTGTGTCTGTGTGTGTGTGTGTGTCTGTGTGTGTGTCTGTGTGCGTGTCTGTGTGTGTGTCTGTGTGTGTGTCTGTGTGTGTCTGTGTGTGTGTCTGTGTGTGTGTCTGTGTGTGTCTGTGTGTGTGTCTGTGTGTGTGTCTGTGTGTGTGTGTCTCTTTGTGTGTGTGCGTGTCTGTGTGTGTCTGTGTGTGTCTGTGTGTGTCTGTGTCTGTGTGTGTCTGTGTGTGTCTGTGTGTGTGTGTGTCTGTGTGTGTGTGTCTGTGTGTGTGTCTGTGTGTGTCTGTGTGTGTGTGTCTGTGTGTGTGTCTGTGTGTCTGTGTGTGTCTGTGTGTGTGTCTGTGTGTGTGTGTGTCTGTGTGTGTGTCTGTGTGTGTGTGTGTCTGTGTGTGTGTCTGTGTGTGTCTGTCTGTGTGTGTCTGTGTGTGTGTGTCTGTGTGTGTGTGTCTGTGTGTGTGTGTGTTTGTGTGTGTGTCTGTGTGTTTGTGTGTGTGTCTGTGTGTCTGTGTGTGTCTGTGTGTGTGTCTGTGTGTGTGTCTGTGTGTCTGTGTGTGTGTCTGTGTGTCTGTGTGTGTCTGTGTGTGTGTGTCTGTGTGTGTGTCTGTTTGTGTGTGTGCGTGTCTGTGTGTGTCTGTGTGTGTCTGTGTGTGTCTGTGTGTGTGTGTCTGTGTGTGTGTGTCTGTGTGTGTGTGTCTGTGTGTGTGTCTGTGTGTCTGTGTGTGTCTGTGTGTGTGTGTGTCTGTGTGTGTGTCTGTGTGTGTGTCTGTGTGTGTGTGTCTGTTTGTGTGTGTGCGTGTCTGTGTGTGTCTGTGTGTGTCTGTGTGTGTCTGTGTCTGTGTGTGTCTGTGTGTGTCTGTGTGTGTCTGTGTGTGTGTGTGTCTGTGTGTGTGTGTCTGTGTGTGTGTCTGTGTGTGTCTGTGTGTGTGTGTCTGTGTGTGTGTCTGTGTGTCTGTGTGTGTCTGTGTGTGTGTCTGTGTGTGTGTGTGTCTGTGTGTGTGTCTGTGTGTGTGTGTGTCTGTGTGTGTGTCTGTGTGTGTCTGTCTGTGTGTGTCTGTGTGTGTGTGTCTGTGTGTGTGTGTGTTTGTGTGTGTGTCTGTGTGTCTGTGTCTGTGTGTCTGTGTGTGTGTGTGTGTCTGTGTGTCTGTGTGTGTGTCTGTGTGTCTGTGTGTGTGTCTGTGTGTCTGTGTGTGTCTGTGTGTGTGTGTCTGTGTGTGTGTCTGTTTGTGTGTGTGCGTGTCTGTGTGTGTCTGTGTGTGTCTGTGTGTGTCTGTGTGTGTGTGTCTGTGTGTGTGTGTCTGTGTGTGTGTGTCTGTGTGTGTGTCTGTGTGTCTGTGTGTGTCTGTGTGTGTGTGTGTCTGTGTGTGTGTCTGTGTGTGTGTCTGTGTGTGTGTGTGTCTGTGTGTGTGTCTGTGTGTGTGTATGTGTGTGTGTGTGTCTGTGTGTGTGTCTGTGTGTGTGTCTGTGTGTGTGTGTCTGTGTGTGTGTGCGTGTCACAACTCCAGATCACGATCAACGTCGAGTGATATCTGAACCGGTCCTCGCTTGGACACTCCCACCCCACCTGCACGACTCCAACGAGTGACACGACCTTCATCGAGCAGTGGATTGATATCGAGCTCACAACTTCGTTACTCTCATTTGCTTTAGTAATATCAAAGCGATTATCAGCTCCAACGAGCACTGCAGCTGTGTGCTCATCTCTTGCCCGTTGTCGAAATCCCACATTGCTCCGGCGGGGTCAAATCATAACTTATAGACTACCCCACCGAGTGGTAGCAATTTTATCGACCCTGGAGGGGGGTTAATGATGTGCTGGCTCCACCGCCGTGCCGCGTGGCTGCCTGGCCGCGTTGTCAGTGCGCGTTAGTGACTGCCTCGAATGCCGCGGCCGTCCATGTCACGGAGTGGCGTTTTAAACATTTATATTTTACGACCCAGTGAATCCGCCCCCACTGTGGACGCGACACCTTGCCGTGGCAATTCCGCGTCTCACATGCACCGGCCCTCCTAGTGTCACTCCAAGGCTGGCTAGTGGGGGCGTGCACTTGACCATACTTCACCACGCTGGTCAGTGCGGGTCGGTGAACGGCGAGGGAGTACAGCATATAAATTGGATGTTGTTTTTCTGTGTGTATGTAGCGTATGTTGAACCTCTTTTGCACCGTACCTAGCCAACCGTGCTAATTGGAGGTGCGGGGAAGGACAACAAAATAAAGACACAAAGCAGTGGTAAAGAAATTCGTTTTCAATCTGGATGTAAAGGTGCATAGCTCCCGTGGCGGCCTAATATCAGAAGGAAGAGCGTTCCAGACGGCTGCAGGAGCACATGTGGCGCAGTGCGATGCGGTCACCGTCTTTGTTTGATGGCCGAGAGCCGCTGCTGCTGCGAGGACGACCACCGGAGCTCACGTGACGGGGGTTTACGTTGCTTGGAGAAGATCAGCGAGGTATTGTGGCAATCGCTTTGTGTGTGTAATGAGACTGACATCGTGGCGTATTGCCCCTCTGCAGAAGCAGCAGCCTATACATGTGCCGTGTTCCCTCGCTGCATGCGGTAGTAGATGCGTTACAAAAAAGTGAGGGGGGGGGGCGCACAAAGCGAAATCGCATAGCTTGGGCCCCACGGTCACGCGGCCCTCCAACGTGGAGACACGCTCAGCGTTCATTGGTTGAAACATCTTAACATTAAATCCCAAGGAAGCGCCAGAACCCTCGTGGTAAAAATATAAAAAAAAACAGCCCAACGTCTCAGCGCGGCTCTCCTGCATAGAGAAGAAACATTTCCAATTTTCTTTGATGGAATGGACGAGAGTGGTGGACGCAGGGCAACAAACCCCTCCAACACGTCACGGCAGGGGTCACAGCAGGGGTCACGGCAGAGGTCACAGCAGGGGTCAGGGCCGCGGGGTCGCGGTCGACCTCCCCCGCGGGGTGGACGCGCTTGTCACGTCACCCTGCGCGGCGAGGCTGTGACGATGGCTGTGATCTGGAGCGTGGGTTTCACAAGGGGAGCGAGAGAGAGAGGCTGGGGAGGAGGGAGGAGGAGGAGTTCCAGATGGTGGGGGCAGCAAGCGTGAGGCCGGTGGGGCGGGGGGGTGCAGCGGCCACCCACTGCGTTGGAGGTGGACGGGGAGGCGGGGGGTGCAGGAGGGTGACGGGCGCGAGTGTTTTGATGTCCAAATGTTTGCGGAGAGCCAGGGCGGCTCCCAGCAGCCTCCACCACTTCGTCACAAGAGTTACGACGACGACGACGACGAATAATAATAGAATCGGGATAATGGGGACAACAACATCCACGGGGTTATAAAATAACTGGGAGGGAAGGCAGAACTCTGGGACTGGATTGACATAGTAGCGTCTACTGCATGGGGCCGCATCTCAAGGATTGGTGGATCACCGCAAGACACGGTTGTGAAACTCCCTTCCCCTGGGCGTCGAGGAGGTGCCTTCCCCCGACTCGCCAGGAGAAGTCGGTAAAACAAGTCGACTAATCGCCACCTGTTTCCATCTGTAAGGGGATAGAGCGTTGCCTCCTCGCGCGTTGCGAGGTGGCAACGCTCCGGATTCCTTCTCGCGCTTGAACAATCAACACAAACTCATCATTACTTGGCCGGAAATATCTTACGAGCAAAACCCCCAAATGTAGCGACAGGACCCTCCTGAATAAGACTCCTGCGATAACCAAATATCAAGATGCGGCACGAAATGAGTGGGCATGCATTGACTTTATAGACAGACAGAGTCAGTGTATAAGAAGGTATTGAGCCAGAACTTGAACATAATAGCGTGGAGCCAACAGCACGGACGGCTGGAGGAAAGAGGCTCTCGACTAATTGAGGGGGAGGATGGCAGCAGAGGAGGAAGGGTCGCCTTTCCTCCTCTGAGGTTGTAATAAAATCTGAAGACGCTGCACAACAATCGTTGGCACATTACTGGGAAAGGAGGCACAGTCTTCGTTTCGTGAACAGAAAGAGCCGCGTGGGAGCATCGGCAGGAGAGGTAATGAAGGTGCTAAGCCTGGACGTGAGTACGGCGCATGGAGCCGACAGCACGGATGAATGGGGGAAGAATGCAGTTCCAGATTTGGAGGAGTGCCCTTCCAGCGAACTTGACTGAATTTTTCGATGGAATCGTAATAGTTCAGTCCATCAGCCTATGGGCCTTCCGTACCAATGTTGGTATCTACGGATAAAAGACGCCTTACAAATGTAAAATATTGTTATTTAAGCAAGCTGGACCGGTTTCGACTTTCAGATTCTCATCAAAAGAACCGTTCCCCCTTTGAAACGTCAACGCACTTCAGTGCGCATCATTCTCACCTTCCGGGCCGCATTTGAATTTATTCACACCCCAAGGTCTGGATTTAGTTGAGCGAGACAAATATTGCCAGCCAGTCACCGCCACCCCCAACGACAATCGCCACTGCCTCAGTATCTGTTTCTCTCCGTGTGTACTGTTCGTCTGCGTCTCTCTCTCTCTCTGTCGCCGTCTCTGTCACTCCGTGTCTCTCTCTGTGTCTCGGTCTGTGTGTGGCCCCGTGTTTGTCTTCTCGGTGAATCTGTTGTAGGAGCGGTGGCGCAGTGGTTCACGCGCTGCGCGACGGACCCCACCTCCCGATTTCGATTCCCGCTCACGAACACCAACACCATTGACGATTATTTGAACCGGTCTTGGGCCTGCCCTAGGTCGACTCAGCCTCAAATGAGTACCTGCTGCAGTATGTAAACATCGCTACTGGGGAGATAAATGCGGTCGGGCGTGGGACTGGCCACCCACCACCTAGTGTGCTAGCCAACAGCTCTTTCCCCAACAGTCTGTTCAGTCGATACGATGCATATTTGTCCACAAAATTTAATTCTCACTCAAATATCTTTGTGCAGGATGCATCTCAGTGCGTGTCTCTCTGCGCGTGGCCCGCTTAGCGCTGAGACAACTCCGCCCAACCCAACACCAATCCAGCTCATACTTCACCCCGTGGCCATGCCGGGCCGGTTAAACCGTCGGACAGGTGAGCTCCTGACGCGCCACGTGTCTCAGGTACGCGGTTCGGTCTCGCGTCGCCGCCTGGGGGTTACGAATCGCGACACGTGGGAGAGCCACCGAGACCTATACTGTACGTACCGTACCCCCCTCCCCCCACACCACGCGCCCCTCCCCACAACACCCCCTCCCTTCGCCTCCCCACCACAACACACACAGGTGCGCCGTACACGCGCCCGCCCAGGTGAGGAGTCTTACCTGCGGCTCATTGCGCGGTGATCGTGGCCGTTTGGGGGTCTGCGGGTGGGGGTGAGGAGGGGCGGGTTGGAGGGGGGTTGGGAGTGGAGGTGCACACACACACACCTGTACCGCAGGGTACACACACACACACACCTGTACCGCAGGGTACAGGTGTGTGTGTGTGTGCGAGACGAGCAATAACTCAGAACCTTGTCACGTGACGCCGCGGGCTCCTCCTGCAGGCAGAGCGGGTAGAGTTCGTGGCTCCAGGTTGAGGAGGGCTCCAGGAATTCCACTCCGAGTTGTTGGATTCTCAGGGACCGCGTCGCGGGTGGATTCGCTGATCGTAATGGCGAGGCGTCGTGCGATGACGATGATTGCGTGAAGTGATGCCGATTACAGATTCTTGGGGCGCCGCTGTGGCGAGTTGTCAACAAGCTTCGCTGGTGAAGAGCCGAGTTGTGTTTAGCTTGTTTGCCTTCCTCGCACCTCCGATGAAGCACGGTTGGCTACGTACGGTGCAAAAGAAGTTCGACATATATACATACATGATTGTAAATTCATGAAGATTGTAGATTCATGATGATGATTGTAGATTCTTAATGATGGTTGTAGTTTCTTAATGATGATTGAGGATTCTTAATGATGATTGTTTATTCGTGATTATGATGATTGCAGCTCCCCAAGTTTCCCTGGGGAAATGCGAGCGCCCGTCTGGTGCAGAACGCGTTGACGATGAAGCCAGCAGTTTCTCAGTGGGTCTCTATATGAGTCGGTGGGTCTCTATGTGAATCTGTGCTTCTCTGTATACGTCTCTGTGAGTCGATGGGTCTCTATGTGAGTCTTTGGGTTTCTGTGTGAGTATGCCGTTCTATGGGTCTCTGTGTAAGTACCCCATATAGGTCTCTATATGAGTCTGGGTCTCTATGTAAGTCTAAAGTATTCGTGCCATTCTGTGGGTCCCCCGTGTGAATATCTGCGAGTCGATGGGTCTCTGTGTGAGTCGATGGGTCTCTGTGTGAGTCGATGTATGGGTCTCTACGTTCGCAGTCTACGGGTCTCTGTAACGAGGCAATGGGTCTCTTTGCAAGTCTGTAAATCTGCCTGGAGGAGAAATATATACATTCTCAACTGTTTTTTTTTTATTTTACCAGGTAAGGCCCAAAGAGCAGTATAAAAAAATCGGAAGCGATCTGGCCACAAATGATAGGTCAACGAAGTGGCTTGTCATGTGTAACTGTATCGTAGCCAAATACTTCAAACGCACGTTTCTAAATGTGGAGGGAAAAAGCGGAGGACCCGGAGAAAAATCCACGCGACCACAGAGAGAGAGAGAGAGACCGCAAACTCCAAATATACAGCAAGCATCAGGGTCGGGATCGAACCCACCACCTCCTGCATGCCAGGCGAGGTAGTTAACATCTCCTAGGCACCGCGGCGCCCTAAAGCGCTGACGACAACGAATGCACCGCCAGCGCATTCCACTTCCTCGGTGACTCCCCCCCCCCCGTGCACGCGTCACCGCCTGAGAATGCAGAGCCCCGAGGTGGACTTTGCAGCCTCCTCAACCTGGAGCCACGAGGCGATCCTGGCCGTCGAGCGATGGGGGTTGGTGGTGAGGGGAGGGGACGGAATGGGGGGTGAGTGCTGGTCAGGGGGGGAGGGTGGGGAGAACGGGGAGGGGGGGGTTTGGGGGCTGGGCTCTGCGCGGGGCCCCCACGCCGAACAATCGCGGATCCTCGCCTCGTCAGCGATTTTGATCGCGATTGTGCGCGCGCGGCAGATGGCGGCGCACGGCACGGGGATGAATATTAATGCGTTAATTAGAGCTCGCGGGGGGGGGGGGCGACTCGGCGCTGGAACTACTGACGCAGTGGGGACACGAACTGCCCTCCCACCTCTTCATCACAATCCCAAAGCCCCCCCTCCTCTACGCCCCCCGGGGCAAAGCTTCACCCCCGGATTGGACCCGCGTGGGGCTTGGGGTGAAGTAATCGGGGATCAAACGTTGGTGACCCCCCCCCTCACTCCACTGCCCCTTCTGCAGCCCCCCCCCACCCTCTCTGGTCAGCGACGCCGAGAAGCGAACGCGACGTGGAGAGAGGCGACGAGATGGGGGCGAGAGGTGCGGGCTCGTAAGTGATTGGGGCTAGGGATAGCAAGATCGGACAAGTTGGTAGAGTTGGATCAGTGGCAGGGCTAGAACTAGTTAATGGTTGCTTAGTTTGGTTAAGATCGTTTGCAGAGCTATTGCTATTGACTGGTGGGATATCGTCAGATTGGGTTATGCCTCGTCCTTGTGGCTGCGTGACCAGCTGGTTATGGATGAGTTCTCGTGGCTGGCTCGGGTTCGTCCTATCGAGTTAGGTTCGTGGCATGGTTGCTAGTTGTCTAGGGTTATGGTCAGTCGAAGAAGGGCTCGGATCTGGTTGCAAAGCCTCGTGCTGATGACGGATTTGGGCGAGTTCCTTTGGGCTCGTACTCGACGATGATTGGCAGTTGTTTAGTGTTCGGCAGTAGGGATAGCACTAGTGGCTGGCTGCGGCTAATCGGCGACGGTAACTCGTGAGGCCTGTGACGAAGTGACGAGTTGGATGATCTTTTTCTTCTTCTTGGTTCTTTCGGTAAAGTCACGTAGAAGGGAAATAATAAAATAATACAAATAAAACATAATAAAGTAATATTAAAATAATATTATTTCCCTTCTACGTGACTTTACCGAAAGAACCAAGAAGATGAATCCCTGCAGTCACGAAAGCTTTAAATCGAGAGTTGGATGATGTTCGGAGCTTCGCCATCCCCTCCTCGTCTCGGCGCGTGGCCTCCGTGTTGGCGTGTCGCTCACGGCGCCACCCCGCGGTCTGTGTCGCCACCTGGCGGCGCGCCGCGGTACTGACTCGGGCGGCGTCACCCCCCCCCCCACCGCGTGCGTGATCACGACGAGTCACACCACCACGTGATGCGACGAATCGTCACAATTAATGGGAATTGAATTTCGATTTGAAGCTTTCGTGACTGCAGGGATTCATCTTCTTGGTTCTTTCGGTAAAGTCACGTAGAAGGGAAATAAAAAAAAAATACAAATAAAACAGAATAAAAATGTTTTAATAAAATGTATAATAAAATAATACAAAATAAAACATAATACAAATGTTATTATGTTTTTTTTTTCCCTTCTACGTGACTTTACCGAAAGAAGCAAGAAGATAATGGAAATTGGTTCGATTAGATATTCGATGTTTTTTTTTCATTTCGTTTTTTGTACTGTTTGCTCGACGTGTACTTGGAAGCGTGTCATTTGTACCGGCCGACCATAATCGCATATGATACAAAATGAATATTTCCCATGACTTCGTAAATCCACTGCTGGATGAAGGCCTCGACAAGCCTTGTCGTTCGCGTGGCGACTGTTGGAGCAACAACTTGACCCGGCTGGCCACGAGTGCGAGTCGGGGTGGGGGAGGCGGGGGGGATTAGAGCTGCGCGGGTCGCCTCGTCAACTCTGGCACTCGCCACGGAATGGCAGCCGTGGGCAGGAAACAAACTCACCACACAGCACACACACAGCATACACACAGCATACAGCACACACACACAGCACACACACAGCACACGCACAGCATACACACAGCACACGCACAGCATACACACACAGCATACAGCACACACACACAGCACACACACAGCACACACACAGCATACACCACACACACAGCACACACACAAAGCATACACACAGCACACACAGCATACACACAGCATACAGCACACACACAGCACACACACAGGATACACCACACACACAGCACACACACACAGCATACACACAGCATACAGCACACACACAGGATACACACAGCATACACACACAGCATACAGCACACACACAGCACACACACCACATCACACACACCACACCACACACACCACATCACACACACCACATCACACCACACACACCACATCACACACACCACATCACACACACCACACCACACACACCACATCACACACACCACACCACACACACCACACGAGACGGGAAACTCGCGACTCGGGTCGTTTAAAAATGTCGATTATTAAACTCGATGCACATCAACAATACAAGAACTAAAATAGTACAACAAACAATTACACAACAAACACAATAATAAGCAACAATAACAACACGCAATACAAATAACAACAAACAACACAATCATAAACAATAACAAACGACACAAACTTCAACAATAACAACACAATCATAAACAACAACAAACGGAACAACAACAATAACAAACACAATCATAAACAACAACAAACGGAACAACAACAATAACAACACAAGAATAAACAACAACAAACGGAACAACAACAATAACAACACAAGAATAAACAACAACAAACGAAAAAACAACAACAACCGCGACGCCATCCGCGTCCAGGAGCGCGCGCTCCAACCCGGATAAATACAGTGCGTACAGTAGAGAGGAACGTTCCTATGCCGGGAGCCGAAGATGCCCCCACTCAGCCCCCCACGCGCCCAACCACCGCCCCCCAGCCCCCACGCGCCCCCCTCCCCCACCGCCCCCCAGCCCCCCACGCGCCTCTCCACCCCCAGACTCGCCCCCCATGTAGCGGCAGGAGCCTCGTGACAAGGAGCCATGCGACGCAGCGTGGGTCTCCTGGATGAACGCGCACAGAGTGAGTGCGTGGTGCACAGAGTGCGTGGTGTACAGAGTGAGTGAGTGGTGTACAGAGTGAGTGAGTGGCATAGGTGGGACAAAGTCATTGTTATGCAAGTCCAAGTCGAGTCGCAAGTCATCAAATTCATGACTCGAGTCTGACTCGAGTCCAAGTCACATGACTCGAGTCCACATCTCATAGGTGGGACAAAGTCATTGTTATGCAAGTCCAAGTCGAGTCGCAAGTCATCAAATTCATGACTCGAGTCTGACTCGAGTCCAAGTCACATGACTCGAGTCCACATCTCATAGGTGGGACAAAGTCATTGTTATGCAAGTCCAAGTCGAGTCGCAAGTCATCAAATTCATGACTCGAGTCTGACTCGAGTCCAAGTCACATGACTCGAGTCCACACCTCTGGTGAGTGGTGTACAGAGTGAGTGGTGCACAGAGTGAGTGAGTGGTGTACAGAGTGAGTGCGTGGTGCCGCTCGCCAGCGGACCCAACCGCGAGTGGAAACACACAAACACACACACACACAAACACACACAAACACACACACACTAACACACACACACTAACACACACACAAACACACACTAACACATACACTAACACACACACAAACACACACACTAACACACGCAAACACACACACAAACACACACTTAACACAAACAACAAAACTATCAACGCGAGAACAGGCTCGGCCCCGACAGGGAGTCCAACCCGTGTGGTTGAGGGTGCGTGGCCAGGTCCAAAGCAGTCGAGTCCGCGGGTCGCTGCTCTCTTGGCTGACCGAGTCCCCCTAGGTCGGCGCCACTCCAAGTAGACCCCTCAGGGGGTTCCCCAATCCCCTTCGCCCCCTCCCCGTGGCGAATGGTCTCCCCGAAGGCGTGGCGGGGAAGTGTTCATCTGTCCAGGCGTTCATCTGCCCTGGTGTTCAACACCTCGGGTGTTCTGTCCAGGTGATCGCTTACCCGGGTGTTCACCTCCAAAGATGTTCACCTTCACAGATGTTCGCCTACAAGGATGTTCAACGGCTTAGATGTTCGCCTACAAAGATGTTCACCAGCTCAGATGTTCACCTACAAAGATGTTCACCAGCTCAGATGTTCACCTACAAAGATGTTCACCTACAAAGATGTTCACCTTCACAGATGTTCGCCTACAAGGATGCTCACCGGCTTAGATGTTCACCTACAAAGATGATCAGCAGCTCAGATGTTCACCTTCCTAGATGTTCACCTACAAGGTGAATGTGTAGAATGTGCACCTACACGGTTTTGGTTTTCCGCAGCAATCTTTGTTTCTGTTCTTGATTCTGCCGATCAAACACACAACACGCGCACAAAGATAAAGATCCCCAATTTAGCCTGCATACATTGTTTGGGGCAAGTGTCGTTAGCACCGATGAAGGCCGGCACGGCACACGAGGACGTGGTTTGGACAACACCACACCCGGCCGCCTTTGTCTCCCAATGTACTGATGTTTACACACCGCATTAGGTAACTCGGATAATCGCTTGCCACTGATGTTGGCCGAAATTGAAGCCAGGTGGCCAGTTTAGTAGCACAGTGCGCTAACCACTCCGCCCTCACTTCACTTTACACGCGCACCACTTTACACACACCGACGCACACATGTACAACAACAACAACCGCCGCTCGCCACTAAGTGGCGGTGTCGTCATCACGGCGCTTGTGCCAGGCTAGGTGCACCTTGAGGCCATGTGAAGTGAGGAAGGCTCGCTGGCAGGTCATGGGACAAACCCAGCAGGTGCCATGGGTTGACCGACTGAGATTACGGGCAGATACACCATCTGTGATGCCCACTGTGCCAACTTGCTGCGTTTTAGCCGCCCGGCGCTCCGCTCATTGTTGTGAGCGTCGCTCCTCCGCCCTCCATTGATAATGGAGGGCGACTGCCTCCAACTGCCCATCAGCGTCCTTCATGAGCCTCCTCCTCCACAGAGGCCGATCTTGATACCGCTGGTACCAGTCTTTGGCAAGTCCACTCAGTTCCACATCCTCCTGTACCGCATTAGTCCATCTCTTCAGCAGCCCGTGTGGTGCCCGTCTACTACCCCCTCTATCTGGCCAAACAGAAGCTGCGGTGGCCACAGGAGCTCAATGATGCATCAGCACCACCCAATCATCGATCATTCATTCAATCAAAAGTAACTGGCAGCACCCCACCTATTGCCATCCTTAAGAGAAAGAATGGCGCTCCGCTCTCCGACCCTCAGGAACAGGGTTTTGAGCATTCCGTGAGGTGAAGCCACTCGGCTCAAATTCCATGGGGCAAGGCGATGTGGACCCGTTTGGGGCTGCCGTGCCGCAAATACCGGAGGAAGTAACCACTTCCTGGCTGGCTGATGTGCACGTCCATACATGCGCGCACAGATGCATTTACACAAAGACACAGACGTCCCGCATAGCCTTGACAGACTGTTCGGTCAAGTGAAGGGCATGCACAGCACACGAGGGGATGGGTGGCGAGCACCACGCCTCACCGCCTTTGTCTCACCAGTGCTGATGTTGGTGCTGGTAGCACATTCACACAAACGCACACATGTATTCACACGCACACACACACATGTATTCGCACGCAAGGGGAAGTGCGAGTCAGAGGAGCCTGACTGCACATGGGTGACCGCAGCAGTGCCAGGCTGCGTGTGGTGGCGACTCCCGTAGCAATGGTAATCAGTAAGACGCGGCTCATCTATCCAGCAGAGGCACGCTGAGTCGCAGGACTCTTTTTCAAGAGGGGCTTGCTGCTGCTGCTGCTCCATTGGATCTTTATCGAAAGATGTTTCCAGCCAATGAATGGTGAGTTCGTGTTGATTATACCACGTGGGAGGAAACCGGAGCACCCGGAACAAACCCCACACAGAGCGCGAGGGGGCAACGCTCTATCCCCGTACAGATGTAAACAGACGTCGATTAGTCGACTTCTTGTACTGCCTTCTCCTGGAAAGACAGGATATGGCACTCCCTCGACACTGACGGGTTGGGAGATGCACATAGATCTGTGTGACCCACCAACCCTCAGTGCCTCCACAGTGCTGGATGACAGGCCACGTGCACAGCCACCACTACCTGGCGAGATGGGACTCGGGGGGGGGGGGTGCGTGTGGGAGCGGTGGTGCAGCGGTTACCGCACTGCGCTACAGACCCTGATACCCGAGTTCGATTCACGTTCACGGCCACCATCAGTGACGATCTTCTGAACCGGTCAAGGGCCTCCCCTATGTCGACTCGGCCTCAAATTAGCGTGTAAACATCGCCACTCGGGATACAAAGGCGGCCTTCGTAGGTGCTCGCTAGCAGCACTTTGCCCCAAACAGAGCGCTCGAGGGGGATCTTTGTCTTTGTGCCTCTGTGCGTGCCACTCACCATCTTCCAGCGCAGGAGCTTGATCCACTCGTCAGCCTCCAGCGCGTTCTTGGCGCACAGGAAGAACGTCCTCTCCGGGAACACGAGGCTGGGGGACAGCGGCACGAGCGTGGGGTGGAAGGTGACGGGGTGGAAGGTGACGACGGGGTGTGGGGGGGGGGTCACGTTGACACTCGGGAAGCGCTCGATACACTCCTTGTCAGTAGCGCTGCTGTGGCCTCAGAAGGAGACATTTATCAGAGGCGACGTTTCGAGGGGCAATCTGATTTCGTTCACATTCAGGCGGCCAAGCCCAGAGAAGCCGCGGCAGGAGCAGCTGAGCTGCGTGTCGCTGCGATGTCTGCGTCGTGTTTGCGGTGAGTCCATTGGCGTCGCTGTTGTACGTCCTGTGCTGCGTGAGCAGAGTCGCACACGACCGCAGAGGCAATGGTCCTTCCTCGTAGCACGAACCACGGCTACGTGGTGTTTGCTTCCTGTGCTCGTGCACCACTGCCAACGCAGCAGCAGCAGCAGCCGCAAATACTTTGACGCAAGTGGTGGCGATGGTGTACCTGGTACAATTGATGATGATGATGATGGTGGTGGTGAAAATGCTGATGATGATAGTAGTGGTGTTGATGGTGGTGATAGTGAGTAGTGATGAAGATTGTAGGTGATAATGACGGTGATCCTCATGGAATCGATTACAATGACGACGACGATGATGTTGTAGCAAGCCCCTCTTCGAGTCCAGCGTCTCGTTATTAGTGAGTGTGTGTTGGTGAGTGAGTGTGTGTGTTGTGTGTGTTGGTGAGTGCGTGTTGGTGAGTGTGTGTTGGCGAGTGAGTGTGTGTGTGTTGGTGAGTGTGTGTTGGTGAGTGTGTGTTGGCGAGTGAGTGTGTGTTTGGTGAGTGTGTTTGGTGACAGAGTGTGTGTTGGTTAGTGTGTGTGTATTGGTGAGTGTGTGTGTGTGTTGGTGAGTGTGTATTGGTGAGTGTGTGTTGGTGAGTGTGTGCTGGTGAGTGAGTGTTGGTGAGTGTGTGTTGGTTAGTGTGTATTGGTGAGTGTGTGTGTTGGTGAGTGTGTGTGTGTGTTGGTGAGTGTGTGTTGGTGAGTGTGTATTGGTGAGTGTGTGTGTTGGTGAGTGTGTGTGTGTTGGTGAGTGAGTGTGTGTTGGTGAGTGTGTATTGGTGAGTGTGTGTGTTGGTGAGTGTGTGTGTGTGTTTGTGAGTGAGTGTGTGTGTGTTGGTGAGTGTGTATTGGTGAGTGTGTGTGTTGGTGAGTGTGTGTGTTGGTGAGTGTGTGTGTGTTGGTGAGTGTGCTGGTGAGTGAGAGGGCGAGAGGCACGTTGGATCCTCACCAGAAGCAGTTCACCTTCTCGCGGCTGTAGTCGAACTGCACCGCCGTGCACCGGCTCAGGTCCAGGGCTTTGATTGGCTCCTTGTCCTGGTCACGGGTCCCACCACAAGAAAACCAGACCACGTGGTGGTGGTGGTGGTGGTGTTGTTGTTGGTGTTTCGGAAAATAACAACAACAACAACCAACAGCAACAGCCTCCACCAGCACCAGCTGAGTCAGCCGAAAAATGTCACTCATCGCAGCCCCACTGTAAACGTGGCCCCTGCCGTCGCTACCGAGATAGTAACTTTGTTGTTAATTCCCCTGACACCGTGCGCTGATGCAAACGACTTCCTGGTGCCATAGTCCAATGTTTAAAAGTAGAACGAGAGGCGCACTCATGCCGTGGTTTAATGTGAACCTGCCCATGGCACCGTGGTTTGATGTGAACTACCCATGGCACCGTGGTTTAGTGTGAACTACCCATGGCACCGTGGTTTAATGTGAACCTACCCATGGCACCGTGGTTTAATGTGAACTACCCATGGCACCGTGGTTTAGTGTGAACTACCCATGGCACCGTGGTTTAGTGTGAACTACCCATGGCACCATGGTTTAGTGTGAACTACCCATGGCACCGTGGTTTAGTGTGAACTACCCATGGTACCGTGGTTTAGTGTGAACCTACCCATGGCATCCTGGTTTAGTGTGAACTACCCATGGTACCGTGGTTTAGTGTGAACCTACCCATGGCACCGTGGTTTAGTGTGAACTACCCATGGCACCGTGGTTTAGTGTGAACCTACCCATGGCATCGTGGTTTAGTGTGAACTACCCATGGCACCGTGGTTTAGTGTGAACTACCCATGGTACCGTGGTTTAGTGTGAACCTACCCATGGCACCGTGGTTTAATGTGAACCTACCCATGGCACCGTGGTTTTATGTGAACCTACCCATGGCACCGTGGTTTAATGTGAACTACCCATGGCACCGTGGTTTAGTGTGAACTACCCATGGCACCGTGGTTTAGTGTGAACTCCCCATGGCACCATGGTTTAGTGTGAACTACCCATGGCACCGTGGTTTAGTGTGAACTACCCATGGTACCGTGGTTTAGTGTGAACCTACCCATGGCATCCTGGTTTAGTGTGAACTACCCATGGTACCGTGGTTTAGTGTGAACCTACCCATGGCACCGTGGTTTAGTGTGAACTACCCATGGCACCGTGGTTTAGTGTGAACCTACCCATGGCATCGTGGTTTAGTGTGAACTACCCATGGCACCGTGGTTTAGTGTGAACTACCCATGGCACCGTGGTTTAGTGTGAACTACCCATGGCACCGTGGTTTAGTGTGAACTACCCATGGTACCGTGGTTTAGTGTGAACCTACCCATGGCACCGTGGTTTAATGTGAACCTACCCATGGCACCGTGGTTTTATGTGAACCTACCCATGGCACCGTGGTTTGATGTGAACCTACCCATGGCACCGTGGTTTAATGTGAACTACCCATGGCACCGTGGTTTAGTGTGAACTACCCATGGCACCGTGGTTTAGTGTGAACTACCCATGGCACCGTGGTTTAGTGTGAACCTACCCATGGCATCGTGGTTTAGTGTGAACTACCCATGGCACCGTGGTTTAATGTGAACTACCCATGGTACCGTGGTTTAATGTGAACTACCCATGGCACCGTGGTTTATTAAATGGCATGGAGCCCGATGCCATCACTGGCCTCGTGGCACCGGCATAGAGGAGCCCTGGTATCAAGGCCGAATGCAAAACGACACCAAGTATGTGGTTAGAACTTCACTTGGGTCCTCGGTGTGGTTAAAGAGTAGGGGGCTGAGGGGAACAATAGTGGGGGAGGGGGGGGGGTTGGTGGGGGAAGGAGAATGATTCCCGCACACCTCCTCATCACAGAGTCTGTGCTTAGACTGGAGGAGGACTCCGATGAGCTACGAAGCTTTTACACAGATGTCCACTCGGTTCACAGGCGTCCATGTCAAATGTGACTCCCCCCTCCAATCCATCTCGCACCCCCCCCCCCCCCAGAGCCGCGACACGCGTCTCTTCACGCGCCAATATAATTCCCCCCCGCCCCCCATCAAGCGCCCCCCCCATCAAGTGCCCCCCCAGCCCTTCAACCTTGAACGTCTTCAACCCCCACCCGACTTCCCCATCCCCTTTCAACCTTGAACCCGCAACCACCCTCATCCATAAACCACCACCCCCCCCCGCTCTCTTAGCCCCTACCCAGGTGTGGGAGACACGCGCGCGCGTGTCGTAAGGTTCGGCGAAAACGGTGACTCGTGTGCGTGCGTGTGTGTCTGTGTGTGTGTCTGTGTGTGTGTCTGTGTGTGTGTCTGTGTGTGTGTCTGTGTGTGTGTGTCTGTCTGTGTGTGTGTGTCTGTGTGTGCGTGTGGGGAGTTGTAGTGTAGCGGTTAGCGCGCTGCGCTATGAACCCGGCGACACGGGTTCGATTCCCGCTCGCGGCCAACACCAGTGACGATTATCTGAACCGGTCCCGGACCTCCCCTAGGTCGACTCAACCTTAAATGAGTACCTGGTGTGGTGTGTAAACATCGCCACCAGGGAGACAAAAGTGGCCCGGGCGTGGTGCTGGCCACCCACCCCCTCGTGTACAGTACCGACCTTCATATGTTGCTTGCTAACAGCACTTGCCCCAACAGTCTGTTAAAGCTATACGGGAGGTCTTTGTGTGTTTGTATACACGTGTGTACACACGTGTGTAACATGTGTACACACGTGTGTACACAGCAGCATCTACCCCGCCAGTCTGCATCTCGGCGTATGGAGGGGGTTCTGCTTGAGTCTGGCCTCAGGCTCGCGAGTTACCTTCCTGTCCTTGAAGTACTTGAGCTCGTTCCTCTGCAGCGTAAACCAGCGGCGCTTCCACGTCTGTCACACAGACCACGGGGAGAGCAAAGGCAAAGGTCCCCCGTGTAGCCTTCAACAGACCCTTGGGACGTGTTCCGTTATGAAGGGAGGCACGGCGCACCAAGTGTTAGGTGGCCGCAGCGCTGGTGTTTACACAACGCACCAAGTTCACATGTCAGGGGCTATTGGTCGTGGGCGATAATGGAACTCGGGTCGTGCAAAGCAGAGCACCCATCACCTTCACCTGCCCCCCTCCTCCCACTACCCCCCTCCTCCCAGTACCCCCCCCCCCACCATTCCCTTTCTCCCTGCCCCCCTCCAGCCCCGATCCACTCCCTCCAGGCCCTCGGCACTACTCAGGACCGTGCCACATGGGACAGTGCGTAGGGACAAACAAATGCAACCGAAGATTGACAATGGGATTGACGATGGGATTGACGATGGGATTGACAATGGGATTGACAATGGGATTGACAATGGGATTGACAATGGTCTGTTAGGGAATCGTGAATATCGCAGGAGCAGAGAATCTCGGCTGTCAGTGCCAACCGATAACATCGTGTTGCTGTGTGTATAGTGTTATTGACGAACGTGTTGAGTTTTCTTTTGTGCAATATAACCTTCATAATAACAATGTAGATGTATTAATATTGTACTAATTATTAAAAGTATAAATCCCGCTGGCAATCTACTGCTGGATGAAGGAACCTCAAAGCAAAAAGAGCGGAGTTATTTTTCAGAGAACAATTAACATAAAACAACTAAATACATTCGTTGATAATACCGCTAGTGTGTGGCCTTACAGTGATATTTTTTATATAAAAAGCGACCCTTCTGCATATCACGTGAATGGAACTAAACAGAGCGGCGATGTCCGTCAGCAAAGGGCCTCCGCTGGCGGGCGGACCTGGGTGCGGGGTTGAACCCATTGGGTAGATGGTGGTCGCTCACCTTGACGCGGCTGCCCTGTTTGGTGAGGAATCCCTCCTTCGTCCCCACCTGGGTTGAGGGTAGAGGCAGGGATGGACATAAACAAAGGAGTCATTCTCCTCTGCTACCCCCCCCGCCCCCAAGTCTCCCCCCACACCCCCATCCCCTTTCCCCACCCACAGTGAGGCGGCCCAGCTGCAGAGCGCCTGCCACTCGTTGCAGAGGTCCACAGTTCGAGCCCAGTGGCCGCCCTGATTAGCATTGCAGGGTGTCATAGTGCAGGGTGCGATAGCCGTAACACCACGACGCGCCGTCCACTCAGACTCACAGTGGGATTTAAAGATCCCCCCGCCCCCCCTGGCGTGAAGATTCCACATTCATCACCACCCCCCTCCCCCCTTTACTGGAAGACGACTCTGACTCCAGGTCACTCTTGCAAATGAGACTCATCGTGGTCTCTTTGGGGAGATGTTAACTCCCTCGCCTGGTATACAGTCGTGGGTTCCATCGTGACTCTGATGCCTGCTGCTGCTGCTGTAGATTTGAAGTTTGCATTTTCTCCCCGGGGTCGCGTGGATCTTCCTCCGAGTCGACCGCTTTCTCCCTCGACATTTAGAATCATGCGTCTGGAGTATTTGGCTGCTTTACGTTTCCACGCGAAAAGCCACTTCGTTGAACTATCATTTGTGGCCAGGTGGCTTCTGAAAAAGACCCACATAGCTCAGTGGGCCTTCCGTGGTAAAACAAAATATAGTTTAGTTCATATTTTGGATTGACCATTCATTAGTATTGTGTATTGTATTATAGTATTGTGTATTGTATTATATTATTGTGTATTGTATTGCATTATTGTGTATTGTATTATATTATTGTGTATTGTATTATATTATTGTGTATTGTATTATATTATTGTGTATTGTATTGTATTATTGTGTATTGTATTATATTATTGTGTATTGTATTGTATTATTGTGTATTGTGTTATAAACAATTGCGTACACGTGTGAATAGCGTGCTTCAGTGTGGGCACGTGCATCTATATGGATGAGGCTCTCTCACGTGACTGGATTGGCAGCTTTGTTTCCCATTAAACGGGGGCTGAGACTCGCAGAAGGTGAACGGGAGAGAGACCCCGCGAGTGGAAAGGGGTCGAGACCTCGCGGTCTCGGCTCACGTCACGTCCACAAGAGATAAATACACTGATCCCCCGTGTAGCCTGTAGCAGACTGTCGGGGCAAGTGCTGATAGTGAGCACCTATAAAGGTCAGCACAGCACACGAGGAGGTGGGTGGCCAGAACCAGACCCGGCCTCCTTTGTTCCCCGAGTGGCGATGTTTACACACCTCGCCAGATACAGTATTGATTTGAGGCTGAGTCTACCAAGTGGAGGCACAGAGCCGGTTCAAATATTTGCGGGGATCGTAGTGGAGCGCGTGAACCGCAACTCGGCCGCTCGCAACTCCTCACCCGGTCACTCCCTCACCCTCACCTCCATCACCAACACCTCCCTCACCTCCCTCACCCTCACCTCCCTCACCCTCCCCTCCATCACCAACACGTCCCTCACGCCCCTCGCTCTCACCTCCCTCACCCTCACCTCCATCACCAACACGTCCCTCACCCTCACCTCCCTCACCCTCAGCTCCCTCACCCGGTCACTCCCTCACCCTCACCCCCCTCACCTCCCTCACCTCCCTCACCCTCACCTCCCTCACCCTCACCTCCCTCGCCCTCACCTCCCTCGCCCTCACCTCCCTCACCCTCACCTCCCTCACCCTCACCTCACCCCCCCCCGGTGAGGGCTGTGGGTTTACGGCGTTTGCGGGAAGTGGAGCAGAAAACGAATTGGCGTCAGTGAGTGAGTGAGAGTTAGCGTGCCCCGTTCCGGCCTTCACAGGTGCTCGCTAGCAGCACTTGCTCCTACAGTCTGTGAAGGCTATACGGGGGGTATTTGTTTTTATTCGTGAGTGTGTGAGTTAGCGAGCGAGTGTGCGCGTGATTTAGTGAGTCCGTGAGAATGTGAGTGATTGTGAGTGAGTGAATGGTTTCGTGAGCGGTAAAAATGTCGAGTGGAGAGTGAGTGTGTTAATGAGTCATTGAGTGTATGAGTGAGTGAGTGTGTGAGTGTGTGAGTGAGTGTGTTCGTAAGTTAGTGTGTGAGTGAGTGTGTGTGAGTATGAGTGTCTTAGTGAGTGTGTGAGTAAGGAGCGACCCTCACAACAACGACCGGAGGGTCGGGTGGTTAAAGCACAGCAAGTTGGCACAGTAGGGGGCACAGGTGGTGCATCGGCCACTCATCTCAGTCAACACTTCACGTGGCCTCAACGTGCACTTAGCCTGGCACAAGCGCCGTGGTGACGTCACCGCCACTTAGTGGCGAATTGTTGTTGAGTGAGTGAGCGTGCGGGCGCGTGTGTGATTTCATTCGTGCGTATGCATGTAAGTGCATTAGTGAGTGTGTGAGTGTGTGTGTGAGTGAGTGTGTGGGTGAGTGAGTGTGTGTGTGAGGGAGTGTGTGGGTGAGTGTGTGGGCGAGTGTGTGAGTGAATGTGTGGGTGGGTGAGTGAGTGTGTGAGTGAGTGTGTGGGCGAGTGTGTGAGTGAGCTAGTGAGTGGATGCATGAGTTAGTGTGAGAGTGAGCTCTTAAGTGCGTCGGTTAATGAGTGCGCAGGTGAGGCAGTGGGTGGGTGGGAGAGTGCGCGCGAGTTTAGTGAGTGCACGAGTGATTGCGTGATTGCGTGCATGAGTGAGTTAATGAGTGAGTGCGTGCGTGAGTTAATGAGTGAGTGAGAGCGCGCGAGTGCGCGCGCAGAGCCTTAATTAATCCTGCCCCGGCAGACGGGTGCTCCGTGAACGTGCATCGATCGAGAGCAGAGTGTGTGTGGGGGATGACAGGTTTCTCACAGGGGGAGGGGGAAGCCCCCCCCCCCGCCCCACCACCCCCCACCCCCTCCATGCCCCTTACCCCTCCCTGCGTTCGACCCTGAAGCTCCACGGCCACGCATGATGAGATTCTGTACGGCATCGCTTTGTTTTGCGTTGGACGGGTGTGCTCTAGTTACATGGCCGTGCCCTCGCCAATAACGTCTGGCAATCCAGCAGAGTTAGTTTAACACAATCATAAACCCTGCAGACGAATCAGCGGATGTCGACACAGGGCCAGAGTTTTGCATGTCTTGAAACATCGCTGCTGCAATGATGGGTGATGCAAGTGTGTAATAGAAATATTTTTTAGATTTAGTATAATGCGACGATTTGTGTGCTTAATAATGTCGTTACCTATCGCTTAGTTTACACAGACTGTCGGGGAATTAATAAGATATTCGTTGTTGTTCGCGAGCTGAGTGCTCGCTATTCTCTGCTTGTGTACGGTGGCAGTCGCCATGCGGCTCAGGAGCTCCACGATTCCACGTCGCGGGCTGCTGCTGCTGCTGGCCACGGCGATAGAGGGCTTCAGCAGAGAGAGAGAGACAGAGTTTGTGTCGCTGTTCCTCCTCCTCCCCCGTTGAAGGAGCGCAGATCACGGCGGGTTCACTCTGCAGTCCGTAGCTCGGCTGACATGGCCACAGCCCCAGGGTTGTGGATTGCTTTTAATATATCTCTATGGGTTGCTATGGGTCTCTATGTGTCTCTATGGGTTGCTATGGGTCACTATGCGTCTCTATGGGTTGCTATGGGTATCTATGTATCTCTCTGTGTATCTGTGTGTCTCTATGAGTCTATATGTATCTCTATGGGTATCTGTGTGTCTCTATGAGTCTCTATGTATCTCTATGAGTCTCTATGTATCTCTATGGGTATATGTGTGTCTCTATGGGTATCTGTGTATCTCTATGTATCTCTATGTATCTCTATGAGTCTCTATGAGTCTCGATGTGTATCTGTGGCGTTACGCACGGAGGAGGCGTACGTGGGGACGTCATCGATGGTGCGCCCCGAGCGCATCGCCGTGTGCACGATGATGGGGTCATAGAAGGAGGGCTCCGCCACCTCCCGCGGGAACGGGAACCGGAGGCTGATCAGGCCTCCTGCACCACGAGGGGGGAGGGAGGGGGGGAGAGGGGCACGTGGGCTGGGCGCCGTCGAGAGCACGCGGACCCCGAGAGAGTTGCCGTGGCCCGGTGGGGCGCGAACGAACGCGTGCCGCGCACTTGCGCCGGTCTCAAGCGGATCGGCTGGTTTGTGTCAGCCAGCCAATCGCGCCACCGCACTGCAGGTCGGAGACTGACACACCCACCCACGCACGCACTCACACATTCACCCACGCACGCACTCACATTCACCAGCCCACGCACGCACTCACACAGTCACCAGCCCACGCACGCACTCACACAGTCACTAGCCCACACACGCACTCATACACTCACCCACGCACTCACTTACACATTCACCCACGCACACACTCACTCACACATTCGCCCACGCACGCACTCACATTCACCCACGCACGCACTCACACATTCACCAGCCCAGGCACGCACTCATACACTCACCCACGCACGCACGCACGCACTCACACAGTCACCCACCCATGCACGCACGCACTCACCACGTTGCAGGTCACAACAACAGACTCACCCACTCACTCGCACACACTCACCCATTCACCCACTCACCACACTGCAGGTCACAACAACCGACTCACCGACTCACTCACACGCACTCACCAATTGAGCCTCACACGCACTCACCCACTCTCCACACCCCAACGATCTGGCCCACCCCACAGTGTGAATGGGTACGGCACAGGGAGTGGATCGGCAGGTCGCGTGCAGTGGTGGGGTAGAGTGTGGGTATGTCCACCTCTTCCAACACGTCTGGTCAGTGTGGAAGAGTAGACCAAATTCCGCTCTTATAGTTGTCTATAGTGAAGGCCTTTCCACGACCAGTGGCGTGAGCAGGCAATTGCAGCGCCGCACCTTTATCCTTGCAGTGAGAGAACACTAAAAGATGTATCTATTTATTTATCTATTACGTACTTCTCTATCCGGGAGAGCCACGCTGAGTCAAACGACTCTTTTTCAGGACGGTGCTGGCGCTACATTTTTTTCAAATTTATTTAAAGATGTTTTCAGAAAATTTACGATGAGTTGTGTTGTTTGTTATTCGCGTGGGAGTGAACCGGAGCACCCGGAGAAAAGCATGCACGAGAGGGGGCAACCCTCTATCCCCGTACGGATGGAAACAGATGGCGATTAGTCCGCGTGCTGTACCGCCTTCTCCTGGCGAGCCAGGAGTTTGGCACCTCCTCGAGAGCCACGGGAAAAGGAGTTTCACGACACTTTGCGCGTTGATCAGTGCTGGGTTCGATAGCCACGAGCTGCCACATTGACGCTCACCAGCGCCGTCTTTCTCCTGCTCTTGACGCGTTACAAATGCATTTAGCGGCGAGCAGTAGGGCGCTGCTTAGCGCTACAAAGCCAGAAGTGACCCGAGTTCGATTCCCACTCACGACCAATAATAATACTGATATTCATTTGGGGGCGAGGGGCATTACACCGCCCCCCCCGCCCCCCCCCCCCCGGCTGGCTACTGAAGAACGCGGGCACCGTGGGGGGCGGGGTTGGTGGGGTGGTGGAGCGCTGACCGGTCTCGCTCCCCAGGATGGGCTCGTTGGCGAGGTGATCGGCGAACTCCTTGACCGTGGGGAAGATGGTGAAGCCGAAGGAGAAGCCCCGAGTCTCGCTCCAGCTCACCTGGAAATTCCTCACCGAGTCCTTGGACCTGGCGAGCGGGGGGCGGGGGGCGGGGGGCGGGGAGCCGTGGGTGCGGTGATGGTGGCGGTGGGGCATGGAATATGGGATAATTGTGGTGATGGTGGTGGATGGATTAATGATTACGACTGAAATGGTGAACGCTTAATGATGTTTATTGTCGGTGATGATGGTCGTCATGGATAGATTGATGAATGATTATTTATTGAAGATGATGATAAGGGATGGGTGGCTTGGTGATGATTGATGATGGGGTTACTACGTCGGTGTGCTAGACATGCTGGTTTGCTATGGGTGCACGATGCAGCGTGCGCTATGCGGCAGTGCTATGCGGCAGTGCTACACAGGCGTGCTGTTTAGGGTGTGCTGCGCAGAATGTTACGTCGGGTGTTGTGTGCAATGGGTGTGGTGCAGTCGCTGCTATGCAGAGTGAAGTATACAGGGAGGCGAAGCGACAGTGTTCTATGGGGGGCACCACACAGGGTGTCGGGTACAGGGAACGTCCCGTGGGGGGTGCTGTGGGTTGGCTCTGCGCTCACCTGGCCCCCAACACGAACTGCCCGTCCAGCCCCCGCCTGAACAGGTAGCTCCCGTCCTGCCCGTTCTGCATCAGCATCGCCTCGGCCACGTGGCGGGACATGGTGCCGTGGTACCACCTGCGGCATGCGGGCACAGCGGGATGGGGGGGGGAGTGAGGTGACGGGGGAAGGGGCGGTGGGGGGGGCACGAGTCTGTGGGGCTGTAGTGCCCCCCAGGTCTATCGCTGGGGAAGAGGCCTCTGGGAGTCGAGAGACACGTGACGTGCAGGCCGAGTTGGAGTTGGTGGAGAGTGATGCTGGGGAGGGCGACTTCCTGTGGGCCCCCTTGGCTACTCCACACGGAGCCATCGGCTATCCCACGAGCTGCTCTCATTAATCCCATACACGTGACGTAAAGATCCCCCATATAGCCTTCAGCAGACTGTAGGGGCAAGTGCTGTTCGCGAGGAGCACCTGTGAAGGCCGGGACGGCACACAGCGGGGTGGGTGGCCAATACCACTCCCGGCCGCCTTTGTATCTCATTTAAGGCTGAGTCGACCTATGAGAGGCCCAGGGGCCGGCTCAGACAAGCGTCACTGGTGTTGGCCGTGAGCGGGAATCGAACCCGGGTCGCTGGGTTAGTGGGGCAGCGTAGCGCTAACCCCTGCACCACCGCTCCCCACTGCACGTGACAGGCACTCACACACACAACACACCTGGCACACACACACACACCACCTGGCACACACACACACCACCTAGCACTCACACACGAGGCCAAACGAACACTCATTCATTCGCAGGATCCTCCTAAAAACAAATAGAGAGGCTCAAGACTTGTTGTTGATATGATTATTAAAACGCTCTAAAATAAAATCAATTGTACCGCGCGTCCTTTCAATTGCCTGTAAACGCATACTTTAAATCCGCGTACATCACCTGCTCGGCTTGACATGAGGGTTTGAAACATTGACATTTACCCACACAAGCAGCGTGAAAACAAACGAAAGCGCACCAACAATGACGGAGAGCTGCATTCTTAGCATTGCGCGAATTAAACAGGACGAGCGAGATCACGTTGGACGACTCAAGTGCATACCTCTGCAAAACGTGAGATGGTGTGGGCACGCAAGACACGCGGGTCGCTGGAAGGAACGGACTGACTAACTGACTAACTAACTGACTGACTGACTAACTGACTAACTAACTGACCAGCTGATTAACTGACTGACTAACTGACTGACTAACTGACTAACTGACTAACTAACTGACTAACTGACTAACTGACCAGCTGATTAACTGACTGACTAACTGACTGACTAACTGACTAACTGACTAACTAACTGACTAACTGGCTGACTAAGTGACTAACTGATTAACTGACTGACTAACAGACTAACTGACTGACTAATTGACTGACTAACTGACTAACTGATTAACTGACTAACTGACTGACTAACTGACTAACTGACTGACTAACTAACTGACTTACTGACTGACTTACTGACTGACTAACTGACTGACTAACTGACTGACCAACTGACTGACTAACTGACAGACTAACTGACAGACTAACTGACTGACTAACTAACTGACTGACTGACTAACTGACTGACAAACTGACTGACTAACTGATTGACTAGCTGACTAACTGACTGGCTGACTGACTAACTAACTGACTAACTAACTAACTAACTGACTAACTAACTGACTGACTAACTGACAGACTAACTGACTGACTGACTGCCTAACTGACTGACTGACTAACTGACTGACTGACTGACTAACTGACTAACTGACTAACTGACTAACAGACTAACTGATTAACTAACTGACTGATTAACTAACTGACTAACTAACTGACCAACTAACTGACTAACTGGCTGACTAACTGGCTGACTAACTGACTAACTGATTAACTGACTGACTAACAGACTAACTGACTGACTAATTGACTGACTAACTGACTAACTGATTAACTGACTAACTGACTGACTAACTGATTAACTGACTAACTGACTGACTAACTAACTGATTTACTGACTGACTAACTGACTGACTAACTGACTGACCAACTGACTGACTAACTGACAGACTAACTAACAGACTAACTGACTGACTAACTAACTGACTGACTGACTAACTGACTGACTAACTGACTAACTGATTGACTAGCTGACTAACTGACTGGCTGACTGACTAACTAACTGACTAACTAACTGACTAACTAACTGACTAACTGACAGACTAACTGACAGACTAACTGACTAACTGACTGCCTAACTGACTGACTGACTAACTGACTGACTGACTGACTAACTGACTGACTAACTGACTGACTGACTGACTAACTGACTGACTAACTGACTATCTGACTAACTGACTAACTAACTAACAGACTAACTGATTAACTAACTGACTAACTAACTGACTAACTGACAGGAACCGCGCACGAGAGAACGTCCCGACGCCCGCCCGCCCATCGCCCGAGACGGGAGGCGTGAACGCGGCCCGTGTGGAGAGGCCGAGCGGCTCGTGACATCGCGAGGCCTTGAGACGTGGCCAGGCGACGTCTTAGGGGGTGTCCCCTTCGTCCGCCAGTGGGCAGATCGGGGCCGGCGATAAATGATGGATTAAGTATGTTGAACTTCTATCGCACCGTACGTAGCCAACCGTGCTAGTGATGGGTGATTATGATGATGATGGCGATTTTAAACCGCGCGTTGTGTTTCATGCGCGCCCAGTGACCAAAGGTCGCCCGCGAGCTCCGATCCGCGAAGGAGACAGAGGCCAGATCCGGACAGCGCATGGCGCGCGGGGCAAACACAAGATCGCAAACACAGGAGGAGGAGGGGGGGGGCGAGACGGGAGGGTGGGGTGGAGGGAATCCACGGGTGGAGGCAGGGAGAAATGTCCAGGACTCACTGCAAGGTGGACAGCTCCTTCTCCACGCTGGTCCCCATCGTCCCCTCCTCTTCCTACTCGCCTCGTCGTTACACCGCGCATCTCCTCCCCATGGCGCTCGTCAGGAGTGGCGGCTCGCTCGGGGTCGCGTCCAGACGGACACGGCGCGACTCACGACTGTACCACAGCTCCAGAAGCAGCAGCAGCAGCAGCGGCGGCGGCGTGCAGTGTTGGAGGTGGCTGTGGTTGAGGTCTCTCTCGCTCGCTCTGTGGGTCAACGCGGACTTCAGACCGGGCGTGTGCACGTCCGAGGGCGCGTCCGAGGCGATTGGTCCCCGGTGGATGCCACCCCCCACTCAGCCCCTCCCCTCTGCCACTTGTGCGGTCAGCTGATTGTGGTGACGGTGATCATGATCATGGTGATGGTCACGAGGATTTTAAAGAATCCATCTCATCCTGCTGATGCGGCTGAGATTCAGCCAATAGTGGTTATCATGGTGGTGATGGTGGTAGCGATGGTGGTCGTGATATGATAGTGATGATGACTGTGGTGGTGGTGATGATAATGATAATAAGGATGAGAATGATGATGCTCGCCGTGGTGATGATGATGGCAATAATGATGGTGGTGGTGGTGGAGGAGGCAATGTTGGTGGTGGTTGTGGCGGTAACGATGGTGGTGGTGTTGATGATGATGATGGTTGTGACATCATAACTCCACCTGTAAAACATCTATTTACCGCAGCTGCTGCTGAAACCTTCCTCCACGCTTGAATCACATCCAGAATCGACTACGGCGACTCTCCTCTCTGACCAATCCACTCGAGGATCCAACGTCACCGCCAGACTTCTCACCCACACCCCGAATCCTCCCAATCCATCCACCGGCTTGAACATCCAATTCTGGGTTTACTTCAAGATCCTCCATGTACTCAACCCCTACCTCTCGCTCCTCTCTCATCTCACTCTACTCCCCTCCACGCACTCTCCTACCTCTCATTTCACTCTCCTCCCCTCCTCGCACTCTCCTACCTCTCATCTCACTCTCCTCCCCTCCTCGCACTCTCCTACCTCTCACCTCTCATCTCACTCCACTCCCCTCCACGCATTCTCCTTCCTCTCCCATCTCGTCTCACTCTACTCCCCTCCACGCACTCTCCTACCTCTCCCCTCTCATCTCACTCCACTCCCCTCCACGCACTCTCCTACCTCTCCCCTCTCATCTCACTCCACTCCCCTCCACACACTCTCCTACCTCTCCCCTCTCGTCTCACTCTACTCCCCTCCACGCCGCTCTCCGTTCTATCAACGGTGGCTTTCTGTGGAATCTCCCAGGTCAACCTGCTCAGCAACAGGCCCAATGTGTTTTTCATTCTCTTGTTAATGTGCCCGTGACCATTTCTCCGAATACCCTTCGCTCACTTGCACAGGAAACCCACGTCCCGATGTTTCCGCGCCACGTCCGAGATATTGCCCTGCAGTCCAAACGTTAGATCTTCCTCTTTCACACGCCTGGTGGCTCACACACAATGCCCATAGTTGATGCCGTCTTAAGATGCAGTCGGATTCCGACGTGATGTAAGCCTCTCTATGGAAATTATATTGTACATAACTCAAAATAATCACAAGCGTTTTCGTGGAGAATAGAAATAACCTATGAGCAGATGTCTGCTTCTCACGTGCGCCTGTTTTGCATGAACAGACAAATAACTCGTTAATGGTGTTACTTGTATTCTCCACAACGACGCCAACGATGAGTATGTTGAGTTGAGTTGTTACTTCATACATTGAGTCGAACTCGGAACGCCGTAGCGTACAGCAAGCGAGGGCCCTTGCCTCCTGTAAGGCGGAGGGCAACAGGCCTCGCTCTCCTGATGAGACACTCCGTGTCGATACCGCTCCACAGAATTGCCCGGCTTGAAGCAATGTTGCTGATATTTTGTGCATTCCCAGAATGCCGCGCGGCTGATGGGATGAGTAAGACACAGTTGCGCCGTTTTGTGTACGTGGAGATGCGCACCTGGAGCTGTATTTGTTTCGTCTCGAAGTGACTTTCCTACTCCAGCTCCCTGCCCACGTGCATGTGCAGGCTTCAATACCCTCCTCCGACGGCCACTTGTTCAGCCTACACAGATGTCCACGTTCCACTTCACCCAGCAATCCAGTGGACCAAATCGGATCGTGCAGACCGTGCCGGTCGGTGGCAGGGTGACACGAGTGTTCACACTCACAGCAATAAGGGCCTCGGTTAGATTCTCGACTGGGGTGGCTTTCAGCAGAGAGCTTGTACGTTCTCCCCGTTGTGCATGTGGTTTCATCCCCCGTAGATAAAAAAAAAATGACGATGTAACTGGTATTGGCCAAAACATCTCAATGCTGGAAACACATTTTACATTGCAAACGACTCAATTGGGACCTCACACCCCCACAGCCGCAACATCGCCCCCCGCTGCGAAAACTTCACCCGGCGGGGTTTTCCAGGCTAAACCAGCGTACAGTACTGTAACCAACACAATCATAACACAACTTATGGCGCCACGGTGGCGAGATGTTAACCACCTCGCTTGGTATGCAGGAAGTCGTGGGTTCGACCCGGACCGTGACGCCTGCTGTATATTTTGAGTTCGCATGTTCTCCCCGTGGTCGCGTGGATTTTTCTCCGGGTCCTCCGGTTTTTCCCTCCACATTTAGAATCAACATCACGCGTTTAGAGTATTTGACTGATATAAATGTCCACACGTTGATAAGCCACTTCGTTGAGCTATCATTTGTGATCAGGTCGCTTCTAAAAAAAATACCTATATAGCTCAGTCGACCTTACCTGGTTGAAAAAAGTTGTATTTGAATACCCCAACCCCAACTCGATTTCCACCCGGCGCCGTGTAACGCCACGTGCAGCCGGGCTGCGTCGCAACTGAGCCCATCTCTTGCGATTCCCACACCCCACTACCCCCCACTACCCCCCACCACTAACCCCCACTATCCCCCCCACTACCCCCCACCACTACCCCCACTACCCCCCACCATGATCCTCCCCCCCGCCCACCACAACCCCGGCTTCCCACCATCTCCGAACTCACGATGCTAAGAGAGTGGCGCCTTTGAGCAGAAGCTCACTGACAACGCAATGGGTTAGCCCCGCAATATTGACAGGAAGTGATCCGTCATTGTACACCGACAGCTGTCCATGAGCTCTTCGGATGGTACTTCTTTTATGTACTGCGAGGTCAAGGCTCTGTCCATGGAGGGCTGCTCGGGGTTTTTGCCGGTGCAGCAAACTGCCCTTTGCCCCCCGCGAGTTGTGGCGGTTTACCCAGCAGCTTGTTCATTTCCTGCTTTCCACGCACGAGACGCATTTGGATTTACGGATGAAATTCGTGACTTTACAAATGTTAATTGTTATTATTAGACGCTGTCTCCCCGACAGACCTGGTCTTCACCTGAAGACGGCTGCTTGCGTTGTGGCCGAAACGTCGTGAGAATTATTTTATGTTTTATTTTTATTATTTTATTACTTCCCTTCTACGTCACTTTACCGAAAGAACCAAGAAGATGTTATTATTAGTGCTCCAAGTGACTCAACGGACTCTCGATCCATGGAAACAATCGCGGATGCTTCAAATATCCGCTTAGAAATCAAACCCGAATACACCGGATAATTGTCATAAGCCAACGATTCTCCCACCTCTAGGCTGCGTCTCTCATCTATTTGTTGTGGACACTTCGCTCATTTCACTACATCCCTTGTCTGCATCTCTTCTGCTCTCACACCAATATGTGTTTAACAGTTGAAAGGGTGGCCCCACAAATAGCCAATTCCACCTAGGTGTCCCCAATGGGCGAACAACGCGACTGCCCACGGATCTCATTCCCAGGGAAAACTGCCCCATCACTTATCCCCTCCTCCCTCGTCGCCTGCCGTGCCAAGTCCCTGAAGGTTCAGCTCTCCCCTCCCCCCATCACCGCCACCCATACATTGTGGTCAAAATGTTGGTAGGATGTTTATACTTTATTTACACTGTATAGCCTCTCAAAGTCTCAACTCTTTTTCAAGAGGGTCCTGCCCCACCCCTGCTGGACATCAACGATAAAGAACTTTACAGCTCATTTAATGCCTCCAGGATATATAATTAGCAGTAGAGCACGACGTTGCCATGTGTAATCCCAATTGAGTAATTTGATTATTTTTTACACTTGGATATATTTGGCCAACACCAGTTACATTGTTAACACCAGTGGGTGGGTTTCCATTAGCTTATCCTCACATACATCACCAAGCACTCCAATCAGCACGACTCCCAACCCTATCCAACACCAAGGGACCGGAGACCCTCACTGCCGGGCATCGTTTTTCTCCGTGGCCAACCTCCGCCATCTGGAACGCTGCCATCATCGTCATCATCCCGCCGTTACTGCACATTTACAGAAGCAGCGTTCAATTTCTAGACTACAAAACACATTTAAGAAGCTCACGGGGCTCTTAAAGACCCCATCTCTTTCTTAAAGGCTCCATCTTTCGCTTGGCTTTTCAGCGACCAAGAGCCTGGCTTCTCGCTATGAATCACGGGGTCATTTAAGTCCGTGTAATATGGTGTGAGCGTTACAAATTGCCTCGTCGCTCCATCCATATATCCTTCCTGACCATGTCCACAAAAAAAGAACGCAATGGCTTTCCCTTACAGAAATGCAATTGTATGCAATTTTATTCAAATATACACAACGTATATACATGGTGTACGAGTGGACGTTAAGGTTTGCGTGCGCGCGTTTAACACTGAGGCCATCTCGAGTAGCGACGACCAAGCGCGGGTTAAAATAAACCGCTACCCACCACGGGAGAGGTGGCAGCGACTGAGGGGAGACCTTCATCTAGCAGTGGAATGACCATGGCTGATGGTGTTCGTGACCTCAATTCCCACTCCGTCATTAGTGCGGTGGCAGGAACCAGAACTAATTAGTACCACTAACTACCAAACGGCTGTTTCTAAAAATGAGTATTCTTGGCAGAGTAGTGATTCATGCACTGCACTATGAACCATGTGACCCCTGCCCCCCACTGCTCAGAACCCCAGTGTAACCCCTGAACCAGGTCGCGTGGCAATGGCCACTCACATTCCCGTGTGCCGTGCCGGCCGTCATAGGTGCTCGTGAACAACGCTTGCCCCAAAAGTATGTTAAGGCTTTAAGGGGTGTATCTGATTTGTTTTTGTCTGTGTGTGCTATGTTAGATGTGGATGGCTCTGTGTGTGTGTGTTCACAAGTACACAGCAGTGTTTTGTGCACAATTGCGTGTAAGTGTTCACGCACACACAGGGGGGGGGGGCACAAGTGTTCACAAGTGTTCACATGCACAGTCAGGTTTGGTTGGAAAATCCCAGCAGCTTCTCCACCGGCCGGAAGCGCCACTCATCTGCCTCCAGCTCTTCCGCTAAGCGCGCCAGCTTCAGCAGCCGTGCGCAGTGTTGCTCTACAGAGGTGGCACATGGCATGGGGTCAACAGAGCACAGGGGAAAGGGGTCGCCTGGGAATGGGGGGAATCGCAATATAAAATGTGACGATTCACTATCGCAAAGATTGAACGTAATCCTTATGCACACGACACATGCGTAAGAAAAATGATACATATCGAGATTTATTTACGAATCGTTACGGAATCAAAGCATTACGAGTTCAAGTCCAGTTGTGGAGAAAACGCTCAAACAATCATCCACGTGGAGTCAATGCAATAAGCATCAACACATTCAAGGTGCCCAGGTGGCTCTGGGTCGGAGTGCCGAGTCGGCACTGGGTACTGAATCCCACAGAAAGCCGCCTCTGATTGAACAAGCTTGTCGAGTGGAGGGAAGTTGATGGGCCTCAGCCTGGTCACCAAAGTACTGCACACAAAACAACCCACCACTCATAATTTGGTTCTGTATTGAATTTCAGTAATATTACAGCCAGCCTTAAATGGATTATTCATGTCGTGGTATGACACCAGTGGTACACTTGGGACCAAATTTGGAAGATACATTTTAGGTGAGATTTTACAGAGTTGTTAATCGCAGTTGTCCTTTGGAGAAATTGGCCTTAGAGGAATATTGCATTTCCAGCATTGGCTCAGCGTTCATTTCAGCATTGTCAGAGTTATGTGCCAGGGTTATGGTTAGAGTCAGGCTTAGATAAGAATGAAGATGGTTTAGGGTCAGTATTAGGATTGGAGTTCGGGTCTGGGGTAGTGTCAGCTTTGGGTGAGGGTTGAAGTCAGGGTAACAGCACGTACCTCGGTTCATCTCGCGCTGCGTGTGTGCAATCTGGTAGTTGAAGATCATGTCGCATAGAACCTTGTCCGACACATCTGAAGGGGAGCGGGATGAAGGTCGTCCGTTGCATCAACACACAAACACCCGTGCATGTCCACGCTAAACACTCAGAGGCAACATTACAAGCAAACCATAACCCACAAACAATACACGTGCAAAAAAACCACGCAACCTTCGTCTCATCTCAAGAGTTGATGTCGATATCACGTGTAGTACCTGGTCCGCCATTTTAAACTGAGTTCACCATCAACTTAATTTCACCAGGTAGGCACCAGGTAGGAACCAGGTAGGAACCAGGTAGGAACCAGGTAGGAACCAGGTAGGAACCAGGTAGGAACCAGGTAGGAACCAGGTAGGAACCCAAGGCGATTGTTGCATTCACGCAGCGCCTAAGTGCGCTGGCATCGCAAGACGCTCTACAATGAAAAACAATCCTTTTAAACTCTTAGGTTTTTTTCGGTAAAGTCACAAAAAAAACCTAAGAGTATGAATCCTTGCAGTTACGAAAGCTTCAAATCTAGAATCTTTTTAAACTAAGTTGGAGTAGAGGGGCGAAGGGGATGGAGGCATGGGGGTGGCGATCGGGCCAGGCAGGTCAGCACCAATGAGTCTCTTAGGGGTCACCCACCAAACGAGTCCACGGTTTAAACTGGACGGTCGGTGGTGGTGATGGGATTCACGACCAGGAGTCGAACCCAGAGTTGCGCGGATCATAGCACAGTGTTATAAGATATCTGTAATGTCGCGAACCGGTTCAAGATGACAGTAGTACTTTACACACACACCTGCCACGCTAGGATGCGGACATCGCGTACACCTCATACACCCCAATCACACTATGCACCCACACACACAACACCATCCACGCAGTCATAACCAACCCACACCATACACAGCCTCATCACTCAAGCACAAAACACACAAAACACCAAACATTTTAACACGTAGGATTTGTATACAGTTCGCATATCACGCAACACACGGAACACATTACACACTCCCCACACACACCCTCTCAACACCCTGGTTACGCCTGATCCCATCAGCACTCAGAAGCTAAGCAAGTTGGCGCCTGGACTGTGTTTGCTTGGTATGGGTGACAAGCACTCGCACACAAGAACACGTGGTGTGGGCAAGCAGAGAATACTGTATAGGACTATACCCATCCATTGTTGTTCCATTACGTAATCCACATTCACTCATCCGCACTGACCCAGAGTGGTAAAGTATGGTTAGAGACGCCAGGCGTGGGGATAGTGGTGGTGGTGCCACCCCTAATGGTGATGATGGTGGTGATAGTGGTGGTGCCACTCCTGATGGTGATGATGGTGGTTGTGGTGGTGGTGCCACCCCTGATGGTGATGGTGTCACCCCTGGCGCTACCCTGATGGTGGTGGTGATGATGATGGTGGTTGTGGTGGTGGTGCCACCCCTGATGATAGTGGTGGTTGTGGTGGTGGTAGTGGTGGTGGTGGTTGTGATGGTGGTGCCACCCCTGATGATGGTGGTGGTTGTGGTGATGGTAGTGGTGGTGGTGATGGTAGTTGTGATGGTGGTGCCACCCCTTGCTCTACCCTGATGATGGTGGTGGTTGTGGTGATGGTGGTGGTGGTTGTGGTGGTGGTGCCACCCCTGGCGCTACCCTTCGGTGCCGGGTAGGACGTCGCCGTCTTCCCCCGCGTCGCAGCCTCCAGATCGGCCATGGTCACCGCGCAGGAAGTGACGATACGTCACGTCCTGTGGAGGGGGGAGGGGCCTTCACAGGGGGAGGGGCTAGCGAGGAGAGGGGGTGGGACTGAAGTGGGGGAGGAGGGAGGCAAGACAAAGACAAAGATCCCCCGTGTAGCCTTCTCAGACTGTTGGGGCAAGTGCTGTTAGCGAGCATATTTGAAGGCCGGCACGGCACACGAGGGGGTGGGTGGCCAACAACCACACCCGGCCGCTGAAACGGGTACTCATTTGGGGCTGAGTCGACCTAGGGGAGGCCCCGGACCGGTTCAGATAATCGTCACTGATGCTGGCCGTGAACGGGAATCGAACTCGGGACACCAGGGTCACGCCACATCAGTGGATCACACCAAAGTCCCACCACACCGGGGTGGCAGCAGGGGGAGACACACCAAGGGCGTGATTATAATAGAAATTGGGGAGGACACATCCCCCCCCCAATATTCAAATATGCTCAAAATGCCCCCCCCCCCCAAATATATTGCAATAAAATAGATTTCTGTTTATATGATTGTGGTTATGGTTGTGTTTTATTAATCCATAGTCTCTGCCATTACATACAACGAAACAAGAAAAGGTAAAAAAGAAAAAAAGAGAGCAATGTAATTTAATACACTATTAGACATTATTGTACAAAATTAATAAAAAAAAAGTCCATCCTATGTTAGTGATTTTTCTAATATTTTAGGCAGGAAATATCAGGAAATTCGTGTTAAAATTTAGATTTTTTTCTTGGGGGGGGGGACCCCAGACCCCCTGGAAGATTTGCTCCCCCCCAATATTGACACCATGACTACGGCCTAGAGACACATCATACACCTGCGAATCAAACACCACGCCACACCCTTTCAAATACCCCCCCCCCCCCATGTACCAGCACCCACCATGGCAGAAGGTCCCACACCGTCACCTTGGCTGGCACGTGCTGGGGATGCTAACGAGTGAGGGAGGGTTACCGATCGACGTCGCTTGGGGTCACTAGAGGGGCGCCGATCACCCGCAACATCACAAGTCTCCCGCGACACAGCAGCCAGCGCGGGGAAGTATGGCCAAACAAACCGCCACGTCGGGACAAAGTCCCTGGAGGCGACCTTCATCCAATGGCGGATCGACAGAACGGCTCCGATTTTTCTTTGTTTCACCACAAGTCTCCATCCACGCCGGGGGACTTCCACACCTGCACACGCAGTCTCACCACACCTCTTTCTTTGGTTATTGCGGTAAAGTAACGTAGAGAGAAAATAATACAATGAAAATAATTATCTCCGCCTGATGACGACCGCTTGTGTAGTGATCGAAACATCGTGAGTCTTTGGTTTTTTATCATTTTTTTATATTTTTATTTTTATTATTTTTTATCTACGAGACTTTACCGAAATAACCAAATAATATGAATTCCTGCAGTCACTAAAGTTTTAAGTCAAAATTTAAGTATCACTTTGTGGGGAAGTCAACGTAGTGGTCACGTGGATAAACTCGCCCCCGCCATAGGAATGTGGAATTTTGGCCACTGGCTCAAGGTTATAAACAGGAGACAAGCACCAATGCTCAGATAAAAGAAAAATGCACGTTTATTCTCGAGATAGTATACATCAACACGTTCACATGTATACGTTAATGTAAACACATTAATACAAAGACAATAATGCGTACGAGAAGTCATCAACATTGTGTCCCGTGGGGCCCCGAGGCGCCGTGAACACCAACAGTGAGAAACAGTCGGTGATGTTGGAGCCCAGAGGTAGGGTTGGGGTCAAGGGTCAGCACCCTGCGGCTGCGTTGGCGCATGCGGCTCTTTGAGGACCGCTTTGTGACACCGTTATTCATTGAGGACCACCACCGTCTCGTATTCATGCGGCATTGCGGCTCATGACACGTCAAGCTTTTAACCGAATTCGAAAGAATGGCTCTTCCTACAGGTAGGGCGAGCGCTTAGATTTTGGGGTCAAGACTCGTCTCGGATTGGCTAGTTTTCAGACAATAGAATTAGGGCGATTGTCCGAATGGAAAGTGAAGGTTGTTGTACTGACCAGGTAAGGCCCACTGAGCTTTGTGGCTCTTTTTCAGAGGCGACCTGCCCACAAATGATAGCTCAACCAAGTGGCCTGTTATCGTGTGGAAATGTACAACAGCTAAATACTCTAAACGCGTGTTTTCTCAATGCGAAGGGAAAAAACCGGAGGTCCCGGAGAAAAATCCACGCGACCACAGTGAGAGAGAGAGACACGGCCAACTCCAAACATACAGCAGGCCTCAAGGGTCGGGGATCGAACCCACGACCTGCTGTAGACCAGGCGAGGTTCTCGCACGTGGTCTGCAGCTATGCCCCGTGTCCAGGGCTCGTGTCAGAATGGCTCGTTTGTTAGGGTGAAGGGTACGGGTAGCGTGTGCTCTGCTGGACTGTTCCAAGGCGAGGGTTAGGGGCTCGCCGCCTGCCGCTGTGCGTGTGCAGCCTGCCGCTTCGTTACCCACGCCAGGCTCACAGCCCCCCCCACCCCGGCATAAATTACACGCCGCTACGCACTCCCTCCTCCGCATCGCCGATCGCGAACCTGTTAGGACATCAGGCTATGCGATCTAACAGCCGCTAGCCCGTGACAGCACCATCATCGTCGTCGGTAATGGGAATTCGTGTCTAAATACGATCGCACCGATGGCTTCATTTCTCGCTCCACATTCCCCCGGAACGCTGCCTGCTCGTTTGGAGTCTCGTGGTCATCGGCGTGAGGTGCTACAGCTACAAGGTAGACCCATCCACAACAAACCTCCGATATCATTGTACCGTGTATATTTGTACCAGAATCATCCTATAATGATGAAAAGAAGATGAGAAGATGGATGTGGCATGGTCAAAGCAATTGCCGGAAGAGCGTTCTGGACTGTTCCAGCTAAACGAACATGATCATCACCACCACCACAACACCATTATCACATCATCATCAACACATATTCCAATGTCAACATTATCAGCACCACACCATCATCAGGATCACCATCGTAATCATCACTGTGACCATGGCCACCATCACCATCATCATGGAACATCAACCTCAGCATACGCCAAGCAACGGGGGCGACTTGTAGGTGTCGTGAGTCGCCCTCCAATGAGTGACAAGCAACGATGGACCCACGAACCCATACCTATGACCCTGTTAGGGACCCGTAATTACACATCTGAATCCTTGTTTAGGAACCCATGAATCCCCTTTGGGAACCCATGAACCCGTCTAAAGGATTGATGAACCCCCACTCAGGAACCCAACAATAACCCAGGAATCCCCTTTGGGGACACATTAACTTCTGTTAGGGTCATACATTAAGGACTTATAAACCCTTGGCTATTGAACCATGAACTAAGGTACCCATGTGCCCCTGTTATAGGGACTTGTGAACCCCTGATTAGTGACCAATCAGCGCCATAATCAGGCCTGGCTCATGTGAGGGTGGCGAGTTGCACGTGCAAGCCGCCGCAAGCGACATCTTCATCGTCCACCTTGCCGCTGTCACGTGACCACCTCGTCGTGTTTTAACACGTTCCTTCGGAGTGGGCAGGTAGGAACTTGGTTGGACAGTGCATTCGTGCACGACAGACAAATATGCACGACAGACAGACAAATAATCCCTGGTGGGCAGTGTGGAACCTGTTGTTCCTACCTGTATGATCTCCATCAGTGAACACGGGACACACCGCATCATCCCCCCCCCCCCATCATCGGGGAGCGTTCTCGGCACGTCCGACAGGGCAGTGGTCGAGCGTGGTTGGCATGGAACTTGGTGCAAGGAATGAAATGGGCTACCCCGCCCCCCCCCCCCCCCCGGTCCCACCCCCCCTCCTCCCTCTCCTCCTGCTGCCCATACCCCCCTCCCACTCTCCCCCCTCTTCGTAGCCCGGCGACTGGGCCTCCAAGTCCGTGGGCCCCGTGCAGGTGCACCGCCTGCGCACTCGAGAGCTACGACGAACAAGTCCGGATCCTGCACGCCGATCCACCATGGCGCGTTGAGTCATCGACAAATCCCGGCTCAGAATCACCAGCTTCCCGACTCCGGAATCCTCGGCGTCAAAGCCAGGGGCGGCATCGACGGGAATCGTGGCGGATCACGACCCCTGACCCCTCGCGCTCTTCTGGCCCGTGCGGAGGTGTCGGGTCAAACCTGGCAACCCCCACAGAGTGGTGGGGGGGGGGGGTGCCCCTCACCATCCACAACCACGGCCCCCCCTTAGTCGCGCTACTGCGATGACTGTATGGCCGTCACGCGATGGATCCAAGCGACGTAACGCGACACGCGCGTGTACACGCCGGGGGAGTCGCGCTCCCCGCAGCCGTGGCCCCACGACGTCACTGCCGCTACCACCCAGCGGCCCCCCCTCCCGCCACCGCCGCCGGGGGGGGCGGCGTCCGCTCCCCGCAACGACTCCTGGCACGAGAGGGGCCCCCCGCTGTCTCCTTGGCAACTGTCACCAGCTCCTCCTCCGCCGCTGCTGCTGTGATCGATACAGAGGGAGGGGGGCGGGGGAGGCTGAGGGGCACGACAATGCACTGCTGCTGGGAGGGCTTTTCAACCATACTTCACCGTTCTGGTCATCAGTGCTGCTCAGTGCCGGTTTGGTAAAGGCTGGGAGTATAGTCGTGGGAGCATATTGGTACAGTGCAACCATTGATGTTGCTGCAATGCCCTCGACGACCCGACAACGCAGCTCCGCAGCAGCAGCAACAGCAGCAGCAGCAGCCGATCGCAATTGCAGGGCTGAGGTTCCTCGACGCCCAGGGGAAGGGAGTTTCGCAACATCTGCGTCGTGACCCACCAACCCTCGCTGCTGCGTCCGCGGTGCTGGGTTACGGGCAGCCACGTGCAACGCAGCCGCCACCACCGCCAACGTTGCCCGCTAGAGACGTTGATGCACGCAGCACACCCGCTCCATCAAATCGTGACATCGGGGTATGGGTGTGTCGGGCACTGTGTTGCATGTACAATTTAAAAGCACTCAAATACCATTACGGAGTCTGTAATGTGTACTACGTGAAGGGTTTACGGTGCATTTAAAACGTTTATGAAATGGAACAGAATTCCGTTATGCCGTGGGTTACTTTTTTTTTTTAAAGCCGCCGGTTCCACCGTCTGTGCCCAGACGTACGTTGGCATCACACACGCGCGCACTTGCCCCCGTGCCCTTCCACCCCTCCCCCACCACCCCCACCCCACGGCGAGCGCGCGAAGGGCACGCGAGGTCTCGTACCCGTGCTGCGTCGTCTGCTGGCGACCCCATTGGCCGCCGATGCCGCCGTTGCTGGAGGCGTCACGGGGGGTGTCCGTCGGGGTCGGGGGTCGCGACCCTCGCGCGCACACCATGCGGCCGCCCTCGAAGCGGCCCCCGTAGCGCAAGCGGCACAACCGCCCGGGCAGCACCGACACACGCGCCTCCTGCAGGGTGCGTGCGTACGAGCGGCCTGGGGGGCCGAGGGAGCCGGGGGGGGGGGCAACGGAGACCAGGAGGAGTGGGGGCACAGTGGTGTCATCACAGGGTCATGGCGGGGTCGGACGACGAGGAAAGAGGGATGAGAGCAGAGGACAAAAAATATGGTGAGAGAAGAGATAGAAATAAGACAGGAAGAGAGAAGGCGGTGAGTGCAAAAGAGAGTTTATGAGAGTAAGGGAGAGAAAGGCAGATGAAAATCAAGGGGCGGGCATGAGAGAGTGTGAGATAAGACAGAGAAGAGAGCGCTAGGCCAGAGGCAAAGTTCAGAGAAGCATAGCAAGAGAGATGGGAGAGAGACAAGGGGAATGGGAGAGCGATAGGTGATGATAAGAGATGAGACAGCAGAGATATCAGAGGCAGGGAAGGGAAGGGCAGAGAGAGAGAGAGAGATGGGGCAGCATGGAGAGAGGGACAGGGGAGATCTCGAGGGCCCACGCCGGCTCACCCGTGTCGCCCCAGCCCGTGATGAAGCAGGAGTGGTGGCGGCGCGGCAAGCGCCCCCGCCGGCCCGGCAGGCACGCCGGCCTCACCGCCTCGCTGAACGGGACGCACGTCCCTCCCCCGGGAACTCCAGAGCCCTCCGCTCCATCCGGGCCTGCAGCGAGATGCAAGGTCACAGCCTGACACGGCTCCCCTCGGATACTCTACATAGACCCCCGCCCCCCCCGCTTGCTATTAGACAGTGTGGTTGTAATGGGGGAGCGGTGGTGCAATGGTTAGCGCAGCGCGCTATGGAACTGGCCGCCCGCGTTCGATTCCTGCTCACCCGTCATGGGCCTCCCTCTAGCTAGACTCATCATATAAGTGATTTGTTCACCTTTGCTATTCTTTGCACTCCTATCGTGTTTTTTGTATCGTTTGTTGTTGAAATGTTGTGACCCACCCCGACTCGCCACCTGCTACAAAAAGAGCTTTGAAGCTCATCGGCTTCCTCAAGTATAAATACAAATTCTGCTTCTGATTCTAAATAAGTACCTGGTGTAGTGCGGCAGCACTGGGGAGACAAAGGCGGCCGAGCGTGGTGGTGGCAGCCACCCATTCCCACGTGTGCCGAGCCGGCCTTCACCATAAGTGCTCGCCAACAGCACTTGCGCCGACGGTCTGTTAGAGGCTACACGGGGAAGGCGGGGGGGTATCTTCGCACGCGCGTCACCTGTGTGCAGGGTGGACACGCGCAGGAGCGCGATGTCGTGCACGTGCCGCGTCGGGGAGTAGCGCTCGTGCACCACGATCCGCTCGACGCGCAGCTCCCGCTCGGCGCGGTCGCGCACCAGCCGGTGGTGGTCGCCCACGCGCACCGTGTAGAAAGCGCCGCCCGTGCCGAGCCTAGCGGGGCAGAGGGCCACACCCAGCGGTGGTCACGCCGCGGCCAGGTCAAGGTCAAGAGGTCGTCGGGCCCATAGCCGTCGAGGCCACCGCCGCACCTTGTCGTCAATTCTCCTCCGCCGGGTGGTGCAGCTACTGCCGCACGGTCGAGACACGCGCACAGTCACGTGACCGTGCACATGCGTGGCCTTACCGTGCCGAGCGGGGGCGGGGGGGTCACGCGGTGCGGTCACCGAGAGAGGATTTTGCTCGTGCTGGGTGCGTGTGGAGGTTATCGTTTCAGTATTAACTCATCGGCTCCGCTGACTGCACGGGTTTTTCTTTGATTGCCGTCTCGAATTTAGTTGCTCTTCGTCGTGCGGTGGAGACTGCTGCCAACCTTGTTCAAGGGCAGACTCTAACACCATTTTTGTTTTCACCCATTCATGTACCTCTACAAAGTATCTGGAGATGCTGTTACATAAAAGTGAAGATAAAAATGTGTTTAGCCGCGTCTCCAACAAGCGAAGGTCAAACTGTCTGGGAGCCGCACGTCGCTGTGGCGCGTCGCTGTGACGACACGTGGCTGCAGCGACACGTGGCTGCAGCGACACGTGGCTGCAGCGACACGTGGCTGCAGCGACACGTGGCTGCAGCGACACGTGGCTGCAGCGACACGTGGCTGCAGCGACACGTGGCTGCAGCGACACGTGGCTGCAGCGACACGTGGCTGCAGCGACACGTGGCTGCAGCGACACGTGGCTGCAGCGACACGTGGCTGCAGCGACACGTGGCTGCAGCGACACGTGGCTGCAGCGACACGTGGCTGCAGCGACACGTGGCTGCAGCGACACGTGGCTGCAGCGACACGTGGCTGCAGCGACACGTGGCTGCAGCGACACGTGGCTGCAGCGACACGTGGCTGCAGCGACACGTGGCTGCAGCGACACGTGGCTGCAGCGACACGTGGCTGCAGCGACACGTGGCTGCAGCGACACGTGGCTGCAGCGACACGTGGCTGCAGCGACACGTGGCTGCAGCGACACGTGGCTGCAGCGACACGTGGCTGCAGCGACACGTGGCTGCAGCGACACGTGGCTGCAGCGACACGTGGCTGCAGCGACACGTGGCTGCAGCGACACGTGGCTGCAGCGACACGTGGCTGCAGCGACACGTGGCTGCAGCGACACGTGGCTGCAGCGACACGTGGCTGCAGCGACACGTGGCTGCAGCGACACGTGGCTGCAGCGACACGTGGCTGCAGCGACACGTGGCTGCAGCGACACGTGGCTGCAGCGACACGTGGCTGCAGCGACACGTGGCTGCAGCGACACGTGGCTGCAGCGACACGTGGCTGCAGCGACACGTGGCTGCAGCGACACGTGGCTGCAGCGACACGTGGCTGCAGCGACACGTGGCTGCAGCGACACGTGGCTGCAGCGACACGTGGCTGCAGCGACACGTGGCTGCAGCGACACGTGGCTGCAGCGACACGTGGCTGCAGCGACACGTGGCTGCAGCGACACGTGGCTGTGCCACCACCACGAAGCTTCCCCCCTCCCCCCAACCGCCGCCAGGGTCTCATTGTCAATCCACCGCCACGAAGGTGAATTTGTTCCACTGCCTCTCTCTGAACCAGTCGTACAAGTTCCACTGCCGCTGCTGCGGCTGCGGTGGTGGTGGTCGTGGCCAGCAGAAGTGCACCGAGGGGGAGGGGGGGCAATGGGGCAGTTTTCCACCCCCCACCCCCACCCCCTCCATGGACATTTTTCGATGGGCGTCGTACGTCACCGACCTTTTTTTGAGACGTTTTTTTTTCTTTCTCCTCCACAAAAATGTGGAACTGCAGTCGTTTCCGACCTCCCCTCGGCAGGGAAACAACGTGACCCCTGTGCAACGTTTGGCTCGGTGCGCCACTGGGCGGCCAGTCGAGCCACGTGACCCCTGCATGCGTACCCCTGCGGTCGTGCCGTACGGCCCTCCGACGAGTTTTCCGGCTGTTCGGCACGATGTCTGACGTGTCAGTCCACGTCCCTTGGGAACTTTGTTCAGCTTCTTCACGAAACTCTCCCGAGCGCGTTGCGTGAAACGTCGGACATCGCGCGGGACACAGCACGGAAATGCGTCCAAGAGCTGGCCTCTCCACGGGCCATCTGCAGGGAACTTCCCACTAAGAGCTACCCCCCCCCCACCGCAACTCCTTGTACCCCCCCCACCTCAACCCCCTGTACCCCCCCCCACCTCAACCCCCTGTACCCCCCCCCCACCTCAACCCCCTGTACCCCCCCCCCCACCGCAACCCCCTGTACCCCCCCCCCCACCCACCGCTTGAAGCAGTGCGCAGCAGTGAGGAGCCAGCAGCTGCTGATGAGCGTGGCTCCGCACAGGAGGCGACTCTCAGTGTGGGGACCGGCGCGCACCCACACCGAGGCCTGCCACGGCCAGCCGCCCCTGCGCACACGGCAGACGCATGCACACACGCACGTGTGTGTACACGGACGCACGCACACACACGTGTGTGTGTACACGCACGTGTGTGTGTGTACACGTACGCACGCACGTGTGTACACGCACGCACACGCGTGCATTCATTCCCACGTGCAAGCAAGCGCCAGCGCACGCATGTACACATTCACAAGTACAAGAACGCACCGACACACGTGCAGACCTTCAGCGGTACTCTCAAGATAAAGTTCCCCCGTAGAGCGTTAAACACAAACTGTTGGGCCAAGTGGCGCCAGCAAGCAACTCTGAAGGCCGGCACAGCACACGAGGGGGCGAGTGGCCAGCACCACGCCTTGCCGCCCACCTGTCTCCCTCGCGGCGAAGTTTACGAACCGCATCAGGTACTCGTTTAAGGCTGAGTCGACCTAGGGGAGGCACATGGATCGGTTCATAAATTCGTCATTGCCGCTGGCCATGAGTGGGAATCGAACTCAGGTGCCCGGCTTTGTCGCGCAGTGCGTTGACCACTGCGCCACCACTCCCCATATGCACTCACTTACATGGACGGACACACGGACGGACACGTGAACTAACAGACAGATGCGGGCCCCACCTGAGCGACTTTGCGCCACCCACGATCCTCTTCCTGCGGTGATTGCCCAAGCGCCGTCCGCACACCTCAGAGAGGGGACCTCGGTGTGGCGGAGGGGCCATGCGGGGGGAGGGAGGGGGGCAGCACCGATCACGTCGACTATTCAAATGAGCTCCCCAAAATTCAGAATATAAACGTCACCAAAGGGGGGTTGCTGTTTAAAACACGCGTCCCGAGCCAGAGGAATCGATAAGAGCCGATGTTCCCCGAATAGAAACACCGAATACATTGAGTTGACATCTCCACCGCTCCCCCCCCCCAATCCTACCTACAACATTCGACAGCCCCCCTCAACCACCCACTCTCACTTCCCCCCTCTCACTCCCCGCCATGCTACCCACGCACGCTTCGTTCCTCGATAACCTGGCCACAAATCCTCCCTTTAACTTCTCCCCTAAACCCCCTCAACTGCACCCCCCACCCCACTCTACCTCCCCAACTCCCCCCTCTCTACCTCCTCCCCACCCCACCAGCACTTCCTTCCCCAACTCTTCCTTCACTCGCCCCACACCACCCTCTGCACCCTCCAACTTTCCCCCCACCCCCACTGCCCCCCACTCTCCCCCCGCCCCCGAGGGGGGGGGGGTGCCCCCGTGCCCCTCACCATCAGCGAGCTGCGCGGCGTCCCCGGGGTGGTCCCCGAGTCGCGCGGGCTCCGCGTGCTCCCCGCACACCACCCCGGCGTCCTCGCTGTGCCGGCAGTTGTGCTCGTGGGACGCGAGGTGGGCGCACTGGCCCAGCGCGCGCTCCCAGCCCGAGCACTTCACGTTGTCCAGGTGGATGGGGCCCGAGCCCTCACCGAAGAACGCCATCCCCAGTGCCCGCGCGGGGCCCCTGCATGGACGATGAGGAGGGGAGAGGTGGGGGAGGGAGGTGATGGTCACCGCCGGTGTGTCAGGAAACTGGGAGGCGTCTGTGTTCAGGTGGCAGGAATTGGCCGGTCCCGGTATTTTGAATAATAAAAATATCCAGGAGAGCCACGCTGAGACGCACAACTCGTGTTCAGGAGGCTCCTGCAGCTACATTGCGTTTTTATATTAAGATGTCATCAGCCAATACACTGCACACTTTTGAGAAGAGGCATTGGCTGATTGAGAACGATGTCTGAGTTTGGTCTGTGGCAGAGGTGGCAACGCCCAGCTGGTAAAGGTCTCTTGGCGAGACTCCGTCAGGCGGCGAGGAGGACACGGGGATCACGTGACGCCTTGGTGCATTGCGTGCAACACAACCTCGTCAATCATCATAATCACTAGCCGGATGAAGGCCTCCACAAGCTGCCACCACCTTTCACGAACGCAACTTAATGGGAATGTATTGACAGAGGGTTCGTACGTGTATATACACACACACACGAATGTGCACCCATACATGTACACGCACGTAGTGTAGTGGTTAGCAAACTGTGCTACGGACCAGTTCTATTTTCAGCTCTCGGCCAACATCAGTGACGAATTTTTAAACCCGGTTCTGGGCCTCCCCGAGGTCGACCCAGCACTCAAATGATCACCTGATTGTAGTGCTTCAACTTCGATAACCGGGAGAGGACAAAGGCGGACCGGCATGGCCGCTATCCACCCCACGCCCTCGTAGGCTCACCGTGCCGCCACGGTGGCTAGGAGATGTTAACTACCTCGCCTGGTATGCAGGAGGTCGTGGGTTCGACCCCGATCCTGACGCCTGCTGTATATTTGGAGTTTGCCTCTCTCTCGCATCATCATCACGGTGGCTAGGAGATGTTAACTACCTCGCCTGGTATGCAGGAGGTCCGTGGGTTCGATCCCGACCCTGACGCATGTTCTCCCCGTGGTCGCGTGGATATTTCTCTGGGTCTTCCGGCTTTTCCCTCCACATATGCAATAATGTGGCTACTGCCATACATTTCCACGTGATGATAAGGCCACTTCGTCGAGCTATCATTTGTGATAGCCAAGTCGCTTCTGAAAGAATAGACACGCAGCTCAGTGGGACCTTGCCTGGTAAAATAAAAATAGTTTAGTTTTGGAGTTTGGTTCATCCTGTGACGGCTACTGGAGTGTCTCTGTGTGGTTCACGCACGGGAGGCCCAGCTGCGTGCACACCACGGCAGCGTCCTTGTCGCTCCAGCCGTCGTCGCACACGGTGCCCCACTCGCCGGCCACCAGCACCTCGACGCGGCCCTCACGCCGGCCCTCGCCCTCCACCAGCCGCACGGGGGGCCCTGCCTCGCACGCGTCGCGCACGGTGACAGGGCAGCGGTCGTTTTCACGGATACTCCTAATTGGTCGATTGATATTGCCGTTTGTTAATGATATGGCTTAGTTATCCAGCAGAGCCACGCTCAATCGTAGGGCTCGTTTTCAGGAGGGTGATTCTGCTGCTGCTGCACCTCCGATTAACACGGTTGGCTATGTACGGTGCAAACTAAGTTTAACATATATACAATGGGGAATTTATTCTAAGATTATTTTCAGCCGATTAATGATGAGTCGTGTTTATTACAACAAAGCGTGGGAGGAAATTCTCGCACCTGGAGATAGCCCACGCATTGCACGAGGAGGCAACGCTCCATCCCCGTACAGCTGGAAACAGATGGCAATTAGTCCACCTGGTATATGGCGAGCCAGGGGTACGGAAAGGGAGTTTCACAACATCTGTGCGGTGTTCCGCCAACCCTCGCTGCTGCCTCCACACTGCAGGATTAGACAGCCACGCGCTGCAGCAGCAGCCACCGTGCAACGAAATGGAATCACGCAGAACACCAAAGCCAAAGATCCCTCGTATAGCCTTAACAGGCTGTTGGGACAAGTGCTGTTAGCGAGCACCTATGAAGGCCGGAACGGCACACGAAGCGGTGGGTTGACCACGCCCGGCCGCCTTTGTCTCCCTAGCGGCCGATGTTTACTACGCACGGCACAAGGTACACTCAAGGTGCCCTCCCTCAACCCCGCCCGTGCGAATCTACCGAGCGCGGGGGGCTGCGTCTCGGGCCCCCCCTTGCACAGGACGCCCGCGTCCTCGAGGTGCGAGCAGTCGTGGCGGCCCCACTCGCTGTGCCCGCACTGGCGCAGCGCCGCCTCCCAGCCCCCGCACGCCACCTCATCCAGCAGGATGAACCCCGAGCCGGGCCCGAACTCCAGCTCCCGGGACACCAGCGCCGTCCCCCTAGTGGCGGTGGGGGGAGGTGGGGGGGCGTGTGGGGGGGTGGTGAGCAGTAGCTGAGAAGGGGTTGGTGGTTGTGTAAGTGTTGTTGCTTGACTATTGTTAGGTTCGTTTGCCCAGGGAAGCCTCACTGAGTCTCAAGACTCTTTATTCGGGAGGATCCTGCCACGTTTTCACAGTCCCGGGCAATGCTTACTCTGTGCAAACCCCTATTGAGTAGTTTTCGTTGTAAATTTACTTTTAAATGTGGTAAATTTGATTGTGGTGGTGTTGGTGATAGTGGTGTAAGTGGTGGAGTAGTTAGTGGTCGTGGTGGAGGTGTTAGTAGCGGTGGTGTAGGTGTTAGTGGTAGAGAGAGTGGATATGGCAGCAGTAGTGGTGGTTTTGGTAGTACAGTAGAACCTCTGGTCACGACCATAATTCGTTCCATAACTTTGGTTGCAACCCGATTTGGTCGTGACTCGAACCTAATTTACCCATTGGATTGTATGTAAATACGATTAATCCGTTCCAGACTCCTATGAACTGTATATAAATATTGTTTTTTTAATGATTTTTAAGCACAAAAATAGTTAATTATGCCAAAGAATTCACAGTGTAATAGTAAACTAAATGTAAAAACATTGAATAACACTGAGAAAACCTTGAACAACAGAGAAAACTAACATTGCTGCGTCAAGGTTTAGAATTGTTCAACAAGATGATTGTTTCGTCTGCTACATCAGTCGGTCGATTCTGAGAGAGAGAGAGAATATTCGTATGAGCAATTCATGTTTCTATTGAAAGTAAGTTAACGGTAATATTTGGGTACAGTATTTTTTTGGAAGTATTCACCGTAATATCGTGTGAGCGTTAATTTCACCGCATCATCGTATGAATGATGCGAGAAGAGATTAACGGGTTCTTATGTTAGCGATTTACGTACTCGGCGCTTTTGCTCTCTAAATTACGGCTTGAATGAAGGGGGAGGGGTATGACTACACTCACAAAATTAATATCTTATATAACAAAAGTTATATACAGTTATATACATAACTGTTATGTTTTGTGTAATTCAACAAAACAAACAAAACTTAACTCCGAGTTCTCTCCGAATTTCACTAGTCCATTCTAGACCCCACAGTTTTTTAAAGAGTTTTAATAGACTGATTACAAAGCGAGACTGACTGAGCAAGCGGCCACACGTGGGTCGCTGTTGTAAACAAACAACAGGAAATTTGGCGCTTACAAAAAAAAATCGGCCGTGGCTATGTTTGATCGCCACCCGAGTTTGTGTTCGTGACCAGATTCAAAAATTGTGAAATTTTTGGTCGGAACCCGATTTGGTCGTGGTCAGAAGCGTTCGTGACCAGATGTTCTACTGTATAGGTGGTGGGGAGTAATTGTGGTGGTGGTGTTGGATATGCTGGTAGAAATGGGCGATGTTGGTAATGATGGTGGTCGTGCTGGTGGTAGTTGTGATGGTAGTGGTGTATCCTGCTGGTGACAGTACTAATAGCGGCAGTGAATGATGGACGAATGAATATACTGCTGATGATTATTATGATTACTTAAGAGATTATAATGATGATGATTGCTACTGATACTACTGATGGCTGAAATAATTGGATTGATAAGTGCCGATGATGATGATGCTGATGATGCTGCTGCTACTGATGATGCTGCTGTTGATGCTTCTCACGGTAGGCCGAGCTGGCGACACACCACGGCCGCGTCGCGCTCGTCCCACTGGTCGTCGCACACGGAGCCCCACTCCCCGGCGTGGTACACCTCCACGCGGCCCTCGTGGGGCCCCGAGCCCCCCACCAGCCGCACCGCGCCCTCTGTCGCCCCACGGGATCAAGGGGCATGGGGGATGAGTGGTCACGGGGGCAGGAGAGATCAAGGTGGTGAGTCTCACGTCTTTGTGACGTAGTTTCGGTTTGATCGGCATTATCGTCGTCACCTTCCCTTGCCGGGGTCCTCTGTTTTTTTTTTATTGGGGCGACTCGTTTATTCCATCTCATTTGTACTGTCCGTCTCGATTGCATCATCTGTCGCGCATGTTCTATCCATTGACAAGGCGATGCTATTTCTAAAAATACAACTTTGGATTTTAACAATTTCTAAAATCGGACCGCCAGAATGCCATGTGGTGGGCGTGCGTATTTATAGAGGGAGGGCGGTCACGAGGGGAAGACAATGAAGGTTCAGAGCCTCCATCACTTGAACAGGAGCAGGGGACCCACAGCACGGAGAGCTGGGGAAGGGAAGTTGCGGGAACAGACGATGGGGGCAGCCAATGAGAACGAGGGACCTCGCACTGAGCGGAGGCTGACATGGGGGATTGACAGGGGGAGCAGAGAGCGCGTGGAGGGGAGTAGCGCGAGACAAGCTGGGTCCCCACCAGACCATCCTGGAGCTTTGAGTCCTTCCTTCTCCCCGTCCAACGCAGGGGGAGTGCTGTGGGGTGAGGGGAGGGGGCGGGGGGGGGGCTCTCCCTCACCGCTGTGGGGGTCGCAGGAGACCCCCGCATCCTCGCGGTGGGAGCAGTCGTGCTGGCCCCATGGCGCTCGCTCGCAATCGCCGAGCGCGAGCTCGTTCCCCGTGCAGCCCCCCTCGTCCACCCACACGGGTCCTGTGCCCTCGCCAAACCGCGCCCAGGTCCATGCGCGCACCCGGCCCCTAGGCGCACGGGGAGCGGGCGGGTGGATGGAGGAGACGCAGCAGGGGCAGGGTTAGGGGGCACGGGGACGTGGAGGAGGAGAAATGGGAGCACGAGGGAGATGGAGGAGACGCAGGGAACGTGGGGACATGGAGGAAGAGACGCAGGGTCGCAGAACATGGATGGGGAAAATTATAGCTATAAGCACACGAGGGGCATGAAGGGGGGATGAGGAGGAGGAATTCAAGGATGAGGAGACACGGGATCATGGGGATACTGGAACATGGAGAGAATACTGGAAGAGACAGGAACACGAGGGGATAATGGATGGTTTAACAAAACACACACAATGTGGATGTGTGTGTCGTTTGCTTGACAATGGGCTGATCGTTACACGCGGGGCTTAAGATCTCGCTCGACATTCTTCCTGGATACGCTACTCGGGGATGGCTTGGTTCGGGATTATCGGTGTAAGGCACTATCATTAGAGTACAAGGTAGGTCTATCGATTGTAATCCTATCTAATTTTACCCCATATTCCTATGAACAGCTTTATTAAAAGAAAGCTCCATGCCCTTTTAGGTTTCTCCAACAAATGTTAGGGGGTCAGATCGCGGGAATGAAATGCGTGTGTCGTACTCCCTCCTCCACCCGACATGGCCAATGAAGAAGTAAAAGTCCCCCCCCCCCGCCCCCGTGAGTGGGAGTGCGAGGTGTGTAGCGGATGATCGCTCTCCAGCACGCCAGGGGTGCTGACCCAGCAGTGACACACTAGCAGCCCGTTGGCTCACGTGACGACTTTACTGAATTGGCTGTGTCGGGTGGAGGAGGGCGCACGACATCACATTATACTCACGCGATATGACCGCAAAAATCAATAGCGAAAACGCATTTGTTTATTAACCACCGGTTTCACCAACACAGGGCATGGGCTATCCACGGCGCCCGTCACGCGTTCCTGCCCCAGGCTGCGAGATTGACCTCTGGGTTAATGAGTCTCGACGGGCCCCTTGCCCCTAACCCCTCAAGCTCCCCCCCCTCCCCCCCCAGGCCTCCCTGGAGTGGTCTGGGGGCCCAGACGTCCCCAGCAGGAGGCGCTCCTCGTTGGTGACATCATCGCAATTAGGATCTCTGGGCCGCGATCAATTCCCTGAAGTGGGACTCTGCTGCACGACGTGGGAGGTTAATTAGCGGAGCGCGACGTCACCGATCGCTCAGGGCCGGACCGCGGGGATGTGTGGTGGCGGTGACGTCATGTGGGAGAGATGGTGGTGGTGGTGGAGTTGGTGGCGGCAATTGTAATGATGCTGCTGATAGTGCTACTACTGATGATGCTGATGCTGCTGCTGTTGATGTTTCTCACGGGAGGCCGAGCTGGCGACACACCACGGCCGCGTCGCGCTCGTCCCACTGGTCGTCGCACACGGAGCCCCACTCCCCGGCGTGGTACACCTCCACGCGGCCCTCGTGGGGGCCCGAGCCCCCCACCAGCCGCACCGCGCCCTCGACCACCAACCCTGCACCGTCACGCACGCGTACAGCAGAGACCACTCACCAGCCCACCGCCCCCACCGCGACTATACAGCCCCAAGAAACTGTTGGGGGCAAGTGCTGGTGAGCCAGCAATATGTGTATGTGTTGCATGTGTGTGTACATTGAATATGTGTGTGTGTGTACATTGTATATGTGTGTATGTATTGCATGTGTGTGTACATTGTATACGTGTATGTTCTGCATGTGTGTGTGCATCGTCTCTGTGTATGGATTGTACTTCAAACTGTCCACGCAAGCAAGTGGGCAAAGGGGCATGACGCGCCTCTGGAAGGGAGCAGGGTCAGAGGTCATGAATGACGCACCGAGGAGATGGAGCAGTGGGATGTCGCGCGCGGTGGGGTAAAGCGTAGGCAACTCCCCACCTCTTCCAAGACGTCTGGTCAGCGTGGATTGAGAGTCGTTCAAACACATGTTTAGTAGGGGCTTTCTAAGAACCCCCATCTAGCGGAGGCCCTTCCAACAGAAGTGGCACGAGCAAGCCAAGCCACGGCAGGACTGCACCTATACCTACACACGTGTGCGTGTACACGTGTGTCTGGCTGTCCGTCCATGCGGGGTTGGGTCTTACCTGCGCGCGGGGTCACGACCCCTGGCTCCAGGGCCCTCGTCCTTTGCTCCTGGGCGCAAGGGAGAGCAGAGAGTGAATGGGGGACCAGGAGGGGTCAAGAGTGAGCTGTGGGGGAGGAGGTCAAGAGAAGTCCAGCTTGATGGGCGGTGGGGTGGGGTGATGGTCAGCAGGAGATGAAATTCGCTCACGCTCTGACCCCCCCAGCCCCCCGTGCCCCCCACTCCCAGACCCCAGTCCACCCCCCCCCCCCCGGGGGTGCCGAGTTTGGGCTGAGCCGCGGAAACCCCACCGACTTGGCAGCGAGAGAGGAACACGACCAGGGGTGCCTTTAAGGTGTCTCGTAACGTGCGTCTAGGAATACCGGGGCGCGTTATGGGGATTGGTGGAAATGTCGTTAAATTTAGCGCCTCCCGAGCTGAGGGCTCCCAAGACGTGCAGGGGGGGGGGGGATGATTGTGATGGGAGCTACAAACGACATTCGGGGAAGATTTCACATTCCCCCTCAATATCAGGGAAAACACTTAGGGGGTGTTTGTGATGCATGGGACTCGCGGGGTAGGGCAAGACGAGGGACTCTCACGGTGGGTGGGGTGGGGGTGTGAATGGTGGTGGTGGCAGTGTTGTTGATACCGATGGCTGTGTGGGGAGCGGTAGTGTAGCGGTTTGCGTGCTACGCTACAAATCCAGCGATTCGCGCTCACGGTCAACACCAGTGACGATTATCTGAACTCGTCTTGGGCCTAACCCTAGGTCGACTCAGTCGCAAATGCGCAACTGGTGGCGATGGTAACTTACCCCTCGTGTTCCGTACTGGCTTTTCATAGGTGTTCGCTTACAGCACGTTCCCCAAAGAGGCTGCTACGGCTATACGGGCGATCGTTATTGATGGGGATAGGTAATTGTGGTGCTGGTAGTGGAGGTGTTGGTTACCATGTTGATGGTGTAGCTGTCGTTTATATTGGTGGCTAGTTGTGGTTGTTAGTCGTGGTTGTAGATGCGGTGGTAGGTAGTTGTGGTGGTGATGGTGATTGGTTGTTGCCTAAGTTCTGCAATTCAGGCTGTGTGGGATAGTCCCCGGAGACAGACTAGACTACGACTCAGGTAAGGCCCACTGAACTATGTCGCTTTTTCAGAAGCGACCTGGCCAAAAATGATAGCTTAACGAAGTGACTCACCACGTGGAAATGTATAGTAGTAGCCAAAAACTCTAAATGTGGAGGAAAACACAGAAGTAACCGGGGAACAGTCCACGGGGCGAACACGCAAACTCCAAATATACAGCAGCAGGCGTCAGGGTCGACCCCACGAGTTCCTGTACACCAGGCGAGGTAGTTAACATCTCCCCCTCGCGACGCCCCGGATGGCAGGGGCAGCTGGTGATGCGGCTTTCATCCAGCAGTGGAGAGACAATGGCTGCAGATGATTGTGAACAGAAGTGGAGCGGTTGAGAGAGGAGGAGGAGGAGGGGGAGGTAGGGGATGGCGGGTGGGACGGAGGTTGGTGGGGGGCGGAGCAGCAATGAGTGGTGGTGCTGAGTGCAGACGGAGCATCGTGGGAATTTCAAAGGTCGAATTCACGGCGAGACGAAGAGAGGTGGGGGGGGACTTGGCCGGGGTGAGGAGTAGGGTGAACGCGATGTATGAGTATCGGGTGTAGGGAGTGGGGCAAGGTGTGCGTGCGTGCGTGCAGGGTGTGCGTGTGGAGTGAGGTGTGAGGGATGCACGAGTGTGAGGTGTCGGGTGTGGGGGTGTCCGATACGTGTGTGGGGGCTGTTACATTGAGGAGGGATGGGGGGGGGAGTGCGGGGCCCGGGGCGATTCCCACTGCGTGGACCCCCAGGACGCCTTCAAACTAAACCGGACGTGTCACATCTGATATCGACGTCAAAGCGTGCCACCGACTCACCCTCCCTTCCCCCCAAAGCACGGGGCCCGGGGCGATCGCCCAGATTCGCCGTACCCTAGGGATGGCTATGCGCACAGGTTAGAGTTGTTTCACGATAAGCAGTAGCCGTTTTTATAATCGTTGTACCGGTTTTATTTACCAGATTTTGTTACAGGCGGTTACCGGTTATAAAAGAAACAAAATATGTTAACAGCCCCAGTTTAGGTGTGGGGGGGTGGGGGGGTTGGATGGTGGGTGGGGGGGTTGGGTTGTGGGGGGAGTTGGGTGGTGGGGGGGGTTGGATGGTGGGGGGGTTGGATGGTGGGTGGGAGGGTTGGATGGTGGGTGGGGGGGATTGGGTGGTGGGGGGGGGTTACGTCTGGGACCCACGTGCTGCTGCTGCCTCCGTCTTGGCCTCACTGCGAGCCGCGCGTGCGATGAGGATGGGGGGAGGGGTAAGGGGGAGGGAGGGGAGGGGGCGCGGGGGAAGTGAGAGCTGTAGGGCAGCAGGGTTTGGAGTGCTGCTGGTGAATGGGATGGTTGTGTTGCTTGTTGCCGTGTTGTTTGCTGTTGTGACTCTGTATGGCTGCTTGTTGTGGTGTTGCTGTGTGTGTTGGTATGTTGCTGGCTGTGGCTACGTCTCCTGTTGTGTTGTCGGTTTCATGCATTTCTGGTTGTATTTCTGCGTGGTGTTGCTGGCTGTGTGTTGCTTGCTGTGTGTGTTGCTGTGTGTGTGTGTGTTGCTGTGTGAGCATCACTCACGCACCCGCAGTATCGCCAGCAGCGCGCAGCCCAAACCCAGCAGCCGCATGGCGACTCGAGACGCCGGCTCGCTCACGCTCGTCAACTCGCGCGCTCCCTCCTGCACTCTCTCTCTCTCGCTCCCCACTCTCCCTCTCTCTCTCCCTCCCTCCTGCACTCTCCCTGTCTCTCTCCCTCCTGCACTCTCCCTCCCTCTCTCTCGCTCCCCACTCTCCCGCGTTCATGCACTCACATTCTTTCTCGCTCTCTTCATCCCGCACCCTTGCTCTCTCCCCTACCATCTATCTTGCACACTCCTTTCACCGTGCACGCTGCTGCTCTCTCCTCTCCCGCGCGCTCCTTCTCTCTCTCTCCACCGCTCTCTCTCCTCTCTCTGGCTCCCTGTGAATGAGCTCCGCGAGCCCGGCGAAACAAAACAGCTGACTGCTGGTGACGTCACTGCTTCGATTTGGGTGCGGTCCCAACCAATCATAGCGCAGTGGGTCGCCCCCCTCCTCGTCCCCCCCCCCCTCCTCGCCCCCCCCTCACCCCCCCTCCTCGCCCCCCTTCATCACCTCTCACACACTTGGGGCCATCCCATTCCAGCAGCTCTGCCCCCCCCACGACCCCCAAACAACATTACATCACCCCCCCCCCCCCGCAGAACAGAGCCGTGCAGGGTTCACAGTTCGACTCCTCTCGCGAGGCGGGAGAGGCAGCGACCCCTCCACCGAGCCGCAGTCCACCGCCTTGCACGAGGGGGTGGGGGCGAAGAGAAACGCTGACCCCGGCTAAAGGGTAAGAGGGGGGAAGGGGGCAGAGAGGCGATGGGGGTAGGGGGGGTCACAAGAGCGATGTCCCCTCGACTCATGCCATCTTCACCGACGTCACCCATTCATTTCCAGCAGTGATTCTTGTTTTTATTGCGCTCTGAGACCGCGGGTTAATGATTCCGCAATATAAACACAGACTGTGATCGCGGTGGCCGTGGCGGTGTCGTGCCGAGTGACACAACAAACAAGGAGGGCGGCCTCCACGTGGCACGCGCCCGGCACGTGACACCCGTCCGAGAGAGGCCAGCTGATCGATGTCACCAGAACGTCGCCCTCGCTGATGTCATCCCAGCGCCGATTGATGCGCCGCATTGAGACGTGGGTTCATACGCACGACGATGATTATATGTGTAACAAAAACATCATTGTTTTGCTCCTGGGTAGTAAGTGTTATTTTCTAATTGCTTATGCTTTAAAGGTACAGAAAATGGCTGTTATTCCCCACAAACTTTGCTTTTGTGACCAGGACAGTGATATTTGAAATTTTCAATGAGAAAACGCGGTGTGCATTTGTGTCATTCATTCACAATAAAGTCCTGGTCACAAAAGCAAAGTTCGTGGGGAATAATAATAGCCATTTTCTGTACTTTTGACGCATAAGCAATTAGAAAATAACACTTTACTACCCAGGAACAAAAATCGTGTTCCATAGTAAGATGACAATTATTACGATTGTTTACCCAAGAAAGCATCGCTGGTTCCCGTGAATCGGCGATGCGCTCTTATTCAAGGAGGGCCCTGCTGAGGTTCAAGGAGGGGGCAGGGGGCGACGCGGGGCGTGTCGGAAGTGAGTATTGCAATATATACAGTGCTGTACTGTATTATAATTGAGTAAGCTTGCGGGTAATTGATCAAATTTGGCAGCTGATGGTGATGATGAGGGTGGTGATGCCGATTATGATCTCATCCAGAGCGACGTCACTGTCGGATGTCACCCTGGGAGTGTCGCTGTGACGAGATGTTAACTACTTCGCTTGGTATACAGGAGGTCATGGGTTCGATCCCGACCCTGACGCTTGTTGTCTTTGGAGTTTGCGTGTTTCTGTCTCATCATCTTCACGGTGGCTAGGAGATGTTAACTACATCGCCTGGTATGCAGGAGGGCATGGGTTCGATCCCGACCCTGACGCCTGCTGCTGTATATTTGTAGTTTGCGTGTCTCTTTCTCTCCCCGTTGTCGCGTGGATTTTTCTCCGGGCCCTCCAGTTATTCCCCCCACATTTAGAAACGTGCGTTTCGAATATTTGGCTGCCATAAATGTCCACGTGATAAGCCACTTTGTTGAGCTATCAATTGTGGCCAGGTCGTTTCCGAAGAAGAGCTGTGCAGCTCAGTGGGTTTTATCTGGTCAAATATAAAAAAAATAGTTGAATAGACGAAACTTACAAATGCCACCCAGCGCCTGTGGGTGCGCACTGGGAGCTGCTGAGCGTCGCGTTATAACGAAATGTGTCGGTGCAAGAGATCTGACCGCAAGTCTCGGCGTAGCGGTGGCCGTGTCAATGAAGTCACTGTGAGTGATGTCACCCAGTGACTCATGTTTTACGCACCGAGATTTGTGGCGACGTCTGTACATTATGATAATGATGTCTGACTAGGGTCACCTTGATGTCAGCAAGTGAATTGTTGCCCATAAAGATCCGTGTTGAAAATTGCGCAAAGATAATGAGAATGATTATGAGAGTGGTGGTGGTGATGATAATGATGGTAGTGCTGTTGCTACTGCTGGCTATGATGGTAATGCTTATGATGTCACCCTATCAGATGAACGTTACATTGATGATGACAATGGTGATGTTGCTGGTGATGTAATGATTGTGGTGATGCTGCTGGTAATTCCGCTGCTGCTGGTCATGATCGTGGTGATGTTGCTGGTGATGCTGCTGCTGGTGGTGATGGTTCTGGTGGTGAAGATGTTAGCAATGCTTCTGCTGTCGACGATGGTGGCGGGTACGGTCACGTTTCAACTTCAGATTTCACGGACGGGCACCCTGAGATCATTGACGCTAGTGGAGACGCTGCTGTTGCTGCGAGCACTGGTGGTGATGACCGTGCTGGCTGGTGCTAGCAATGATCATGGATGATGTCTCTCCTCTCAAATGTCACCCCCCGCCCCACCCCACTCAGCCACGTGCCGTCACGCACGCGAATTCTCACCAGAATTATCCCGGTCTCTTGGGACCGCGCATTCTAATCTCGGAATCCCCTAATGTGGAGTCCCCTAAAAGGGGGTCTACTAAAGCACGGTCCTCTAAAGTGGGGGTCACCTGACGTGGGGTCCCTGAAACGAGGTCCCCTAAAAAGGAATTCAAAAGCGGGGTTCTCTAAAGTGGGATGCCCTAACGCGAGCTCATTGGTTATCCTATAGTGGGGTCCCTAAATGATGTTTCCTAAATTAGGGTCCGCTATCGCGGGGTTCCCCTTAATGGGGTCCTCCTGTGTGCGAGCGAGGTGTGAGGATCAACTCGGTACCCTCTTCCAAACGTGGGCATTGCTGAAGTGAAAGCACGTGTGTGTGTACGCGTGTGTGTGTGTGTGGCACAGTGGGGGGCACAGATGGTGCATCAGCCAGTCGTCTCAGTCAGTCGACCCGTGGCACCCGGGTCTGCCCCGTGACCTCCTGCCAGCGGGCGTTCGACACTTCACGTGGCCTCGAGGTGCACATCGCCTGGCACAAGCGTCGTGGTGACGTCACCGCCACTTAGTGGCGAATGGCGGTTGTTGTTGTGTGCGTGTGTAGCGGTTAGCGCTACGCTGCGCTATGAACCCGCCGCCCCGAGTTCGATTCCCGCTCACGACCACCACCATTGACGATTATATTATCTGAACCGGTCCTGGGCCTCCCCAAGGTCGACTCAGCCTAAAATAAGTACCAGGCGCGATGTGTAAACATCGCCACTGGGGAGACAAAGGCGGCCGGGCGTGGTGCTGGCCAATCACCCCCTCGTGTGCTGTTCCGGCCTTCATAGGTGGCCGCTAACAGTTAATGCTCCTACAGTTTGTTACAGGCTTTACAGGCGATCTGTGTTTTGTTTGTATGTGTGCGCGCGTGTGAGAGAGCGTATGTGCGTGTATGTGCGTCTCTGTACGTGTCTGAACGTGCGCGTGTGTGTCTCTGTATGTGCCACCCTAGCCAGGTGCTGCGTCTGAAGCAGGTTCTGTTTGCGAGCACCTATCAAGCCCGGCACAGCCCACGAGGGGTCGGCCGGTATTGCCACATTGCGCGATCTCTGTGTTTGTTATTGGAAAGCTCTGCACGTGTGTACGTGTCTGCGTGTGCCGATGCGAGTGTGGAATGTGCGCGTTTGTGTTTGTGCGCTTGTGTGCTTGTTTTGGGAGCGATGGCGCAGTGGTTAGTGAGCTGCGCTCCGAACCCGGCGACACGAGTTCGGTTTCAGCTCACGGCCAACCAGCCCTGGGTCTCCCCTGGTTCGACCCAGCCTCAAGTGGGTCGCTGGTGCCGTGTGGAAACAACATCATTTGGGAGACAAATACGGCCGTGGGTGATTCTGGCCACACCACCCCATCGTGTGCCGTGCTGGTCTTCATAGGTGTTCGCTAAAAGCACTTGCCGAAACAACCTTTGTAGGTTGCACGGGTGGTCTTTGTCTTTGTGTGTGTCTGTGCACCGTATGTTTGTGTGCGCGCCTGTTCGTGTCTTTCCGCCTGTGCGTGTGTGTACACGTGTATCAGTGTCGTGCCCGCGTGTGTTTGTCCCGTTTGGTTTATGTGTGCCGATGTGTCTGTGTGCGTGCTGCGTAGCGCGTGTGTGCGCGCGCGCGTGAGCGTGTGGAATGCGCGTGTGCACGTGTTGAGAGGCGTCAGATTTCTCCCTCCCCTCCCCCACCCCGGGATGACCGGGCAGCTGCGCTCCACGTCCTCCAAGAATCCAGACGACCACCCCGTGGTGCGCCTTTAATTAGCGATAAGGCGCCCGTGCGCCTTTAATTGGCGAGACGGGGCCCGTGCGCCTTTAATTAGCGAGACGGGGTCCGTGCGCCTTTAATTGGCGAGATATTGAGACTGCCCCGAAGCGCGGCGCCCCCCCCCCACCTACGGCCCCCCCCCTACGCCCCCCCCCACGCTCCCCCCTACGCCGCCCACCCCCCGACGCAACCCCCCCCCTACGCTACCCCCCCCCTACGCCATACCCCCCTCCATCGCGACAGCATACAGAGTCCTCCTTGTACTCTGCACTGCGACAATCGAGAGACAAAGACGGTCGGGCGTGTCCCTATCCACACCGCGTAGCGACCCTAATAGATGCGTTGCATGGCCACCGCCACCCCTCCGGACCAACGCAGCTCCACCCATCCACTCCCCAAGCGCTCACTGCGTTTACAATGAATCAAATCAAATAGAGTTGCGCCCAGCCTCTGTTTTATGACACGGGTGGTCTCGTTTTGCCAGTTTCCCGACTATTGTACACGCGGGATCGGCGGTGGTGCCGTGAGCACAACAGCAGCGACAACCCCCCCCACCCCATCAATATGAATGTAATTTACCCAGTAAACACCACACAAAGTGTGGTCGTACATGTTATGTATATCGTTTATTGTTAAATTTGACTTGCATCCCACTGGGATTTTTTGCACACAGCGTTGAAATGCGGTGTTTTTTTCTGGAAGACTTCGCTGTTTTTTCCAGGATTTTTCTGTTGCGTGTAGTGACATTAAGACGTTTCTGGTTCATGTTTTGTTGCGGTTGCACCCGAGTCAAGAGCCGCATGGCTCACAGGGTTATACCTAATACATGAAACTGAAACCGCGAAGTTTGTCGTGGTGTGTGCTGGACCGTACAGCTCTCCGATGATGTATTTTCGGGTTGTCCCGCTGTGTGTCGTTTTGCCACGATGACGAGACACGTTTCACTCGACGCCCCGTGAGATGTTTCAGTAACTGCAGCAGCGTGCAGCAGGCCACTGAGTCTCCCTCGATTACAGCGCGTTGCCGGCCGCTGCTAATTGCTGGTGAAACAGAGCGGCTGGCCTACATCAAACACTGCACGTGCAGCGAAACGTCGGACGTCACGCCAAACAACAGTCGGCTGAACCAGCAAACACTTTTCAGGAGAGCCTCTCTGAGTCTCAGCACTCTCATCACAAGGGTGCTGATGATGGATATTTGCCCAATTTTGTTTTATTCTCAAGTGATCTGTTTCAATCTTGATTTGAAGCTTTCGTGACTGCAGGAATCCATGCTCTTTGGTTCTTTCGGTGAAATCACGTGGGTAGAAAAATAAAATAAAAATCGCGACGTTTCGATCGCAACACAAGCGGTCGTCCTCAGGCGGAAAAGATCTGTTTCGTTTCGAAACCGGGGCACCCGGAGGAAGCTATGCGGGCACAGATGGGTTCACGATCCCGCTTGCTGAAACTCCATCTCCTGGTCACAGGGCCCTCCACAGGGGGGTGGGGCCCGGGGCGGTCGCCCCGATTCGCCGTACCCGAGGGACGGCTCTGCCTGGGTCACCTCTCGTGGCGACCGAGAGTGAATTTGAGGACACCTGTGAAAAAGAGCTTCATAGCCCATCGGATTCCTCCTGTAGTCTAAATACAGATTCTGATTAAATACAGTGCTGGCCTTCAATCGGTTGGCTCCTAAATATCTCACCACCGATATATCTGCTTAAGTTTTATAGTCAACTGCGATTCTGGTCTCAACTCATTATTCCAAAGACCGGAGACTTTGTTCAACGGGAAATATTTTTGCAGCCAAGCTCCGCGATTGTGGAATGGCCTTCCTTCCTCGGGCCATGACGGGACATCTGTGAAAAAGAGTTGCAGAGCTCATCAGATTCCTGCCGTCCAATACAGATTCCGATTCATGAGAGAATCTTGAGTGTTAACACGTTTTAAATCGCGTCTTAAAACTCGCGTGTTGCAGGCTTTCTACATAACTGAAGCTTTGCATGAAGCACTTTGAGACGCGGTGCGAATTTCGCTGTGAAACAAACCCGAGTTTATTATATTTATTATTGCACTGAACTCCCACCCCCCTCCTGAGGTAGGTTGCCTCATGCCGGTACTCGGCAGCCTCGTGGCACGCAGGCGCCGCCTTGTGGCAACAATGACCGCCACACCGGTCCCATGCGCAATTTATTTGTTGAACTTCTTTCGCACCGTCCATAGCCCACCGTCCTCATCGGGAGTTGCCGGTGGACAACAAACTACACACCACATTTTTTCGAAAGAAATGAGTTTTCAGCCGAGATCAATTAAAAAGTTCAGATCTTTTTCGTTTCTCAATGCCAGTGGTGCGGCTAACGGACACGGACAGGTTTGTGGCGGTCCGTTAGTCAGGGTAGCGGTGTGCTGGATCCGTCTCACGACCTCCTGGAAGCGAACCGACACTTCAGGCTTGTGCCTAGCCTGGCCTAACCTGGCACAAGCGCCAGTGACATCAACGCAACTTAATGGCGAATGGCCGCGGCGGTGGTTGTTGTTGCGTGTATTCAGCTCGAGTGCGCAATGCGGCTAGAGACGGGCCCGACCGTCTGTCTTCATACGCGTCAAAGGGTTGATTTTGGATGGCAGGCGAGTAGGGATTAGGCACATCATTCGGGGTCATCGGGTGAAGTTTCTCATTACAAGTCGCTCAATAATCCATGACGAGCGGAATTTCCAAAATAAAAATTGCCTGCTACTGCTGTATTGCCAGTTGTGCACAAGCACAATAAACAAAGTCCAAATCGTCAATAAGTGGTCTAATTGAAAAAATTCACACGAAACGTTTTGGTCAATGGCTCTTCTTCACAGCCGTTCTTCACGTGCTATGAAATATGGCCAATGCCGAAATGTTACCTCTTAGTATTTCCTTCAAGGCCGCAGTCATTGACAAATGTGTTGTTTTTTTTACTTACAATAAGTGTGTGCCAGGTTAACACACGAGCATAACAAGACTCGCAAGTCACGCCCAAATGGCTCAATCTTCGTGACAGAGATGCATTTTGTGCATCGTTAATGCATTTTGAATTCGTCGTTGAGCCAGCGAGTAAGTGCTGAGCACTTGAGATCGCCGTGTTCTCCAGCAGAAAAAAAAAAAACTTCTGTTACGGTGCCAACCTTCCGCTGGAGGGATAGCACATTTTATCTAGGACGTGCAGTGTCCATCGACAATGTATCCCCATGAGCCATGGCAGGTTGCAGAGACAGCAGGCTTTGGAGTGACACCCATGTCACCAACCAAGGGAAAGTCCTAAAGTCAGACGGTTGTGGTAATGCGACTGAGAGAAGCCCTTCACGGATGTGTTCACCATTTACCAAGGGGAAGCCTTAACGCTGGACGGTAATGGTGCTTTACGAGACTAAGCGCAGTCCTTGAAGGGCGTGTTGACCGCTTAACACAGAGGGAAGGCATCACGCTTGATGGTGGTGGTGGCGACGAGGCTGTAAGAGCAGTTCTTGGCGGGCAGAAATTGACCGTGCCAATTTAGGGATGTGGCCAAGGGGAGCGATGTAAGGTGTCTTGCAAAATGCAGGACACAAAAAAAAGGGGGAAAACACGAGCTTAGAGACAACATCCACACCCACAGAAGCAACAAAACTTCAATATAGTTTTCTGTTTAATTCGTCTCCGGTAAAATATAAGCGCGTCTCTAGTTTTGCATTCACTCGCTCGCATGATGCAGTCAATGCGACTGTGAGACGTCAACCAGGCCCAGCGCTGCCGCCGTCCCAACCGCTATGGCACCACTCTCGCACCGATACCCAACCCTTGGTCAGGGGTCACAACAATAAGAGGCTGCAGACTCCCCCCCCCAACACTAGCCCCGGCAGAGGCGTCTCCCTGCTAGGGATACGAGACACCTGTCCAGTTAAAGGCCACCACTGCTCACCCGAAAGGGGAAGACAGGCTGAGAAGGGAGAGGTGATGCTCTTTTTTTTCTGGAATATAAATATGACCCTTCCCAAGCCCGGTTCCCCCCCCCCCACCCCATCCTAACACTCCGCACCGTTGCTGCGGTTAAGAGAGTCTCGGTAAGGTGCATTTGATCGGGCTACGGCGAGATCCGTTACGAGGAGATTTTGAACACTCCTGACCGTGCGTCGACGCTGGCGAGGCATCCTTCACCCCCCACCGTAAATTTGTGCACGGCACATACACGTGGCAGCGGCGGTGGCCCTGCCCCAGACGTGGCCGGCCTGGGCCAGGCTGGCGGTGGGGCTCAGTGTGGGGCGCCAAAAGGGTGGGTGGTGGGTCGCGGCCACATCAGTCACGCGACGGATCGCCGGCACCACCACCACCAGCCTGGCCAACTGGGAAATCTGACCACAGCAAACGCAACAGGCAGCAGCCACTCCCAACCAGCCACATAAAACCAAAGCACTCGAATCAACAGGACACGCTAACCACACCATTTCGTTTTTGGCCACAGCAATCGCACCGACCACACCGGCCGACACTCAACCACACTGATTACATCACACACCAGCCCTCGTTCCCGACCGCTGGGTGGACAGGCCCCATGTGTGCGTGGACAAACCTCTCGGCCGGCATATCACGGCGCACTGCAGAGGTCTCGCCACCTCAGTTTTTTTTGTCTGTTTTTGTTTTTTCATGCGAATAATGCAAGGTTGGGTGGGTGACGTTTCCACGCGTGGCACCCATCGGCACGTGTGCCACCGGTCCTGATGCGCCACCTCAGCTCGGTCTAAATTCGCGCCGGTGCCTCCCGGCGACACTAAAAACCAAACCCGGAGAGAACCGCGACCCCTTGGGGCCCACGCAGCAGCAGCAACAACCATTCCGACAAAATCACGTCGGACTCGCTTCGCACCTGCTGCCAATTCAAAACCACTATCTGCGATTGTTAAAGAAAATCGAATTAAATAAAAATTAACGTAAAATTATCAGAAGCCGTGGGGGTGTGGGGTGGTGGGGGTTGGGGGGGCAGCGCCACACGTGTCACGACCCCCGCAAGGTCACGCGACTAACCTGCCCCCCTCTTCCCCCGCCGCCTCCGATGCTGCTTGCACCGTCACGCCACACGGCAGACTCCTCCACGCAGGGAAAAACAACAAAACCCTCGTCCAAATAATGCTAAAACGCTTCGGGGGACATCCAGCCGTCTCCCCCGAATACCCCATCGCCAGGCAGAGTGACTTCTTCCCTCTAGCCACCCATGGCAGCCCACCCATCCCCGTCCCCAACTCCGCTCGTTCCCCGTCTCCCTAAGCGCAGGGTACTCGTGAGCCCCAGCCCTGACATCCCACAGATCCTCTCCCACCCCACCCCCCCGTGTCCCCCCCACCGCAGCCACCTCGCCCCCCAACGTGACTGGATCCGTGGCCGAGTCCGTTCCGGCGCTCCGCCCCAGGGCCCCCCGCCGTGGGGTGTGCGGCAGGCTCCATGTGGCTCCATGGGGCTCACACGGTGAACATGCTCTTCGTGGTGGAGCCGCTCTTGGTGGCCGTGTCTGAGTGGGACTCGTAACCCAGGTGCACCTTGCCAGGCAGCGCCAGCCGCTCCTTGTAGACCTTCCTGTAGGGGGGAGGGGCAAGGGGAGGGGGAAGAGGAACATGGGCAAGGGGGGAGAGACGGGGAGGTGAGATACTCAAGATACTCAAATGTCTCACCGTTGCGTATAGTACGTGTGTGAGGGTTGGTTGGCGAGGGCGCAGTCGTAAGCGCGTGGTGGTGTTGGTGTACTGCTAGGTGTGTGGTGGCGAGTGCATGGAAGTGAGTATGGCTGTGAGTAATTGGTGGATGAATGGTGTGCGATAGTGAGGGAATGCTGGCAAATACGGAATGGGTTGCGTCGTGTTCAATGGTTGTTACTGTGGTGAGTGAGCAGTAGCGCGTTGGTGATGGTTATGGTGAGTGTGTGGTCGTGAGTGTGCAAGTAGCAACCGTGTTGTGTTGACAGAACTCACCCGATGGTCATGATGCCCTCGCGGTCGTCACAGTCACGCGTCCACACCGCGATCTTGTCTCCTTTGCCGCGGATGTTCACCACGGCGCCGCACACGTTATCGCTGTGGTCGTCAAACGCCTCGCCGATCAGACACAGGAGCTGCGGGCACCGCCACAAACGCGACACATTTACATGGCGCCTTAACGGGGGCTGCCCACATGGTAAGGTGGCTCAGCGGAGTGGCTCCGTGCCCGAGACACGGAGCCAGCACTGCTGATGACACTGCGGTGGAATCCACATTTCGGCCGCCTGTGATTTCAAGTGTGGCTGATGTAGATGCAGAGCAACAACTACAATTTAAGTCAGATGGTCAAGCCAGACATCCGCATCAGGACCAGCGGAGTGTATTGCTGTAATGTCTCCTTCATATTTGTGGATTGGGCATTGTGTCATCATATGTTTTATGGTCCGTTCTGGATGACCACAGTTGCACATTGATGCACAAATGGAATGTAATAAAACTCTCCAGATATCTGCATCTGCCATGGTTTGTGTGGATGCGGTTTAGAGTGGACTTTGGCTTAATAATGCCCCTGTACTGTTCCCATTCTGATGTAATGTGCACTGATGCCTAATTTATTCAGGCCAATATTGGCACGTAAAATAAATATTGATTGATTGAAGCTCTGTGGAATTAATACAAATAGGATTTTAACACGTAGGCTTTCGCGACCAATATTATTCATAATCAACGTTTTTGGGTTTAGATCGCGTTGGGTGGTGGAGGGTTACGACACATTTATAAATAACGCGATCTAAACCCAAAAACGTTGATTATGGACAAATAGGATTGCCATCGGACAAACACGCCCTCAGAGCAGGGCAGGTGAGAAAAACGTGCAGCATTCTCTGGTGTAGATTTGAGGATGCTGGAAGGGAACGTCGGACATCACGCCAAATGACACCCGGCACACAAACACGCTGGAGAGCTAGAAATGAGCAATCATTATTATTGTTATTGCCAGCTTTTTGCCTGGTGACGAGCACGACGGGTGGGGTGGTCAGAATGTTGTAACGTTTGTTTGAAAATCTTTATAACTCATCGAATTAAATATTCAGATTCTGAGTGTGTGGGAGGGGGGGGCTGCACCGTCTCTAGCCAGACGCGGTCGAGGTCCGAGTGGCGCTGGCCCTTGCTAAGCGTGACGAGCCACCGGCCCCCGCGCTTGTTCTGCTCGTCCTCCCACATGGGCTCTATCCCATCCTGGAGGACGCAAACAAGACACAGCAGGTCTCTCTACAATGCATTATAACAAACACAATTCTGTGGACAACACCTGCCGTCTAATTAATACATCACCTTCTGACCCAGGAGGGAGGTCATTTCGTCACTGGGAGGGTAAAGTCTTATTGCTGCAATATAAATGGTATAACCACGGTTTAAATAATATAAATGACTGATACTCCGGGGTCCAAATCTTTTTTTGGGGTCAAAATACGATCTCAAACCGGCACCCGGGAGACCGCTGTGCACGCGTGACGCTTGGCGTAGACTAACGTGGCACCACTCACCTTGAAGAGGGAGTAATCGCAGCCTGACAGCAGGTGGCTCGCCACCTGAATGTGGTTGTACAGCCTGGGGGCGGGGGGGGCACATGGCAGCACGGGGTACAACTAATTGATTTAATTTCCAACCCTTTGCCAGGCGTGACACCAAGACTCCTTGCACTTAGAGACTTGTGACCTCCTCAGCTGCTAGATGGAACCACGCGTGTGGTTACTGGCACACCGTCGTTGCCAAGCCACACCAGACACCAAACCAAACTCAGTAAAGTTAAACATGTATCGTGCAGTGTTGTAGAACACTGTGGTTAATGAAATTGACGAGCATGTGAGAAGGTTTGCTACCGAATGTGGACGAGAGGCAACTAAAAATACCTCTCAGCTAATTTTGCGATACCAGTTGAATTGCAGAGGTATGCATTGCTCTGTGAGATTTCCAAAGGGATTCGTCATCTTATTTGCATGATACTGATAGCACGATTGGAATATAATTTTTTTTAAACCCCTAAAAAAACAATTAAATCATCAGTTCCTGTCTTTTGACCATCTCTATGACTACAGTGGAATAAAGTGTTGAGCATTTAATTTTGCTATCGAAAGATTCAAAAGTTAATATCCCATTCTTGTGTCAACTCCACTTATGGGTTATATAAAGAGTATGACTTTGTCCAAAGGTTTTTTCCTATGGCCCCACCACGGAAATATGGAATGTATGCCCCGGGTTAATGACCACTAAAAGTGGCAAATACTGCCCCAATGCTGGTTTGAGGTTTTCTGGGCCTAATTCCCGTGTTATCGACCACCCCTTTTCAATTGTCAGATTTTGTAAAAAAGATATGGTAATGACTCTGAGGTCTCAAATCACTAAAAATGGGACAAACTGCCCAGGTGCCGCATTGCATTTCAGATGTTCGATGAAGACATGAATCTGGCCCTCAAGACAATTAACTTGATCCATCAAATCAAGGTGACAGCGCAATTTACGAACACCCCAACCACCCCCCCATCATGCGCCGAGACCAAGTTGCCTCGCACTGTGGATATGTGCGGAACCATTAGCACAGTAGAGAATGCCGGTGGTCTCTCTGCTAGTCATCTCAGTCCCATGACTCCCTGCCAGCAAGCCTTCCATGTGGCCTCCTAGTGTACCCAGTCTGCCACAAGGAACGTGTTGACATCACCACGACTACGTAGCAAATGGTGTCTGTTGTTGTGTGTATGGCAGACCTGGGATCAATTGCAATTGTTATTTTTTCCAATTCATTGCAATCGCAACGTAATTGAAATTATAAATGAACCCCAAGTCTGGTGTGAGGCTCCTGGAGGAGAGATAGGTCAGGGAAGATGGGTGGAGCACTCACGCCCAGAAGTCCTCCACCGTGTCCACCTTGGAGATGAGGCGCAAGTTCGCCTGCCAACTTTTCGTTTTGTCGTTTTTGAAAAACCATAAGGCCCACCTGTGGCAATGCACACATGACACACAACCTAAAATCAGTAACTGGTACAGTTTGTGTTGCTGGTCACATCACTCTCTCGTGCTGGCCTTACTAAGCGCTTGCTTACAGCAGTTGCCCCAACAGTCTATGCAGACTACATAACACTATGCAGGCTATACACCAACACTCAATCTCCTTCACGTCATGGCGTTTCTCTTTCTCCCCGTGAGAGGCCTCACCGATTCTCAAGCGGGTGTTTCATCTCCGTTTCTGGCAAGACCACCTCCTGGCCAGTGCTGTCCTCCTGGCTCTCCTCCCCATCCGATGCCGAGGCCACTGCGATTTCAGTGACTTCCGGCGCAGCCGGGACATCCAGCCCCGGCTACAAAGACAAGGAGGGAGGGAGAGATAGTCTTCCCGAGACACACAGCATTGGTGAGAGACACCTCACACGGGGGAAACACGGTGTGACAAGCCACAATGTGACACGACAGTGCCACACGACACAACTCTAACAGCACGGTGGGTGCGATACGCGACAAATCCATGTCGCAATGGTGAGACACAGCCATCTGTCACAGCCACGGCATGACATTAGCACACGACAACCCCGAGGTGACAATCACGTGACACCATCGCACCATCTCCTGTGCCGCCAACAGATTAACGCAAACACCAACTCGTCCACCACACCTCCATCATCACCACCACCGCCCTCGCGTAACAATGCTAGACTAATGGTGCAAGTGGCCATGGCTCCCGCGGAACGGAGAACCACCGGCTTGGGTACCATACTGTCCAGTAACTCTGAGCCTAACTCGTAATAGCTCCTCGTCACTGTGTACATTACTATGTATTAAAGTTACTATTATTATTTTTACCAGGTATAGTCCACTCAGCCATATGGTTATTTTATTTAGAATAGACCTGGCCACAAATGATAGCTCAACGAAGTGGCTTATGTGGAGAAGTATAGCAGCCAAGTACAGTACTATAAAGGAATGTTTTTGTTCATGTGGAGAGAAAACCGAAGGACCCGGAGAAAACAATCCACGCGACCACGGGGAGAACACGCAAACTCCGAATACACAGCAGCAGCAGCAGGCGTCAGGGTCGGGACGAACCCACGACCTCCTGTATACCAGGCGAGGTAGTTAACATCCCCTAGCCACCGTGATGAGAGAGAGACACGCAAACTCCGAATATACAGCAGCAGCAGGCGTCAGGGTCGGGACGAACCCACGACCTCCTGCACACCAAGCGAGGTAGTTAACATCTCGTAACACGCGGCGCCCCTATTGAATGTGCGAGTCTCGCAGCTTCAAGAGATGAAGGCAGAGTTGTTTTTACTCACGGACGTACACGTACAAGTACTCGCAGAGTCCCTTTGAACGAGTGTCTGAGTATACGACTCCACGAGTAATTAATGCATCTCCGTATCCTTAAATCTCCGAGTTGTTACCCAGTTGCTTTATCCATGGATCTCAGAGTGCCTATGTCGGAGTTCCTGGATCTAAGAGTCCCTGGATCCCTGTTTCTCAACATCTGTATATCTGCCAGTCGCTGTACATACGAGTATCCGCGCCTGTGGGTTCGTGAGGACTGTATCTCTGAGGATCTATCAGACTTGGGATACCCCGAGACTCTGTATTTGTGTTCCTCTATCCCCGTATCTCTCGGAGTCCACGTGTCTCCACGTGGCTCCACAGAGTCCTCGTTACCAAGCCCGCGTACCCGACGAATCCCCGCGTCTCCCCCCGGCTCGGTGCCCCTGCATCTCACGAGCCCCGGAGCTCGTGCATCACCGAGTCCCTGCAGCTCTGAGGCTCTATTATTCGCCAGGATCCTGGGATCACCACAAGTCCCGCCCACGTGTGTCTGTGCGCGGTCCCCGCGTCTCCGAGTTCGCGAATCGCCCCCCTCCTGCCACTAGGCCGCAGCCTGGAACTCGCCTCGCGTGGCGCCTCGGAAGACGCCATCTTGATTCTCTGGCGGTCACGTGGCGCGGTGACGTCACGGCAGAACGTCACCAACGGGGACGTCACGCGCCCGGAAGCGCGCTCATTCATTCAGCACGAGGGCATCGCGTGTGGCGTGACCCCCCCCCCCCCCACGTGGCGTGACCCCCCGTGTGGGATCACCCCCCCCCCCCCATGTGGCATGACCCCCCCCCCCCACGTGTGGGATCACCCCCCCCCCACGTGGGGTGCCCCCCCCCCCCCACGTGTGGGATCACAGCTGTGACGGTCCCACCTGATGACGGAGACTTGTGTTGCCTCCGAAACGTCGTGATTTTTATTTTATTTCTATTATTACTTTTAGTAATTACATTTTTTTTACCTACGTGACTTTACCGAAAAAACCTAAGAGTATCACCCACCCCCCCACGTGTGGCGTGACCCCCCCCTCCCCCCACGTGACGCGGGGGACCCCGTGGTCGTGGGTGCAAGGTCCGGGCGACAGGTGGTGTTCAGCTCTCAAATTAATATCGCAGGCGAATTCTGGCCTCAAGTCACCACATCACCATCAGTGGCGGGACTTGCACTACTTTCCAGTGCTTAGGGTAGGAACCGCTCGACTTGATGCGGCTGCGACTGCTGCATCCACCTCTAACGCGTTCGATTCATTCTCTTGAATCTCATCATCGGCCCTGATCAATTCACTGCTGGATGAATCCGTCGCCATTTATTACGAACCTGCGATGTAATAATAATATTCCACCCAGCACCTGCCCGGACACTTGAGTGTGTCACTGGCGAGTAATGTTTTGCAGTAAATATATTCACAACGCTTGTAGCTCCCACGTACTCGTCTGAGCAGTGGCCGCACCACGTGGGGCCAGCCCCGAAACGGACGCTGACGTCAGCCGCTACAACTGCGCCCTCGTGGAAAGCACCGAGCGCTCCTGACCCAGAGTGGGAAGTCCCAGCCGGAAGGGCCGGACAGTTGTGGGGGGTCCCTGGGCTCCCCAGTCGGGGTGGACCGGCGTCTATCTTTGGAAACCCATGTGGTCTTCTTACCGACTGCCTCCATTCACCCCCCAGCCTCCCCACACACTCCTCACCCCCCACATACTACCCCCCCCCCCACTTACCCCTTCGCCAAGGTCACTCTTAGCAACTTAAGACAATACACTGTACTGCCATAATGCTGTACTGGCCGGATGAATTAACACCTGGACAATAAAATAAACTTAATCTACCCCCCACAAACAGCCCCCACCTCGTCTGTCCCCCCACCCCGTCTGCCCCCCCACCCCTTCCCTGTCTGTCCCCCATCTCCCTCCCCCGACTGCCCCCCCACCCCTCCCCCGTCTGCCCCCCACCCCTCCCCTGTCTGCCCCCCACCCCTCCCCTGTCTGTCCCCCACCCCTCCCCTGTCTGTCCCCCCATCTCCCACCCCTCCCCTGTCTGTCCCCCACCTCCCACCCCTCCCCGCCTGCCCCCCCCGACCCCTCCCCCGGTCTCCAATGTCCCCGGTTTCAAGTTTCAAGTCCGGGGTGCGGTGGCAGAGTGGTTACGTCAGAGCGCCTCGAGCCGTGTGACGTCATACCAACGTTACGTGTTTCCGGTCTGAGAAAGCAGTCCTCCTCGCGCCCCTCCGTGTATCCTTGCGCCTTCTGGATCTTTCTGCAGGAAGCGGCAACGTCGCGGTAGACTGCAGCTTGACGTCGCGCCGCAGACATAACGAGAAGGTGCCTATGATGCGGTGAGCGCGATCAATTGCCGATAAAATTCACCAAACCGGTCCGGTGAATTTTTAGTGAAGGATTTTTGCGGCGCACTATTTGCGAGGCGCGCAGTGATCGCGTTGCTGCGTTAATCGCCTGCATATAAAAAGGGACACAGGGGCTGCGGCGACACAGTGAACCGAGAGGTGACGGGTGTTATTTGATAACTACAGCGAATAGGACAACGTGGCAACAACCGCAACAGTTTAACCACCACACCAACACTCATCCTCTACAAACAACCGCCTCACAGCACTGTTCGTCATGGCGCTCAAGAGAATCCACAAGGTACTGGAGCCGTTGCCTTGCGCGTGGATAAGCCGGGGTGGGGGGGGTTCCAAGCGAGCGGAGCGCCTGGGTGTGAGGGGCGTGCTACAGGCCGCGTGTTTGAGACGAGCCGAGACGGAAGAGACACAGACGGGGGGGGCCTAGAGGGACACCGAGAAAGAGACGCCGCAGAGAGAGACACGAGCGAGACCGGGTGGACGCCATCGAGATAACAAAAAAACCAGAACGGGCCAGACCCGATATGGAAGCGATAAAGGAGACACGGGAGTGAGGAAGAGAAAGAAACGACGTCGACATCGAGACGGAGTAACAAGAGACACGGCAGGGGAGGGGGACAGACGAGACTAACGACGAAGACACGAGAGAGACGTTGACAGCGGACGAGGGCGGGGTGTGGGAGGGGGTGAAATGTAGAAATAAACCTGACGAGACGGGCAGACACACGACAGGAAAGCGAGGCAGAAGAAAGGACGGAGAGACCGGAGGAATATGGGGACAGACAATAGACGGGGGATGTACCTTTGAGCGAGGTTGAATAGAGAAATAGATTATCAGGACGATGGGGGGATAGTCGACACGGAAGCGAGCCCCAGAGCGCGTTGACAACAGACAATGATGAATCATCAGAATTATACAAACACAATCGACACAGACTACATACACCGTATGGACAAGAGCAGAGACAAAAGGACATGCGTGTAGAACAAGAAGAAGCTAAGCGAGGGGGAGAAACAAGAATATGGTGGGGGGGGGGGGGGCGTGATGAAAGATGGGGGCGGCATTGAGTCAGGGACGTGGGGCCTAGTACGGGCCCTGGTACGGGCCCTGGTACGGGCCCTGGTGGCAGGCCCTGGTGTACGGGGCCGTGACGGGACAGGATTGACAGGAGGACGGGCAGTGTTAGGGGGCCATACGTTGAGTCCATACGCATGGAGGGGGGTTAACCCAAATGCGTACCCTTGCGTATGGGGGGGGGGGGTCTACTGACATTGTACGCATAGGAAACGGGGGGTGGGGGTGACGCGTGGAGGCATTACAAGTACTCGAGTTGGACACTGGGGCCCTGCCGTCTCGTCGGTCGGAGGGGCGCCGGGAGGCCACTGGAGCGGTGGGGCCGGGCCCCTTCGTCTTCATCGGAGTGATTCCCAGCGAATGTCGGTCCTAAGGTTTTCCCGTACGCCGTGTCGGGCTCGCGGGATACGTCGCCGCGCTAGGCGGTGCCGGTTTGGGGAATGTGGTGGTGACGGTGACGGGAGGGGGAGGGGGGTGGTGGTGGGTGCGGTTGTGCTGCAGGTCTGGACCGGTTCTGACACATCCCTCGTCACCGACGCGAGCCGGGAATCGATTTTGAGTAGCCGAGTTCACGGCGCAGTGTGTGTGTGTAACCAATGTGTGTGTCATCGGTGCCGTACCTTGGCACTGGAAAGCCTTAAAACCGAGCAATGTTTTTTTCTGTTCAGGAGGGCCTTGCTCTTCGATCCTGTGGTTTTATACATCGATTACATCTTGTATAGTCGTGAAAGAAAAGCTCTCAAGTCTCACGATTATTTCAGCAAGGGTCCTGTTTTAATTGGGATGCGAGGCCATTTTATGCTTGAACCCGTTTTGCTTTTGTGGGGGGTTGAATGAGCTGCAGTACCCGGAACCAGACAAAACGCGCAGTGCATGACGAGGCATTAAGCACTCCGAAGGCCCCTCGCTCTATGGGGTTCAACAACCCCGCACCCGACTTGGGGTCTGTCCTTTTCTGTAACGTGATCAAGAGCTAAGTATCGTTTTTTTTATCTAGGAGATGATGAAATAAACCCATTGAAGTGTTGATTATTTTTGAAAGGGCGATTTGGAGCACATAACCTAATTTTAATTTCGCACGGTACAAAACATTTACACTGGAACATTTACACCTAAAACAATGTAATTGTAAACAATGCATTGAAATTAACCTGCTGTCTCCCCCCCCTCCCAACCCACTTATGCCCCCCACCCGGCCTCTCCACCAGGAATTAAATGACCTCGGAAGGGACCCCCCCGCGCAGTGCTCGGCAGGACCCGTGGGAGATGACTGTGAGTAGTAGGGACCCCCCCACTATGATAGAGGAGTAGTAGGGACCCCCCCCCACCATGGGAGATGCCCGCCCCCCATTGTCGCGTTAATCTGTCCACATCGGAGTGCAGGTACAATAACTTGCAGCCTCGGGCCCCCCGTTTAAATCCACACTGCTTGCAGCAGCTCCCTTATCCTGGCAGTAACTTAATGATTTGCTTGGACATAAACACGAGGATTATTCTGAGACATTGAGTTCGTGCTTGTGGTCAGGACGGCAATTGTGGTGTTGAAATTTAAAAGTACCCATCTTCCCATAAACAAGGATATCCACGACTAATGTTTGTGCTGGGCAAGAAAAGGGAGCCCTAGGTACTACCATCTGTAAGTCAACCCATACACCATGTCCCGGAAATTTGAACCCCAAAAAAAATTACAAATAACCCCCTCACCAGAATCTGTTAAGAAAACTAGAGACGTAGCAACTCCTTAATATTTAATCTAAAGGAAGCTTTAGAAGTGACAATCAGAAGGGACCGCTAACGGGTCAGCAGAGCCCAAACACTGGCTGAAAATGTTGTCTATGAATACATATATTTGGGGCTAGTGGTGCCTGAGCCTGTTTCCCTGCATTTGCCAAGGACTAGTCGCTGTCTAAAAATAGAAATATTTTTTTTAGTCCAAAGCCAATGGGGCTTCCAGAGAAACTTGGTTTCACAACACAGCTCCTGCTACCTGACAGAAATTGTTCATGCAGATAAAAACCTGTTTATTTGTTTTCTATCCATAACTGCTCGAAAACAACACAATGATTGTTTTAATTGTCTGTCTTTGCTGCAGTGTTCCACTGGCAAGCGACCATCATGGGGCCAGTGAGTATAAACACCGTCGTCATCGCTTTAATTAACATTCATTGGGGACGGGTTCACACAGGATTCTATACTTGGATTGGGGAAAGGGGAGTGCCTGCCTTCGGGTAGCGTAACAAGTGACCCCACACCACTGCAGTGGAGGTTCTTAGTTTAACGTGTAGGCTTTCGGGACCAATATCCATAATACAATTTTTTGGGTTAGATCGCTTAAATATATAAATGTGTCCGTTAAAACCCGCCACCATCCGACACAGCCAACTAGTAAGGGTTGTCGCGTAAACAGAACATGCCAATTCGTCACTAGTTGGTGTGTTGGAGAGCCAAGCCGCAACATTTACAATCTGAGTACGACGTTTCGCCAGTAATTATTACTAGGTTCATCAGGAAACAGCCAGATTGGCTGTCGCCTGATGAAGCTTATAATCTATTGTACAAGTACAATGGACTACAAATAGTTTTAATATAATTGATGAGATCAAATTGGTTACAAATTATTTCAATTGCTCACGATTATCTTTAAGGTTTTTCAGTTCTAAACTATAAACAAATTAATGAGAACCAGGCCTCTGACACGTCTGACTCCATCCCAAAAACCGCCAATGAACGCTTAATGGTGACTGCTTGAACATTTTCGAGAGCCCTTGCCCCCCATTCCTTGTTTTCACTACTCCAGTCCCGATTTACTGCCAGTTCACTTGTCAATCCATCGTGTTTACTCGTGCGCCCTTTGCGACACGTTGGCGTCAATTGCACGTGAAGGCGCCAACTACGTGATTTTGTGCGTTTGAGTGAGCCTCTGTGAACCCAGACGTGCTTTAAATTAATTTCTCTTGAGCATTAATTCACAGGAATGCTGATTTTCTCTGGCTTTTGACGGTCAGTGTGTAATTATGGCTTTTAACTGTTTTCCGGATTCAGGATGTGTGTATAATATGGCTTTCTGCTGCGTAGAACGACAGTCCGTACCAAGGAGGGGTGTTCTTCCTCACTATCCACTTTCCTACAGACTATCCCTTCAAACCGCCAAAGGTGAGTTTCCCATCAGTAAACGCTGGCCCCTCAGCCAGCATTGTTGTGATGAGTAGGAAATGGCCTCAACTTGCAAGGCTACTCTCATGTCTGTTTTATATATTTTTAAGATATCTTCCCAAATTTGTCCCAATTGTGATATTGGTGTCGTGTCAACTACAAGTCTCTTTTTAAGTAGGCGAGAACTCAAGTTACCAGGGTGAGTCTCATTTGCAACCGTGAGCCGGCTCACTAAAATGACAAAAGTAAAACAAATAAAATGAAGTTAATCAATGAAGCAAATAGAAACTGAACAAAAACAAATGTCACATGCGAAATCTAAAATATTGCGCAACCATAAATCAATGTTACACTATAGTTAAATATTAAAACCCACGCACTACAAATCGTGCACGCAACAGTTCATAGAGTACGGTCCATGAAAGCAATGCCGCCCGGTATAACCTCTGTTCCGTCAGTAGGGGGCAGCACTTTCCCATCCAATTTTCCATTGAGTTATCAAACCTAGATTTTAAGTCCAAAATAAGTTCTGAACCACAAATATCGTGTCAGGGGATTGGGCTGAGAATCGTGTTCTGTAAATTTGTGCTCTGTAAATTGATCAGACATACACAAGGCTGTGGTGTTCCTGACCAATGGAGGGGGTGGTGGCATTGTGTTTCTATTTTGTTGGGGTTTTCAGATTCGGAGTTCGCAGTAGCTTGTTACGCGCATGATGCAAGCTTGTAATTGTGTATGTGAGGAAATATATGCGTTGCTTGCAAGTGGAGTGGTGACATAGTGGTTGGCGAACTTTGCTCTGAACCCAGTGAAATGAGTTTGGTTCCAGGCTGCATCGAGTGGCGAGTGATATATAAACCAGTCTTTGGCACCACATTGCCACACCACCCCCCCCCCCCCCAATTGTACATCCCTGCAGCCGATATCTCGTGTTGTGCGTGGTAGTCCAATATTGTATGATGTGCTGTATGTAATACTTTAACATAACCCCTGCAAGCAGTAACCTTACAGTGCACCACAATGTTAAATAATAAATGGCAACCTGTGATTTGACGGATTGCATCGATTGAGTGAACTCGAGCGCGATCGTGTTCCCTCTGCAGGTAGCGTTCACGACACGCATATACCATCCAAATATCAACAGTAACGGGAGCATCTGCCTCGACATCCTGAGGTCTCAGTGGTCGCCGGCGCTCACTATCTCAAAAGGTCCGTATCGCTGGGAAGAACGTTTTGCATAGCGATGGCTCCTAGCTGCGTGGTGCTGATGGTGTGGTGTTTAATAATATTGTCTTCGTCGTATTTTTAGCCAATTTTATTCCCACTTCTCAGAGGCGCTGTGTCATTAAGAATTAAAGCAGTCGGATCTCTCACGCGGAGCTGTGCGCATCCCTTCGTGTTTTATTCAGCACAAAGGGTTGATGTTGGTTTATTGATCTTTTGTTGACTTCCTTAAAGCTGCTTTGGAGTGGTTTCACAGAGTGGAAACATCTGTACCTCAGTCTTAACATCCAGTTATTTGGCAGATCATTAGAGATTGCCATAAATGTTTCATTTAGCTGTAATTGCCCGGTACACTTTAATCTGCTTTGCCTTTTAAACTCTGTACAGTGCATACGCGCGGTTTAGTTGAGGGTAACGGCTAGATAGTGGTTTCCTGTGTTTAGAGTTGTGTTTGAAGCTGTGCTTACCATGCGCTCGTGTGTTGTGTCCGTGTGTGCAGTGCTGTTGTCTATCTGCTCGCTGCTCTGTGACCCCAACCCAGATGACCCCCTGGTTCCTGAGATTGCACGAATATATAAAACAGACCGAGATAAGTGAGTACGCGATGCCGGCATACCGCCAGATACTAATGACTATCAGCCATGGTCAATCCACTGCTGGATGGAAGCCTCAAGTCTTTGCTGTTCCCCCATGGTCCCAGAATGGACAACAGTACACACACGTGTGTATATATAACTAGTGTGGTTCTTATTTTGCAAAATACGTTTTATGATTAGGATCGTTTTTGTTGTTGAATTATGCATAGCCGTGACATTTTACTCTAATCGAAGGATGTTTAGTGGTCACTCCTGTGGCCCTTTTAAACCTTTTTAAGAGATAGTCGGTAAGAGGCGGAGGGAAATGAGGAAGGTCTTGAGCCTGGACTTAAACAGGGCTGTTAAGTCGACAGCTCGGAAGACTGCATCTTGAAGATGTATTTAATTACTCTGACTGAATCGATAACACATGCCTATTGGTAATGTAATATTCAATAAATACTTGTATAGGCTAGTGTGTTCACCACAGATGCTGTGTACCGTGGCTTTGGTTACATTGTGTTTATCGTGAGCGTTGATTGCCAGCAAGCGGTGACTCTACCCCCTGACGTGGATATCCTGTTTCTCTTCGCAGATATAACAAACTAGCCAGAGAGTGGACGCAGAAGTACGCCATGTGACCCGACGCACGGGCCCTCCCCCACCAAGTCGGCTTCATACCTCCACGTTGTGCACATTTTTATAACTCATCGGTTCTTTCCACCTCCACCGCCCCCCAATTTGAGCCATCCGTCTCTAAAATCACCCCACCCACCCCCCCCTTGACGACGTCTTTCCTCCGCTCAGCCACCCTCCCCAGCGTGTCTTATGTTCTCGTTTGTCTGTTCCGTTGCTCGATTTTGTGTGTATAATATCCCTTCTGTACATTTCTGTAATAAAATGAACAAAGTTTGTCACAATTTTGTTGTAAAATACTTGACGTCTGTCTGTAGAAAAAAATAATAATACAAAAACCCAATAAAGTACAACAGAAAAACCATATGTGGATGTTCTGCGCAATATGCTGGTGTCGTGTGTTCGGTGGGTCTGAATAACCATGAGTAATTTTTCGATTAAAATCGATTCTAAACGGAAAATAATTTTCAGCCCTTTGTTAATCTACTGCTGGATGAATGTGTCACGGAGACTGCCATTTGTCACACTGGCCAGCATGGACAGGTAGAGGAGTGGCCTTTCTAGATGTCCGTGGCTGAATGGAACCGAGGTCGCCAGGTTCATTGCGGAGCGAGATCACCACTGCGACCCCACGTTCACATTTAATTGTGTTTTATGATTGTTTTGAATGTATGCAAATAATATTCTGTTACAATAAGGCTACGAGAGCAAACATTACCATACAAAGTGAGAGGACAGAAATAGTCAAATGGTGGTTGAGTGATGGTGAATCATTGCATGGCTACTCTTGAAAGGGTTACGGAAGTAGCCGAAGCCATAACTTTGGGACACGGCTAATCGAATTTACTACATAAGCGACCTCCGTCACAGGGGCAACAGACGAAATTGTTACCAACCGAGATGGGGAAAACTGATGGACTTGATGTGGGCTGGCAGAGCGAATGGGGTTAATTGGGTCACTAAATGTCGTTTCGCTGCTAGAATGGAATGGGTGGCACGTCACGAGTCGCCACAACAACAGCAGTGAGCGAGAGAGATTTACTGGAAGCACAAGTTTTATTAGCGCACTGGCACAGCTCAAATAAAGTCCTGCTGATTACCAAACACTCGTCCCATAATAAAAAAATGTTGCTGTGCATTTCACACCTGATGACGATTGCTTGTGTTGCAGTCGAAACGTCGTGAGAATTTTTATTGTTTTATATTTGTATTTTATTATTTCCCTTCTACGTGACTTTACCGAAAGAACCAAGAATATGAATCCCTGCAGTCACGAAAGCTTTAAATCAAAATTTACTCGTACCATTGTTCTTATTCCCGGTGATTGCATTGAGACGGGAAGAGGAATGCATGGATGAGCGGACACAACATTTGCATGCTTGGACATGCCCTGGCTTGTGTGGGCGACACGAACGATGGACCAGCATCCTCAGGAGCGGGCTTGATAGGACGTGGTTGCGACAATTGCCCGCAACTGGTTGCAAAGACGTCCGCACATGAGCGAAATCAGTTGCATGCAACTTTGTAGATACGTCTACATAGACGCAGTTTGGTCGAATGCAACCAAGGTGCGCATCTGGTTGCACATAGAAGCGATTCATCGGTTGCATGCAACCGAGTTGCGACGAACTTTCAAGCAACCGATGGCTCAGGATTGGCTCCGCCTCTACCCCCCGCCCCCCTCCTACCCACGTGACCTCCAGTTGTTGAAACCTAAGGATCTGGATCACAGTGTACGCGGGAACGCGCGTAGCTTGGGGCTTGCCCGGGCAGTGCAGCAGTAGAGATCCGAGGGCAAGGCAGGGTCAGAGGGCAAGGCAGGGTCAGAGGGCAAGGCAGGGTCAGAGGGCAAGGCAGGGTCAGAGAGGGACCAGGGCAAGCTGCGGGGCTAGGACCCAACTGCGAGAAGGGCAAGGACTGGGCGAAGGGCAGAGCTGGGAAAGACAGCGATATAGAACGAGGAGGGCTGATCTCATAGCAAGGCTGTGAAGAGAGAAGGGCAGGGTTGTGTATAGCGAAGGGCACGTCTCGCGAGAAGAGAAGGGCATAGCTGGGCAGGCGAGGGGCAGGGCCGTGGTTGCGGTGCATTCTCCACCGCTCGAACTTTTCCCGCCGATTCTTCTCGGCGCGATATTTAGTGTCAACACGACTCTTGTCGAACTTGGCGCGAGTTGTAGTCGGTATGAGGCGAACGTTTGTGTTGTGGTAGTGGTTGGTGTTGGTTAGTGGTGGTGGTTAGTGATGGTGGTGGTTAGTGGTGGTGGTGGTTAGTGGTGGTGGTGGTTGTAAGTTGTGTTTTGTAATCGGGATTTGTGAGGAGCGGGCGTGCCCGGGCGATGTCGCGACTCAAGCGCGGGGCGCGGGTAAGACTCAACTCCTGTGTCACGCATGTCTCACGCATGTTTCACGCATGTTTCACTCCTGTGTCACGCATGTCTCATGCACGTCTCACGCATGTTTCACTCCTGTGTCACGCATGATGTATGTCTCGGGCACGTCGCAAGGCAATCTCCATAGATATCAAATATTAAAAAAAATACTTTTTTTTAAAACACGCTTTAATGAATTGTACTGTCCTAGTTGCCCCTCCCCCTGCCCCCTTCTCCCATCGCCCCTCCCCTCCTTCCACATCCCCCGCCCCTCGGCGTGGCTCCCCGAGGCTTGCCGTGACGTCAGGGATCGTGGTGATTTACAGGCAACGTGAGTTGAGCGTGGATAATTAGAGCCGTAAAGAAGATCGTTTTAAAAATATATATTTTTAATGATAGAATATAGTATTGTCATCAGTATGACATAGCTATACCAAGTTTGCAGTCGATACCACATTGGGAAGACGGTTGAAATTGAGTTACAAGATTTGAGGATACGACAACAGACAGTTGAGTTAAATAAAAGCGTGTAAAATGTTAAAACATATTCATTTCTTAATTTTAATGTTAGATTATGGTCTTGTCATCAGTATGACATATCTATACTAAGTTTGCAGTCGATAGCCCATTGGGAAGTTGGTCAAAATTTAGTTACAATATTTTTTGAGGATACGACAACAGACGGAGTGAGTTAAATAAATAAAGCGTGTAAATAATAAAAGGGAAAGTTGTGATTATGTGTGTCTGTTCAAAATGTTTAGCGTACTTCCCAACATGCAACAAACTTTCAATTTGCCATGTGGGTACTTTCCAGACTGTACACCATGCAAAAATTATAAAAATATACTTTTTTGTGGGGTGGGGGGGGGAGCTCAATAATGCAGAGATTTTGTTGCACGGCAAGTGAGCTGTGACGTCACATCTGTCATGTGACCCGCGCATGTGGAAGCGTAACGCATTGTAGTGGAGTGGTTAGCGCGCTGCACTACGAACCCGGCGACCCGAGTTCGATTCCCGCTCACGGCCACCACCGCTGACGATTATTTGAACCGGTCCTGGGCCTCCCCAACGTCGACTCAGCCTCAAACGAGTAACTGGTGTGGTGTGTGAACATCGCCACTGGGGAGACAAAGGCGGCCGGGCGTCGTGAATCCAAGTCCCGGGCGAAGCCGGGTAGTAAAGCTGGTACTGTATATGTCACGTGTCACGTTTCGTTCGTCTGCCCGTGTTGTGTGTGTGTCTTACGTGCCTGCCCGTGTCACATGTCTGTGTCATGTCACTGCCTGATGTCTTTCTCACGTGTCTGCTTGCCTCACGCCATGTCCCATGCATCCGTCTGTGTCTCATGCTCGTATCACGTGTCTCACTGCGTCTCATGCCTGTCCCACACATGCCGTGTCTCTGTCTCATGTGCCTGCCTGTGTCGCATGCCTCACTCGGACTACATGTCACGTGTCGCTGTGTCACGTCTCGTGTGTCTAACGTGTGGGCGACGTCATGTCTCACCTGTGCGCTTTTGTCACCCGCTGTCCACAGCCCACCAACAAGGCGGAAGGCGTTCAGAAGATATCGGCCTTCTTCGGCAAGGTACGTCGCAGCAAGGATGGGCTCATGGACACACCCACACACGTTGACTGAGTCCAGACAACCCTGCCTGCAAGCCCATTTTCATCCGATGAAGCAGAGTTGAGCCTGGTGATTTACTTGGATGGGAGACTGCCTTGGAATACTAGGTGTTGTAGGCTTGGGCTGCGAGGTGGCCAAAAGATGGCAGTACAGCAATGGATTCTTGAACATGTTTGTGCAGAGCTTTCATAGCTCTGATCGTGCAAATGTGTGGCCCACTGAAGGTGTTTGTAACATTCGGCCCCTGACCAAGGAGAAGGTTTTCCTTACCGCTGCTTTACTGTCTCTCTCTCTTTCTGACGTCGACAGAAGCCGAGCGGAGCAGCAGAGCTGAGCGCGAACGCCACCACGACGCACGGCCTCTGTGTGCAGAGCAAGCCCGGAGTCGGGGACGGCGTGGGGAAAGCATCCTCGTCGGCACCAGCGGACGATTCGGATGATGACGTGATGTTCATTCCGCACGACGAGGTTCTCATTCCGGACACCCCCGAGCGAGACTGCGTGCCGGGGACGCCCGTACGGGCCGTCGGCAGGAGGCCAGCTGTGGTGGGCAGGGGGGCAGCGGGCGGTTGCTCGGTGGCCCGCGCTGAGCGTCAAGACGGAAAAGCAACGCGGCTAAGCAAAACCAGTGAGAGCCCTGCTGTTTCTGCAGAGATGCCTTTTCTTTCTTTCGTATCCGGTAACATTCTGCTGCTCGACAAAGCCGTCTTCCAGTGTTTTCCACTCTTCACAATCTCTTGCCAACTCCATTCTTGTGCACTCCAGATATTCAAATATTGTCCCACCATCTCATTTCCTGTCTATTTCCTCTTTTCCATTGGCCTCTAGTCTGTAAGAATTAATTTGAATCGATGCGTCATTACGTCCCACATTTGCCTTGAGATGTCGCGACGTGCCAACGCGACACTAATCTAAATTTCTGTCTGATTTGTACAGTTGTTCTCCTTTCAGGAAACACATGCTATTTTTATCTTGTGCAATTCTGAGTTTGTGCGTGTGGGTGCGCGTGTGTGTGTGTGCACGCTCGCGCTCTGCAGAGCTGAAGAGCGTGGACAGCCGAGCGGCGGTGCCACTTCCAGGGACGTCCAAGCGGCTGGCACCAAGTCCCGACGTGGAGTTGAACACGAAGCGGATCCGGCCTACAATTCAGCCGACCCTCTCCGAATGTGTGCCAATTGACTCTAACTCAGAACCTCCAGCGCCGGCTGAACAAGCACAGAATCCAAGGTCAGGTAAAGAGGATTCGGCTTCATCAGCCGTATTGATCACAGGCAAGTCGGATTTCTCCCTACAAGATGGGACCGAGAAAGAGAACTCACAGGACGCAGTGAACCTGCAGCCTCTGTGCCCGGCCTGGAGTAGCTCGGTGAACCTGAAGCCCCTGTGCTCGGCTCTGGCTGAAGTGGAGCACAGCCCTGAGGAGGGCAAGCACCACCCAGGAGAGGAAGCGAGAAGGAAGATGAAGAGTGGCGCTGTCTTAAGTCAACTAGGGCCCAGGGAGGACACGAACTCTGCAGTAGTTGCTGCTGGTGCTGCTGCTGATCCACTTGTGCGGAACAGGAGGAGGGCATGTGTTGGCGTCAGCCATGTTGGGGGTGGTGTTATGAGTGGTGGTGATGATGGTGGGAAAGGTGGTAATGGTAGAAGCGTTGATGATGGTGACACTGGTGGTGGTGAGAATAGTGGTGGTGGTAACGGTGATAGCAGGGCATTGAGTAGTGATGGTAATGGCAAGCTTGGAGGTGAGAATAGTGGTGACCGTGTTGTTGACCGTAAACGTGATGGTAGTACTAATGGTGATGGTCATGATGGCAGTGGTGGTGGTGTTGGCAGTGGCAACGTAGGTAGTAATGGAGGTGGTGAGAGATGCGGTGATTCTGGTGGCGGTGCTGGTGGTGGTAACAGGGATATTCCAAAGCCTCCCAGCCATGAGGCTATCACGCGGAGGGAATTGTCACAGGATTTTCCAGAAGATGAACTGAGCCCAGACATCCTGGATGCGTTCCTGCAGGAGAGCTTCACTGTGGAGGAGAATTCGTGAGTTCCATTTCAATCACACCCTCAAATAAAGGCACAATCCAAAAAAACATCCGGCTCTCACAGATCGGTTACCTAGATTATTTTTACTGGGATATAGAACACACGTTTTAATCTTTGTTAATCATAGTATAGAATTTAACATGATGGTCAAGGATGTCATTGTGCCAGTCGCGATGTTATTTGGGTGTTATAGTGGCATAAAATTGTATTTAATGAGGTATCCAGCGAGCTCAGATGTCGGAGCGCTGCAGGGGGACCACACGAGCCTGGGATCGAACCCGCGGAGCAGCTTTTAATTAAACCGGGGTTTTGTGTTGCACCCATCTATATTGGTGGGTGGACAGCATCGGGAGGGATTTAAGAAACTTGACCCATTGATTCATCTCCTGTACCGGGAGATCGAAGCGAAGACCTCTGGATTGTAAGGCCAGTTTGCCAACAATTATACTCTAGCAGCACTCTGTGTATAAGTAATCATTAGTTATTCACGATTAACCTATTAACCTATGGGGTGCCACGGTGGCGAGATTCTAACAACCTTGCCTGCTATACATTTACGCGACATAAACCACTTCGTTGAGCTATCATTTGTGGCCAGGTCGCTGCTGAAAAAGAACTACATAGCGCAGTGGGCCTTAACCTGACAAAATATAAATTGTTTAAGATAATTAATTTATTATCGCGTCCGCAGCTCTGAGGAGAAGGTGGCGGCCCTGCAAGCACTGCCACGGCCAGAGCGCCGGCGCCGCAGAGGGGAGCTGCTGTGTGAGGGAGCGTACAACCGCTACCGCGTGGCGGCGCTGCGTGACGTTCCGCTCGGGGCCTGGCGCAGCGAGAGGCACCTGAGCCTCACCGCCAACCCCTCCGGCGGCGCCAGCCTCACCTGCGTCCTCAAAGACGACTGGCAAGTATCTCTCCTGTTGGTCTCGTATTTTGACAGCCATACAATTTGGACCCCGGGGTCAAAATACATTGACATGCATTGCGTGTATCGAGAGGGGTGGATATATGTTTTGTATCCCAGTCTCCACCCCCTGGTGTCGTGGAGTGTGCACCTGTGATCGTGTCTCCACGGGTTCTATATTTAATCTCCTGGTTAAATAACGGACACCGCCTGACTGGACCGCGCGACCCTGCAGGGCGCTGGCTCCAGTAAGCGTGGGGGACGTGCTGCACCTGGACGGCGCTGTAGAGGTGCCACCAAGGGGCGGAGAGGAGGGAACCGGCGCCAGCGCGACAGCGGCGGTGCTGGAGGTGACGAGTGACACCGGCTTCGTGGTCGTGAACCCTGACCTCCTCCTGTCGGGCACCACCGTCGCCAACGGCATCCGCTGCCCTCGCCGGGCCGTGCTGTCGGAGCGCTTCAAGGTTGAACTTTAACTTCTTCCGCATCGTACGTAGCCGATCGTGCTAGACGGAGGTGCGGGGTGCGCATCGCATATCTGTCAACCCATACGGTTTACCCGTTTTCTTGTACAGTTGTTTCAATATGGGCAAACATTTTTTGTCTATTTGTTTGTGTTTCTCCCTTGTGATGGGACTTTATAGGATGAATATTGAGATTTATAAGGGCATGGGGTGACCAATAAGGTCTGTAATAAGGTGGGCACTGATAAGGGGTTGACAGGTATGGCATTGCATCGCCCTCGCTTGGCAACTGAGCCGTGCCGAGTCAGCCTGGCGCGGCTCAAAGAGTGGCCCGGTTGTTTCTTCACTTCCGAGGCCGCCCCGCACCGCTGGCATCACAAGTGACGAAGGAGTTGAGACGCGTGTAGATGACGTCATGACGCCGTGTGCTCACAATGTATTGCCTGAGATCCACACTCAATGCGTCATTCGCTTGACCTTTGGCCTTGCTTAGCCCCGAGTCAGATATGGATGTTTTATGAGGCCAGCGTATCATGGTTCTGGCTCAGCTCGGCAGACAGCCCATGGAAAACTATTACTGTGAGGGCCCATTGCTGGCTTGGCTCAAATGTACCACTGGAAAATGTTTGTTATATGCTACAGGGGGGATCCTTTTCTTTGTCCGTTGAGCGGTACAGGGCGGCGGAGAGTGGGGCACGCGGCAGATGCTGCTGGGCACACTGTTGCACGAGGTGTTCCAGAGAGCCGCGCTGCAGCGAGACTTCTCGGATGCTGCGCTGAGGAGCACCGCCTCCACCACCCTCGCGCAGCTCCAGCACCTCGCTGAGATGTAAGCACGCACGCATGTACGCCTTCGTCACCGTGCTCGCACTCGCGCAGACTGGCATGCACTGATCATACGGGCATACTCGCGCACACACACTTGTGTACCAATCTGCACAGGTCTACAGGAACATGCTCAGGTAAGTGTATATTCATGCACAGATTTATATATATACATTCGCACACACGGGTGTTATAGCGCATGGATGTGTCCAGGTTTTTTTTGCACTTGCACACGCGAGTGTATATTTATATTCGTGCTTATGAACTCACGTGCCAAGAGATCACATGTAAAGCCATTATCAGACTGTTAGTGCAAGTGCTGTTAGCGAGCACCTATGAAGGCCGACACTGCACACGAGGGGGGTGGGTGGCAAGTACCAAAACCTGGCCATCTTTGCCTCCCCACTGCCGATGTTTACACATCACACCAGGTACTAATTTTTAAGGCTGATTCGACCGAGGGGAAGCTGAGGACCGGATCAGATATTCGTCACCGATGTTGTTCATGAGTGGGAATCGAACGCTGGTCGTCGGGTTCATAGCACAGTGCGCTTACCACTTTGTCACTCGCACGCAAATGGATGGACGCACATAAACAAGCTTACACACACACACACACGCGTGATGCTCTGGTGCAGGTGCAAGCTGGGCGTGTCGCAGGCAGAGCTGCTTGGGGAGATGGAGGAGTACTTCTCGGCCATTGGCCGCTGGGCGAGTCGGTGGCTGGAAGGGGGCCCGGAGCCCAAGTCGGCCTCGGACGGCCTTCACATGCAAATCAAGATGTACGTGGAACCTGGGATGTGCGCCGGCTCGTTCGAACTCTGCCCACGAATCGCACGCACCGATCGTTACTCGCACTCATCGATCATTGTTCACACTCACTCATCATTTACTCACACATTACTCACTCCCACACTCACACTGATCATTACGCACACTCACTGATCAGTATTCGCACTCTTTAAAACTCGCCGATGATTACTAACACGCTCACTGAGCACTCCTCACAGTCACTCACTGATCATTACTTTCACTCACTCTGTCTTTATGTCTGTGCATTTTGATACATTTGTGCATCTCTTTGAGTGTGTTTGCCCATGCCTATGCTTGCACGTCGTCCGCATGTGTGCATGTCAGTGTCTGCACGTACTGGTGCTTGCGTATATACGTGCGTGCGTGTGCGTGCGTGCGTGCACCCGCAGGACCGGAGAGGCCGATGCCAGCGCGTGCACGGTGTCCGTGCGCCACCTCGGGGACGTGGAGGAGAGCGTCTGGTCCCCGCGTTTTGGCCTCAAGGGCAAGGTGGATGCCATGGCGACCGTGCGCATTCACCGCCGGGCGCGTTGCCACGCCAAAAACAGGGCCGCCGCCGCCCCCCCCCGGAAAGGTCCACGGGCGGGGAAACGAGGAAATTGTCCGCACGGTGCCGCTGGAGCTGAAGACGGGAAAGGAAAGCAACTCCATCGAGCACAGGGCGCAGGTGAACCCTTGCTTTGGTGAAGCAGGCTGCCAATGAGACCATGACTAAACTCAACAATAAACTATTTTTTATTTACTAGGTAAGGCCTACTTAGCTGTAAATAGCTTTTTTCTTTTAAAAGCTACCTGGCCACAAATGATAGTTCAACGAAGTGGCTTATCACGTGGACATTTCTAGCAGCCAAATACTCTTAAGACGCAAACGTGGGTCACCAAAATGACAAAAGCGACAAAACAAAGCGCTAACAACGTTGCAGAGAGATATTGTGGGCGACTCTTGGCAGTCAGCTGGGGGGTGCGGAGACAGGGACGACGTCGTTGTTACCAGCGTGCACATGGTGGTGGTTTTCCCCGTGCCAGGCATGCCGACAATGAGCGTGTAGTCCCAAGACAGCAGCGCACGCTTCATCGCCTGCCTCTGGGGTCGGTTGAGACCTGAGAGCACAGATGCACGGGGACAGCGCAGATCCGCAATTCTCATCCCAATTACAATTTGCACCTGTTGACTATTTCCTCTTTGGCATGTGTCCCCCGCTTGTGTGAGCTCTGTATGTGTGTACCGCCCTTTCTCCATGCATGTCTGTCCTGGGCCATCGTCTTCACGTCTACTCACTGCCTGTTGGTCTCCGCCCTGGTGCTTCCACGTTCACCTACTCCTTCCGAAGTGGCTTTCCTCTCTTGTTGCGGCACATCCTAGCCGCCTACAAGCGGGACACCTGTGTGTGTGTGTGCGCTGCAGAGTCGAAATGGGACAATCATTCGACTAAGCCGATTTATAGTTAAGAATCGTAATCGACTACTTTTCTGTGGTCCATTGCTCGGGCCCATTTAAATTCTCGCCCATGATGATGATTCCTTTGACTTAAAAATACCTGGCCATCACCTCCCGTCCAGCGGCACAACTGAGAAACAGACGTGAGACTTGTTTCGTCAAACTATTTTAGTGTTACTTGACGAATCGGAGAGACGAGCTCTGCTGTAGAACGAACAGCTCTCCCGGTGGTGCTGTACACGCTGTTGCTGTTGTCGTGTAGGTGGTGCTGTACACACTGTTGCTGTTGTCGTGTAGGTGGTGCTGTACACGCTGTTGCTGTTCTCGTGTAGGTGGTGCTGTACACGCTGTTGCTGTTCTCGTGTAGGTGGTGCTGTACACACTGTTGCTGTTGTCGTGTAGGTGGTGCTGTACACACTGTTGCTGTTGTCGTGTAGGTGGTGCTGTACACGCTGTTGCTGTTGTCGTGTAGGTGGTGCTGTACACGCTGTTGCTGTTGTCGTGTAGGTGGTGCTGTACACGCTGTTGTTGTTGTCGTGTAGGTGGATGCTGTACACACTTGCTGTTGTCGTGTAGGTGGTGCTGTACACGCTGTTGCTGTTGTCGTGTAGGTGGTGCTGTACACGCTGTTGCTGTTGTCATGTAGGTGGTGCTGTACACACTTGCTGTTGTCGTGTAGGTGGTGCTGTACACACTTGCTGTTCTCGTGTAGGTGGATGCTGTACACACTTGCTGTTGTCGTGTAGGTGGTGCTGTACACGCTGTTGCTGTTGTCGTGTAGGTGGTGCTGTACACGCTGTTGCTGTTGTCGTGTAGGTGGATGCTGTACACACTTGCTGTTGTCGTGTAGGTGGTGCTGTACACGCTGTTGCTGTTGTCGTGTAGGTGGTGCTGTACACGCTGTTGCTGTTGTCGTGTAGGTGGATGCTGTACACACTTGCTGTTGTCGTGTAGGTGGTGCTGTACACACTGTTGCTGTGGTCGTGTAGGTGGTGCTGTACACGCTGTTGCTGTTGTCGTGTAGGTGGTGCTGTACACGTTGTTGCTGTTGTCGTGTAGGTGGTGCTGTACACGCTGTTGTTGTCGTGTAGGTGGTGCTGTACACGCTGTTGCTGTTGTCGTGTAGGTGGTGCTGTACACGCTGTTGCTGTTGTCGTGTAGGTGGTGCTGTACACACTCTTGACGCAGGAGCGCTGGGGCGACCCCGGCCTCGGGTTCCTCCTCTACCTCAAGTCGGGCGGCATGCACCCCGTGTCGGCCTCCCGTGTGGACACGCGTGGTAAACAAAGACAAAGATCACCCTCCCGTATGGTCTTAACAGACTTAGGGCAAGTGCTGTTTGCGAGCACCTATGAAGGCTGGCACGGCACACGAGGGGGTGGGTGACCAGCATCAAAGCCTGGCCATCTTTGCCTCCCCAGTGGCGATATTAACACACCGCGGCCAGCTTATTTGAGGTTGAGTCGATCACTGCTACACACACGCACAGATGTGTCCAGCTCTGTGTCAGTCCACTGCTGGATAAAGGCATCTCCACACCATGTTGGTGGTTGGGGTTGCTTGACTATACTTCACCACGCTGGTCAGCGTTGGTAGGTGAAGACATTTGATTAATATAGGTTTATAACAACGTAGCATTCTCCGGGTCGTTGTTGTCATTTATATTTCACGTTGCTCAACTCTTCCACCCCCGCCTACCCTCTTGTCGTTTGTTCACGGCGGTCGTCGCGCCGCGCGTTTCTTCAGAGCTGATCAAGCTGCGCAACCAGCTGGCGCACAGCCTGGCCAACGACGTGTGGTGGCCGCCCGGGACCGCTGCCGACGGCGCAGGCGCTGGAGGGAGAAGGAAGGAGGAAGAAGATCGCCAAGAGCCACGGCCGGCGCCGCTGCCCGAGCCAATCGCCGAGATGTTCACCTGCCGCAACTGCTCCCAGCTGGGCAACTGTGCCGTCTACCACAGGTGACGGGGCCTACAGACCGCCCCGTGGGCGCCACCGTGGAGAGATGCTAACTACCTCGCCTGGTATGCAGGAGGTCGCGGGTTCGATCCCGACCCTGACGCCTGCATATTTGGAGTTTGCGTGTTCTCCCCGTGGTCGCTTGGATTTTTTATTCGGGTCCTCCGGTTTTTCCCTCCACATTTAGAGTATTTGGCTGCTATAAATTTGCGCGTGATAAGTCACTTCGTTGAGCTATAAATTGTGGCCACTTCTGAAAGAAAGCAACATGTCCCAGTGGGCCTTAACTGGTAAAATGCAAACAAAAACCCGTGGGGCGGCAGCCTCGCCGGTGGCCGTGCAACGAAATCGTAGGTGGGATAGTCGAGAATCGTATGTTGTCACCCTGTAGCTTCGGGTGGAGAAACAGCGGCGCACGGTGGTTAACGCTCGCCGCACTGACAAACCCATCAACCTGAGTTCGATTTCTGGCCTCGGCTAACACCGGTGGTGAGCGATATCTACAACGGTCGCCTGGCCCAATACCAATGCCAATTCCCGCCATTCGCCACTAAGTAACGGTGACGTCACTACGGTGCCTGTGCCAAGCCAGGTGCATTTTGAGGCCACGTGAAGTGTCAAAGGCTCGCTGATGGAAGGTCACAGGACAGACTGAGGTGCCATGGGTTGACTGACTGACATGACTGGCAGATGCACCAGTCTTCTGGCTCCCCCCTTCCCCAACCAGCACTGACCAGAGTAGTTAAGCACAGTCTGGCCGTAGGCCCCCTACGCCCGCTGGCCGTGTAAGGGACGTTGCTGTGCCACTGGCAGGGCGGTGGAAGAGGAGGCGCGTGGATCGAGCGACGCCCCGGCCTCCTCCTCGTGGCCCGTTGAGTTCGTGTCGCTGCTGGCCGAGCGGACGCAGCACCTGGGCCGCGCTCACCTGCGCTACTTCTCGCGCTGGTACTTGCTGTGCCTGCTGGAGGCGCAGACCGAGCAGTGCAAGGACGGCCGTCACAACCTGTGGGTTCTGTCACCGCACGAGAGGTGCGTACGTGCGTCCTTCACATGTGGTGTTGTGACTGACTGCAGATGTAACCGCGTGTGCGCGAGCGTGTATGCGCGTGTGTGTATGTGGGTTCTGACGGGTTGTGTTGTCTTTGTGTGGTTGTTGTTGGTGTGTGTGTGTTTGGCGAGCTATGTGGTTATCGTTGTGCCTGATTGTTGATGTATGAGACCAGCCGTCTCTGGCTGTTGATGTGTATGACGGGTCGCGTGGTGTGTGCGGTACAGGTAGGAATACAACTACTGCATTGGATGTGATTGGTCGTGTGGTTGTGCGTGGTTGTGTCTGGTTGTTGTGTGTCGTTGTTGGTATGTGTGCCCGAACGTGTGGCAGTACAGGCGGCTCCAAGGCCACTGCGTGTGTGATTGTTGCGGAGTGTGACTGTGATTGTACTTTGTGGTGTGTCGTCGTCTGGTGTGTACGCTCATAGTATTATTGTGCGTGGTGTCTGGTTGTTGTGAGCTGTGTGCACTCGCGTGTGGTGGTTGGCCGTGGTTGTTGACGAGTGTGACGGAATGCTTGGCGTGATGCAGGCAGGCGCAGGGTCTCTGCGTCTGTGATTTGACGCTGCTGGGCCCGGCCGTGGCCACACCAGACGGACGCTTCTTCACCCAGCGTTTCCGGCGCCGGGGACCGCAGGGAGGATGGGGGGCAGCAGGGCTCACGCCGGACCTGGAGGGTCAGGGGTCGGCCCCCCAAGGCTGCGTCGCCGTCGGCGATCGAGTGATCGTGAGCGGCAAAGACCCCGCCACCACAGCCATCGCCACGGCCACGGTGTTGTCCGTCACCAACGAAGAGATTGAGTGCCAGGTTGACCGGTGAGGCTCTTTCGAGTTCAACTCGGGAGTTTGTGTAAAGCCGAGAGTTGTCTCCGAGTGCTTGGCTTTCGTTGTTTCTTGTCGTCGTCTCATTGCCGCTTGTGCTGGCCCAGGGACCTGGGGAGGTTCGGAACGGCCTTCTTGTTCAGTCTGGACGTGGACGAGAGCTTCTCGGGTTCTGTGGACACTCACCTGGGGAACCTTTCTCGCCTGCTGAGTAACACCCCCGCCAGGTATGCACTCTCATAACTGTACACAGACACTCCTTGGGCAACCCCATCGGCAAACACGCATGCACACAGCTGTGCATGACCACCGATGCAAATACCGGTCCATATGCACTGAAACGCACAGACATGCATGGACACAGGCATAGATCCAGGTACCTCGTACGAATACACACATCTGGACAGACTCATGGCTACATACACCTGTACACACGCACTGACACACGCACACATACACTTGTAGTCACCCACACTTGTATATGTATATGCCCACTGGCACCTGCATGTATGTTAATATCCACTGGCACCTGCATGTATGTTAATGCATGTGGACATGAGTGAACATGTTTGTGCGTGCGTGCGTGTGTGGGTGAATGTATGTTTGATTCCTACTTACGAGCAATAACAGTGGTGAATATCTGAGCCGGTCCTGGGCCTCCCCTTGGGGGAACAAAGGCTGCTGGGTGTGGTGTTAGCCAGCCACTCTCTTGTGTGTCACGCCTGCCTTCATCAGTGCTTGCTAACAGCACTTGCCCTGAAACTATGTTGAGGCTATAAGGAGGATCTTTGTCTTGATCAGTGCCAAGCTGCGGGAGCTCGTCATCGATCTGAAAAAGCCCGAGTTTCTGGAGCGACTGAGCGACGTTCTACCGGTTGACGCCAAGGCCACGGTGGCACAGATCCTGAAGGGTACGCACAACAATTAGGGGAGTGGGCAGAGATGGGTGGGGTGGTGAGTGGCATATCTGGGGAGGGGGGCGTGGGGGTGGGTGGTACGTGTGGGGAGTGGGGGTGGTGGTACGTGTGGGGAGGGGAGGCTCGGGGGTGGGTGGTACGTGTGGGGAGGGGGGGCGCGGCGGTGGGTTGTACCTGTGGGGAGGGGGGGGGCGGGGGGTGGGTGGCACGGCTCCTAGAAGTTGGTGCTGTCAGGGGAGTGATTCGGGCTGCCTGGGTTGTGGTGTCCTGTGACAGGTGGTGCAACTGTAAACAAGCACACAGCCTGTGTGTCAGGGCCACTGCTCATTTAGCCATACAGGGCATGCTTGTGTGTGTGTGGAGGGAGGAGGGTGTGATCTGTGTGGGTGTGTGTGGCTTCGTGTGTGTGCTGCGCTACGAACCCTGCGAACCGGGTTCGATTCCCACTCACGGTCAACACCAGTGACAATTATTTGAAGCCGTGTGTTTTGTACGTGCCTAGGTTGGATGTTGCTGTACAGGTATGTGTGGAGGGTGAGTGTGAGCCACATGGGTGTGTGTATGTAGGATGGATGTTTGATCTAAATGTGTTAGGTGGTTATCCACTAAGTGTACGTGTGTGTTTAGGGTGTTGTGTGGTCTGTCCCCTCTGCATACACGTGGGTGGGATGAGAATTGCGGATCTGCGCTGTCCCCGTGCATCTGTGCTCTCAGGCCTCAACCGACCCCAGAGGCAGGCGATGAAGCGAGTGCTGCTGTCACGGGACTACACGCTCATTGTCGGCATGCCTGGCACGGGGAAAACCACCACCATATGCACGCTGGTAACAACGAGGTTGTCGCTGTCTCCGCTCCCCCCAGCACAGACAGCCCTGGCGGCTGACTGCCAGGAGAGCCGCCCACAATGTCGCTCTGCTTCGTTGTTAGTTCTTTTTTTGACTGCTTTTGTAATTTTGGTGACCCAGGTCAACTTGGCTCCTGCGAGAAATTTCCATGTGATCAGCCACTTTGTTGAGCTATCATTTGTGGCCATGTCGCTTCTGAAAAAGAGATATATAGCTTAGTGGGCCTTACCTGATTAAAAAAAAAACATAGTTTAGTTTATCATAGCATCTGTGGGCTGTGTGAAAGGGAATGGCCGGGGCTGTTCGAAACGAAGTCACGGGGCCAGGTGAAATCGATTCGCGGGCTCATTTCGTGGACCACAACTTCACTTCCCCCCCACCCTTGGCGTCGCGGCCTCGGCTGGCGACGATCACATCGAAGTCGCGCCGTGTGTGCTTCCCCCCCGCCTCTCCCCAAAACCGCGGGCATGCGAGCAGGTGCGCATCCTGCACGCGTGCGGCCACAGCGTACTGCTCACGAGCTACACGCACTCGGCCGTCGACAACATCCTGCTCAAGCTCGCGCCGCACCGCGTGCCCTTCCTGCGGCTGGGCCGGCCGGCCAAGGTTCACGCCGGCGTGCACGCCTTCACCGAGGAGGAGCTGTGCCGGCAGCACGACGTGCGCACCCCCGAGCAGCTCCAGCAGCTCCACGATGGACAGGTGAGGTGGCCCCGTGCTCGGCGTTCAACGTTGGCCGATGCGTGCGTAACCTTCCTCGGCAGATCTCGTCACCGCTTCTCGGATGTTAAGTGAAGTTGAGCACGGTTCAGTACTTGGGTGGGAGGAACTGCCCTGGAGTACTCGGTGCTGAGGGTTGTAGCTGGGGGGGCGATTGGTCGGTGAGGTCCAGCCCCCCGTGCGTGTTTCTCCGTGTCCGTGAGAAACTGGACCGTACCGCAGAGCGACCGACGAGCCCTGCCGCTGGTGCTCTACAATGGCCGCGGCTGACCAATCACAGGACGAAACGCGCAGTGCTGTTTAGTCGTTCGCGCGTGTGCCGTTCGGTTGAGTCGTCACAAAAAAAAGGATATTTGATTAATAACTCTAGTGCAAGGATGGAGTGAATGTCAAGTCCCTGTGGGGTGACGGACGGCGGTGCGTGTGGTGCTGCGTGCCTGTGGTGTGCGCTGCAGCGCGTGGTGGCCACCACGTGCATGGGCCTGCGCCACGCGATCTTCTCGCGCCGCGTCTTCGACTTCTGCATCGTGGACGAGGCGTCGCAGATCGGGCAGCCCGTGTGCCTGGGCCTGCTGCTGCACGCGTCGCGCTTCGTGCTCGTCGGAGACCACCACCAGCTGCCCCCGCTCGTGCTCAACCCCCGCGCCAGGTGCCTGCCTGCGTGGGTTGCTGCGTGGGTGTGTGTAGATCAGGGTGCGCGTGTGCTTGCACTGGACTGCATTAGCTTATAGCGCCGTGCTCTTCTGCCGTACGTGCGTGCGTGGGTAGGTGTGTACACGTGTGTGTGTGTGTGTGCGTGAGGGCACGTGCACCTTGTGGCTTGACGACCCTACACGAGTGGGCGCGGAGTAATATACCTCCATGTGTGCTGTGCGCGGCAATGCATCGCTACACACGTGGCAACGTATCTCTGCGTGCGCTGCGGTGCCGTCTCGCAGGGCCATGGGCATGGACGAGTCTCTCTTCAAGCGTCTGGAGTGCCACGCGGAGGCTGTGGTCTATCTCAACCTGCAGTACCGCATGAACAGGTGCGGGGGTGCTGCACACTCATTCCCACTTCCGCTCACCATCGGCTCTGCTCCGTTGCTCTTAGGATTCACAACCCGGTTAGGGAGTCAATTTGCGGTGATTATTATAAATGCGAATTGTTTAAGGCGTAATCAATCGATTAATTTTGGCGTCATTTTCATTCACGAACAGACTAACCAGCTCATGACACAATCCATCATGCCCGAGTGACGGGTTAAAGGTTCATATCCCTCGTCTTGCTCTGCGTGTGTGCCACGCCAGCGCTGGAAGCGATGCAAACTAACACCGTCACAGCCGATCGCAGCTCTGACTAGCTTCCAGAAAGACTCTTTATTTTTATATATTTAGTTTTTACTTATTGCTTGCGAACGTCCGCCACGAAGATGGTGCGAGCAAATCGGCTCCAGTGCAGGCGCAAGATGGATTTTTATATCGCGGGGCCTTGAGAGATGGTGACAGCTTGGGGCGGTGGCCTTCAACCACCAGTGAATTGAACACGATTGACGATGATGCACATTATTTATTTAATATTTACAATTTGTGTTGCAGTTTGTTTTGCCGTATCGATTTTAACTCGGTTCTCCCTTGAGACAGAGACTTCTGCTCACAATGAGCCATTACCTCATTATAAAGGTCATCTGTCTATAATGTGTGTATGTGTGTGCGTGTTTAAGTGTGAGGGAGCGGTCGTGTAGTGGTGAGGGCGCTGCGTGTGTGGAGAGTGGACGTGGGCAGTATGAGGCGTGTGTGGAGGAAGGGTGTGATCTGTGTGGGTGTGTGTGATTTTGTGTGTGTGTGTGATTTTGTGTGTGTGTGCTGCGCCATGAACCCGGTGACCTGGGTTCAATTCCCGCTCACGTCCACCAACACCAGTGACGATTATCTGAACCGGTCCTGGGCCTCCCCTACGTCGACTAGGCCTCAAATGAGTACCTGGTGCGATGTGTAAACATCGCCACTGGGGAGACAAAGGCGGTCGGGCGTGGTTCTGGCCACCCACCCCCTCGTGTACCGTGTTCCGGCCTTCATAGGTGCTCGCTAACAGCACTTGCCCCTACAGTCTTTTAGGGCTATACGGGGGGGATCTTTGTCTTTTTTTGTGTGCTGCGTTACGAACTCGGCGGCCCGAGTTCGATTCCCAACACCAGTGACGATTATCTAAACTGATTCTGAGCCTCCCCAAGGTCGACTCAACCTCAAACGAGTACCTCGTGCGGTGTGTAAACATCGCCACTAGGGAGACAAAGGCGTGTGCCGAGCCAGCCTTCATAGGTGATCGCGAACAGCACTTCAGCACTTTCCCCAACAGTTTGTTAAAGGCTGTAATGGGGGTCTTTGTATTTGAGGGGTATAACGGATGCATCAATTTATTGACGAATATTGATTCTTAAGCTCACGATACACCCATCAAATTGTGTGTGTCTGCTTAAGAATCAATGATTCTCCATTCATAGATGCTGTTTTGCTCTGTGCTATGAACCCGGTGGACCTGAGTTCAATCCCTGGTCATTACTAACATCAGTGGCGAGTGATACTTCGAACCGGCTTGAGGCATCTCCCTCACCAACCCCCACTTAATAGGGTGGTGAAATAGGGTCAAACGATCCCCAACAACTAATATGGAGTGATGACAAAGACATGTAAATTAGAAATGTATTCATCCTCACCCAGGCCTTACTCTCACCCGATGAACACGCAGTGGCGGTACTGGGCTGCGGGAAGTGGGTAGTGCACGGAAGGCACGTGGGCGATATTGAGCGTGTGGAGTGTTCGGACCAGTCCTGTGCTGTCGCGGTGCGTGTTTGGAATTGCGCTGTGAGCAACCACAATCTTGACTTCAAGGAGAGTAAGTGGGACTGTTTAGGACACGGCCGATAAAAAGAATGATGTTTCGGTGGTCGAAATTGACGACGGAAAGGCAGCGAAAGGGAGGTGCCCGCCCGAGAGGACGTCTGCCGCGGAGATGAAGCGACGATATTGGCTGCAGCGCGAGACATTGCGAGTTGGAGAAAACTTGCTGGAGGCCTTCATCTGTCCGTGTCTTGAACACGGCCAGTGATGACGACGACGACAACAACCACGCTGACGTCGTGCCCGTGTCTCGCAGTGAGATCATGTCCCTGAGCAACGTGCTGACGTACGGAGGGCTGCTGGCGTGCGGCTCGGAGCGCGTGTCCACGTGCCGCCTCTCCCTGCCGGCGCTCCCCGCCCTCCTGCACGGAATGGGCGGCGGCGACCGGCCGTGGCTGGCACAAGCGTTGGACCCCGACCGCCCAGTTCTCTTCCTGAACACAGAGCAGGTGGCCGGGGTTCTTGGGGACACGAGAGTTTGTCTGGGAGAGAGGAGATGAACTGCGCTGGGGTCAGACTGTGGGTTTTTGCTTTTAAGGAGACGTGGGCCTGGACAGCCCTGTAGTTTGTCTCTATGGTTACGAGGCCTTTCTCCTGTCTGTTTGCATGTCTCTCTCACTCGGCGAGATATTAACTACCTCGCCTGGTATGCAGGAGGTTGTGGGTTCGATCCCGACCCTGACGCCTGTATATATGGGGTTTGCGTGTTCTCACCGTGGTCACGTGGAATCTTCTACGGGTCCTTCGGTTTTTCCCTCCGCATTTCGAAACATGCATTTCGAGTATTTGGCTGCAATACATTTGCACGTGATAAGCCACTACGTTGAGCTGTCATTTGTGATAGCCAAGTCGTTTCTGAAAAAGAGCTACATGGGCCTTATCTGGTAAAGAAATAAAAGTAAATAAAAAGATACTCTATTTTGAACGGGAGGGAGGAAGATGGAGCCAGTATTAATACCCCAGTGTTTGCTGGTTTAAAATAATGCGTTCGACAATGATAATTCTGGCGGTGCATCACGCAACATAAACGCGGCGTGGTGACGCGTGAATCTCGTGCCACCGCAGGTCCCGGCCGAGGAGATGGTGGACCAGGGTGGTATGAAGAACCCAACGGAGGCTCAGCTAATCGCCATCATCGCTGCGTCTCTCGTCAAGGTGAACAAGCCACAGCATTGCCCACCTAACCCTTCCTCCTCACCTCCCTCACCCGCTCTCCGGTTGCGTTTATTACTCGGTGGTGGAGACATTTGCATTTAAACGGAACAGGGCCATCCTCCCTCTCGTGTGTGATTTCAGTTCTATAATAATGACAGCTTGGGGCTGTGCCATGTGCAACTATAACGCTCTAATTTTATTCTTAATTTGTTTACTTTTTTAGCAACGTTTCTAGAATTTGTCAGCTGTAGTTTTAGCTCCCTAGATTCTGACGCGCAATTTTCGTGGTTCTGCAGACAGAAGGGGATTTAGGCCCTCCTACATTTATTGCCGGACACTCAGAGGTTCCTTGTGCGTTATAGGTTTGCATAGGGTGAATGTTCTGTTCCGTTCCAGTTCTATTCTAGTTCCACACGCCGTTTGTTCCCGGTAGTCGTTCACAATGATATTCATAATGCCGCCGTACCGTGCCGTGTTTCAGGCCGGCTGCCGCACGAAGGACGTGGGGATCATCTCTCCGTACCGGCAGCAGCTGGGGGTGGTGTCGGCGGCGCTGGCGGCCCTGCCGTGTCCGGCGTCGGCACTCGCTGGGCTGGAGATCAACACGGTGGACAAGTACCAGGGCCGCGACAAACCCGTCATCATCGTGGGCTTCGTGCGGAGCTGCTCAACGGCCGGCATCGTGCGTCCACAGGTTGCCCTCCGCACACGGCGACTCCGCTCTCGTCGTCGTTATTCACAGCTGCTGCTCCCGATTGGCCGTGAGCCGAGAGAGGATTCACACTCGCAGCAAACCCGCTCGCAGTGCACGTGCGTGCACACGCGCGCCTGTAATGTAGTGGCATGTGGGGAGCGGCGGTGCAAAGGTTAGCGCCGCTGCGCTACGAACCCGGCGACCCCGAGTTAGATTCTCGCGCATGGCCAACATCGGTAAAGATGATCTGAAACGATTCTTTGCGCATGGCCTACCTGTATTGTGTGTATCGCCTCTTTATACGTGCGTACCGTTGTGTGTACCGTTGTGTGTAAACATCTTCGCTGAGGGCATGACAAATATGGCCGAGCGTGGCGCTGGCCACAACACACGTGCCTTGCCGGCCTTCATAGGTGCTTGCTAACGGCACTTCTCCTAACAGCCTGTGTCGGCAATCAGGACGATTTTTTTCTCGTTACCGCATGTCCCATGTGTATTCTCGTGCCCGTCTGTGCGTGTTCTCTCTCCCCAGCGTAGTGCTGGCCGCCCACCCTCTCGTGTCCCGTGCTGGCCTTCATCGGTGCTCGCTAGCAGCACTTGCCCAAAAAGTCTGTTCAGGCTACACGGTGGAATCTTTGCCTTTGTCTCTGTGCCCTGCCCGCGCAGCTGGGGGAGCTGCTGAAGGACCGACGCCGGCTGAACGTCGCCGTCACGAGGGCCAAGCACAAGCTGCTGCTCCTCGGCTGCCTCCCCACGCTGAGGCTGTACACGCCGCTCGCCGCGCTCATCGACCACATGGCCACGCAGGGAATGATATCCTCCATCTGGCCGCTCCCGCTTTGCCTCGAGCGCTCCGGTTACAGGACGATTGAGGGGTGGTCCTGGGAAAGGTTGATAACACGTTTGTGTGTATGTGTGTGTGGTTTGTATATATTTATTTTTATATAACCCATTCTAGCTTCTCACCTTCCCCCCCCCCCACCGTGGATGACCTCGTAACGGACGTAGGAATTCGCTCCTCGCTTCAGACGCTTAATCCGCCCCACTGTCAACAAAAGCCGAGCCTCTGGGCTGTGAGATTGTGTGGGTTATCAAGTAAAAAAAAATTCCCAGGACACTCGTTAAAAATTTTGACCTGCAGGAAAATGGAAGCTTCCCCAAGCAGGGGCTCGTGTATAATGCATGCGGCAGGGAGCTTGTCTTTTATGTGGATTGGTGCATTGAAAAACAATGATGAAGATGGCCATGTTTAACATCGCCTCACTGACTCCGATCACGTGCAGGAGGATCCTACAGTCGTGAGATATTGCTAATTCGTTGAGTGATTGGTTTCATGTGGGGAAGGAAACCGGACTACACACATAACACATGCACACAATGACATAACACTCATAGCTCGACAAAGATGGATTCAAGAATCCGCTGTGCAGGCTTGTGTACTCCTGAAAAATATGCAGGCCAAAAACCTAATCATTCTCATCTTGTAGATATGTTTGACACGAGTTTGAAGCTTTGTTAATAATAGTAATAAAAATACTTGAAAGTTACAGTTACATGCTCTAGTAACATCACTCCTGTACTTTCTAATACACGACTCTGCGATGACATTTTACGACAGCACTCTGGGCCGTCACGTTAAATGTCTGTTCACATTAATAACGCTTCAAACTAATGTCGGTGTGCAGCTACAAAAATAAGAGCCGTTTCTTTTCCGAGGCCGTGTCCTGCTTTGAGTACACGGCAGTGCGGGGGAGCTGCAGCGTGATGCATGGTGGTGACTCACCCTTCCCTTCACTAAGCAGCACAATGCAAACACGGGTGGGGGTGTGTGATGATTGTGTGTGATTGTGTGATTATTGTGTGTGGTTGTATTCACAGTGGAGCGGTTAGTGCGCAGTGCTACGAACCCGGCGGCCTGAGTTCGATTCCCGCTCACGTCCACCAACACCAGTGACGATTGTCTGAACTGTTCCTCGGCCTCCCCTAGGTCGACTCAGCCTCAAAATAGTACCTGGTGCGGTGTGTATTACATCGCCACTAGGGAGACAAAGGCGGCCGGGCGTGGTGCTGGCCACCCACCCCTTGTCCAGCAATCTGTTACAGGCTATACGGGGATCTTTGTATTCACAGTCGAAATAATGAGAGGTGGGTGGGTGAGAAGGAGGACCGAGTTTTGAGATGTCACCGCTGAGATTCTCTGTTTGAAATCCAGACAGCTGCCTGTGATTACATCAAGTTCTCAAGCCTTGCGAGTCAAAGGTTCTAGCGCAGTGACCAATGACTGCATGGGGAAAACATCAAGTTGAATTTGTTTCTGCATTTAAATTGGTGGGATTCCACTTATTGACAATTAAACGTATGTAAAAATATTGACTTCTCACGTGACGAACATTAATCAAGTAGAAGGGCCGGAACAGATGTCGGTTCAAGGGATCTCGGATATGGCTCTGTGACATCCGGTTACGTGGGTCGTTCGCAGATTCTCGCAGAGAGATTCAAATAGACACTGCATCCCGTGACTTAACACCGATGGCGCAATCAGAACAACATTGAGGTACAAAGAAATTAAAATCGAAAAACAATTGAGATAACGATTATACAGCAATTAAGCAGGGTCAGTGCTTTGCTCGTATTGATCGGAGATTCAAGCAGTCCTGCCGGCCGAGCCGTGTGTGTGTGTGTGACCCTTGACCATCCCCGCCCATCGTCCACATTCTGGATCTGCCACCGGGAGCTCACGAAATGAAGATCCCGGACCTTGGCTGACCGCGATCGCCGCCCCCCCCCCGTCCCCGCCGCTGGACCACATCTCATCACGGCTCCTCCACGCCGGTCGGCATCGCTACCACCAGCAGGCGACTACTGGCTTTACAATGGCCTCCACTGCGAGCTAAACCTACATCCCTAGACCTTAGTCTCAGAATCGGAATCTCTTTTTAGATTGGAGGAATCCAATGAAGCTCTTTTTCACAGGCGTCCAGTAGGGTCAAATTTACATCCACTTAACCCCCTGAGCCTAAACTCCAGTCTCAGCACCCAACCGCATTCCTAACTTCAAACCTTGCCTACCCCCCCCCCCCCACGACTTATGAACCCCATTCCAACCCCTTCCTAATTTCCCTTGCAGAGCCTTCATCTTAATCCCCCAGCACCGCCCGGTGGCTGTGGCTTCCACAGCAACAGTGGTAGGCCCGGTGGCTGGTTTTATCCAAAAACATCAAGTCTAAAACGTCCCTTTTTGAGATTCACAGCACGACACGTCGAGGTGGGGGAGAAAAAAATCATCACTCGTGGCGTTTTGAGTTCAAATGGCCGCCGGTGTAGGAAGGCCGGGTGGGGCGCACGCTCCATTCGAGTGGTGTGCAGGAGCCATCCTGTGGATGTGCATCGGTGTGTTGCAGTTACGGTGCGTGCGTATCTGTGAGTGGGGAGTGGTGGCGCACCGGTTAGCGCGTTGTGCTTCGAACCCGCCGACCCGGGTTCCGTTCCCACTCTCGGCCGACACCGGCGATGGTCATCTGAACCGATGCTGGACCTCAACTAGGTCGACTCAGCCTTAAAATGAGTACAATGGGGAGACTCAGGCGGCCGGGCGTTGTGCTGGCCACTCATGCCCCCCCTCCCCCACGCACGTGCCTTGCCCGCCTTAAAATGGGTGCTCGCTAACAATACTTGCACCAGCAGACTGTTAACGGCTGTATGCGGGATATCAAAGTCTTTGTTGTGAATGTGTGTGTGTGTACACGTGCACCTAGCATGGCACAAGCACCGTGGCGACGTCACCGCCACTTAGCGGTGAATGGCGGATGTTGACGTTGTTGCTGCACGTACCGAGGTCACCTCCGATCGCGTCGGTGACGCGAAGGTGGCGGCAACTTGAGAGCGGTGGCTCTCGTGTGCTAGGCGCGTCCGGTGGGGGGGGGGGGTGCCGAGGGGGTTTAGGGGACGAGAGGAAGTGATCTGCGTGAGAGGGGGCGGGGGGAGCTGAGTGACCAGGAGTGCCGTTTAAGAGCGCGAGCGTCAGTCGTGTTCATCGTTGGGATAAAAATATCGTGTAACGCGGATGCTCGGCGGCTCAAGGTCGCGTTCCTCACTCCCGTGTCAAGTGGGCCGAGCTGCCTTTGTGGAGACAATTCCCCCTCGTTGTGTGTGGGGCATTCGATTGTGGGTGGTGGGGGGGGTGTTAATGTGCATGTGTATGTGTGCGTGGAGCGGTGGTGCAGCAGTTAGCACGCTGCACTCCCACATGATAAGCCACTTTGTTGAGCTATCAATTGTGTCCAGGTCAGTGGGCCTATTCTGGTAAAATAAAAAATATTGTTGAATAGTTTAGTTCGATTCCTGCCACCAGCACGGCTAACGATTATCTCTACCAATCCGAGGCCTCTCCTAGGTCGACCCAGCCTAAAATAAGTAAACATCGCCACCAGTCTGTCAAGGTTTTACGGGAGCATCTTTGTACATGTGTAGGTGCAGGGGAGCGGTGGCACAGCGGTTAGCGCGCTACGCTACGACCAGAGTTCGATTCCCGCTCACGGCCAATACCAGTGACGATTATCTGACCCGGTCCTGGCCTTCTTAGGTGCTCGCGAACAACTCTTTCCCTAACACTTTGTGAAGGGGATCTTTGTTTTGTTGTTTGTTGTCTTTGTACCCGAGAGGGAGTGGTGGAGTTAGTGGTTAACACACTGCAGTGGGAACCCTGCCACGGCTAATATCGGTAGCGAAGTGGTATAGGAACCGGTCCAGAGACTTCCCTAGGTTGACTCAGCCTTAAATGAGTACCCCATTTCGTGTGTATGCATTAGCACGGGAGTGCTGTTGACTACCACCTACGTGAGCAGCGTGCCTGGTTTAATAGGTGCTCGTTAACAGCACTTGCTCCAATAATCTGTAAAGGTTTTTGTCTTGTGTTCGTGGTGTGGTGGGACAGTTGCTCCAGTACTACGCTACGAACCCTGCATCCCTAGTTCTCATCTTGGCCATGGGTAACATCGATGGCGTGTGGGATTCTGAACCAATCCATGGACCCTGGGCATCCTTTTGGTGCATCAACCTTAAATGAGTTTTAATATCAAGCAGACTTAATCGGTGCTCACCCCAACAGTCTATAGGGCTGTACGGAGTTATTTGTCTGTGTGTGTGTTTACATGTTAATGTTCGTGTTTATTGTACAACCAATGCAGTGCATAGTTGTGTAGTTTTTTTAAAATTTTTGTTTAATAAGTGTGAATAAACATTTCATATTTTGCCATTATTTTCGTCCATGACCAAATCTTCTGGATTCTGAGGAATGTTACGAGATCTCTAAGCAAGGTAGAGCTTCGTGCTTGAGTGGGTGACTGCCATTCATGACGGGTGTTATCGATGTTGTAGACGGCAAAGGGCAGTGCCAAATAACCCATTGTTGTACTCTAACGTCTGTGCTGCCGTGTTTATGTTTCCCGCCTTCGCCAGCCTGAGTTGGCCAGCGTGGTGAGGAATGAGTGAAGTAACCCACACGGTATGGAGAGGCACTCATCCAGCAGTGGATTGGCAAAAAGGGGCATGTGCAAATCAGTCGTGATATCTGCTCTGCTGAAGCTTTACGTGGACTTGATGGTGTTGATCGTTTCTGAGCTATCATTTGTGGCCATTTTCTGAGAAAGAGATGCACAGGTCAGTGGGGCCTTACCTAGTAAAATGATTGTATCGTTGATGCAAACTCGGCACATCACGTTGACTCCGAGGAAGAGTAGTGAGTGGGCTTGGGCAGGACACATCACCACTGGTAGAGGTGGTAGTGGTCGAGACAAATGACGGAGTGGCAGCCCAAGGAGGGAAACACGTTCGAGGGAATTTCTACTGCCGCGGATGGAGAGATCCGTATGCAGGCGCCGTATGGATTTTTTGCATCGCAACACTGAGAGATGTTTATGCATTTTACAAAAAAGGTATTTGCAAAACTCATCACAAGTATCGGGCTCGCAAACAGCGCACTCGTATTCATATAAATGAATATACTGTTTATAATTTTATTTTTTTATGAATGCCTTTGTCTCGCAGTAATGGGTAATAAGAATAAATATGTTCAATTTTCACGCGCGGAATAATTTCCTCCCCCCCTCCCCCACCATTTCTAATGGAAAAAAACTAGCGGCAGAAATGTGTTCCATTAGCGAGAGTCAATAGACTCGATACCAAGAAGGGATGATGACGACGAGGAGGAGGAGGATGCAGAACAACAGGGCGGCCGTGCGGCGCTCAGGTGGTGACATTGAGCGCTTGGGTGACCTCGCCGCTGTTGAACGGGAACCGCGCATCAGGCTTTGTGTGTCCCCCCCCCCCCCCAGGGGCCTCGCGTGTTCAGCATGTTCCCTAATCCCTCCATTCACATGTAAATCAGGCCATGGGCGATGTTCAGAATCCTGTACGGCTGCCACCACGCGTCCTGGTTTGGCCGTGACGGTCCTTCTGCTTTCTTTGGGGCAGTCCCGCTGGTTTCATTAAAAGGCTCTCCTTGTTTTTGCCCTGATTTCACTTTGATTCGTCGCTGTAAATTGTTTTGGGTTTTAGTTTTCCTTTGTAATGTTGATGAGCCCGGGTCATTCTTGCAAATGAGGCGAGTCCCTGGCCTCTCCAGGTCTCGCCTGGGTAAAACAAAATGAACGTTTGGAACCTATTTGTGAAAATCTGGATTTTTTTTTTTGACCCAGCAGGAAAAAATGTTCAGCTCCATGCTCAACGCAAGGTACGGACAATGGGCGGGGCTACCTGAGTCGTGGGCGGGGCTACCTGAGTCGTGGGCGGGGCTACCTGTGTAAGGGCGGGGCTACCTGTGTTGGGTGCGGGTCTGGCAGCTCACTCCCAAGTGTCCCAGTCGAGCCGCAGAAATGGGAAGCCTTTATGAAGGTGGCACGCGGACAACACCACCGTCTCTCTGATCCACGTCCAAGCCAAAGCGGGGATTCTACATTCCCCTGTCGAGGGCCATGATATCCATGATGTGGACGCTGTTGGGAGCTGTTGCTGACTTGGGTTGGACACTGTGAGAAGGAGCTTCATAGCTCATCGGTTTATTCCAGCTTCAATCAAATGCCTTTGACTACAGCAAGAATCATTGGTCATATCATGTATACACGAATTACCATGCTCACCATACGTGTGTTAAAATAGATTATCGTCGATTCGTGTGTGTTTCAAGTGGGAGCCGGTGGTGCAATGGGGGATGTCATTGTCCAGCAGCATCGTTAGCACGGTTGGCTACGTACGGCGCGAAAGAAGTTCAATGTATATACGTGGTGGCTAGTGCTGGTGACGGCGGGTCTCGTGGTCCAGACTGCTTGAGTCGCCGTGTGTCTCACGTGCTCGTGAGGAAAGAGGGAGTCCGTGGCCCCACGGCTGGGAGGTTGTTGCCACTGGATTCGTGTTTGTGGCTGTGGGCAGACCTCTGGGTCGTTTGGTTATCTCTGCCCCCGGGACAACAGACAGAGTTAAGACCTCCCCCCCCCCCAGTAAAGACCCCCCCTCCTTCCCCCTCTACCATTTTGACAAAGATCCCCCATAAAGGCTGCAACAGACTGTTGGGGCAAGTGCTGTTAGCGAACACCGATGAAGGCCGGTAGGGCACACGAGGGGGTTTGTGATCGTATTTCTAAGAAGCTGCAATTGGGCTTGATGACTAAAGAAGATGAATACACAGCCTCACTTGTCTTAATAATAACAAATGTAACGTGCTTTCATCCGTGGCCCCTCTGGAGTTGTGGCCCGTGAAAAAATTCCCAGTCTGCCTCCCCTCCCCTCCCCTCACCTCCCGCTGCCCCCCAGTAAAATCCCTGCCCTGGCTGTGAGCAGAGAGAGGGGACGGGAAACGGAACCCGGAGTGTTTGCTGATTTAGACTAATGCGCAATTAGGGGGGCGATGTTGGGAAACGACAGCGGCTGCTGCGACTCGTGATGAATACGGACGTGGGAAGTGATGGCGTTCGCACTCTCGCGCTCTCTCTCGCTCGCTCTCTCTCCTGTGTCCGTGCACTGCATGGCTAAGAGCGTTCATTCGTCTAATTTTGCTCCTCTCGCTCGCGAGGATCCTTCACCGTTCGCGCCGATCACTCGGCACGCGATGAGGATTGATGGCTCCGCGTGGCGTGGCGTGATATGGTGGAGGAGGGGAAGGCGAGGGGTGTGGTGGTGGCTGGAGAAGTGAAGCTTGAGATGCGGCGCTACCAGCAGTAGCCCACCACCACCGCTAGTTCTTCTCTTAGCCCTCTTCTCGTCCGCCACATCCCTAACCAACTGTGTCCTATTCCTCTCTGACTCTCCTACTAATTGTCCCCCCCTCCACCCCCCCCTCCACCCACAGCTGCCCACCACCACATCCATATCCCCCAATATCGGCATAATCTCTCTCGTTTTTGCCCATCTCAGGGAATGGCTCTGCCACCCGGGCGGGCAGTTTTAATCGGGCCTAACCACTGCCGCTATGCTCCAGCAGTGTGGAAGCAGCGAGGGATGGTGGATCACCACACGAACGGAGTGAAACTCCCTTCCCGTGGATGTCGAAGAGGTGCCATACCCCGGCCTGCCAGGGAAAGGCGGGACTGCAAACAATGTGGACTCCACCTGTTCCGTCGTTACGGGATGGAGTGTTTCCCTCCAGTCCGCGTGGGTTTCCTCTGGGTGCTCCGGTTAACTCCCACGTGGAAACCCCGATGATTAATTGGCCGATTGCATCTTCATATATAGAGGATCGCAGAGCTTAGGTAATTGTTGGTAGCGCCGGCTCATCACGTGGCTCGCCTTCCCCTTAGTCGTTCTCTCTCTCGCAATTCAATTATCATAAATTAGCATAAACTTTAGTTGTTACAATTAATAAACTAGTTGTTCCAATTAATAAACTTTAGTTGTTGTTACAATGATTAAACTTTAGCTGTTCCAATTAATACACTTTAGTTGTGTTACAATGAATAAACTTTAGCTGTTCCAATTAATACACTTTAGTTGTGTTACAATGAATAAACTTTAGCTGTTCCAATTAATACACTTTAGTTGTTGTTACAATGATTAAACTTTAGCTGTTCCAATTAATACACTTTAGTTGTTGTTACAATGAATAAACTTCAGTTGTTCCAATTAATACACTTTAGTTGTTACAATTAATTATGAATCGTATAATGGTTGTGGGAGGCCACCCGCACGCTGTCCAGTTTGTTGAGTGGAGCAGTGCGGAGGGAGATGAGGCCGCGTTCACGGAGTTTGAGTCGAAGAGACTCAGCCCCGCGTGACGCGGACTCGAGCCGAGGCTAAGCGAACACGGGAAGGAGGGAGATGGTAACCCACGGAGGTAACCGAGCGGGTAACCTACACGCAGGCGATATACACAGCTCAGTAAGGTCACCCGTAGGTAACCCATTTTAATTTGCGCAGGTAACCTTCACAGGTAACCCAGAAGTTAACCTACATGCAGGCGATACACACAACTCAGTAGCGTCACGCGTAGGTAACCTTCACACAGGTAACCCAGTGGTTAACCTACACGCAGGCGATACAGCTCAGTAGGGTCACGCGCAGGTAACCCATATTTACCTCAAGGGATTATCCAGGTAAACTGAAACTATTTTTAAACAGAAAAAACATTTTACGAATTTAACCAGGTCACCCAAAACACAACCCACAGGTAACCACACGGAACTCACACAGGCGACCCATCGCTTACACAGGTGACCCATAAGGTGACCCAGGCGCAGGTAATAATCGATACATAACTCGCACACAAAGCCAAAGCGATCTGCTACTCAAGTGAGGATGAAGGCGGTGTTCATCTTCCGTTCACAGCCCTGAGCCTGTAGTACAAATTCCACATTCATATGGTGGGGGCGAGTATATCCATAGGACAACCATTGTTGACTTTCCCACAAAGTGGTACCAACTTAATCGACCCCGGTAGGATTATGGGCTGAGTCAATCCCCAACCAGGAAAAGTAATATACAGGGTGTTTCAAAAATATGGACCTAATTTCAAAGCGCGATATTTCACGATGGCAACACGTTACAATTACACAAAAGTTACAAACGACTTAATGAGTTATCATGTTTAACTAACCATTTTATAAATGCTCTATGTGCCCTTCACCTGCTGTACGGACAACATCGAGACGATAATTGAATTAGTCCCAAACGCCTCTTCTCACGTTTTCCTCTGAGCTGCGTGGTCGCCCTGTGCTCTTCCCCTTACACAAACAGCAGCCTGCTTCCTCAAATTGTCGACACCAACGACGAATGCTCTTTGACGTTGGCGGATCAAGGCCACAACGCCGTTTAAACGCACGCCGCACCGCAATTACGGATTCAGTCTTGCTGAACTGCAGAACGCAAAACGCCCCTTGTGTTGCGGGGTCGCCGTCTTGCGAATGACTGAGGCTAGGGGCTGTTTGTGCGCTGGGAGAGGCATCTAGCGGTATTCATTTGAAACTATATGCCCCGCCCTTTCAAGTGGTAAGAGTTTCATTCACGGGCGATTCGTGGTTGCAGAGATATAGCGATTTCAAATCGGGTCCATCTTATTAAAAACCCTGTATAACGCACACAGGTAACCCATACATAGCTTAAATAGGCACCCATACATAGCTCACACGGTTACACATACATCGCTCAGACAGGTAACCCATAGAATGCTCACACAGGTATCAATACTTAACTCACAGGTACCCATGCATAGATCACACAGGAACCCATGCAGCTCACAGGTGCCCATAGATAACTCACACAGGTACCATGCAGTGCTCACACATGCGCACGTGACCCATTAGGTGACCCACCCACAGGTGTGGCCGCTTCGTCACACGTGACTCACACGTGACTCGCCCGGCCCGGGGTTCAACTGCGACTCCGAGTGAGTGAGCGATTGTTAGCCTTCGTGTAATGGTGAGCGCTTTGTGTTGGTGAGTGAGTTGGTGAGTGAGGTTAGTGAATTAATTGGAGAGTGCGTGTGGGTCGGTGAGTGTGTGTGTGTATGTTGGTGAGTTGCTGATTTGGTAAGTGAGGAGGTTAGTAGTGAAGTGTTCGTGTATTGGTAAGTGCGTGAGTGAGTTACCTAGGGAAGTTCGTGGCTGACTCTTGTTTTGGTGAGCGAGTTGGCGAGTGTGCGTTGGTGAGTGCTGGTTTGTTTTTGAGTGAGCGATCACGAAATTGCGACTTTGTGAGGTTGCGGCCAGAAGACAGCAGTACAGCAATGGATTATCGAATCTATCTGTGCGGACCTTTGGGTTTTTACCTCCTATGTGTGGTGAGTTTTCTCGGGGAACTGCGGGTTTCTCCCATGCGAAGCCAGTGATCCACTCGTGGCTCTAGTGCCGTTATTAATTCGCCCAATCATCCCAACGCAGGACCCTCCAGAATAAGCGGCTTGAGACTCGGTGAGGATATCTTAAGGGGGGGGGACAGCAAATGGCAATAATATTAGATTAATATTAGTATTTATTGAGGAATTATCCCAAAGTCCCAATGGGTTCTGCTGTTTCCTTCAACTCTAAGCCAAATAATCATTCGTGGAATGGACCAAACACCACCGACTTGAGACGGCAAATGTGGCTCCTGCCCGGCCACAACCTTCATCACCATGAGCTACAGCAAACGCGCTACTTGGTGATGATGGTGGTGCTGCTGCGTTGGCAGTGGTACACAAACAACAACAACAACAACTTTACACATACGTCAATGTCACTGTGTGGCCTTAAAAGTGAAACACGTAACTTTATAAAACCACCAGATCTAAATCATGTGACCGTATTATTTCGATTCTTTCCTACCTGCACTGGCAGGGAGGAAAGATAATCGTACAGCATGCGCTGTAGGATTATTCTTGTAGGCTTATTCTTCTCTCGTTTAAGGCCTTGAATGGGTTGGCTTCTAAACATCTCACCACTGATCCGCTTAAGTTTAATATATTCCACTGAGAAAACTTGGATCTGCTGATTGTGGTCTAAACTAATTACGGTATTCCAAAGACCAGAGACTTTGTTCGATAGGAGACAGAGATTTTTGCAGCCAGGCTCTGCGATTGTGGAATTGCCTTCCTCCTCGGTCCGTTAGGGAATCTGAGTCTGTTACACTTTTAAATTGCGTTTTAAATCTCACGTGTGTTTTTTACAGCTGACTTTCTCCATCACTTAAGCTTCATGTACAGCGCTTTGAGGCATTCTGTGACTGGCGCTACAGAAAACTGTTTATTATCATGATGAATCATAATTACATGATCCATCTTTACAGCACGCGAATCGTTCATTAGATTGTTTTTAGAATTTTAAGGCCACCCACAGCGTAATTGACGAATGTGTGGAGAGTCTTATTAAAATCATTAATCTGCGTATTCATCACATGAGCAAAACTCCAATCGGTGTCACAGCTTATAAAGATAAAATGTTTAATTCCATCGAGATATTGTATTTTTGGTGTTTCCAGATCAATGCCGTTAATATTTTCAAGCATCATTTGTTTTCGCAAGTAAACTTGCGCTTGTGTAAACAAAATGCTTCTGGGCTTACCAGATGAAATTGCCAAGAGCACCCAGTGTCAGCTATGAACGCAATGAGATTGCGCCCGGGAGTTATCTATCAATCATCACCACCACCACCATCATCATCATCACTCGGCCAGACGGCTCCTGATGGTGGTCGCGGCTCGGCGCTCCGTCTCCTGTCTGGAGGTGGTCACCTCCGTGGAGGTGGCCGTGCGACTCGGGAACCCGCCGCGTGCGGCCGCGTCGGCGCCGCGCCGCGAGCCCGATGCGGCGCGTTCGCGTCGAGCCCTCGCGGGCCACAGCGTCTCCTTGCAGGCGCGACGGAACTGCTTGGACGAGATGCTGAAGAGCAGCGGGTCGAGGGCCGAGTTGAGGTACCAGAGCGGCAGCGCCAGGTACATCTTGACGATGGTGTAGACGCGGTGCACCGTGGGGTTGTTCCAGTCCGCGATGTATATGTACATGAGCGACGCGATGGTGTCCGGCGAGTAGCACACGAAGAAGCTGAGCACCACGGCGCCTTCTCGCGAGCAGAGGGCAACGGGGGGGGGTCGTGGAAGAGGGTGGTTAGGTGAGGGCGGCACGGGGCAAAGGGGACACGCGGGGGCATGGAGATGTGAGCGGTGACGCGGGCGACACGAGGGAGGATGAAGACACGGGGGTAGGGACAAGAGGTTAAGGAGGCGACGGAGCGGGACACGAAGCCACGGGGCCCACGTTGATAGGTGGGGGGGGAGGGGCACCGGGGGCAGGGCGCAGGGACGAGGGTGATGAAGGGGGTAGATGGGACACGATGGTGTGGGGTTTGCGTGTGGCGCAGAGAGAAGGGCGGGGAGGGGGGAGGCACGGGAAGAGGAGGCGAGACACGGGGGGGGGTCGCAGTTAAGCAGAGGCCGCATAACGAGGCATGGCAGTTGTCGGAGCGTGAGAAAGTTAAATGACGAACATCATGTCCAGCTCCTGTGTCAATCCACGGCTGGATCCAAGCTTCCACACGCCCTGTCGATTGTGGGAATTGTTTGACCATACCTCACCGCGCTGGTGAGTCGGTGAAGAGGAGGGCACCACGGCCGAATCACATCATGAATATTAGCCATGGCCGGGAATCGAACTCGGCTCGCGGGCTCCATAGAGCAATTTGCGGCCCATTGTGCCACCGTTCCATCCGACCCCGTGGAAGAATATATCACGAACCCCCCCCCCCCACCACACATCCACACCGATACATGAGCGAGGTTGAGTGTTGTGGGCGGGTGACGAAGGTGAGTGTTGTGGACGGTTGAGTGAGCTGGGTGAGTGTGAGCGAGTTTTAGTAAGCGTGCAGGCGAGCACAGTGTTAAAGGGTCGGTACGATTGTGAATAATGGGCGAGAGATGTGGGTGCATGAGTGAATATCGGGCGAGTGGCGTAGGCCAGCGAGGTGATCTGCGTAAGGCGATGTGAGTGTGGGTGAGCGGAGCGTTTTGGTGAGGTTGGTGAGCGTGTTGGTGCGGATCGCATTCTTGCCGTCACCACTCACGGCCGCTGTCACGTGGGCGGGGGTCAAGCGCCCAGCAGCGTGCGCAGAGGAGCCGGAGCCAGATGAGTGCAGTGGAGGGGGTCGTGGGGGATGGGGGAGGGCTGGTGGGATGGGGGGGCTATGGGTGTGTGAGTGAAGGGGGGGGGGCTATGTGTTTGTTAGAGTAGAGGGGGGGGGGGCTGTGTGTGTGTGAGTGGAGGGGGGGGATTTGTGTTTGTTAGAGTAGAGGGGGGGGGGACTGTGTGTGTGCGAATGGAGGGGTGGGGGCTATGTGTTTGTTAGAGTAGAGGGTGGGGGCTATGTGTGTGTGTGAGTGGAGGGGGGGGGGCTATGTGTGTGTGTGAATGGAGGGGGGGGCTATGTGTTTGTTAGAGTAGAGGGTGGGGGGCTGTGTGTGTGTGAGTGGAGGGGGGGGGGCTATGTGTTTGTTAGAGTAGAGGGGGGGCTATGTGTGTGTGTGAATGGAGGGGGGCTATGTGTTTGTTAGAGTAGAGGGGGGGGCTATGTGTGTGTGTGAATGGAGGGGGGGGGGGGCTATGTGTTTGTTAGAGTAGAGGGTGGGGGGCTGTGTGTGTGTGAGTGGAGGGGGGGGGGGCTATGTGTTTGTTAGAGTAGAGGGGGGGGGCTATGTGTTTGTAAGAGTAGAGGGAGGGGGGGCTCTTCTTTGCGACAACAAAGACGATCCGAGCGAGTGACGCACGACACGAGGAGACAGCGGAGGCAGCGGGGGAGGCGGGATGGGGAGTGAGCGAGGGGGCTCACAGGTGATTGTGATAGTGGGGAGGGGGCTTTGGGGGGCTCACAGGTGATTGTGATAGTGGGGGGGGGGGGCTGCGGGGGGCACCAGGTGAGCGGAGTGGGGAGAGGTGGAGTGATTCGTGCTCAGGATTCAACACGACGCTCGCTCCGAGTGGCCGGAGGAGAGGGGATGGCGTGAGCAGAGTGGGACTTAGAGGAAGTGGTTGTGGGGGTGCCTTGAAGGCGGGGGGGGGGCGATAAGTGGGTTCATATTTTTCTCGCTGGATTGTTTGGGTAGATCCCCCTCCCACCCCACCCCGCGTTCCCCGCTACCCCCCGCTGCCTCGCAATTACGCCTCTGCCCGTCTCCCCGTCTCCTTTTCATCCAAATGTCAGGAGCGGCGCTGGAAACAGTGGAGAGGAGGAGGAGTAGTCACACGGGATGCGGTGCGGGCGGAGATGCGAGGTGAGATGAGAGGAGATCTGAGATGAGATGCGGGCAGATCTGAGATGAAATTAGAGGAGATGTTAGTTGTAGGACGAGATGAGGTGGGATGAGGTGAGACGAGGTGTCAGGAGCGAGAGTGAGATGTCAACGAGACGCGCCCGGCGAGAACAGCGAGCGAGTGAATGATGTGTGAACACCGTCACGAGACACCCTGCACCTACACCCTGCACTTAGCACCTACACCCTGCACCTACACCCTGCACTCAGAACCTACACCCTGCACCTACACCCTGCACTCAGAACCTACACGCTTTACCTACACCCTGCACTCAGAACCTACACCCTGCACCTACACCCTGCACTCAGAACCTACACCCTGCACTCAGCTCCTACACCCTGCACCCTGCACTCAGCCCCTACACCCAGCACCTACACCCTACACCCAGCACCTACACCCTGCACTCAGCCCCTACACCTTGCACTCAGCCCCTACACCCAGCACCTACACCCTGCACTCAGCACCTACACCCTGCACTCAGCCCCTACACCTTGCACTCAGCCCCTACACCCTGCACTCAGCCCCTACACCCTGCACTCAGCCCCTACACCCAGCACCTACACCCTGCACTCAGCACCTACACCCTGCACTCAGCCCCTACACCTTGCACTCTACACTAAGCACCTACACCCTGCACCCTGCACCAACACCCTGCACCTACACCCTGCACTCAGCCCCTACACCCAGCACCTACACCCTGCACTCAGCCCCTACACCCAGCACCTACACCCTGCACTCAGCCCCTACACCCTGCACTCAGCCCCTACACCCAGCACCTACACCCTGCACTCAGCACCTACACCCTGCACTCAGCCCCTACACCCTGCACTCAGCCCCTACACCCTGCACTCAGCCCCTACACCCTGCACTAAGCACCTACACCCTGCACCCTACACTCAGCACCTACACCCTGCACTCAGCACCTACACCCTGCACTCAGCACCTACACCCTGCACTCAGCCCCTACACCCTGCACTCAGCCCCTACACCCTGCACTCAGCCCCTACACCCAGCACCTACACCCTGCACTCAGCACCTACACCCTACACTCAGCACCTACACCCAGCACTCAGCCCCTACACCCTGCACTCAGCACCTACACCCTGCACTCAGCCCCTACACCCAGCCCCTACACCCTGCACTCAGCACCTACACCCTACACTCAGCACCTACACCCTGCACTCAGCCCCTACACCCAGTCCCTACACCCTGCACTCAGCACCTACACCCTACACTCAGCACCTACACCCAGCACTCAGCCCCTACACCCTGCACTCAGCACCTACACCCTGCACTCAGCACCTACACCCTGCACTCAGCCCCTACACCCTGCACTCAGCCCCTACACCCTGCACTCAGCCCCTACACCCAGCACCTACACCCTGCACTCAGCACCTACACCCTACACTCAGCACCTACACCCAGCACTCAGCCCCTACACCCTGCACTCAGCACCTACACCCTGCACTCAGCCCCTACACCCAGCCCCTACACCCTGCACTCAGCACCTACACCCTACACTCAGCACCTACACCCTGCACTCAGCCCCTACACCCAGCCCCTACACCCTGCACTCAGCACCTACACCCTACACTCAGCACCTACACCCAGCACTCAGCCTCTACACCCTGCACTCAGCACCTACACCCTGCACTCAGCACCTACACCCTGTACTCAGCACCTACACCCTGCACTCAGCACCTACACCCTGCACTCAGCACCTACACCCTGCACCTTTTCTCGGACTATTTCCCGGGCCGCTGATAGTCATGTGGAAGTGGCACATGCATGTTGAACTTCTTTCGCACCGCACGTAGCCAACCGTGCTAATCGGAGGTGCGGGGGAATGACATTAAACTAAACCCTTCCTCAAAAAGCATCCAGCGACAAACTCAGCACCCAGCACGCAAAGCACCCAACACTCAGACCAACCACCCAGCGCCGAGTAGAAGTCTCCAAGGAGACACGGAGATGCACAGCGCCCAGGGCGGGGGGGGCTATTGTCTCCGCACTCCGGGATGAGCTCCTTAATGAAGGAGACGCGTCCGAGGAGAGGGGTCGTGGGGAGCGGGATGGGGGGGGGCTCCTCCGCAGTGAGTCATTATGGGTTGGCTCTTCTCTAGATGGACAAATCTTCAGCACCCGCCCCTCCCCCACCCTCCTACCCCTCCCCAAGCTGAGTTGCCGTACCTCCCCCCCCCCGCTCACTCCCCCATGGGCCTTAATCCGCGCCGTTCCCAGGAGCCGCCTCGGTACGTGACCTCGCCCATGCGCTCCGCTGATGCTGCTGCTGCACGTGGGAGGGCCGCGTGGGATGACGAGGAGCTGGAGGAGAAGCAAGACTCCGTTCCGATGGAGGAGTTTGAGAAAGATGCTGAGGAGGAGGAAGGTGTTCAAATGAAGGTGATGGGCGGAGTAAGTGGAGGAGGAGGAGGTTGTTGTAAAGGAGGAGGTTGTGGAGGAGATGAGAGGCGCCCGCTGGAAGCCGGGAGCCAGCGAGAGATGATGAGAACTGCAGGTGGGTTGCAGGAAGTTGCTGGGTAGTTAATGGGGGGGGGGACGTGGGGGGGGGGGGGGCTACAGTGGGCAGCTGGGATCTACGGGGGGGGGGGGGCGTGTCCGCACCCCCGCGAGCCGCTAATGAGAGTGCGGGATGAAAGCCTCGATCCGCGTTCTCGGGGCGGCGCGCGACCGGCGACTTTCAGCTTAAGAAGCGCCGCGGCTGTGATGTCTCGGGTGGAGGATCCTCCTCCCCGCATTGTCCCTCTCACTCCGCCGCCTACGACCCACGCGTCGCCAAATCTCCGCTAATTGCAGCGCCCGAAGGCCCTGCCTCGGCTACGTGGGCTCCGCTCCCTCCTCGTCTGGCGAGTTTCAACTGCGGTGATGGAGCCTTGACCTCCACTCCACCACATCCCCGGCGGATGAATAATGTACGGAGATTAAAATTTTTATCAAACGGATGGAGGAGGCCGCGAGCTGCTCGAGGATGGAGGAACCTCTAAAGGGTGCAATGAAGAGGCTGGGAAGGAACCCACTTGCTGTACTGCCGAGTTAAGGTTGAGTTTGGGTGATTTGTGTCTCGCGGCGCGTGATTGACTGCGGGATGAATCTCTTTGTGATCCACCAACCCCGCATACTGCCCATAGAGAGTGAACTTTCTTCTTGAGTGAACGTAAAGGAACTCGGATAGTAATAATATTATTCATTAGGTTTGTATTATTATTGTTGCTACCCCACCACTCTATTAAGATGGCATCTATATGACTCAACGCTAACTCAACCATGAATCAACCCTAACTCAACCCGACCTCAACTCAAACCTAACTCTAACCCGAACCTTAGACCTAATCCTCTCTAAAACCCGAAACCCTGACTCAATTCTAATTCTCTCTAAAACCCTAAATCCTAACTCAATCCTAATTCTAACCCGAGCGGGATGGGGCTAAAGATGACGATGACGTAACGCGCTGGAAGCTTCTATCCTCAGCACACCGCCTCCACCTGATTAAGTTTTACAAATCTCTGCGTGATCCACCGACCCTCGCCTGCAAAGCGCCACGATCACGTGGGTGCACCACCATTTCCACCACGCCCAATCAGAGATCATTCCGGTAACGATTTAATTAAAGAAGATTTTTTTGGGGTTAAATCGCGTAAATATAAATGCGCCGTTAAACCCGCCACCACCCGACACAGCCAATTAGTAACGTTTTCCATGTAACCAAAGCGTGCCAATTAGTTACTAAAGGCGCGATAACGACCCCTGGATAGGTCATCCCGTCCTCTGGCGCCGTGCCTGTCACGTGACAGCATCACACTGCCGGTACAAATGCACCCAGCCACCAACTCCAACATTTGTCACATTTGTCGCCGTACGGTTCTTATCTCACGGCGACTGAACCATCGGGTTGGGCCGAGTACGTTTGTGTGCGTGTCTGGTGGGGCGCGCTGCGCTACCAACCCGACGAGCCCAGTTCCATTCCCACTCACGGCCACCAACACCAGTGACGATTGTCTGAACCGGTCCTGAGCCTCCTCTAAGTCGACTCAACCTCAAATTAATACCTGATGCGGTGTGTAAACAATGCCGCTATGGAGACGAAGGCTATTAGGTGTAGTGCTGGCCACCCACCACCTCGTGTGCCACGGTGCCGACCTTCATAGGTGCTACTTGCTCACAGCACTCAAAAGTCTGTTTAGGCGATACGGGGGATTCTGTGGTTGACGGGCGTGTGGGGGGTGGGTCTAACTCCAGGCCCTCCAGACCGGGCAAGGGGCACAAGACCTCCGTTGTTTCCCAATCGTGCAATTGCTGCCCTTCCCGGTACCTTCTCTCCATCGCCATCAGAGCCAATGTCGTGCCCTCTGCGAGTTCGTGATCGGCGTTTTGTTATTTTGATTGTTTTATGGATTGTGGTTCCGCTTGTTTATCTCATGAAAACCTCACCGCGTCTCAAGACTCGTTTGCGATATTTATTAATAGTGTAACTATTCGTTTTCCAATTAAAAACAATTGTCATCAAAAAACATTTGACATTTTTGATTATCATCAGCCTCCATTCAGTTGTTAAGTGCAGTCCCCAACCATTATTCACACATTTCTGTGCTCTCTGTTTAGGTGCTATTAAGAAGGATGATTGCCGGAAACGTCGCCTATTATATACAGAGGTGTTAAGGCCGTGTCACTGACGAGTGTGTTGGGTTGTGTTTGTTGTTGACTGTCAACGCTACTGCCAACGCAGTAGCAGCAGCTATATAAAAAAAAAATCCCGGAGGGTTCCACTAAGTTTTCGCAGTAGGGAGGGACGATGTTGCTGCTGTGTGTGATGCAAATTGAGTAATTTGTCGGTATTATGTTCTTTGGTCAATGCCAGTTACATTCAATGTGATTTTTTTTTATTAGCTATGGGAGAAAACCGGTAAATCCGGGAAAAAAGCCGTGCAGAACAGGCTGAGAATATGCATACTCCGCAAACATCAAGGCAATGGCATGGAACTCAGGACAACTTTTAGCGAACGGGAGACTTCCCCGTGGCTGCAGTCACTCTGATGTGTAAAGGTCATCTCTGTCTACCCGTTGCGTACGCCCCAGCACAGCCCTCTCTGTCAATCCACTGCTGGATGAGGCCTCCGCAGGCCGCGCGGGTCGCGATGCGGTAGGGTTGACCACACTTCAGCACGCTGGACAGCGCCCCGCATTGCTGTAAGCGAGATTCGTGGAATCACAGCACAAGGCATGCACTATTGTCCTGCGTGAGTCTATGCTCCCACGTCTCTGGTAACCCCGCCGTTATAAAGATGCCCCCTTTGTCGTGACCCACCCCCCCCCCCCGTGCGATTACCCCGCTGCAGTTACTCCGCTGTACAGTAGTTACCCAGCAGTCGAATGGCTTTCTGCTGCTGAGCGCGCCGCCTCTGCGTCATCCTCTCAAAGGTCCCCGCGTCTCTCACGTCCGGGTTGAGCAGCGCCCCGGAACCACCGAGGCCCCCCGCGGCTCTTCTCGTCGCGGGCCCCCCATCTCTCATAGGGCCCCCCCCTTTCGCGTCTTTCGGCGTCTGGGCCCCAGCCCCGGCAGCCGCCACAGCCGCGGCCGCTGCCCCTTCACCTCCACTCTGGCAGCCGCGCGGCGCGGGGTTGGAGGAACCGGCGCTGAGCCTCATGCTGGGGCAGAAGGTGCGCAGGATAAGGCTGTAGAGCACCGAGATGAGCACCATGGGCACGATGAAGCACACGAAGCACTTGACGTGCGTGATGCGCGTGAACACGGGCGACGGGTCCTTCTCGGTGAGCTCGCACACCGTGGTCATCACCACCGAGAAGTTGGTGGCGTTCGCGCCCGCGTAGTCGTACACGTAGGCGCGCACCTGCCCGTACACGAAGGCGTAGGGCAGCGCCGAGAGCGCGGCGAGGAGCCACACGGCGGCGAGCAGGCGGCGGATGCGGGAGCGGCGCACGAGCGAGAGGGCGCGGATCGGCTGGCAGATGGCGAGGCAGCGCTCGAGGCTGAACACCACGATGCTCCAGCTCGTGGCGGTGTAGGCGGCCTGGCGCAGCATGAAGTAGAGCTTGCACGCCGCGTCGCCCAGCCGCCACGGGTAGTACTCCCAGTAGGAACGGTAGAGAGTCGCCGGGATGGTGAGCAGGAGGGCCAGGTCGGCGCACGCCAGGCTCAGCAGGTGGTAGCGCACGCTGCTGTGGCGCAGCCGCGTGTGGCGGGCGCTCACGTAGGCGGTCAGGAGGTTGCCGGCCACGCCGAGAACGAACAGGGCCCCGAACACCAAGGTCAGCGGCACGGCCACGTGCGGCGGCTCCTGCCGAGGGGCGCCGATCAGCAGCGCGTCCTCGTACAGCGGCGGACCGGGCGCGCCCCCCGGCGGGTCCGGAAGTTCCGGCGGGGGGTCCAGAGCGTCTCGCTGAGCGTCGAGGGGGTCCTCCCCAGTCGCGCCACGTCCGGACCCTCCGCGCCACGTCCATACCTCCGTCTCGCTGCTGTTGTGCATGGTGGCCAGGGTGGGTGGGGGGGGTCTCACTCGTACGATCTCTCCCTATTTCTCTCTCTATCGCCGCGTCTTTTCTCACTCTTTTCCCCCACTTCTCTTTCTCGCGCGCCTTTCGCGTTCTCTTCGTTCTTTCTGCCCACGTGACACCTGTTCGCTCTGTGCAGCGCTCTGTGCCGCGCTCTCCGCGCCCTCTCTCCGTGCACTCCCGCGCGCGCTCTCTCCTTCTCCCTCTCTTTCTCGCTGTCTTCCTCGGCGATGAGGAACGGTCGCTCCTCTCTCCGCTCCGAATCACTTCGCTCTGTCACTGATGACGGCGCGGAGCGAGGGTGGGAAGGAATGGGATGAGAGGCGCGCGGTGGTGGGGTGGTGGGGGGAGGAGGAGGAAGCGAGGTGTGTGGCGCGGCGTGGGGATGGGAGGGGTGAGGGGGGCGAGTTGCGGGGGCCCCGTAACCGCTCGCACCTCTTCGTCTCATCAGCAATTAGCGCGAGGGGCTTGGCACGTGCGCGCGCGCGGGCGGAGCGGGGAGGGGAGGTGTGGGGGGAGGGAGGTGCGGGAATGATGAGGAGGGACGGAGGGATGGAGGGAAGGGTTATTTGTGATGGTGATTGGGGGTGGGGGTCAGTGATGAGTGACGTTGGTTCCTCGGCGCTAAAAGCGCAGATGCGCATCACATCGTAACTCCACCTCGTGCTGACGAGGTGGCTCCGTACTACAAACCTCGCCGCCACTATTCCCCACCCCCCCCCCCTGTAGACGCGCACGTTCGGCTCGTGCGCGCCAATGCGTGTGCCGATATACAACACGAAGCGAGAAGAAGAAAAAAAACCCACAAAACTCCCGATGTTCGTTCACCCGCAATTTATTCCGCGACCTGACGCGGTATCGACGTTGCGACTCAGGGCAGCTGTAAACATCTCACGCTTCGCATCGACCTCGTCCGCGTCGCGTTCCCAAGCGAGACGAAATGCAGCGCGGGTGACGGAGAGCCGCCGTAACGCGGGCGCGCATTCGCACCTGCCACGCGTGCAGCGCTTGCTCACTCCACTGCTGGATGAGAGCCTCCCTCCACACCCCCCCCCCCCCCACGCCGTGGTCGGTCGTGGGGGCTTGTCTGACCGTACTTCACCACGCTGCTGCTGCTGATGGTGCTGATGGTGCTCAGCGGCGGTTTGTGCAGTGGCATCTGTATGTTGTACCCCTGGACAACGACACGTGTCATGTACTGCGCGTATACAATGCAAGACGCCTTACAGCGCAAGCACACGCGCTAAGCGGGGGGTTAAGCCCGGTTCGTACGCGGAGTCGGAACCTTCGATGGCTTGCCAGGTGCCGCAGGCATCGGCTCCGCGAGGAGCGACCAGGCTGGGCTGAGTGTGACCCCCCTCGGTGAGGGTTTCCCCTGGGCTCTTTCGTTTTGCTTACACTACACCATGAAGCCGGGCGCTCATTGGAGGCACTGATTGGTCCACACGTGACAGATGTGGCAGGAACCTTCTGAACAACAACAACAACAACAACAAAACAACAACCACAAAAATAGTCTCGAGACTCGGCGAGGATTTCCTGGCTAAATATAATTTTTGATTCTTATATTTCATTTGGTCCATACCAAATTCTTCTTCGTCTTCCTTCGTACGGCTGATGGTGTAGATGCAGAGCATCAACGACAATTTCACATTTAGGTGGTTAAGCCAAGATAACCGTGTCAGGAACGACAACTTAATCTCTCTATATATAGATATTTATCTATCTACACACAACAGAGGATCGCAGAGATGTTGGCAATTCTCGGAAGCGCCGGCACCCCGCCGCGTGGCTCCCCCTGCTCCCCCTGCTGCTCCCCCTGCTGCCCCTTCTGCTCCCCCTGCTGCTCCCCCTGCTGCTCCCCCTGCTGCTGCTGCCCTTGCTCCCCCTGCTGCTCCCCCTGCTGCCCCTTCTGCTCCCTCTGCTGCTCCCCCTGCTGCTCCCCCTGCTGATCCCCCTGCTGCTGCCCCTGCTGCTGCCCCTTCTGCTCCCCCTGCTGCTCCCCCTGCTGCCCCTTCTGCTCCCCCTGCTGCTCCCCCTGCTGCTCCCCCTGCTGATCCCCCTGCTGCTGCCCCTGCTGCTCCCCCTGCTGCTCCCCCTGCTGATCTCCCTGCTGCTCCCCCTGCTGCCCCTTCTGCTCCCCCTGCTGCTGCTCCTCCTGCTGCTCCCCCTGCTGCTCCCCCTGCTGCTGCCCCTTCTGCTCCCCCTTCTGCTCCCCCTGCTGCTCCCCCTGCTGCTGCCCCTGCTGCCCCTTCTGCTCCCCCTGCTGCTCCCCCTGCTGCTCCCCATGTTGCTGCTGCTGCTCCCCCTGCTGCTGCTGGCGCCTCCGAGCCGGCCTCTCGCTCTCTCTCTGCGTGAGTGAGTGAATGCTGTGCAGAGACGGCGTCGCGTTACATACGAGTATGACTCCAGCATGACGACATCGCCCGCAGTGCGCACCTTGAACCTGGATAACGATGCGAGGTTGTCACACCAGAGGGCAGTTCTTGGGCTAAACATCCATTCTTGTACCTTACTCCTATGCTTCCACGTCTATGCGCCGCCCCCCCCCCCCCCCCCGTGCCTTTACCACCCGCACTGACCAGCGTGGGGAAGGATATCCCTGACGATCCGCACGGAGTGGGGAGGCCCTCATCCAGCGGTGTCTAGGCGAGCGTCATTGGGGAATGAGAGGGTGGCCGTCTAATACTCACCGAGCTTCCCACTCTCTCGGCTCAAGCGGCGAGTGGTGAGGGGGGTCGGGTGAGTCGATGGACGGTGTGCGCGGTGAGGGTCTCGCAAATCGCGAATGTCTGACGGTGGTCGAGGGGAGTGCTTCGTGTGAGCGTCACTTGAGCCCCGTCCCTGGGACGCGCTGCCCACCCGCGTGTCGTGAGAGTTTGAAGGGGCAGGGCCGGGGCAGGGCAGGGCGGGGGATGATATGGAGCGATGGAGTCGGCTGGCGTGCAGCGGGGGCTGGGTGGAATGTTGTATCGCAGCATCGTGAGAGAGTTCGACGGCTTGGGGGGGGGGGGGGTAAAACATTCATCTAGCAGTGGATTGACAATGGCTGATGACGATGACCAACCGGGGGATGGATGGGGAGGAGGGGATGATGATTTGGATCAGAATCTTTATTTAGACTGGAGGAATCCGACGAGAAAATGAAAGTTATTTTTCACAGACGTCTCGTCGTGTGGAGGTGGAAGTGGGGGGTACGCGGGACATTGCTAGGGGAGAGAGTTCGTCACCGCCTGGACCTGCAGGAACGGGAGATGACGCAGTGATGCCATCGGCGACGAGGAGGGAAACATTTCAAATCCCCCGAGGGCAGCAGAGGAGAAGGAGCGACCTCCCAGCCCTCCCGCAGCAGCGCGGCGTGGAACGAGAGGGCGATCCGAAAAGCACTGGACACCTCGTGCGAAAGAGCTTCATAGCTCGTCGGATTCCTCCTCCAGTCTAAACACAGAGTCGCATTCTGCTTGGACGGATCCAGGGCTTCGTGTCGGCCAGGCGGGAGGCCCGCGAAATAATCTCCGCGCCCGGGAGACCCCCTCAAGCGATCCGTCTCTCGCTACGCCTGCGGCTCCACACCACGCGGCTCCGCCAGTGAAACAAAACGATCGGGAGAAAGCCTCGCTGAGGAATGAAGCCCTAGGCGGAACCCTAATTGGAGAATGCCCCCCCCCGCCCCTTCTCTCACAACCCCCCGTGCCCCGCCCCCCCGACCCGAACCCTCTCACCCCTCACCGACATCGCGAACGCGGAGAGCGCTTATTGAGGCTCTTCTCGGAGCCATTGGAGTTGCCGCTTCATTATCCTCGAGTCAATGAGGCGCGACGCGGGGAATTAGCGGCGGCGATGACGGTGATCGGCGACTGTGAGAGCGCAACGAGGGCCATCATCATCGTCATAATCAGCAGCATCATCAGCAGCAGCATCATCATCAGCAGCATCAGCAGCAGCAGCATCATCATCATCAGCAGCAGCAGCAGCAGCAACATCATGAGCAGCATCATCGTCAGCAGCAGCACTAAACGCTGCTGTTGGCGGGTTCCTTCCTCTGTCCTTATTCTTGTCCCTCTGCTCTTCCCACTCCGTTTCCTCCCGTTCTCCACCTTCCCTTCCTCCTCCTCTTGTCCCTCCTATCCCCCCCCCCCCCTCCTGTTGCCCCTCCTCCAGACCCTTCTGTCGTTCTTCATCGTATTTACTCCTCCTCTGGTTCATCATCCTTGCACTTGCTGCTCCCTCCGTGTGAGCCTCCACTTTTACTTGCACCCTTCCTCCCCCTCCTACTCCCTCCCCCCCATCTACCCCCTCCCCCTCCTACCCCCTCCTCTTGCCTCTTCTCCTCTTGATCCTCAAATTCCTCCTCCTCCTCTACCCTCCACCCCCTCTCGCTGCTGCCACGCGGGACCCGAATTCGGGGCCCCTGTCCGAGGGAATCATTCGATGGAGATAATTGCTCGGATGAGCCACTACCTCCGTAATTAAGGCGCCATCAATCACGGGCGAAACGAGATGCGCTGTGGGAGCAGCCGGGGGCCTCAGGAGGGGGGGGGCATCCACCCTCCACTTGGAGCGAGCGACCCACTCACCCCACCACCCCACTCACCCACTGCGCACTCACCCTCGCTCCCTGCAAACGCCCACTCGTCCTCACCCTCACTCACCCGCGGCAAACGCTCACTCATTCGCAATTCAAGCCGCGATACGGTGACCCGTGCATAATAGCACGGATTAGTTATTAATTTATTCATCTGCCAACTGTGTGCCCCCCTCCCTCCCCCCCTTGCCACCCCCTCTCCCGCCGCACTACCCCGCACCCCCCTCCTCAATTACTTGCCCCCCCCCACACCCCCAAATACCACTCGCCCCCTACATCGCCACGCACCCCCCCCCCCCCCCACCACGCTACGAGGCCCGGCTCAATGTCCCCCCTTCCTCTGCTGGAGCCTGGCGACGGAGCCTGGGCTGGAGAATCTCGCGCACCGAAAAGAGGAGACCCCCCCCCACACCCCCCACACCCCCCGCCCCCCACGACCGATCAAGCGCTAAGCGAATCAGACAGTAGCGGATATTGCGTGGCGGCGGCGGCGCTAATTACATTACCACGCGCGGCTAAATACTAATTAGGCGGCTCGCAGCCCGGCGGGCGGGCGCTGGGGTATTCCGTGTTGTTGGGGGGGTGATGGAGGGAGGATTTGGGAGTCGGGGGGGGGGGCAGCGGGATAGAGGAGGGTGAGAGAGAGGGGGGGGGGCGAGATGGTGGATGGAAGGGAGCAGAGTGAAAGGTGAACCGGGGAGGCGTTCGGGAGGGTGGAGTGGTGGTGGTGGAGTTGATGATGATGACGGTGATGATGGGGTTGGTGGTAATGATGATGATGACGGTGATGATGGGGTTGGTGGTGATGATGATGATGGGGTTGGTGGTGGTGGAGTTGATGATGATGGGGTTGGTGGTGGTGTTGATGATGATGATGATGACGGTGATGATGGGGTTGGTGGTGATGATGATGATGGGGTTGGTGGTGATGTTGGTGATAGTGATGATGATGAGTTGGTGGTGGTGGTGGAGTTGATGATGACGGGGTTGGTGGTTGTGATGATGATGATGATGATGACGGTGATGATGGAGATGGTGGTGGTGGTGGTGATGATGATGGGGTTGGTAATGATCTTGGTGGTGGTGATGATGATGGGGTTGTTGGTGGTGGTGATGATGATGGGGTTGTTGGTGGTGATGATGTTGGTGGTGGTTGTGGAGCTGTGACCGCGGGCTGTCGCGGTCCCGGCTCGACGTAGCCGTGGTGAGGTCCAGTGGCCGGCGAGCCAAGACGCGAGAGAATTTAAATCATTTAAATACCAGAGACGCTGACCTTTCCGTTTTACCACACATTGGGAAAAAAACAACCCAAAATCGATCCTTGGGGAATACAAATAATTGTGAGCGGGCCAAACAGCAGATGCGGGGGTCTGAGCGAGAGCACGGCAGTCTGACAACGCGGGGAAATGTATCTCTCGACGGACGCTCTCGGCTCTTTTATTCCAAGAGTGTTCCTCCCACTCCCGATTAGCACGGTTGGCTACGTACGGTGCGAATGAAGTTTAAACGTAGAACATAAAATAAGGAGCGTGCTGCACCGCTTTTGTAATGGGATGAATGGTCGCGATTCGATGAAATGTTGGGATTAGTTTCGTCTCGATTGTGGTATTGCTTATCAATTTGAATGTGCGTGTGTACGGTGGGAGCGGTGGTGCAGCGGTTAGCGCGCTGCACTACGAACCCTGCGTTCGATTACCGCTCACGGCCATCAACATCGGAAACAATTGTATGTACCAGTCATGGGCCTCCCCTAGGTTGACTGAGCCTCAAATGAGTATCTGATGCTGTGTGTAAACATCGTCACCAGGGAGACAAAGGCGGCCGGGCGTGTTACTGGCCACCTCACCCCCTCTTGTGCCGTGCGGGGTCCAACATTCTGTGAAGGCTACCTGGGGGATCTTTGTCTCAGCAATGTTCGTTCAGTGATACTGAATCTAACATTAGCATACAATTTAAATAAAATGTGTTTACATTAAAGGCACCGATTCTTAGGCATGTGCATCTAAATTCTAGTCCCATATCCATCTTGCCCGATGCATCGCTTGGTGATAATATAGGCAGCACTTGTACGCTTTGGCAATTTAAATAACACACGTGCTTTAATAAAGAGGGAATATATTTACAATGGACGACCTTTCGGGAAACGGCCCTTAATAACAGAAAATGTATATTTTCGACCGGTTGGCCCTGCTTACTAAACAGAAGGGTCGTTGTTAGGCGCTGTCGAACACCGCAGCGGAGTCGCCAACGTGTTTAATGTGACTGTAAAGACCACCGGTGACATTCTAACCATCTATTAAAACAACATTCCACTCTGGAATTCTGCTCACATTTCTCCACGGAAACTTTCCGACAATCACAAATGACATTCTCCCCGGCCACAGATAAAGTGACAGCCCCGACCCGCCTCGACTCATCAGCGGCTTCCAATACTCAACATCATCATCCATCACCGCTCTCCCGCACTGCTAACGGCGAATTATTGGTGCGAAAGGCTGCGTCACGCGTGAGAGTGGCGCTCTCAAATCAATAAATGAATACATATAATTACGCGAATTAACTGTTATGTGGGTCCGAGTTGAATCATCGATATTCTGCACTGGATAGTTCGTTCATGAGTCAGCTAGGTTCAGTATAAGGTCATTTCGTGTCTGGCTGGATGGTGGTGGTGGTGGCTACGCTGCTGCTGCTGCTGTACGTGACTGCCGCCTGTAAGCCAGCACCGTGTCGTGAGACACCCTTCCGGCGCGCGTCCAGGATGTGCCACATACCCTGGCTTGCTCTGGTTTCCTCCCACATGTAAGCACTTGTGTGCAGGAGGTCGTGGGGTTGATTCCGACCCTTGCCGCCGGTATATTCGAAGTTTGCGGTGTCTCTCTCCCCGTGTTCGCGTCGGTTTTTTCTCTGGGCCCTCCGGGTTTTTCCTCCACATCTAAAATCAACATCGCGTGTTTCGAGCATTTCGCTGCTCTGAATGACCACGTGATAAGCCATTTTGTTGTGGCCAGGTGGCTTCTGAAAAAAGAGCCGTGGAGCTCAGCGGTGCCTCACCTAGTAAAGTATACAATGGTTTAATAGTTTAGCTTATATATATAGACAGACGACATCTAAGTGGGCTTGCTTGTAGATGATGTCATCTGGACGTATTTTGGAGCTATTGTGGAAACTCGCTCGAGGCAATTCACGTGAACGCTTCCCTTGTGCCACCACTCGAGTCGAATACCTTTAGGTAAAATAACTCGTAAAAATCATTAACGTCGTCATGGTGAATGCTGCATGAATAACAACAAAAATGCTGAGCAATGTCTTCTTCGTAGATCTGTCTCTATCTTTTCACGTAAAAAAAAACGAAAAGTATTCTTCACACATCCCATCAGCCCCACGCGGCATTTGTTCGGTGCAAGAAAACACTCTGGAGCGGGTTCGACGTTCGATGCCTCCCCAACCGAAGCAGGCTCGCTGGAGTCACTGCTGGCGGACTGCCCGACGTTCCAGGCGAGCACCCCCACCCACACCCACCTCTCTCTCTCTCTCTTTTTGTTAGATAAGGGTCCTAGTTCGATGCAAATTTATACAATCACACGCAACACAAAATCATAAATAGCCTCTTTGTGGAATATATAAATGACAAAATAGACACGCCGATGATACAGCCCAATTAAGTGAGAGAGAGAAACACATTTACGATGCTGTGTTTTTTGTTTGTGTGCGGTGATTGGTGACCTGGCTGAGATCACCGCCGCGTTACATTTGAGAATTCGATTCAAACCCAGGCGGCTGGAGCTCAGATTCGAACCCGGCATTCGCACCCGTGGCGATTCACCGACCCCTGACCTCTGATCCACTCGGTCACCTCCAAGAATCCATTTGTTTCTCTATCGGGAGGGTGAAGGGTCTGGGCCCCCTTTGCGGGGTGCCCGAGACCTGTCGGCGTTCACCGCCTCCCCCGGTGCCTCCCGTGCAATGCCCCTTCCTGCCAGCCCTGCCCCTCCCCACTCAGCCCTGCCCCCCGCCACTCAGCCCTGCCCCCCGCCACTCAGCCTTGCCCCTCGCCATCAAGTCCCTTGGTCCCGCTGGCAGAGAATCTCACCCATAAATCATGAAAGCAGCGACCCGACGTCTCCCCCCTCCCCCCTCTTCACAAACACCACGACGCGGAACTTATTTCTACCCCCACCCCCCCGCACCGCCTTCCACCAGCACCCCCCCCTCCCCCCACGCCACAGTGTCGGCTCCCCGCTGTCGTTCATCGTGCGGCGATAGCTCCGCTGTTCCCACTGGAATTTGAGTGGGGACGCGTAGCTCCGCTCCGACGGAACGCGGGGCACCTCGGCGCAGTCGAGTGATCGTGAACCGGCCTGTGTGGACCTTTGAGCGCTAGCCCCCCCCTCCCCACCACCACCACCCTATCATGTGTGTGGTGGCTTTCCTTGTGGTGGAACTGGTGGTGGTGCTAGTGGTGGTGCAGTCGGTCTCCTCTCACCACACATCCCACTTGAATTCTCTCGGACTATTTCCCGGGCCGCTGATAGTCATGAGGAAGTGGCACATGTATGTTGAACGTAGCAAACCGTGCTAATAGGAGGTGCGGTGATGATGATGATAATAGTGGTTGTGATGATGTGGTGATGATGGTGGTGTTGGTGGTGATGATGATGATGATGATAGTGGTCGTGATACTGGTGGCGATGGTGGTGATGATTAAATGGTGGTGGCAATGGTGGTAGTGGCGATGGTGGTGATGATGACGATGGTGGTAATGATGATGGTGGTGGTGATGCTCGTGACGATGGTGGTGGTGATGATGATGGTGGTGATTGTGATTAAAAGCTAGATAGAGCCACCACGAGATATTTGTAAAATATTTCCGCTCCCGGTACACCACGTCCAGTATAGGCCTACGAATGGATGCGGTTTTTGCCAGATGCGAAACTATTTTCGCGGCTCGTTGCTCGACTGGAGTCGGTTTGCTGGCACGTTGCGAGTAGCTGCAGCCAAAGCGACAGTGTATACTGGACGTGGCGTGCGGGGCAGGTGTCGTTGAAATGAAGTCCTGAGCAGGGACACTGCTGAACGCAGGATGATCAAGTCGCGTCATGATTCGTGTTGTGGGTTTTAATGCGATGTGCGCTTTTTGCGACCCGCTCCGTAAATGAGTTCACGCGCGGCAGCACCGGAGACTTTAATTTCTTGATTTAAAATCAACAGGGAAAAAAAAACGATCCACCGCTCTCTCGATGGGGCTGCTACCGAGCGAGCGGCCGGACCTCGCGCGCTCCAGGTTCCGTTTCACCGTCTTTGGCAGAGTGGCTTTCATCATCGCCGCATTCACCGCACACGTATATATATATTTTTTTTCATTCCGAGTGACAAAAATACATAAATCTCTCAAGGCAATTCATCATTGACACGGCCGTATAATGGAAGGTATATCCACACGGTGGTGGCAGTGGTGGTATTGGTGGTAATCCAGCACTGTGGAGGCGGCCAGGGTTGGTGGATGATCACACACGAATGATGTGTGTGATGATGATGATGATGCACTCCTGTCGTCCGTGGGCAGTCGACGAGGTGCCATCATTCACTGGCTCGCCAGGAGAAGGCAGTACAGCAACAGGGCCGGGCTGATAGTCTTTTTTTCCGTCTGTGTCGGGTAATGTTTTGCGGCCCCCCACCCCCGCCCCTCTAGTTTTCTCCCCACGTGTATGTGTGTTGAACTTCTTTCGCACCGTACGTAGGCAACCGCGCTAATCGGAGGGGCTGGGGAAGGACACGGAACTAAACACACAAAAAAGCAGTTTTAAAGAAATGAGTTTTCAACCTTGATTTAAAACATGCATAGGCCCAGCGGCTTCCTAATATCGGAAGGGGAAGAGCATTCCAGACGGCCGCAGAAGCGCATCCGAAAGCGCGCGATGCAGTGACCGTCTCTGTTCGATGTGTAAACGCTGACCACATCTTAACAAATAGAGGACTGCAGAGCTTTGTAAATTGATTGATGGCTCACCGCCTCGGGCTGCTGCCTTAACGCATCTTCTGTGGCTCTTCAACGATTGTGAGAGATGCACTTTCATGAACCACGGCGGGCTATATAAAACTAAACATTATTATTTAATCGCGTAAGTTGACCTTTCGGGCTATGGAATTTCTCTAGGGCAGAGAGGCCAGGGAGATTGAGATTGACTGATATATTAAAACAAAGGAAAAACCATCAATTTCATGAACATCATTGGAGGCGGTGATGACGGTGTTGATGGTAATGAGATTGATGGTGGTAGTGTGGGTGTCTATGTTAGTAGTGGTGATGTCTGTCACGGTGGTGGTGATAATAGGTCGACTCAGCCTCAAATGAGTACTTGGTGCGGTGTGTAAACATCGCTTCTAGGGAGACAAAGGCGGTCGAGCGTGGTGCTGGCCGTTCCGGCCTTCATAGGTGCTCGCTAACAGCACTTGCCCCTGCAGTCTGTTACATCCTTTAACGGGGAATATTGGTTGTTGTATTGCTGTGGTTGTGGTGCTGGTGATTGTGGTTGGTGGTTGTGTGTGGTTGTTGTGGTTATAGTGGGTGGTGGATGTGGTTGTGTGTGGTGGTTGTAGTGGGTGGTGGTGTGGTTGTTGTGGGTAGTTGTTGTGGTTGTAGTGGGTGTGGTTGTTGTGGTTGTGGGTGGTTGTTGTGGTTGTAGTGTGTGGTGGATGTGGTGGATGTGGTTGTTGTGGTTGTGGATTGTTGTTGTGGTTATGCGCACGGCTGCGGTGGTGGTGGTGGGATCCACGTACCACAGCGCCCTCTGGTGGCGCTGCGAGTGTGGCCGATTTGAATCACCGAGGAGTGAAGTTCTCCAAACAAAATGAGGGTACCCCGAAGGGGTTCTCCCTTATCGCCAGTGGTAGCGAATGTTTTCATGGATAAATTTTAGACAGATGCCATCCAGACATCCACCCTACGTCCTTCCTTGTGGAAGAGAGACGGAGATAACACGTTCGTCATCTGGCCACATGGCCTGCCAGCACTGAACCAATTTCTCAACCACATCAATTCCATACACCCGTCTATCAAATTCACCATGGAAGTGGAAAAGGATGGCAAGCTACCATTCCTGGATGTTTTGATCGAAAAGAGACCTGATGGTTCGTTGGGACACTCTGTCTACAGGAAAGCCACCCACACGGATGCCTATTTAAAGCCTGACTCCCACCACCATCCAGCCCAGAAGAATTCCCTCATCAAAACACGACACCATAGGGCCCGTTGCATCTCCGACCAGCACCACCTAGCCAGTGAGTTGGAGCACGTACACCAAGCCCTCAGGATGAACGGATACTCGGACCGTACAATCCACAAAGCTGTCTCCCCAGCCATGCGGAGACAACCTTCTGAGGATCCAACCAAAACCATCACTTTGCCATACATAGCAGGGGTTACTGAAAAGATTTCCAAAATCCGAAACAAACACAAGATCCAGGTTCGTTTCAACACAGTACACAAAATACGTGATTTGATCCCATCTGTAAAGGATGTGATTCCTGACATGCAATACCCTGGTGTCTACAAACTGAGTTGTGGTTGCGGCAGCAGTTACATTGGGGAAACGAAACGACACGTCTCGGACCGCGTCCGTGAACACAAGGCAGATCTGAAACACGGTAGGACCAATACCCCTGACGTAGCTGATCATTGTTTTAACGCTGTGGGCTCACACGAAATAGATTTTTCCAAGACGGAGGTACTCTGCAAACCTACTGGCTACCTTCAGAGATTTGTTCAGGAAGCCATCCAGATATATAAACACAGACACAACTTCAACCGAGAGGATGGGTACAAACTGAGCACTCATTGGAAGGACGTTATTAACCAGGTAAAGTCTTAACTGACTGTGATGTTTCCATCCTACCTGCCTATGTCAGCTATTCTTTCAGACTTTGTGTGTGTCTCTCTCTCTATGCCTCTCTCTTAGATCTCTCATGCTCACATGTCCTTTGCATTGCACTCTCATGCCTTTGGATTGCACCACTCTTCGTTCTGACATTAACATGCTAATCTCTCACATTAACATCATGCTAATCTCTCACATTAACATCATGCTAATCTCTCACATTAACATAGCCATTTCCGTGCCCTCGTCGAGGAGGCCGCTCTCCGCTCTTACAGTTACACGCTAATTTCTCACGTTAACATCAACAGCCCCACCCACTTCTTTATGACCCTTGAGCTACACATTTCAAACCTTTAACAGCAGTCTGCCTCAGCAGCAGACCACGCTTTCCCACCTGATGACGGACACTTGTGATGCGCCCGAAACGTCGTGATTTATTTTATTTTATACCTACGTGACTTTACCGAAAGAACCAAAGAGTATGGAGGAGTGAAGGTGAAACGAATCAGATCGATTACCATCGATCGCAAGCGACTAACATCGATTACCATCGATTCTTGAACTCACGGTCACGCGCGCACGATCGCGTGTGAAAAAAGTGATGCTTTGCGATTCCGAGACGCTGTTGTGAGTTCACGTGACCCCCTACAGCCAGCAGAGGCCGCTATAATCACTGACACGCTGACAACAATATGATTGTTTATTGTAGTACACGGGATACAATCATCGGACATTCAAGTGTTTGTGTCGGAGTCAGGAGTGTTTGTGTTGGAGTCAGGAGTGTTTGTGACAAAGTCAAGAGTGTTTGTGCCAGAGTCAGGAGTGTTTGTGACAGAGTCAGGAGTGTTTGTGCCAGAGTCAGGAGTGTTTGTGACAGTCAGGAGTGTTTGTGCTGGAGTCAGGAGTGTTTGTGCCAGAGTCAGGAGTGTTTGTGTCAAAGTCAGGAGTGTTTGTGTTGGAGTCAGGATTGTTTGTGCCAGAGTCAGGAGTGTTTGTGCCAGAGTCAGGAGTGTTTGTGACAGAGTCAGGAGTGTTTGTGTTGGAGTCAGGAGTGTTTGTGCCAGAGTCAGGAGTGTTTGTGCCAGAGTCAGGAGTGTTTGTGACAGAGTCAGGAGTGTTTGTGACAGAGTCAGGAGTGTTTGTGCCAGAGTCAGGAGTGTTTGTGACAGAGTCAGGAGTGTTTGTGTTGGAGTCAGGAGTATTTGTGCCAGAGTCAGGAGTGTTTGTGCCAGAGTCAGGAGTGTTTGTGACAGAGTCAGGAGTGTTTGTGACAGAGTCAGGAGTGTTTGTGCCAGAGTCAGGAGTGTTTGTGTTGGAGTCAGGAGTATTTGTGCCAGAGTCAGGAGTGTTTGTGCCAGAGTCAGGAGTGTTTGTGCCAGAGTCAGGAGTGTTTGTGTTGGAGTCAGGAGTGTTTGTGCCAGAGTCAGGAGTGTTTGTGCTGTGTAGCTCTTCCACGTGTCGCCGGGTCGTACCGCGCGTTGTTCGGCACGGTGTCCGACGTTCCGCTCCTCATGCTCAGAGCTTCTTTGCAAACTGAATCGAACGACTCACCCGCTCCCTATAATTATACAGCGTTTCCGGCCGATGCTGGTGTTGCCGCCCTCTGAGGAAGCTCCCAGCACGTTGAGCGAAACGTCGGACGTCCATGCGGAACGGCACGCGGTCACAAACCCCGGCGCAGTTCCCGCTGTCTCGCTGCTGGTGACGGCGCCGCCGTGGGTCACCTGCTCTGAACCAGTCCGGCCGCCAGGGGGCGCGCGGAGCCCGCGAATCTCCGGGTTCGTGGTAGCTGTTATGATTATATAATATATCAAAATGTTTATTCCGCAGGAGGAATCCGATGAGCTCCAAAGCTTTTTTTCCCCCACAGATGTCCAGTAGAGGCGGGTAAGAACGTTGCAACAACAAACAGTTCAAAAACATAACAGCAGTGCAAAGTACAAGAAAGGTGAACAAATGACTCAAACTAAACCATCCCTATCCTTACTCTTAGGTTTTTACGGTAAAGTCACGTAGGTAAAAAAGAATAAAAATAAAATAAAAATAAATGAAAATGAATCAATTCAATCACGACGTTTCGGAGGCAACACAAGCTTCCTTCATCAGGTGTAAAAAGGCACTGCAAAATAACTGTAGCGAGAGTTACTTGTGATGAGACATTATTACATAGGGTAAGAGGAGGGGAGGAGCCAAGGAGGACATCCCTATCCTACCAGGTAACGCCCACTGGGTTACAAACTTATTTTTCAGAAATGATCTGGCCAAACATGATAGCCACTCAACAAAGTGACAGATCATTTGGACAATTGCAGCACCAAAATAATTTCAAAGCGTGTTTCTGAATGTGGAGGGGGGAAAAACCTGGAGGGCCCGGAAAAAATAATCCACGCGACCACGGGGAGGACAGGCGTCAGGGTCGGGATGGAATCCTCAACCTCCTGGACAGCAAGCGAGGAAGATGAGATCGCTCCACCGTGGCGCCGCTTTAATAACTAAAGTAGAGCAGTTCAAATGGCATCATCAATTGCCAAGCTTGGGGAAGGGGCGGTCAAATAACAGCAAGAAAAACAGTCCCACACCACACCGAGACAATAACAACACAGCCCAGCAATAATACTCGGACGTTAAAATGTAACTCTCAATACATTGTTACGGATTACATTTACAAATCACATTGGTGAATGTGGCCGGTATCCAGAACTAATCTATTTCGTCATTATTGATGGAAGATGTGTGATGTCAAGGGTCGAAACGAGGTTCCTGTGAGTAGGTCGTGGTTCACGTGGTGTGTGTGGGTCGAAGTTCACGTGGGTGTGCGTGTTTCCATTCCGAACTCCCTCGGACAACCTCAGGTACGTCTCACAGCAAACGATTGTGTGTTGAGGTTGTCGGTGAGGTCTCGGGGACGGGTGGCAGCTGTCCCTGTGCGGCACAAGCTCCCCGAGGAAGTTGGGGTCGCCACCTTCTACCACAGAACCGAAGCCCGGACACGACACGTCTCAGTCGGCACGAGGTCGACCAGCTCCGTGCCGTCTTCAACTGGAACAGAGTTCAAACTTCATTTGAAGCTTTCGTGACTGCAGGAATTACTCTTTGGTTCTTTCGGTAAAGTCACGTAGAAATAAAATAAAATAAATTAAATAATAGAATACGACGTTTCGATTGCAACACAAGCAACCGTCATCAGGTAGAACTAAATTTGAGAGAGAGACAAAACACAGACACGGATACACACAGACAGACACACAAGCAGAGAGAGACAACACATACACACAGAGAGAGATACACAACATAAACACACAGAGAGAGACAACACAGAGACACAGAGAGAGAGAGAGACACACAACATAGACACACAGACAGACACACAAGCAGAGAGAGACAACACAGAGACACACAGAGAGAGAGACACACAACATAGACACAGAGACAGACACACAAGCAGAGAGAGGCAACACAAAGACACACACAGAGAGACACACACAGAGACACGCAGACAGAAACACAAGCAGAGAGAGAGACAACACAGACACACAGAGACACAACGCCGGTCCCACATATCTTCCCACGTGTAAAATAAACACGAGTCATCATTCGCTGGCTGATAATCGCTGACAATTAAAAAAACCCAAGGTAGCGGCAGGACCCTCCTGAACGAGAGTCCTACGACTCAGTGTGGCTCTCCTGCGGATAAATAAACACGAATTAAATCACCAATAATGTTTTTGTCTTGTTTTCAACAATCTCGTTTATATTGTTTCTCGTCGTATTTGTGTTCATCGTTCTGTCCGTCTCGTTTGTCCAGTTGTGTTCTCCATGAACAATAATTTGCGCGCGATTCAAATCGATCGAAAAACGCCGACGAATATTTATATATTTATATGTTTTCACTTTTAAGGGAACTGTGTTGTTATTTACAAATGTGTTGAGGTTGTTGTTGACTGCGTGTGTGCACCACTGCCAATGCAGCAGCATGAGCATCACCAGATCATTACGTTCTTACGCGCGTGGTTCAATACATCGCGACACCTGGAAACGTCGATATTCATCGATGACTCGAGATGCGTCGCTGCATTTCAGAATCATAATATTTATTTGTAGTAGATGAACCCGATGAGCTACATAACTCTATTTCTGCACAGACGTCCGCCCACGGGAATCATCGATAGTCTTGGTTCTTTCGGTAAAGTCACGTAGATAGAAAGCAATAATTTTTTAAAAAATAAAAATAAGTAAAAATTATAAATTGAAAATAATAATAGAATAATCAACTATTTAAAGTACAGCTACTATAATCACCCAGGAATGTCTGTCAACACTCGTGACGTCACTCCACATCAATCAGCCCCCCTCATTAATAATCATGAACAGGTTACGTCCTCCACATGGACCCCCACCCCCTCATTAATAATCATGAACAGGTTTCGTCAATCCACACGGAGCACCCTCCCCCCCACCATTAATAATCATGAGCACGTGACGTCACTCCACATCGACCAGCCCCCCTCATTAATATTAATGAGCAGGTGACGTCCTCCAAATGGACACCCCCCCCTCCATTCCTAATAATTAGCGGGTGACGTCACTCTACATGGGGGGGGGGCGAGGCGCCTCCTCCCCCCTCCTCGGCGTCAACTTACAACCCTCACTACAAAGGCAGAACCCTCACGTCACGTGATTTCCGTGACGCTGTTGAGACATCAAAGTAAAACGGACGTCGTGATGAACTAAGGGATTTTAACCTTTACATGAAATAAGTCCGTGTCACCGCGCCCTTACACATTGCACACGAATTGATGCAATGAATATCACGTCGCGGTCTGCTTTTCGCTTGCAAGTTTCAGATTTACTGCAATTCACCCGTCCTTGGACGGGCAAAAGGCGAGTAAATAATAATAATACATCTCCAGTGATGTGTCCATTGACTGGCGGGGAGGTGGGAAGAGGAGGGGGAGAGGGGAGGGGGGTGAAGTGAAGGCCTCCTCCCCAGTGCCGGATGAAGCGAGTGCGGGGCCTGTAGCATTTGTTATTAAAGGGCCCGAAATAAATAAATAAAACACATAAATATTAAAACACAATTGTTTAACTTGCATAGCAAAGTAATTGTATTTTTTTATTTTCTATACAGCCAGATAATACGACAAATCGCTAACGTTAAACACTCAGTCGTTCATAAAAGTTGAAGGCAGTATAGTACTATAGTAATAGAGCAAGTGCAGAATCACTGAACCGGAATTTATAGCTTGAAAGCATTTAAGCGCGGGGCCCTTGAAAGTGCGGGGCCCGTAGCTCCATGTGTAGCTACTTGTGCTACTGGGATAATCCGGCACTGCTCCTCCCCCGCGCCACGTCTGACCATACTTCCCCACTCTGGCACCACACGAACTCTCCGGGAGAGTGACCGCGCCACTGCGGACGGCAGGGGGCGACGCCTGCCCGCAGACGCCTTGAGCTACAAACTGCAGCAGGCAATTTGTGTCACGTGTGCGTGGGGGTCGGGGTGATGGGGGGGTTGTGGGGGGTGTGTGGTGGGGGGGGTGTAAATGGAAGAAAAAAAGTGGGGGGGGGGGGGACGTGGAGTGGAGGTGGGGGTCGAAGTGTAGATTACGAAGACAAATTAAGCTCTTGACCGCGAGAATGTTTCACTTGAGACTCTTCACTCGCAGAGTCGTCACTCTCTCTCTCGCTCTCGCATCTTCGAGAACTCTTCCTTCCCTCTCTCGGCGAGACCCACGTGGAGTTTCTCCAATCACCGAGGACGTCTCTTCTCGTCCCGCGGGCGCCTCCTCCGGCCGCGGGGATTCTCCGCCCCACGCTCACGTCTCCTCTTTCCCCGCCTCCTCGTTGTAACTCTCCCCGTCTCTTCTTCATCTTCCCTCTCCACCGTCTCCCCCAGCTCTCCCTGTCACCTCTTCCCCGTCTCTCCCGGCCGAGGGCGCGACGCGACGCAGCCTGCTACGCGTAGCTCCGCGCGCGGCTCCACGGAGCTCCGCGCGCGGCTCCACGGAGCTCCGCGCGCGGCTCCACGGAGCTCCGCGCGCGGCTCCACGGAGCTCCGCGCGCGGCTCCACGGAGCCGGGAGAGGCGACCTTGGCTCCGGTCGATTTCCAGGAGAGGCCGTGACAGCCTCGGCACCCCCCTCCCCCCCACTGCCGCCCACTATTCTACCCCCCCAACCCCCCGCGTTAATGAGAGCGGAGTTAAACGGAGCACAATTTATAGTTGGCGTGCGTGAAGTTATTCTCTCTCTCGTGATTAAACTGCTCCTCCGCGGTAATGAATTGCGCTGCGCGCCGCCGACGAGGAACGCGCGGGGTACGAGGCGGGAGTCGGGGAGAGTGCGGGGGGGGGGGCTTCCTGCTCCTCCACTGAGTGTCGTTCCTCCCTGCTCCTCCCTGCTCCTCTCTGCTCGCCCCTGCTCATCCATGTTGCATCTCTGATGCTCGCCACTCCGCCCTGATCACCTCCGGGTTTCTCTGCTCCTTCCCGCCGCTCTCTGCCTCTTCTCCACTCATCCTTTTCACGCTGCTCCGACCTAAATCCTCCATCCTCCTTCCCACCCACTCTTGCCTACTCACCCCTGCTCCTCCATACTTACTCTTACCCTGCTCACCCCTGCTCCCCGCCACTCACCCCTGCTCACCCCTGCTCCCCGCTCACGAACCACCTCTGGCCTCCTCTGCTCCCCACCCCGGCCGCTTTCAACGCCCCCCTGCTCCTCCCCGCAGCTCGCCGCGGAGTCGGCGCCGAGTTTGTCTCGTGCCTGGGAGCCGACGGCTCCCGAGCGGCAGGCGTCGCGATTCAAGTTGAATGCGCGCACACGCGCCCCGTGTGCCCAACTCGGCGTGCACACGGGGCGAGAACACGGCGCCTTAGAACAGCCGCACCGAGTCTCACCGCAGCAGGCAGGAACACGCCGCACCAATCACTGAACAACACCGAGTCTCACCGCACCAGGCAGGAACACGCCGCACCAATCACTGAACAACACCGAGTCTCACCGCACCAGGCAGGAATACGCCGCACCAATCACTGAACAACACCGAGTCTCACCGCAGCAGGCAGGAATACACCGCCCCAATCACTGAACAACACCGAGTCTCACCGCAGCAGGCAGGAACACACCACACCAATCACTGAACAACACCGAGTCTCACCGCACCAGGCAGGAATACGCCGCACCAATCACTGAACAACACCGAGTCTCACCGCACCAGGCAGGAACACACCACACCAATCACTGAACAACACCGAGTCTCACCGCAGCAGGCAGGAACACGCCGCACCAATCACTGAACAACACCGAGTCTCACCGCACCAGGCAGGAACACACCACACCAATCACTGAACAACACCGAGTCTCACCGCATCAAGCTGAACGACACCACGTTAACCACTCAACCACGCTGGGGCTCACCACACCAGGCTTAACTACACCGCGTCAACCACTCTAAAACACCACAACGAGTACACCAAGCTCATAGGCGCAGTCGGATATGACGTATATCTATATAGCCACATTCACTTCAATAAAAATACTCGTGTGTAGATAAATAGATATTAACTTAAACAGACATAAAATACAAAGATAGACATAGCCCCATATAAACACGCACGTCGCTTTGCACATGCATGTAGATACACATAAACACACATGACATGCATGTAGATACACATAAACACACAGGACACACACCAAGGTAACCACGGCGTGTCAACCACACCGTGTCATCCACACCAATAACGACCACAACACCACCACCACAACACGCAACACCACCACAACACCACTACCACACGCAACACCAACACACGCACCACCACTACACGCAACACCACCACAACACGCAACACCACCACAACACCACCACCACACGCAACACCACCACAACACCACTACCACACGCAACACCAACACACGCACCACAACAACACCGCACCACCACCACACACAACACCACCACAACATGCAACACCACGCCAGCGCAAAGGTCCGGTGCCAAAATCTGCTCCTCGCTTGGCCGGTGTCCCGTGTGTCGTCCACGCGAGTCCAGCATGTACACGCGTACCACCCCCCACGCCTGTTGTGTACACGTGTACCCCCCCCCCCCCACGCCTGTTGTGTACACGCGTGTGCTCTGGGACCCGTGTACCAGGCCACCGTGGCCGTGTGTGCACACGCTGCTGGCACGGTCAACAACGGAGGTGGCGGTGGTGGTGGTGTAGCAAGGATCGGTGGTGGTGGTGGTGTAGCAAGGATCGGTGGTGGTGGTGGTGTAGCAAGGATCGGTGGCGGTTCGACGGGGTTAGCGCACTGCGACACGAATCCGGCGAACCGAGTTCCATTTCCGCTCATGGTCAATAACAGTGGCAAACATCTGAACCGATCCTGAGCTTCTCCCCCCCACCTAGGTCGACTCGGCCTTAAATGAGTACCTGGTGTGGTGCGTAATCATCGGCATAGCGGAGACAAAGTCGGCCCGGCGTGGCCGCTTTCAACATTTGCCCCAATAGTCTGTTGTGGGCTACACGGGGATCTCTGCCTTTGCAGTAGCAGCAGTCGGCCTGTGGCATCGACTCGGGTTTTTTTTGGCGAAGCCGCGTGCTTGTTGATGTGGCGATGGTGATGATGACGGCGGTGATGGTAATGACGGTGGTGTTGGTGGTGATGATGGTGGTGGTGTTGGTGATGATGGTGATGATGGTGGTGATGATGGTGTTGGTGGTGATGATGATGGTACTTGCTGGTGGAGGTGACACGACGTGGCTGTGCATGAAAACCCACACGGGGCATGCGCGCCACGTACAAACTACGCACATACACTTACACACTGTACACACACACGTGCATGTATTGACACACACACACGCATAGACACACACACGTAATTATATATAGTTAGATATATGCATTATAAATATGGCTTAACATAGACACGTGCAGATTTCAACAATAATATAGTTAGACGCGCGATTTAAACAAGGCCGTTTACATTTATAGATGAATATCGCCTAAATTCAACAGCTAGAACATACATGCATAGATACTTTCATATTCTACATTTGCACGTACATATACATACACATAAACATATATACACACATTGACACATAGTAAACATACAACATCCACGGTGTAACAGACTGTTGGGGCAAATGCGAGCATCTATGAAGGCCGCCACGGCACACAAAGGGGTGGGTGGCCAGCACCACGCCCGGCCGCCTTTGTCTCCCTAGTAGCGATGTTATGTGTACACATCGCACCGCAGGTAATCATTTGAGGCTGAGTCAACCTTGGGGAGGCCCAGGTCCAGTTGGTGGTGGCCATGAGCGGGAATCGAACTCGCGTCGCCAGGTTCATAGCGCTAACAACTACGCCAACACTCCCCGTGCACAGATATACATGCATGCAAACATGTACATGCACACACTGACATAGATCCATACATACAGACATATGCGCATAGCGCTATACACGTACACAAAACACACACACAGGTATACGCACGCATGTATATCGACGTGTACAGAGTATGTACACTTGCACACTCTTACATTGACATGTATTTGCACATATATACATGTATATATAGCGACATACGTTCACACACAAAGACAAACTTATAGGTGTGTACGCATGCATACACACGGACATGTATAGGATACACACAAAGACAACGATCCCTGTATAGCCTTAACTGACTGTTGGGGCAAGTGCTGTTAGCGAGCACCTATGAAGGCCGGCACGGCACACGAGGGAATGGGTGACCAGCACCACATCCGGCCGCCTTTGTCTCTCTAGTGGCGATGTTTACACACCGCACCGGGTACTCATTTTGAGGCTGAGTCGACCTGGCGTTGGCCGTGAGCGGGAATCGAACTCGGGTGGTTGAGTTTGTAGCGCAGCGCGCGAACCGCTACACTACCGCTCTCCACATAGACACACGAATCCACACATAGCCATGCTTAGAGAGGGTAGTGCATCAGTAACAACATTGTTGTACTGCACTCCCGCGCCCCCCCCGCCCCCGCCTTCCAAAACCCGCAATGACCATCGTGGTGAAGTATGGTCAAACACCCCTCCAGCAGTGGAGCTGCTGCCATCGTGGTCCTGTGCCGGGCGGAGAGAGGAGCCATTGTCCATCTCTGGACGCGGAGCAGCGGCCATCGAATGAATTCGTAGCGACTCCGGGAGAAGAGGTTCATGTATACGTATGTACACACATGTATGTATGTACACGCGGATACATACATACACGTGTGTACATACAAACGTGTACGCGCCACGTCCCAGTGCACACGCTCCAGTCGCACGTGTACTTGCCACTAGCCAGCGTGTGCACTCACCATATGAATGACATAACTAGGCATGTACACACGAAGACAAAGATCACCCGTATAGCCTTAGCAGGAGGTTGGGGCAAGTGTTGTTAGGAGCACCTATTAAGGTCGGCACGTCACACGAGGGGCTGGGTTTTCCAGCACCACGCCCAGACGCCTTTGTCTTCCCAGTGCTGATGTGTACACAACGCACAGCACTCGTTTAAGGCTGAGTCAACCGAATGGAGGCCCAGGACCGGGTCGGATAATCGTTACTGGTGTTGGCCGTGAGCGGGAATCGTAAGCGGGTCGCCGGGTTCGTAGCGCAACGCTCTAAGCCACTACGCTATCGCTGCACACAATAAATGTACACATAACCTCACGTGTACACACACACTTACGTGTATATGTACACACACAAACATCAGCCGATCCACTTGTCAAAGTATCTCGTTGCAAGGCCCACACTGGCGCACGTGTGTGTGTGCGTATACACACACGCGCGCACGCACCAGCACGTACGTCCGCTGGTGTACACGCAAAGCCATACGTGTGCATACAGCACACACACACATCACACGTGTACACACAGAGAGAACGTGTACACACACACGTGTGCATACAGCACACACACACACCACACGTGTACACACAGAGAGAACGTGTACACACACACGTGTGCATACAGCACACACACACACCACACGTGTACACACAGAGAGAACATGTACACACACACGTGTGCATACAGCACACACACACACCACACGTGTACACACAGAGAGAACGTGTACACACACACGTGTGCATACAGCACACACACACACCACACGTGTACACACAGAGAGAACGTGTACACACACACGTGTGCATACAGCACACACACATCACACGTGTACACAGAGACAACGTGTACACACGCAAAAAACAAAGATTCCCCGTATAGCTTTAAACATACATTTGGGACAAGTGCTGTTAGCGAGGACACGTACACACACACATGTACACACACACACGCGTGTACAGACACACACACGTGTACACACACACACACGTGTACAGACACACACACACGTGTACACACGCTCGCATTCTCCCATGAGCCGGAGCCGCGTGTGGCATCGTCTCAGCCGCTCCGGTTTTTGTCGGCATCCACTGAGCCCATTTCGAATCCCCGCCACCAAACCAAGGTAAGGGGAGTGAGTGTCGAAACGACACAAATGTTTTGAGCTTCAAAACTGAAGTGCAGTAGATGTAGATATTAAGCAATGTCCGTTCGCGCGGTTATAATGTAAATGCGTGAACTCGGTGGAAGTAATTCGAGGCGTGCGCTGCTCTGCGCGGTGACACCTCCGACACATTGAACGAGGCGTGTGTGCCAATGTTGGGCGAATGTTGTGCCAACGTTGTTGTTGTTGTTGTGCCACTCACAAACATTGCGGCTTCGTTGGTGATGCTGTTGGGCGTCGGTGTATAACTGCTTCGGCGCAGCCGCAACAACAACACCAACCACCACCTTAGCCACCGTACGACGGCTCAACAACAACAACAACATCGCCTCGTTATGAATATTTTAACTCGCAGATATGGAAGCGATGCCTAAACTTCCTAAAAATAAAGAATAATCACAAATATCATCACCACCACCATCATCATCACCAACATCATAATTAGCATTATCACTCTCATCATCTCTCATCATAATCACAATCAACACTTTCATCATTATCGCTATCATCATCATTAACATCATCACGATCATCATCACTATCATCATCAGCAGGATCATCAACATAGCACACGTTTAACAAACGCCAAACATTTTCGCAACAATTTGCGATTTCAAAATGAATCTAGTAACTTTCAAGTTAAAATATTATCCACGTTATTTTACTTGCATAACCATTCTATGCTTTAGACCTGTAGACTAGTGAGACGATATATATTTGTATTGTCCTCTGTAAATGTTTAGAATGTGGGCAACATTCTATTATTTACAGCTCGGTATTAATGTTTTTGTTGCTGTAAATTGGTTATTGGGTCATGCCAATAATTATAATAATTAGAGAACAATGCGCCGTAACCAAATGAGGATTTATAATTATGTCTGTTCAACTTCTTCTGCACCGTACGTAGCAAACGGCCCTAATCGGAGGTGCGGGATAATAGTATCAGCCCCGTTACAGTTGTACAATACGTGACTGTAGCTGCAATGGGATAGTTAAGATGATAACAGGGTAAAGTTGTTGTGTTTTCTTACAGCTGAACCCATTAAGTAAATCACTTTACGACAATTTCATCTTTGTGGCTGTAATACTCCGTTTGCAATGGCAAAGCCCAGACAACAGTAACTCGCCACGTTCACCGATGCCGCTGTACCCGATACGGAACATATTTATTATAATAATAATAAGAAGCGACTTGTCGGGCAATGGTTCTTCATCATCTCGATTATGAAGAAGAATGGCCATTCAAGTGAAAACAATAGGCGACGTTTCGGTCAATGACCCATCTCCATTTCTCTGCTGTGGAAAATTAGACAAAAAAAACGTCGCCCACGATTTGTTTTCCTCCAAATGTCATTCAGATCAGAGAGAGAGAGAGTCCTCGTGCGAAACGTCGACTATCTTTTAGCGTAACGTAACCAAAACAGGCTACGGTAGTCCGCAGCATCAGACGCTGCAGTTTGTAAAGATGTTGATTATTCTTATTCACCTGGAGCTCGTGTCTATCACAACAACAACAACCAATTGTGTAAGTTGCTTCTGATGGCCATTGTGTATCAATGCTATCAGAGAGGACAGACGTAGTCCGTCACGAGTTCTCACGGACAGCGTAGCACGCACGTGTACGGAATATAATATACACAGTTAGCCTCTACGTCGTGCAGTGTGGATGCGTACACACACACACATGAGCATAGGATTCATTTTAAAACGTGCACACAAGTACGTAATTCCGTGTAGTTCACAACACACGTACCAGGTACATTCACAAACACGCATTGCCATTGCATGTTTACGCGTGTACACAAAGACAAGGATCTGCCGTATAGCCTGAACAGACTGTTGAGGAAAGTGCTGTTAGCGAGCGCCTATGAAGGCCGGCGCGTCACGCGAGACAGGGTGGGTGGCCAGCACCACGCCAGACCGCCTTTGTCTCCCCAGTGCTGATGTTTAATACACTCCGCACCAGCCACGGTACTCCGAGAGGATGAGTCGGAGAGCCGTCACTTGCGTTTGCCCGTGATCGGGAATCCAACTCGGGTTACCGAGTTCGCAGCGGAGCACCACGACGCTCCCCCCACAGTGCACGAGGCACACGACCGTGCGCCCGTAACACAAGCCGCGTGCGATACCACGTACACGTGTGCTGTGTGTGGGGGTCGCAGGGCACGGTGTGTACGCGGCACACGCGTGATGTCGAACACATGACAATAAGTGGGCGTCTGACGGCGCAAGGTGTAGGCCTGGCACGTGAAGGACGGACACGCAGACGCGTGCACACACGTGACACACACACAACACGCGCTGACTCACACACAGCCGAACGATCGCGGCGAACCGAATGGTGAATGTTCTGCAAGGGCTAGGGCAGCTGAAATCGAGTCAATGTTCACGTTGTTACCATGCCATTGTCTGAAAGCCACTATTTATTTATTGGGGAGGATGGGGGATCAACGCAAAGTTCCACATCGCCTTGAATCTTGAGCCTCGCCACCAAGTGGACCGAGGAGTTCGCCTCCCGTAGTAAAGTGTGATGCTAATGCCTCGAAAGGGCCGCTACTGCTTCCTATTATTAAGCGTACGCGCATGGATTAAACACATACAAGTACAGTATACGTATGCAGCACACATAGTATATTGTACATCTCCAGGGAGATCCGTTTGTAGGTACCCCACTAAAATAAATGGGGTGGAAATATACAGAGGCAAACATTAACATTTTATTTAAAAGCCTCCACTGCGCGTATCACGCGGGGTAGACTCATCGCCAATTCTAACTCTCCATGTCCTCTCCTCTGCGATGCGGAGCCATCGCGCGATGTTCACTGCAATCAATCACCTGTTGAGAGCAGACATCGGTGGAGTATCTATAGATGGATCACACAGTCAGCACTCCAACATGCACGTAACGCAATAACGCTGGCGCGCGCACACACACACATCGTACGGACATATTTTAGCACACGCGTGCGCTGTGTATACAAATCCAGTATAAAACACAGACGCGTGTGTACTGTAGTGTACACGTATGCACTGTACACATCGTATACACACAACACACACACACACACGCGTAGTGCACCACATGTAGTGTACACACATCCAGTACACACACACGTGTGTGTACTATACACACATCTCACACACACGCAACACACACGTAGCGTACCGCACGTGCGATGTGCACGTGTACCCATCACTGGCCGTCGATAAGTGCGACGGGAACTTGGAGACGTGTCGCATCATCCTGTGCCGCCCCATCCCGTGTCGCATCATCCCCCCCCCCAGCGCCTATCGCTCTCCGCTCGCTCCGTCGACGCGTAAGCGCACGCTCTCGACCGGCGCACAATCACAACCATGCAGACGTTAAGCTCAATTATTTATTAAGATCCTCTGTATTTTTCTCTTTTTTTTTTTAGCAAAAGTAATCATGAGACAGGAATTTACACTTTGTACATTTAATAATAAAATAGAGCTGATTAAATTTACACGACATCAGACGCGCTGCGTGCGAACATGCAGGCCGCATCGGGCGCCTCGCGCAAATGGAAACCGGATCATCATCTTCATCATCATCATCGTTATTATCATCATCATCCATTATTGATATCATTACTATTACCATTATTAATATTTTTTTTCATAAAGTCAAACAAAAATGGCGTAATATTAACAGCCATGCAATAATTTTCTTCGGAAAAAAGCGCTACCCCCCCCTTCCCCCACCCGCCCTCCCCCCATTTCCCCGGAACAGGTAACTTTTTTTTTATACCCAACAGAACCCGAACAGGTGACTGATAACCTGGCCAGGTGAATGGAAACCCGAGCAGGTAACGGTGGTAACCCGAACAGTTGACTCGTAACAAATGCGCGCCGTCACGCCGCGCCTCTATGTACACACTGCCCGCCCGCGCGGTGCTTGGAGCTATCGGCAATAAATTATAGTTCTCCCCCCCCCCCACGTGGAAGGGGGGGGGGCGGTGAGGGAGAGGGGGTTGACGGGGGGGGGGGTGTTTGGGCTGGCCTCGCGAGGTTGGTGGAGTGGGGGGCACCACGGGCCGAGGAACGGACGGACTCGTTGCCCGGTGCATCGCGGGGCCCCGTCACTGGTAGCCGAGCGCGGACGCCGTGGCGAGCCTCTGCCCGTAGAATGCGTAGGGCGAGTAGTAGGGTCCGGACGCGGGCACGGGCATCGCCGTGACGGGGGGCGCCACGGGACCCCCCAGGGGCCCCTTGGCGTACGGGTGGTAGCGGCTCAGGCCCAGCGTGTGCGGCGAGCGCAGCGCCAGGCCGCCGCCGTGAGCCGAGGGCATGTGCATGTGGCAGGCGGCGGCCGCGGCCGCGGCGGCCGCGCTGTGGTAGCCGCCCAGGAGTTTGTCGGCGCCCGGCAGCGCCGTGTGGCTGCGCAGGTGGCTGAGCAGCTCCTCGGAGGAGGAGAAGCGCTTGTCGCAGGGCCCGTTGGCGGACACCCAGTTGCACACGTGCGGCGCCGCCTCGTTGGGCAGCATGAAGCTGTAGGGGTAGAGCGGGTGCGTGGCGAGCGTGTGCAGGCCGGCCGACTGCATGTGGTGCGGCGGGTACATGAGCGGGTAGGCGTTCTTGAGCGCGTTCTGCTCGGCGTGCGAGGAGCCGCACACGGCCGTGGTGCCCGCCAGGTGCGCCGCGCTGTGGTAGCTCAGGCAGTAGGGGTCCCTGCAGAGGCCGCCCAGCAGAGAGGGCGGGGAGGCGCCGGCGAGGGGCGAGGCGCCCGCGGGGCCGCGGCCGGGCATGCTGCAGCCCAGCGCGCTGCCCAGCGCGCTCTTGCCCGGGTCCAGGGAGAGGCCGTGCGGCAGGAAGTGCGGCGGGTAACCCGCGTACGAGCCCGACAGGGACGCGCCGTAGCCCATGCTGACGGGCGGCAGCGGGAACACGGTCTGGCCGCCCTTGTAGGGGGACACGGACGCCACGTGAGCGGGGCCCCCCAGCCCGGACGCGTCTCCGGGGCCCCCCCCCGCCGCCGCCGCCGCCGCCCTTTCCGCTGAGACACGTCTCCTGGTTGACCTCCACGTTGATGCCCGCGCAGCTCACGCTGATGCGGTTGTGGCTCACGCTCGCCCCGGCGTTGGACGACGACGACAACAACGAGGAGGAGGACGAAGAGGAGGAGGACGAGGAGGAGGAGGAGGCGGAAGAGGAGCCGTCGGCCGCGCTCTTGCCCTGCTGCTCGCCGCTCTCCTTCTTGTCCTGCGCGCCCTCCCCGGCCGCCTTGGGGTCGCCTTGGGGCTTGGGCGACGACGAGGAGGCGGCGGCCGAGCTGGCGCTGCCGGGCCGCGGGGTGAAGGGCTGGCAGGTGGCGCTGGGCACGCGGAATCCGGGCTTCTCGCCACCGCCGCCGCCACCGCCGCCGCCACCTCCTCCTCCTCCCCCGCCGTCGTCCTTGCCCTTCTCCAGGCCCTTGGCGTAGGGCTTGAAGCTCGACTTGTCCTCGCCGCCGATGTCGCTCAGCCGCAGCGGGCCGCTCTTGGCGGGCGTCTCCTTGTCCGAGCCGCCGCCGCTGCCGCCTGAGACGCCGCCGAGTTTATTCGGCGGCGCCTCGGGCTTGCCGATCTGCGAGCACGTCTGCGCCAGCAGAGCCAGAGGGCTCTTCTTGGCGTCCAACTGCAACACCACGCCACACACCGAGACCCCGTCGCGCCCTGTTAGCGCGCCGCTCCGTCTCGCTCCTCACCCATCATCCATCACGCGGCGCGGCCTCTCTAGCACCTCCTCCTCCTCCTCGCTCCGCACGGAGCCGCCCTGACACGCAGGCAGCCTGGCGCGAGCCGCGGACCCCCACGATACCCCCCCCCCACCCCCCCCGAGTTAAGATTCTGGGATCATGGGGACCGAGATCATGGAAGTGGTGAGGGTGGAGATGGTTCGTTTGGTATCGGAAAGGGGCGGGGGGTCCAATCGCCACCGTGTCCCCCCCCAACCCACAACCCACGACCCCTTCCCGGCACCCGCCGAAGCGGCTCCGTCCCTGGCGCGCGGCGTCGCGATTTTCGGTCGATCGCTCGAGGTTTGTGGGATCGATAATCGAGGAGCGCGTAAAAGGGGGGTGGGTAGGGGTGTGGGGTGCGCGAACACGTACCTCGATGGGGCTGACGGGCGTGGAGGGGAGCGGCTGGAGGTACTCGGCGTGCAGGATGTGCCCCGCGCGTGCCGTCAGCATGGTGAGCACCTTGATGGGCAGCCGCAGCGCCTGGCGGAGCGGATCGCACGGCGGGAGCGCGCTGCTGGGGGTCTTGCCTGACGCGCCGCTCTCTCGCTCAGTGCCCACGCTGCTGTCGATGCCGCCGCCGCCGCCGCTGCCGCTGCTCGCCGCGCGAGTGTTGACGCCGCTGTCGGCCGTGCCGCTGGCCTCGCTCGCCGTGCGTGTCTGTCTGGAGCCCGGGAGCGCTGTGAGCATGACCTGTGCTCGCGCTGCGCTGACGCGGACTGTGCAATTCCTGCGCCTCCGCTCGCTGTTCCGCCTGCCCCCCCCTTCTCCCCCTCCCTCCCCACCCTCCCCGCACTCCCCTCGTCCCTCCCCTCCACGACTCTCCTCCTCCTCCTCCCCGTCTCTGCACGGTCCCTCCACCCCTCCGCGCATCGGACCTCCCCCCCGCTCCACCCTGAGCCCGCCCAGCCCCCACCCCCACCCTCCCAGCCCCCACCCCCACTCTTTCCAGGCCCCACCCCCACCCTCCCAGGCCCCACCCCCACCCTCCCTCGTAGCCATGACCACCCCGGCGCAGGCCACTCCCTGCGAGTGACGTCGGCGATAACTAATGAAGCACGCGGGGTGCGGTGGGCCGGTGGGGTGGGGCATTCGCGGAGAGATGAAAGGGACCCCCCCCCCTCCGCGCCAGCCAATCCGCACGCAGGACGTCCGAAACGAAGGGCTCGCGATTGGATGAAACCGCCGGACGTTACGTCACGAGGGGGGGGAGGGGGGTGGTTTTATTGACAAAAGCTTCGGGGGGCTTGTGATAGGTTGGGCGAGCGTGGGGTGGGGGGGTGGTGGGGGCTAGGGGTGGGGGGGGGCGATGCGGGGGAGGGGGGGGCGTGTCCCGCCGTCACGCGGCGCCTCGCTTCAATGTCACATGCTTAACCTCAACTGTCAATTCCGCGACCACAATCAATCAGTTATTTGTCAAGGCTGCCAATCCGCCGTGATTTATGTTGCCTTTCTCGGCGAGCCCGGGACCGGTCCGACTTGAAAAGGAGCGGGAGGGGAGGAGGTGGAAGTAGAGGGGGGGGTATGAAAGGCGCCCATTCAGCCCCCGGAGATAAATGCGCTGCTGTGTAAACGGGGCTGAGCGCGGCCGAGCACACATGCACACAAAGGGGCCGCGTATAACTCCCTCGCTCGTTCACTCACTCACACACTGACTCACTCACTCACACACTGACTCACTCACTCTCACGCTGGCTCACTCACTCACAGGCTGACTCACTCTCACGCTGGCTCACTCACTCACTCACACACTGACTCACACACAGGCTAGCTGACTCACTCTCACACTGGCTCACTCACTCACACGCTCACTCACTCACACGCTCACTCACTCTCAGGCTGGCCGACTCACTCTCAGGCTTGCTCACTCACATGCTGGCCCAATCACTCACAGGCTGACTCACTCTCACGCTGGCTCACTCACTCTCACTCCAAATCTGGCCCACTCACTCAGGCTGGCTCACTCACTCACAGGCTGGCTGGCTCCAAATCTGGCTCACTCACAGGCTGACTCACTCACTCACAGGCTGGCTCAATCACTCTCACGCTCACTCACTCACTCAAGGCTGGCTCACTCACGCTCACACTCTCACGCTCACTCACTTACAGGCTGACTCACTGACTCCCAACGCAGGCGCGCTGTTCGCGGTTCACGCTGCATTTCTCTACCCCCTCACCTCACCCACCCTCCCGACTACCCCTCGCGTCTGCTCCGGTCCACGATCACCGCGCAAAATGTTCGCGATCGAGGCAGCGGCCCCGAGACTTCAAAGCGAGGCGCGCATTAGAGCCGAGATCTCAATCGCGCAGCGCGATCAATGGCGAGCCCCGTTTCCCCGCAGATTAAGACTGGCATGTTGCAAGTGCTGACATGCGGGCCGTGACAGCCTGAACAAATGATCGGCGCCTTCAAAGAGCGCTGCGTGTGGGAGCCTGTCTGTCCCCTGCGCAATCCAAGCCCAGCCCCTCCGCGCCCGCCCCAGTCCGCCACGACACCACCCCCACCTCCACCACCACCCCCACCTCCACCACCACCACCAGCCCCTCCACCACCAGCCTCTCCACCACCAGCCCCTCCACCACCACCATCCCCACCACCACCAGCCTCTCACCCCGCACTCCAACCCCCCCCCCCTACAAACCGCAGCCCCACTCCAAACCCCACCACCACCACTCGCACCCTACAACCTCCTTCGAACCTCCTCCTCCTGCTGCTGCCCGCAACCTAAAACCATCTCGAGGAGCAGGGAGCGTCCTAGCCACCACGGCAGATGACTCCTCTCCTTGTCTCCCTCGCGATCACCACCACCGCCGCCACCAACCCCCATGTCTCAGCGGGGCAGTCGCTCGGCAGGTACAGAGATCCGTCGGAACCCACGGAGTCGCCCCGCCCAGGCACGGCCGGCTACCCCTACGCCGCCGTCGCCGCCGCAGAGTCTAATCAGCGAGTGGCGATGAGAGATCTTTGACTTGGCCGTCACGATGTTGGCGTGAGAGTCCACCCCGACCCTCACCCCCCGCCCCCCACAGCCTTCCTCCACCCCCCACCCCTCCCTCGTCTCTTTTCTTCTCTCTCGCGTCGCTTGACAGACGCACGTTGGCGTTGATCAATGTGCTCGCTGGTTTCCGGGGCCGAGATGGGGGCCGCGCAAGGCCCGCGGTCGGGAAAGGTCGGGACTCGAGGGGAGGGGTGGGGGGGAAGTTGGGGGGCGGTGGGGGGGGCACGGACACGCACCTTACACCCTCTAACACACACACACTCGTGTACGTGCGGTGTTCACGATACATGCCGACGTGCACGGAAACACGCACGTGTAGATGTGTAGGTGGACGTACGTAATCAGACGCGTTAATATGCATAGATACATACCGCACACACCCAGCCATACGCACGGGTACAAAGACAAAGATCCCCCGGATAGTCTTAAAATACTGTTGGGGCAAGTGCTGTTAGCGAGCACATATGAAGGCCAGAACGGCACACAATGGGGTGGGTGGCCAGCACCACGCCCAGCTGCCTTTGTCTCCCCAGTGACGATGTTTTTACGCACCGCACCAGGTACTCATTTGAGGCTTAGTGGATTTCAGGGAGGCCTAGGATCGGCTCAGATAATCGTCACTGATGTTGGCCATGAGCGGGAATCGAACTCGGGTCGCCAGGTTTGTAGCGCAGCGTAGCGCTACCCGCTACACTCGGTGACACACACACGGTGACACACACACGGTGCCACACACACACGGTGACACATACACGGTGACACACACACACACACGGTGACACAACAACAACAACCGCCATTCGCCACTAAGTGGCGGTGACGTCACCATGACAATTGTGCCAGGCCATGTGCACCTTGAGGCCACGTGAAGTGTCGAACGCCCGCTGGCAGGAGGTCACGGGGCAGACCCAGGTGCCACGGGTCGACTGTCTGAGATGACTAAGATGACTGGCTGATGCACCACCTGTGCCCCCTACTGTGCCAACTTGCTGTGCTTTAGGCTCCCGGCGCTCCGCTCGTTGTTGTGAGCGTCGCTCTTCCGCTCTCCGTTGTTGTTGGAGGGCGACTGCCTCCAACTGCCCAGTAGCGTCCTTCACGAGCCTCCTCCACTGAGGCCGATCGTGACACCGCTGGTACCAGTCATTGGTAAGTCCACTCAGCTTTACGTCCTCCTGTACCACATCACTCCATCTCTTATCTAGCCCGTGCCCCGCCCGTTTAGCCCCCTCGATCCGGCCGAACAAAAACTGTTTAGGCATGCGGTGCCATACACACGGTGACACACGCGCCTGGCGGGACAACCCTGGAGTCTGCTCCGGGGATCAACCCCAACTGGGGATCGAACTGCGGTGCGCGCTGATCCATCCTCGGCTCCTTCCGCCCTCCCCCCCTCCTGATCCCGCCTGTCACTCTCGACTCGCCACCACGCTCTCACTGCTGGTTGGTGTGTGACTTTCTTTAAAAGGCTATTTCCCGAAACGTCGCCAAATATAGGTTTTCTTTTAAGTCCGTGTTATTGTTGATGAACGTGTTGAGTTTGTTTGTTGTTGAAGGGAATGGGCGGGGGGTGGGTGGGGGTGGGTGGGGGCCCATTCAGGATTCAACTTTTAACACATGTGAAACGTTCAGAATTAAACGCCCCATCGCTTAATTATACTAAATTGTGCAGCAACGGTATTTCTATTTTGATTTGAAGCTTTCGTGACTGCAGGAATCCATACTCTTTGGTTCTTTCGGTAAAGTCGCGTAGGTATAAAATAAGATAACAGACTGTTCGGGTATTTCTATTATTATGGGATATATCTACACGCCAAGTGGCCAGCAACAAGCAGCACTGCAACTATAAAATGGGTGTAATGGATTAGACTTAATACGCTTGTTGAATCGAGCAAGGTTCTTCGAACTCGGGGAAACGTGACGATGGGAGGGAAATTCAAAGTTGTTGAGTCGTGCGTGGAAAAATAAGTGTGTTAAAGAGGGGGGGGGGCGGTGGTTGACCCCCCCTCCCTCCTACGACGCTACTGGACTGGCTGCCCCGTCTCCCCCCACCTCTGGCGTTCCGCTCACAACTTCCCGAGAAGTGAGCGGAGGCGCAGGGTCGTAGCCCCCCACCGCCGCGCCAGGATGTCGCGTGCGAGTCTTTACGAGACGCGCTGTCGAGAGAAGATCAAACGAACCTCGCGGCCTAACGAGGCATCTCGCACCCGCCCGACTCGCCAGAAGAAAACGGCCCGGTCGCTTGAGCGAAGCCGCAACCTCGACCCCAATTATCGAAGATTAATTTTCTCTTTCTTCGGCGGTCTTCATCTTCATCCGACCTCGTCACCGGGTCAGAGAGGAGAGGTGGGGAGGGGAGGAGGGTGGGAGGGGGAGCACAGTGATAGGTAAGAGAGAAGGGATGAAAGGGTGGTGAGGGAGAAGAGGTGTGAAGTGAAGGGTGCATGAGAGAGGCTGGGGAGGGGGAGACACCAGAGGTGGTGAGTGAATAGGAATTAGAACGAGGTGCGTCAGGTGACAAGAGAATATACGTGAAGCGTGGTTGGCCATGCATGAAATTTGGACCTCTCCTGTCCCCACGATGTTCCTCCTCTTCGTTCGCCCGGCCCTTGGGACCCCCCTCCTAGTCCCGGTGCAGTTGCGCCGCCTGCGCACGACTGCATGGCTCGCTCCTCCACTGGGACGAGCGTTTGTTCGAGCGCGATTGGAGGATCTTGAGCCCCACGTGGCACGCGGTGAGAGGTGTTTAACGTCTTCTTGCAATGGACACGGCGAGAGTTAAGGAGGCAAATGGTCAGCCACACCAAAGCACGGGTACGTCACTGCAGAAGAGGATGTCTCACTTGGACCCCAGCATCACAGATTGTTCACTCACAGTGAAAATTAAACTATTTTTGTATTTTACCAGGTAAGGCCCACTGAGCTACGTAGCTCTTTTTCAGAAGCCACAAATGATCGCTCAACGAAGTGGCTTATCACGTGGACATTTATAGTAGCAGCCAAATGCTCTAAAACGCACGTTGATGAATTTGGAGGGAAAACAACCGGAGGATCTGGAGAACAATCCACGCGACCACTGGTGAAGAGAACACATATCGGGACGTGAGGGTCGGGATCGAGCCCACGACCTCCTGTATACCAGGCCACCGTGAATGCATGCGTGCAATCGGGGTAATGGTCTTGTCGTGGACACGAGAATTGTGTGACGCCACTATCTTGCCACACATAGGAGGTAACCGTATCTACACGGACCCGCATATCCGCACACGCCCGCATATCCGCAGCGTCGCGAGTTTGTGTCCACTGTCACTCATCACGCGGCAACTCTCTCAATCACTCACAGACCAGGACCACAGTAGAAGGGCGGGGGGGGGAATGGGGGGGGGGTAATGGGGGGAGGGGGTGTAATAGGGGAGGGGTGTTTTCCGTACCCAAGACCCCGCGGCTCAGCTGGTCTCGTCCCAGACACTCCGCGTGCCGATGTCATAAGCAGCGTTTGACTTAGTGGCGTGTGCAATCTTAATTAGACGCTGCGTGGCAAACAATCTGCATCTCTTTATAGAATAATAATAATTAATAGCAGCATAAGTATATGCGGGGTAATGCGTATGGGTTTGCAGGTCACGTGTCGAGACTGCGCGTTGCCGCTCTCGGTTTCAGCAAAACACACTTCGAGCCAAGACGCCGCAGGGCGCGAGTAGGCACAGGGACAATGTCCGCATGCGGTGGTGGCACTGAGATGAGATGGGAGTGGTAGGGGAGTGCGTGGAGGGGAGTGGAGAGAGATGAGAGGTAGGAGAGCTTGTGAAGACTGGATTTGAAGCCGGTGGGGGCATCTGAGTATTGGGTTGATGCGGTCTTATTTAAAGGTGCTTTCCTTATTGGTAACAAAAAAACACTGACCGAACGTTCCCGATGCGGAAACCTCCTGCAAAGAAGATTCCTGAGACTCCGTGGATAATTTTAATGACTTAATTACTTTGAGCGCACCTGCCTGGGCCCGGTAACCGCTCCAGCGCCTCTCTCGCTCCACAGCAAGGCGGAGGGGGCGGGTGGAGCGGCTCCACGTGACTCGTCACGGCCTCCCTCCTCCACCTTACGTCGCCGTTGCCGAGTGAAGAAACAAGAGGATGAGGTGGGGGGCCAGGGGAGGAGGGGGAGGGGGGTGTCACGAGCGTTCGGGCGTCGCTGTTTACCCGCCCGCGAGGCCGCTTTGATCTGACTTGGATGGAGACGCTCAATTAAAAGCCTATCAGTTCGTAAGTAAATCAACGCCCATCAAGGCTGTCACATCAAACACTGCCGTTATTATTGTAGCCTGCCCCTGCCATTAATCTCCCTTCATCATAAGCCCGCAGTGACGGCTTGGGCGGTGGGACGCGAAACCCGGAGCTGAGAATCCCCGTGGAGCCGGAGCAACTCCGGGTGCCCGGGCACCGCGTGGGGGACTCCGGGGTAATGAGTTTTGCGCGCCGGTGACAAGGGTGAGGGGTGGTGAGGGCTGACGGGTGAGGGGTCATTCTGTCGGCCTCTTCCTACGTGGAAGAGGCTTTGCGCTGAGCCCATTCCGTCGCAATGCAAAGCACACCCAGGGTGATTGATATATTTTTTATATTTAAACAACATGTTTGCTTTTTACACTAAAGTTCACGAAAAACAATAACAGGATCGGCAGCCCCGTGTCGGGTTGCCTCCCCCCCATTCCGGGCTTCCGAGGCTCCATGACCCAGCAGCCCCCCCCCCACAGCCCCCCCCCCCCCACAGCCCCCTCGGCCGCGTCCCGTCGTCCTCCCCAGCGCACGAGAGGAATTATTTAAGGCAATAAAAATGTATTCACTTCTTGCTTGTATGTATTATTGTAACAAATTATTTATTGCGCCTAAAACGTGATTTATCGCGCGTATTAAATCAGACGCTCTCGAGCCGGGGAAATGGGCGAATGTTGAAGCAATGGGTGGGGGCGGCGGGCACGGGTCGTCGTGCGGTAACTCACCACTTTGAAGTCCGGCTTTACGGCAGCCCGGCCGTATTTTAGCGGCTGACGCGTTAATGGATCAAGCGCCGCTCCCACGCCTCCCCCGCTACCCACGACCCCCCCCCCCCCCCACTCTTTCAGCCCCCCCCCCCACAAGGGTATCGGGGTGGATGATGGGCAGGGAGGTTGGTGCAGTAGAGTAGGGGGTGCGGTGGATAGGTAACCGCAGACCGCTCGCTGCACCTGGCTTGACTCTGAGTCACCTTCCTCGCCGTTTACCTTCCTCGTCAGTTGCTGTTGCTCACCGTGAGTTGTGTGTTGCTGGTGACTCGACGGGGATTGGGGGAGGGGAGGGAGGTTAAGGTGAGGGGTGGGGGTGAGGTGGACAGGGTGGGGGGCTTCAGTCATCCGAACAGGTGGGAGCGCAGCAGGGTCCAAGTGTGGGAGGTTACGGGGGGGGGGGGGGGGGGGGCTTCGATGAGAGAGGAGGTGGAAATAGTTCCAGGTACGACAACGGATGAAAGAGGCTCCGCTCGAGAAGAAGTAAAACAAGAAGGTGTCAGATGGGAGAGGAGAAGAAATAATTGGCAGGTGAGAGGGAAGATGATGAAAGGTGCCAGGGTGAGAAGGAAGAGGTGAGTGAGAAGAAGGGTGACAGCAGTGAAAGGTGATCGGCGAGAGAAGAAGTTAAATAGCAACTCGGTGAAAATAGGTCAGAGAAGATTTGTGTAAACATGTGCCATGTGACGCATACGGCAGAGACGCCAGGTGAGACTGGTGCGGCCCCACACGATGCACTGCGCAACTCCTCGTTTCTCCACTTCCTGAACGGATCTAAATCTGCGCTCACGTGGAGCCGTCCGCGCGGGTTTGTGGTTTGGTTCCTTAATCTCGCGCTGAAGTAGAAATGCCAGCAGCGTGAGATGTAGACACTTGTCCACCTCGTTACAAAGCCTCGGGAAAGATTATAAAGTAGCTGCCGAGTCCATGGATCACGGCGCTGCACCACCCCTCGTGCAGTCTGAAACCTCATAATTGCAGCGCCAGTCATCGTTAATCGCGCGGGATAAAGTAACTGCCATCGTGGCTGTACGTGTGTGTTTGAGAGTTGCGTGTTTGATTGAAAGTTGTGTGTATTTGAGAGTTGTGTGTGTGTTGGAGAGTTGTGTGTGTGTTGGAGAGTTGTGTGTGTGTTTGCGAGAAGTGTGTGTAAGAGAGTTGTGTGTGTGTGTTGGAGAGTTGTATGTGTTTGAGAGAGTTGTGTGTGTTTGAGAGTCGTGTGTGTGTTTGAGAGTTGTGTGTGTTTGAGAGTCGTGTGTGTGTTTGAGTGTTATGTGTGTGTGTTTGAGTGTTATGTGTGTGTGTTGGAGAGTCGTGTGTGTGTTTGAGAGTCGTGTGTGTGTTTGAGAGTTGTGTGTGTTTGAGAGTCGTGTGTGTGTTTGAGTGTTATGTGTGTGTGTTGGAGAGTCGTGTGTGTGTTTGAGAGTCGTGTGTGTGTTTGAGAGTTGTGTGTGTTTGAGAGTCGTGTGTGTTTTTGAGAGTTGTGTGTGTTTGAGAGTCGTGTGTGTGTTTGAGTGTTATGTGTGTGTGTTTTAGTGTTATGTGTGTGTGTTGGAAAGTCGTGTGTGTGTTTGAGAGTTGTGTGTGTTTGAGTGTTATGCGCGTGTATGTGTGTGTGTTGGAGAGTCGTGTGTGTGTTTGAGAGTTGTGTGTGTTTGAGTGTTATGCGCGTGTATGTTTGTGCGCTACATGTATCGCCCAGGTGGCCACGCGCATATGACTTACGATCTGTTGATACGAGACAAACAAATACGAGTTGTAATAAAATAAAAAGGAAGGAGGCAAAGCGACACGAATACTATTTAATGAGATCACAACAACGTTTTGGATGGTCCGTGAACCAGTCCATAAATCGGACTAGTTTATATGCATCCTGCAGTCACGAAAGCTTTAAGTCAAGATTTATATGCATCGTTATCCGTGATCGCATCGAGGTGCCTGCCTTTGAGAGAAGCAACTCACTGCTTCGATCAAGTGTATCAACGATTCTACAATATAAAACAAACCCAATGATAATTCCCCATGTCCCCAAGTGACTCATTACAACACAGACTCCGATGGCACTGTTAATAATAGTTAGTTCAGTTTTATATAGCGTCATTCCTGGCAATTGCATCTCACAATGGTGTACAATAATTGTATCGATAATCACATGGAGCGCGAAGTCCTATCCATACCAATTATCAAGCACACAAACCCTCGTAAACAGGAAATGCATAAAAACAAATCAAGAAATGGCCTACAAACGAAATGCATTTAAAACAACACGAAGTTATCACAGCAGAGGTGCAGAAAATCACGCCATGAATAAAGGTGAAGCTCCCAGCGTGCCACACCAGCAAGATAAACTGAACTATTGAACTAAACTCTTTGTTATTTGACCAGTTAAGGCCCACTGAGCTATGCAGCTCTTTTTCAGAAGCCGCCTGGCCACAAATCATAGCTCAACGAAGTGGCTTGCCACGTGGACATTTCTAGCAGCCAAATACTCTAAACGCGTAATGTTGATTCTAAATGTGGAGGGAAAAACCGGAGGGCCGGCAGAAAAATCCAAGTGACCACGCGCAAAACATACAAACTCCAAATATACAGCAGCAGGCGTCAGGGTCGGTATCGAACCCACGACCTCCTCCATACCAGGCGAGGTAGTTAACATCTCCTAGCCACCGTGGCACAAGAGAAATCAGTCCACCGAGTGACAGCAGCTCAGAGCACGATCCCAACATCTCATGCAAGCCAGAGGGCCTTCACAGGAGGGGTGGTAGAGTGCCAAAGAGTGTTGTTTTTCAATGCTGCTGCTAACGCAGTACCATTCTTCTCGTTGACGATCTATCAGTGTTAGAGTTAACAGTCTTGTCATGATCAATATTAGGAAAACATACATTTGTGATCTGATGAGAGGGGGTGGGGGGGATTTCATTGGCCGGGGTGGACGGTGGGTGGTGTGGAAGGTGGGTGGGGTGGCGTGACACACCAACCAGCCAGCAAAACTTGTTTTCGAATAAAGTAAAAAAAATCGGACTTCCAGTCGTCACCGCTCGGAAAGTTCGGGGGCTAAATCCGCTTCTCGGACCACCAATTATTGACCACGCCCCCCTCCAAACATTACCGCCGATTCAGGCCAAGACCCCTTCCCGCACCAGTCGACACCGCCGGACGTGCAGTTCCGAACCGGAGCCGGTGCCACGTGGCGCTCACGAGTCTCCTCCACTCGTGGGGGACGGCCCGGAGGAGTTCTCGCGAGGAAACCAGAGAAGTTCGCCGCGAGCTGGTCCGCCGAACGCAGCCACAATTCGCTCTCTCGTGTTTCATTTGCCGTGGGACCCGTCAACGTTTTTTGCTCCGTCAGTTCCGCGTCCCGCGCTGCTGCCACCCATCCCTGGACGTAATGGGATCCGGCCGAATGCCCGACGCAACACCCTGACCGGCAAGCACCAGAAGCCGTCAGCGCCACTCCAACCCAGCACCGCAGCTTAAGAGGCTGAGCGTTTCCAGTGGTTAGTGGTGGTGGTGATGTCGGTAGTTGGTGGGGTGGGAGGGATGGAATGGGGGTGGTGTGGAGGGAGGGTGGTGGCGGTCGTGGTGGGGGGGGAGGCGGGAAGGGGGTAGACTGACCCCACGCACGGGCCCAGGCCGTGTCGAGTGCACGCGCTAATTTGTAAACGCGTCCGCCGAGGAAAGGCGCTGAAGAATGAAGCTATTTAATATTTCTGCGCACTGACACATTTGACTAATGAACTGGCTCAAACGCGCGTCAGCTAATGTATATGAGAATGAATTGATGTACGCACGCGCAAATTGATTTATGTGGCTACATTTTACAAATCATTTCCTGAGCGGCGCCGGATGGCAGCAGACAAGCTGAATAATTGATGGCTGTAATAATTCTGGTAGTGCGAGGTGGGGGGTGGGTGGGTCGTGGTGGGGGGGGGGGCGTGGGTGGGGGGGGAGAGCCGAGGAGAGGCGGTCGCCGCTGGCTGTGTTATGGTCGCCGCGAGACTCGTAGGTAGTCGCAACGTAACGACCCTCGCTCACTCGCGTTGTTTCTCTTTCTCTCTCCTCGTCCCGGCCTCTCCAAATAACACCTGACGGCCGTGCCAGGTGTGTTTGCAGTGACAGGGGGGGGGCGGAGAGGAGACACCTGGGCGCTCGCGCGACCAATCTCAACTCGCACCCCGCGTCGCCAAAATCCCCGAGGCGAAGCACCCCAGGCAGGCGAGTGGAGGAGTAGTTTGGGTTCAGTGTTCACCGCGCGCGGGGCGTGACGCTTGATTGATGTTCACGCGATGTGGAAAGGTGTGTGGGGGGGGGGGTTGGGTTAGGTGGGGGTGGGGGTGGATTTGGCGGGGGGGGGGGAACACGTGCGCGTGCCACTCGCTGTGGAGTAAATTAATTTGTGGGGGGGAGGGGGGGGGGTGATGGCGCAGTGGTTAGCGCGCTGTGCTCCAAACCCCGTCACCCGAGTTCGATTCCCGCTCGAGACCAATAAGATTTGCGAATATTTGAACCAGTCCTGGGCCTCAAACGAGACAAAGGTGACCGGGCGTGGTGCTGGTCACCCACCCCCTCGTGTGCCGTGCTGGCCTTCATCAGTGCTCGCTAACAGCATCTGCCCCAACAGTCTGTTACAGGCCATACGGGGGATTTGTGTCTTGTGAGTAAATTGCAGACCGTTAATTAATCGATTAAAACAATTACTTAACCGATAAAACGATTAATAGATCTAAAAAAAAAATTGTACATCCGTGGAATCATTCCGTGGGATATTGAATTAGTTTCGTTATCCTTCTGATTATTCGTATATGTTGTGTGTACGGTAGAGGGTTCATGTCACTTCGCCCCCCCTCCACCCCCCTGCTCCCACCCCACCCCTACAGCCGTACACCGTCCCTCCAACAACGCACCACAACGCAGACAGGTTCACCAATCGAGCCGTGCTTATTCAATCGAATCGTGGGTAGGGGAGGCTAAGGGCAGCCCCCCCGCCCCCCCGGTTCGGCGGGGGCTGGCGACGCAGATTCACAGAAATCGGAGCGCAGCGAATTCCTTTCCGTCGAGTCGAAAATGCAACGAACGCTTCTCTCCACCGGCGACAATTGACGGCGTGACGCGAGGCGTGACGCACAACAGCCGCTTCCTCGCGAAGCGGCCACGACGCTGGAGCCCCCCCCCCCCCCGGGGAGGGGGGGGGGCTGCCAGTCGCGGCCACGTGACTTCGCTTACCCGGGGCCTCGACGTGAATCCGCTTGCGCATTACGTGAACTCTCGCGTCCGCACGATACGTGAGCCTCTCATCTTGCGCGATGTGACCCCTTCAGCAGCGCAATACGATGCGTGACACCTTCGCCTGTCCAATGCGTGATGACGCGCATGACCTATTACCTGCGTGACGTGTGACCTCTCACCTTACGGTGCCTGACCTTTTGCTTTGCCAAGCAGACGAAACTTGGGTTCTATTTCACACGCTTTTATTTAACTCACTCTGTCTGTTGTTGTCGTTGTTGTCGTATCCTCAAATCTTGTAGCTCAATTTTAACCCACTTCCCAATGTGGTATCGACTGCAAACTTGGTATACTTATGTCTTACTGATGGCAATACTATATTCTATCATTAAAAAATAAATAAATATTTTTAAACAATATTTTACACGCTTTCTATTAACTCACTCTGTCTGTTGTTGTCATATCCTCAAATCTTGTAACTAAATTTTAACCCACTTCCCAATGTGGTATCGACTGCAAACTTGGTATACTTATGTCATGCTGATGACAATACTATATTCTATCATAAAAAAATGAAAATTTAAACAATCTTTTTGATATGTTATGTTTCGGCCTGGGTCTAATTGTCCATGCTCAACTGACGTTGGCTGTAATTGGCCACGGTCCCTTACGTTGTGGCAAGCTTCGGGGCCACTTCCTGGAGTCGTGGAGTTGTGCCATTACTTGTACGGTACATTTCATTAAAGCGTGGTTTAAAAAAAAAGTATTTTTAAATATTACTTATTTGAACATCGGTTCGTTCGCGGTTAAAGAAAAAAATATATACCTGCCGCAGCGTGACGTATCCGAACTGTGATATCCATCCATTTGTCTCTTACCTTCAATATTTTACTACGTACAATAGGCTCGGGTCTGTGTTTTGGTCAAGATAAGCGAGGTAGGGGTTAGTTTTGGAGTTAGGATATCTCGGAGGTTCACGAGGAGCAAGTTTCTGAAATCTCCCTCTGCGTAACCCAGTCGCATAAATGGTGACATCACAGTCGATCGGCAAGGCGCGTTCGGTGGAGACCAGTTCGGGTCACTTGCAACCTCTTCCAAGACGGCTGACCGGCGTGGAAGAGCCGTGCCCAAAGTATATCTCGAGACGGGGGTCTCCGGAGCTCCGACTTGTGGAGGCCCTTTCGTCAACAGCGGCGCGCACGATCCATTGCAGTGCTGCGCGTGTTGCCCTTTACCAATGCGAGCGTCGCCCGCGCATTTGCGTTGGATACACGGCCGGGGTAGATGGCGAGTGGGGGAGGGGGGCGGGACGTCACCACGTACGAATCTTGGCTGTGGGATGCGAGTGACGTCATTACGCAGATGTGCGCGGTTGCGTTGCCACCGAGCACTTGCACGCCCGCGCGCCAGCCAGAAAGCCAGCCAGCCAGTCAGCCAGCAAAGCTCGTTTCTCATGTAGTATGACGATAAGATAAAACCATGCACAGTCATGGAGCACACGGCCTCCTCCTCTATCGCCTCGTGCTCCAGCATGGGCCGGCGTGTCTCACAGTGACCCCTGACCCTGCCACTGTCCGTGACCACTCACCTTGCACCCTGCGTGACCCATCACCCGCACGCTGAATCACCCCTCAACCTGGCCGCGTGACCACTCGGACGGAAGGGAGAAGGGGGGGGTTCATGGTGGCTGCGTTGAGCGCGCGGGATGCCAGCGTTGGCTCTCGGTATCTCCTCGCTGGGTCCCAGCTCACAGCCCCCCCCCAACCACTAACCCCCTCCTCGCGCCGTCGGGTGTCTCACACCGCCGCGTGGCTCGGGTCCGCGATAAGGATTTTGTCGAACACACGGCGCGACGCGATGTAATTCACTACGCGCTCCGTAATGCCGAGCAGATGGAGGCCGCCTTGTCAGATGGGGCGTAGGTGGCGTGTTTGGGGTTGCCGGTGGTGGAGGGGAGTAGTGGGGAGGGGGGGTCGGAGATTGCGGGAGAAGTGGGGGAGAGGGCCGTTGCATGAACGCTCGGTCGTGGATTGAATCTGCTTCCACCCCCCCTACTCCTTCCACCCCACACCGCTCCTTATTCCGGACCACACAGCCCCGCCTTCTCATCCCATCCACCTCCCTCCCCACCTTCCTCCCCATCCACCGTGACAGATCTTAACGCGGCCGGCCCCGTGCGCGTTTTAGTTTGAGAGAGGGGATGTGGAGGGGGCAAGGTGGGAGAGGTGGGGGGGGGCTCATGTATTCCATCTGGCCAGGCCGACGGCCCGCGCGGTGATTTAGATGTTATTGGGATAATGCGATGTTGGGCTGCGCGCGAAGAGATGGCTCTGACAGCAAGAATTTGTTTTCATTCCCGATATCCCCCCGCGCCGATACGGCCCGGAGTGTCGGCGGCGAGAGATGTTGAGATTGCGTGTCAATCACCGGCATTAAAAGCCCGTGGAAGGCGCCTCTCTCGCAAATTGCCCGGGCCGCGCAAAAGCCACGCGCGCCCGAATAGAAATGGAAATGGGTAGATTTCAATTCGCCTGAATCATAGAAATATGAAAGTAATATTTTTTCGCTAACCAGCTTACGCGACGCGCTTCCCCTCTACTTAGGGGGGGCTTCTGCTACCCCCCCCCCCACGCTCGTGTGCCTAATGAGTCGGGTGCTCGGAGGGAAGTGGTGGCGGAAAAGGAGGCAGAATAGGAGGCGAAGAGGGGGGGGGGGGGTTATGGGGACCGCTCCTCTCCGCCCGTCCGCGCGATTTTCGTCCCGAGGGGGGTCCCGGACGGCAATTTCGTGCGAGCGACGTAAAGAGGGGGGGCGGGGGAGTTGGGGTGGGCAGCGGCGGAGGGGGTCGTCGCCGTTCCGCGCAACGAAAAGGCGGGACCTTGGTAGGTGGAGAAGAGGAGGGTGAGAGGGGGGGGGGCTTTGGGGGGGGAGGGGCATGGGGCAGGTGCCGCACGGCGTCGATGCGCCCCCCACCCCACCCCCCCACCCCCTGCAAGGTTCTCTCCTCGTCACGCGGCGCGCCCGACACGAGCCACCTAAATGCTGTTAAGCGTTTTCAATATTTCGCAATTACTAACGATCACACCTCGTTACGCCAGCCGCATCGCGCGCGCGACGTCGGCGGTTGTGTTGCTGCCGACTAATTGATTTAACGCGATTATGTACACGGCGTCCGCGGGGGAGCGGGGGAAGGGTTCGGTGGGATGGGGGTGGGGGAGCGGGCGGGCGGGGGGGGCGAAGGAGTGGAGTGAGGGGGGGGACGTACCGACATCACGCGGCACGACTGTTCACAAGGTTGCTGTGGTCAACTCAGCCTGAAATGAGTACCTGCTAGCGATGTGCAAACATCGCCACTGGGGAGACAAAGGCGGCCGAGCGGGGTGTTGGTCAGCCACCCCCTCTTGGCCTTTACATATGTGACAGCACTTGCCCCAACAGTCTATATGAAGGCTTTGTCTTTGCTCTGCTCGGCCTGGTTACCAACGTCCCCGTGTTGGTAGAGGTGGCGATCTGGTCGTGCTGCGAAATCGATGTCTTCGTGGTGTGGTTTTGCTCACGCTACCGGCGCGTTCGCCCTGTTGGTGTGTTCACTGTGTCGATGCCGTGTTCACTGTGTCGGTGGGCTCACGCTTCAGATGTGTTCACTCCATCGGTCCGTTCGCTATATCGGTGAGTTCGCTGCATTGGTGTATTCACTGCGTTGCCAGGATAATGCTGCCCGGGGTTATATAATGTGTTCACGCTGCGTACGTCGGTGACACAGTAAACCGACTGCATGACGTTCGTAGTTGGTGAATAAACGAACCTGGGTGCACGTGGGCTCCGTGCCCATCGAGGCTGTTTGTACCAACGCCACACCGACGCAAGTACGCAGCCCTCCGTACTGTGGTACTCGTACTCACACTTGGTCTGTACTGGTGCACTGGCCGTCTCGAGTATCGTACGTACTGCTCTCTGGTGTTGCATAGGACCTGTACGTGCCATCTTCTCAACCGTACGAAAGAGTCGTTTTAAAAAGAGAGAAATATATTCGAGACATCGTGAACCAGATATACATCGGAACGGGACGAGCGGAACGTGAGACGTCGCCTGGACAATTCGCCCAGCGATCGGCGATGACAAGATGAGCTGCCCTTTAAACCCACCCCCAGCCACCAAATGAGATGACTCGATGGAGCATTCGCACACAACAACACGGCAATCGCAGGTTCCTGGAGTTTGGAAGCCACGAATGAGACGGTCTCTTTGAGATCGTGATTCAAAGGCTCGTGCTTTGATATAACAACTCAACGCCCGAACTCCCCACCGTACACAGCTTTCCGTGACTACCAACGATCAGGTGCGTGCAGTGCGCGCAAGTGGCTCACGTTGCACGTGAACAGAAGAAAGTGATTGATAATCACGGAAAGGAAGGATCGCTGGGACTGTCGGGACACTTCGTCTGCACTTCCGTGTTGCCGAGTGGTGAGAATCTTCTCCCAGACGCAAATGTCCCCCAATGTGCGGGCGCCCAGAGCAAGAGTAGAATTATATGAAGCTCAGGTAGAGGTCAGGTTTTTTCGTTCACAGTTAATGCCGATTTTCGTTTGACTTAACATAATTCACCCAAGTTCCAATCCCGGTCACAGCTAACACTCGGTTAAATGATAGGGCGTGGGGGTAATAAAGGGTTTTAAAGGGATTATTAATTATGATGTAATTAACCGTGAATCTTGGAGGCTGAGACGGGTCGGTATTGTGGCTGAAGTGAGACGAGTGATGTGGAAGTTTAGTCCGGCTAAGTCATCCGGCTAAGTCATCCGGCTAAGTCATCCGACTAAGTCATCCGGCTAAGTCATCCGGCTAAGTCATCCGGTTAAGTCATCCGACTAAGTCATCCGGCTAAGTCATCCGGCTAAGTCATCCGGCTAAGTCATCCGACTAAGAGTGTTGCGGCTCAGGCAGTGTGCCTCGCAGGAAGAGTGACGCGGGATCGGGAAGGGAGTTGCGCCGTGCAGCCCTCGCGCTCGCGCGCACGGAAGGGAAAGAGCGTGAGAGAGAGAGAGGAATAGAGAGAGTGAGAGAGAGAGAAAAACTGCTTAACGAAGCAAAATGAGTGACAGCACCGGCAGTGCATTTGGCCTTAATCAAACATTTTCTAGGGCAGTTTCTATAGATTGCCTGCAGGCGCGGCCCGCAAAGATAAAAGACCCCCAAGACTTTGAATTTATTCTTTCCTGAAGGAAATTGATTTCAGCCCGTGGGTCTGACAGCGCCTCGGGGCCCCCTCGGCACGGAACAGGGACCCCCCCCGCGTCATGCGCCGTAGCGCAGAGGAACGCGCGGCACTGCCGAGGCGAGGAGATGAGCACTGGGGGGAGGGCGGCAATGCAAACCACTTGCAGCAGAGACTCCAGCCAACGCGGACAACTCGGCCAGGCACAGGCCATGTTTATTTATTATAATTACTTATTTATCTATCATCTATCCAGGACAGCCGAACTGAGTCGTATAACTATTTTTTTGCAGGAGAGTCCTGCTGCTGCTGCTTCTCGCGAGTGTTTTTGTTTAGTTATTTGTAAGATGATAATTGGTTCTTTACCCTTCTATCTGGCAACAAAACTGACACCTTTTTACAAGGAGTCATGTTTGCATAGACCGCAATACCTGCAGTCATAATACAAACAAAAGAACATAACTTTGTATTATGACTGCAGGTATTGCGGTCTATGCAAACATGACTCCTTGTAAAAAGGTGTCAGTTTTGTTGCCAGATAGAAGGGTAAAGAACCAATTATCATATTTTTACTGGCAAATGAGGTTCCCATAGTATTTGTAAAATTAATGATGGGCTTGTGTTTATTATACCACGTGGGGAGGAGGAAAAAGTATACACCTTGCGCGAGATGACAACCCTCCTATCCCCGTACAGATTGAAACAGATGGTGATTAGTCCAGGTGCTGTACCGCCTTCCTACCTGGCGAGCCAGGGGAATGGGCCCTCCTCGGCGCCAACGGGAAGGGAGTTTCACAACATTCGTGCGGTGATCCACCAACCCTCGCTGCTGCTGTTACAGACAGCCACGAGCATCAGCGGAGCCTCCACCACCACAGCCCAAGAATAATAGCGACACGGTGAGAGACAGGCACGGCCAAGTCGGCCAGGCACGCTCAGGCACCGCCAGCTGAGTGAGGCACAGCCAAACAGCCGACACAACCAAGCACCGCACTTGCATTCATTTCCTGTCGCCCCGGGTCGCTGTTGGGTTCAGCTGACGCGGAGCGGGGTCCCGTGACTGATGTTTTCCTCAGAGGCCACGGGGCGAGGGGGTCGGGTGTGTGTGGTGGGGGGGGGGGTTATTCGCCCCTCCCCTCTCCACTCCAATCCCATCGTTCCCCCCACCAATCGTTCTCCCCCCCACCCCCAGGGCTCAATCTGTGTCGTCACGTCTTGGGATGCGGCCCCGCTCCGCCACTGCTGTGAATCGGAACCAAACTTGAGAGAGAAGGCGACACGGAACAACAAACAGCTCTCGCCCCCCACCACCACCCCACTACCACCCCACCACCACCTCACCACCACCCCACCACCACCCCCACCCCACCACCACCACCCCACCACCACCACCACCCCACCACCACCACCACCCCACCACCACCCGGCCTCAATCACTGAACACCCACCGAGCCACCCTCCCCCAGACATTCTATCCACAGGTGGGGAGGCGATGGGGCAGAGGGGTGGGGACATCCCCCCCCCTCCCTTTAAAATGATAGTCATTTATAAGAATTTACAGCCATGCCAATGTACTGATTGATATCATCATCATCATCTTCTTCTTCATGACAGTTGCCATCGGTCAAGATCTCTCCGCTGCTGGGTGGAGCCCTCGGCACGCCGTGACGGCCATGCGGTGACGTCACGCCTGGTGACCTCTCGGGGCCGAGGCTCCCTCCTCGTGGCCGCCACGCCGCTGTTGAGTATCGACCGACGGCGACCCTCGTCCCTTGCTTGCGACGTGGGGGCGGGGGGGGGTAGGACACGGCTGGAAACAATGCACCGGTCACAGTTCCTTGAAGAGGTGCTCACCAGCCGAACGTCGTCGAAATATCCCCTTTGTCCTCAGCGACAGTAAACACAGTGCGTGAGTGTGCTGCAACGAGCGTGGTTTTGTGCCGAGGTTCACTGACAGAGCCGCGTGTCGTTGTCTATGAATAGCTCCCAGATTTCACACACAATTTGGGATCAGAAGCATTTCACGTGGCTGCTGCCCAAACGTGTTTGTATCCACTTAAGCATCGACTCTCGGCATCTCCATTCTGCCATCTTTGCGCTCATTTAAAAATACTCTATTAACATCACGAAAGTCTAAATGTGAATGAAATTTTACAGCATAATTGCTCTTATTATTATTGAAACCCCTCCGCCCACCTCCTACGCATTGCCCATTGGTATGCTAAATTCCTCTTCATATGCACATTCTTTTGTTAAGGCGCTCCTCCTCGCTACACCTATATAAGCTCCTAGCTTGATAATGTCTCATTCTTCGCCTGAGGACGGCTGCTTGCGTTGTGGCCGAAACGTCGTGAGAATTGTTTTATTATGTTTTATTTTTATTATTTTATTACTTCCCTTCTACGTGACTTTACCGAAAGAACCAAGAAGATGAATCCCTGCAGTCACGAAAGCTTTAAATCGAATCTTATTATTATTAGTTTTTTAAAAAGTATATAATTGTGGAATGCTTTGATGTTGTCTGCCGGCCGAGTCGCCCTTGAAAAGAATCTTCTTAGCCCAATGGGCTCTACTCGGGAAATACTCTGCTGCTGCTTCTTATCGATCTATATTGTTGTATGGCCTTTCCAAGTTGCTGCACGCCTTGGCCACGTGTCCTGCGTTGTTCCACGCGACTTCGTTCGATGCTCCGTTAAGAATGGGAATAAAAATACGACAACATTAATTTGCATCGCACGCATTTACGTCAATCGTTGCGTTCCTGTGACGTCACCGCGGCTTTGTGTCACAACGCACGGGCTGTGGCGTCGCGATGACGTCACGGGAGCGCTATCACAACGGAGCCTCTGGCCAACGTGAACGGATCTTCTTTGTTGTCTCTCTAAATCAGCTCAAGCCTCCCGTAGATCGCGTGACTTGTGTGTGCCCACCCCCGCCACGAATCGCTCCTCCCCTCTACCCGCTCCGCCCGCTATGAAAACACACGCCGCCGCCTCTCCCTCCATCCTCATCTCTCCTGAGCCCTCTGCTCCTGTTTCTCCGCTCCTTTCCTCTCACTCTCCACTCTTTCTCTTCGCTCTCTTCCCTCTCCCGTTCCTTTCCCGTTCTCCATTCATTACATCCTTGACTTCACTCCCCTTCTAGGGGGCACAACGTTGCTAGTTTTTGATACATATACAGTGACGTCATGTATAGAGAGATATATATTAACATTATCGCCTTTAATTTCATGAACAAAACTTCAGGCTGGGGACACAGCCTATGTAGATTATTGACGAGATAATAATGAATCACAACAAAAACTCAACACATTCGTTATGAACACTGTAGCCATAAGGAAGAAATATATAAACAAGGCGACGTTTTGGGCAAAGGCCCTTAGCACACCAATTTGTAACGATGACTTGATACACTTTCTTGAGATGGTTTATTTGATTGAAGACACGTTCACTCGAACAGGCGGAGACCCCCACTGCAACAGCTCCAAGTCTCCCGCGCATCTCCCTTATATACGGTCCGAGGCCACGCCCCCATTCCCGAACCTTCTCGTTGGTTCTAGACCGCTCGCTCTACCAGCAGACTCCACCGTCCTCTTCCGTCACCTGGCCACGCTCCTATCCTCAATCATTACCATGGCCACCAGTCCCTTCGTACTGCAGGCTGACTCCCCTGTCATTACCTCCCGTGGCCATTAGTCCATTCGCATTGCACGCTGACTCTACTGTCATTACCTCCCGTGGCCACCAGTCCCTTCGTACTGCAGGCTGACTCCCCTGTCATTACCTCCCGTGGCCACTAGTCCATTCGCATTGCAGGCCCCAACAGCTATACAGGGGGATCATTGCCTTTGTACATATGACGGTGCAAGGGAGCCGTGGCACAGTGGTTAGCGCGTTGTGCTACGAACCCGGCCAACATCAGTGACGATTATCTGAACTGGTCCTGGGTCGACTCAGCCTCAATTGAGATATTGCTGCGATGTGCAAACATCGCTATTGGGGAGAACTGCAACTGGGCGTGGTTATGGCCACCCACCCACCCCTCCTCTTGTGTGCCGTTCTGGCTTTAGGTGCTCACGAACAAAACTTAAATCCAACAGTCTGTTAAAGGATATACGGGGAGTCTTTGTCGTGTGTGTTCTGTCGGGCGCGCGCCAGTGATTTAACGCAGCAAAGAAGGTAACTGGGTGTTGCGAGTGGACAGGAGGAGGTGACGCTTGATTTCTAGCACGCGTCTGGTACCATGCCCATCATGACGACTTCTGGTGTGAAATCCCCGTTGCCACCCACGGAGCCGGCCCCACATTTTAGTCACACACACACAGAGATAAAACCTGACAGAAATGAGCCACCGTCCTGTCGTAAGTGAGATCAGATTTAGCTGTGTCGGGCTACACCGTGCAACGGGCTGAGCTGGCTTAACAGGTATTGGAAGTTCGGTGCTGATGATCGACACGTGAGTTCGGTCAGGAGGCAGCTCGCTCATTCTCCTTCGTTTCGTTACCCTCTGGAAATCTCTCCCCACCAGTCGTCCGTGCTGTCGACTTCCTTGCCCCAGTTCCAGTTGAGGTTCAAGGCCTGGGTTTGAACAGGGTCACACGCATACAGATACTGTACCATGCTCTTTCGAGTGAGGCCTTCGACTTATACTCTTTGTTTTTTTCGGTAAAGTCACGTAGGTAAAACATTTAAATAAAATCACGACTTTTCGGGCGCAACACAAGCGTCCTTCTTCAGGTGGGGACAACTTAGCGAAAGCACACCGCTTTCAACTTAGCAAAAGCACACCGTTTGTGTTGCGCCCGAAACGTCGTAATTGATTTTATTTTAATTTTTTACCTACGTGACTTCACCGAAAAAACAACAAAGAGTATGAATCCTTGCAGTCACGAAAACTTCAAATCTATAATGAATGCCTTCGACTCAATGGCCTTCCAGATATGTTTCAAACAGCAGAAGTTGTTTAATCGCACAGACTCTAGACTGATATCGACCTTCTGGGTCTCATCGGTGGTGTTAGACCCGTGAACTGAAACCGGAGGTATTTGTTTAGCAAGCACGACTGCTGATGAGACATTTGCTTATTTGCATGGTTTGCAAAATGTGTAGATATGCGCTCTGAAGCAGCCACGGCTGACATCGGTGACGAGTGCTATCTGAACCCGATCCTGGCCCGACCCCCCCCCCACCCGCACCAACCAGCACAGGGAGTTTGTGGTCCAACACCTCCCACGGCCAAGATGGCTTTGGGAAGGTCTTCATCCAGCAGTAGATTGCTAAAAGGACGATAAATTATGCGGAGCGGACGTACATAGGTGTGTTGCAATACCAAAAACATTATCCGCAGTAGCGCACAATTAACACAAACAAATTAAAACTCAGTTGAGGAGAGGGGTGGTGGGGAGAGTCCCCTGGTGCAGCCGATGGAAGCCCATGGGGTTCCATGCAGCAGCTGGCGAGGTCTTCAGAACCCCGGCGTGCGAGATGCCCCGGTGGTGGCGATGCGCTTCCAGCATCTTCTCTCACTCTGCCACGACGTCCCCCATCCATTGACTCGGGCGCCATGAACCTGCGCCGAAGGCGAGGGGGGGGCGGAGTGGTGGGGGTGAGGGGGGACAGGGGACTCGGGTGGGGGGAGCGGGGCGGACTGGAGGAGTCATTACTCACCGCCCGCCCTCTGGACAGCTCCGACGCGCGAGATTGTGTTCTGTAAGCTGAGAGTGCCCTGGAGGCGCGGCGCCGGAGGGGGTTGGCGGAGTGAGGGGGGGGGGCTCTGAAGAGGGGGAGGGAGGCGAGGGGACTCCCTCCGCTCTACCCGGGCACACTGATGGGGCCGTGTGTACGTGCGCGTGATTCTCGCGTCACGCGGCGGGCGAGCTGTCGAGTGTGCAGGCGGTGCACTGGCTGCTGCACAGGGGCGCACGGCACGACTGCGAAGACAGGAGAGGACTGGAACAGGGGGCACCCCATTTCATTATTTGCAACCCGGGCACATGCCCACCACGCTACGCCACGGCTCACGGATCGCCCAGTAGCAGAGGCGGCAGCAGCCAAACTAATGACTCAACATCGCGGCGCGTATTGCGCCGTGTCGGCGAAATGTGGTGGGAATAAATAAATAAATGGCCACCCAGGGGAAGCGTCATCGCCAACGTGAAAACAAAACACAATTTAAATTCATCGACCAATGAGCTTCCCGGACTCGTGTTGTTTTTTTTACTGCGGCAGTATCAGTATTGATTTTAAGGAGGGTAAACACTCGAAGCAGTTTCGACATGTCTTAGTCTCATCAGCAGGGCGTATAACTTTTAAAGCGAATGCTGTCCGAGAGGGTGGTGAGGGGGGGGCATGCCGTGTTACGGGTAAACAGTCGTCCTCCGTAAGGGGGGCGGAGGGACGTGGAGCCAAGCGCGCTCTGTGAATTGCGACAACGGGTGACTGCACGCAAACCGAAATGCCACCCCGCTTGAGAGCACAGCCGTCGTTTGGTCAACCTCGGACCCCTCTGCAGAGCCCCCCCGCACCGCCCCGTCAGCCCCCCACCACAAGCGCACGGCGAGCGGACATCTCACGGCCAACGCCGCATCGCCACACCTCTCGCTGGAGGGTCGCCCGCAGTTGGCGATGTGATTTAGGATTTCATTCACTTCACTCGCAACTCCAGACCCGTTCAGGCGGGGGCCTGCTAACCCCCTATCCACCACCCCCCGCCCCCCCGTATACTCCGTGCCTGCACCCCCACCCCTACAGCGTTGGCCCCCGCACACACGTGCGCTTTTATCTGCCCGCGGAGCGTCGCCCGCCTCTCCGCTCCCCCGCCATAAATCTTGTCAGCGGCTGCCACGTCTCATTCCCGCTGAAGTGTTAGCGCGCAGCGTTATGTGGCCTGAAAGGAAATGAAATCATGTCGGCCGGAGTTCAATCAATCCGTCCTGACTTATCCCTCTAATATTTTGCCCATTTTACAGTGCGCGCGCGTGTGCGAGCGCTTACCGCGATTGCCTGTGTGCGTGTGGTTGTGTGTGTGTGTTGTCGCGAACCATGTGCCCTGGTTGAGTGTGTCTTAAAGTGTGAGTGAGTGCGTGAGTGCGTGTCTTGAGTGGAGAGCGATGGTGCAGCGGCTAGCGCGTCGCGCTGTGCTACGAACCCGGCGGTCCGAGTTCGATTCCGGTTCACGGCTACCAACACCTGTGACTATTATCTGAACCAGTCACGGCCTCCCCTAGGTCGACTCAGCCTCACTCAGTACCTGGTGCGGTGTGTAAACATGGACACTTTGAAGACAAAGGTGGCCGGGGCGTGGTACTGGCCATCCGTGCAGGCCTTAATAGGTCTTCGCTAACAGCACTTGCCCCGACATTATGTTAAGGCTATACTGGGGTCTTTGTCTTTGTGTATATATATTCCCGCGATTTGGGGCGCCGCGAGGCCGGGATGAGACATAAAACACGCGGACTGCGGAGTCGCCGGGTATTTGGTAAATATTTTACAGGAGATAAATCAAGAGATGAAAGTTTAATGGCGGTCATAGTTCCTCGGGAGACGCTGCCTGTCTGAGAGTCGGGGGGGGGGGTTGTGTGTGTGTGGGGGGGGGTGCGAGGTTACGAGAGAGAGCGGAGAGCGAGCGAGCGAGGCACTGCAATGACAACAAAGAGAAACAAAGAAATAGATGAGTGAAAAAACATGGGAAATTAACTCCACCCCCCCACCCCCTAAAAAAAAACCACGCACGCTGCACTTTCTGCCAAACCCCGCGCGGGCGCAGAGCCGCGAGCGAGCAGTGCGAATTCTCGCTCGCACGCGGTGGTGGTGGTGGTGGGGGGGGGCAGGGAGCGGTGACTGAGAGGAGGATGGAGAATTCCGTGCGGTGACGGGGAGACACACGCGGCGGCCGGACAGAGACAGCGTGGAGAGCCGGGCGGAAGAGAGTCGAGGTGTGGCCCCAGGATCCGTGGTTGCTCGCCGTCCGTCCACACTCCGAGGCACCGTGAGAGGGGATGCGAAGGAGGGCGGACAGGACGAGGCAATCGGAGTCGTGGATTTAAACAAAAAAACACCACCCCACACAAGAGCGAGGTTGAGAGGCGGAGCGAGAGCCAGACCTTGGCTCGGCTTGGAACCCCGTTCAAAATACCCCCCCCGCCCGCCTCCACCATACCCGCCACTCCTTTCCCCCACGGCCTGAGCACGGGGCCTCTGCTTTTCATCTCTCGCCTGTTTAATGTAGCCTCGTGACAGGGAGGCCGGCGGGGCGGGGCGGGCAGGCGGGCGGGCGCGCGAGCCAGGCGGCTGTCAGGATGATTGATAATCAGAGTATTACGGCAATATGACTGTTCATTCCATCGCCGCTGCAAGATGATAGCTTCCAAATTGAATGCCTGTGGAGTTCGGCGCAAGGGCTGGGCGAATAGATCCCTCACTGGAGAAGGGGTGGCTGTCTCGGTCGGAGGAGGGGGGGGGCTGTGAGGGTTGGGGGCGGGGGTGAGAGGGGATGTGGGGACCGAGGGGGAGTTGGTGGACGGACGGGTGGCGAGTGCCAGTTTGTTGAGAAGGGGGGGGGTGTTTGGGGGGGTTGTGGGGGGTGAAGCGGGTCGGTGGGGGGGCTGATCGGGGTGGGGGGGGGTATGAGGAGGAGGTTGGTGGCTTCTGGCGTAGCTGGGATGGGAACCCGGGCGCTGGAACTCGCACGGAAGAGGAGATGGACTCCTCCTCTGGAGCGGCCACGATAGTTGATTTATTTTCGTGATGGCACACGGCACCACTTTAAGGGGTCCGTGTTTTTTTGTTTTAGAGAGACAAAACAACGCGGAGATACATGGGGCAGGGGTGAAGGCGGTGTGGAATTGTGGAGGGGACAAGGGGAGGACGCGGGGGGGGGTGATCTGTTTCCGCTGTCGAGAAGCACTGAAACCTCTTGCATACAAGTGTCAGGGGTTTTAACGTGCACCTAGCCTGGTACAAGCGCCGCTTGGTGGCCTGTTACGCGAGGGTGTGACCATGAGCGTTGTCTGTTTAGGTCGTTGCGTTGCGAACAAAACTCAGTGTGCCAACACTCCTAGGTCGACTCAGCCTTAAACCTGGAGAAACAAAGGCGGCCGAGCATGGCGCTGGTCACACCACCCCCACTCGTACGCCGTGGCAGACTTTTGATACTCTCGCCGACAGCCCTTGCCCCGAACAGTCTATGACGACAGTCTATGATGACAGTCTATATTGTCATGCTAATCGGTGGCATCTTTGTAATAACTATGCTGAGGGTGTTATGTGTGTATATGTGTGTATGCACATGTGTGTAATCATACCATACTGCCGTATTTGAGAAAAAGCAAAGTTTTGCTGGCTGGCTGGAGGGAGAGACGGACATCCAGTGGCGTACAAATGACGTATTGGTTGCCAAGTGTCTTTAACAATAATAAACACGGCTATTATCATTTTAATTAACTTCTTACTGTAGCACGTGCGTTTGTGTTTGTGTACGCACGTGTGTGTCCGTATGCGTGATAGTGTTACAATCCCGGCGCCTCCGATTAGCACGGTTGGATACGTGCGGTGAGAAAGAAGTTCAACATACAGACCGACAAACAGTGGCGAATATTTTAACAAGTTCTGGGCCTCCCCTAGGTCGACTCAGTCGTAAAAAACGAATACCTGATGTGGCGTGTAGTAAACATCACTACTGGGGGAGATAAATGCGACTGGGCGTGGTGCTGGCCACCCACCCCACCCCGTTTCGTGTGCTGTGCCGGCCTTCATAGGAGCTCGCTAACAGCACTTGGCCCCAGCCGTATGTTGAAGGCTATACGGGGGATCTTTGTCTTTATTAGACGGCACACTGTGCGCGAAGTCCGCCGCGCGTCAGGCTGTCGCAATGTGGCGGCAGAGCGAACTCGTTAGCATCCTCGACGGAAGGGGGGGGGTGGAGGCGGGGAGGGGCTAATGGGCAGAGGGGGGGTGGAGGGAGGGGGGGCTGACCAAGCCACATTCTTTATCTAACCATCAGCCCATAAATATCAATCTCCCTGACAGCACTATTCATCCCCGCTGCCAACAAAATCATTTGATATATTTCACCAGAAAAGACACCTGGATGTAATTACGTATAAATAGATGTTTCGATGCGGCGAAGGGGGGGGAGGCGCGGGTGGACTCTAATAAAATGTGATCTGTTTGCCATTAGGCGCTACGCTTGAGGACTTTATTGTGTGGGACGGCGAAGCAGGCCAGGGGACGAGTAATGACATGGCTGTCACAGCTCATTGTCGACGAGATCACTGGGAGTCATTAGACCACGTGTGTGTTTTAAAAAAAAGTAATTGGAGCGGACGTTCAGACCAAGCGCCGATGTCTGTAACGGAATGCGCCCGTAACATCTGCATCCTCGCAACGAGTGTGTGTGGAATGTGTGTGTGTGGGGTGCGTGTGTGTGTAAACATTGGGGAGACAAAGGCGGCCCGGAGTGGTGTTGGCTACGTTGGCTATCGTCAACCACCCACATCTCTTGCGTCGTTCCGAGCTTAACTTGTGGTTTTGCTAACAGCACTCGCCTCAACAGTCTGTGAAGACTCTGGCGGATGATTGTCGTCTTCGGTGTGTGCTAACGTCAACACTGACTGGGGAGACAAAGGCGGCCGGGTGTGTGGTGCTGGCCAACCACCCGGTATTAATGGGTTGCTGCCTGTAGCAACAGCACTTGCCCCAACAGTCTTGTTAAAGGCTACACGGGGGATCTTTGCATTTGTGTTATATAAAGAGGCGGCAGGAGGAGGCGGGGGGGAGGTCAGGAATGTTTCCGGAAGTTCCCATCGTGTCGTGTGTGACCGCCGGCGAAGGGAGTTTTATTTTTGTGGACACTTTGGTAAAGTTTTCAAGGGGATGATGCCGTGGTGCCACGGTGAAGCACCCTGGACTTGCAATCCAGGTGTCGCCAGTCAGCTCGATGTCCAGGTGAGGCAGTGGCTGCCACTCAGAAGCAGACATGGCTACATCGTCCGCAGGTCACGTGTGGTGGGGCCACATGTGGCTACTCCTCACCTCTTTCCAAAACGCCTCGTCAGTGCGGAAGAGTAGGCCAAAAATATCATCTGGAGGGGCTGTCTTGAGCCCCTTCTAGCGGAGGCCATTCCATCGGCAGTGTCGTGAGTAGGTAATTGCAGCGCTGCGCCTTCGTATTTGCCCTTTATCGTTGACCCAGAGTGTTAATCCCTCGCGCCCCCGCGCACGATTGTGACTGCATCACAACTCGCATTGGCTCCACGCGTGCGCGGGGCAGCTCAGCTGCAACTACTAAAGGACTCGAGGCGTTCTCATCAATCCCGGCATGGGGCTCAAACTCGCCTCTCGGGGGGGCGGGGCGGGGCGGGGGGTGGAGAAGGGGGGGGCGGGGTTGCACAGTTGGCAAACATGCAAAGCTCGGATCCTCGTGCCAAGAGGCCGCGAGGTCTGGAAGGGGAAGTTGGGAGGAGATGGAGGGGTTTTGGGTTTTTTAAGGGGGGGGGGGGGTGGGAGCAATGGGGTTCGTTCCTTGTGGAGGCCGAGAGAGGATTGAGTGACTCCCCGTTATGGCTAAGTGCTGGGGAATCTTGAGCATCGAGTCGGAGGGACTGTGTTTAGATACGTTAGAATGATTATTCGACTCAATAATCGATTATTAAAAAAAAATTGGTAACATTGCTGGTGAAAGGTGGGGCTCGTCAAATGACGTGCATCAATTACATTCGTGAAACGTACACGAATCGACAAACATCGATTCCCACACGCACGAACATAATCGATTTTGATTGATTCATCAATTGATTGTACATCCCCCAACTGTTATTGGAGCGACCTTCCTCTCGACTTTGTTTTTTCATCTTGCTGTACTTTGTGTTCAGCAACGCAGTTACAGCCCTGCCGGTTCGGATTAACGCGCGAAATCTTCGCAACATTCGGCGAGTTGGCAACTCGTGCACAAGCACGCACAGCAATTTAAAACAAAATTCCGGGCATGTGGAACTTCACTCATTGTTTTACACTGATTAAATTTCCAACATTTCGACGGAAAAAAAAACCCCAACAACAACGACAAGAAAAACTTGACGTGTTTATTTTGAATCGACATCTCACTCCGGAATAAGTAATATTTAAAAAAAAAAACCTTTTTTTTAAACACGCTTTAATGAAATGTACCGCGCTAGTAATGGAAGAACTCCACGACTCCAGGAAGTGGCCCCGAAGCTTGCCAATTACAGCCAACGTGAGTTTACCGTGGACAATTAGGCCCAAGCCTAAACATAACATTTAAAAAAGAATGTTTTAAAATATGTTTTATCTTTTTTAGGATATAATATTGTATTGTCATCAGTATGACATAAGTATACCAAGTTTGCAGTCGATACCACATTGGGAAGTGGGTTCAAATTGAGTTACAAGAATTGAGGATACGACAACAACGACAGAGTGAATTCATAGAAAGCGTGTAAAAAGATAGTTAAAACATTTTTTATGATAGAATATGGTATTGTCATCAGTATGACATAAGTATTCCAAGTTTGCAGTCGATGCCACATTGGGAAGTGGGTTAAAATTGAGTTACAAGATTTGAGGATACAACAACGACAACAACAACAGACAGAGTGAGTTAAATAAAAGCGTGTAATTATAAAAAGAAGAGACTCGCTTACTCAATGGAGGGGTTCTCTGTTCTTACCTGGCAGTTAAATGAAATGCGTCGTCTGTCTCAATGGGTGTCACGGAGAGCGCGCCAGGTGCCGCGGTTGTTCATTGCTGTCGGTTTACAGTTCATCGCCTGCCGTGTCTAGTCCGATTGATGTCCGATTTTTATTTGATATTTGTCTCGTCCGACCCGTTGTCAATCCACCGGTGGATGGAGGCCTCCGCTTAATCGGTGGTGGACCGGTTTGCGCGCTGCGCTCCCAACCCGGCCACCCGAGTTCGATTCCCGCTCACTGCTACCAACACCGGTGACTTGAATCAGTCCTGCGCCTCCCCTAGGTCAACTCAGCCTCAAATTAATACTGTGTCCGGTGCGATGCGTAAACATCGTCACTCGCGGGACAAATGAGGCCGGGTGTCGTGGGGAGGCGACCCCCTCGTGTGCCGTGCCGGCCTTCACAGGTGCTGCTCGCTAACAGCACTTGCCCCAACAGTCTGTTAAGGATATACGGGGGATCGTTGTCTTCGTTGGGCACCCAGGACCGGTTCAGATATCACGCGCCACTGATGTTAGCCGCCGTATCTGGGAATCGAAATCTGATGTCTCGGTTCGTGTCAGCTGAGTGCCCCAACCACTGCACCACCGCTCACCGCCGATGTCGGTTTCGGGTTGGTTTATTATTGAATATTATTATTGTAGTTTGTTTACGTTGTAGTTTAGAATGTATTGTTAATAGTTTTTGTGGATGTTGTAAAATATATAATGTATAGTTTTGTATTGTATATGGCGTGTTCACTGGTTACAGATATTTATTCATAGTTATTGATTGATTGTTTATTGTCTTCTGTCTTGGGTTTATTGATTTTTGCTCTTCTGCTGTACTGTTCCCGCTCTATTATTTAATGTGTCTACCTTGACAGTATTTGTTCGTTGTTTTACCGTCATTTGTCTATTGTTGAGAGCTGTATTGTCTATTGTTAAACAATTTACAGCAACAACATATCATCCATCAGTACAGTACCTGCTACAAAGCCCACAGTGCACCTCCCGCATTCTGCCGCAACCCCACGTGATAAACGTCTTGACTGTAACCTCTCCGGCATCTCTATGTATGTGCTCTGAAGAAGGACCATTACCTGAAACGTCGCCTATAATATATATAGTTGGAGGGTGGGTGGGATGGGGGGGGGGCGTGATGACAGGACAGACGATCCGGGCTCAAGGCTGTCGGATTCGGGTGACGTCATCACGTAGGTGCGCGCGCCAACGTCACCACCGCACACCTGCCAGCAGCCAGCCCAGCCAGCAAACCTTTTTATTTGACGAACATAGCATGGTGATAATATGAGGGTGTTATTGATGAATGTGCGTTGATACGTTGATATTCAACACTGCCGTGGCAGAATGGGCGGAGGGGGGGATTGTGTGGGGGGAAGGGCGGTGGTGGTGGTGGTGTTGGGGGGCGGGGAGTGAAGTATATACCGGAGCCGTATTCTGGGAGGTTCACGTCAACTCCTTTTCTTTTGTCGAGAGCCCGAGCGGGATCCGATGTCACCTGCCGCGCGGCAACGGCCGAACGCGTCATGGGGCTGACGCCGCGTGGCGCGCGGCTCGTGTTGGTGCTGCACCCTCGCGCCTCTCTCTCTCTCCCGTCTCCTGTCTCTCTCTCCTGTCTCTCCTCTCTCTCTACTGTCTCCTCTCTCTCTCTTGTCTCCCGGACGATGACGAGGGAGGCTCCGCAAGGAGCACGCGGCCCCAGAAGACGCGCAGGCAGCAGAGAGAGTCGGCCACGTGGGGTGGGTTGGGGGGCTCTCGCTCTCCACGTGGGTCTCGCCTCTGGGCGTGGGGGGCGGAGGTGTAGCGGGGAGCACGCCGCGCTAGGAAACCGCCTAGCCGAGTTCGATTCCCACTCACGGCCACCGACACCAATGACGGTTGTCTTCCCTCGGTCGACTCAAATGAGTACCTGGTGTGGTCTGTAAACATCGCCATTGGGGAGACAAAGGCGGTCGGGCATGACGCTGGACCCCCCCCCCCAGACCCCCCCACCGTGTGCCGTGACGGCCTTCATAGGTGCTCGCTCACAGCATTTGCCCCAACAGTCTAAGGCTATAGGGGAAATCTATGTGCGTGTTCCACCGTCCCTGTCATTCTTGGTGGGTCTCCCTCCTCTCTGTGTGGGTGTCTCTCTGTTGTTGCCTGGGCACTGTGGGCCCCTTTCACTCGGTGTGTCTCTCTCTCTCTGCGTGGCTGTGGTTCTGTGTGTGTGTGCATGTGCATGGCGCTCTGTGAGTCTGTGTATCTCTGTGCGTCTCCCCTCAGGGGCCTAGCGTGGGTGGGATGGACCTCGGTGCAAGGTATGAAATGGAGTCCCCTGTCCAATGTCAATGTTGTTGCGTCGGAGGAGCCGAGGGATCATTTGCCCCGTGAGCCCAGGTGCGGTTTCAACGGCTGCAAGTTCTCGATATCTGCACTATATAGTGACCCCCCCTCTCTGTCTTTGTCTGTACGTACGTCTCCCTCGTTATCTGCGTCTATCAATGAGGGTCTGTCTCCTCTCTGGCCGTGGGTCCCCTTTTCTCTTTGCGTCTCACTGTCCGTATGCGTGTCTCTTTGGGGGGCGGGGGGGGGTCATCTCTGTGGGTCTCTTCCCTTCTCTCTGTCCACTGTCGCGTGCTGCTACGGGGGGGGGGGTAGCCGCAGCTGTCGCGAACCCCGAGCGAATTGCTGCCGCCCCCCCCCCCTGGGCGTGATGGATGGGAGGCATCGCAGCCTCCGAGCTCGGCCCGGCCCCCTCCCCTCTACCCACTCCGCTACCGCTGTCTGTCTCCCGTCTAATGGAATGTTGTCATTTTTCACAAAAAAGGACGGATAGTGGCGGGGCGCGGGCGAGGCAGGCAATCAGTCAATATATCACCAGAGCCATTCAATGCATCACCCTCGCCAGCATTCCTAAATTACTTACTCCATTAATCAGGACATCACGCTGTCGCCCTCGCCGCATAGAGATAGCGCCGCGTCTGCGCGGCCGGGAGAGACATTACTCAAGCCATAATTGCCTGCTCAATATCCATCACACTTTTATCTGCGAGACTTAAATTTAAAAAAATCCGGGCTCTTGAGATTAAGGGAATTGTGCACTCGCGAGGCAGGTAAGCTTGGGCGGGGGGGGGGGCAGAGGGGGGGGGGGTGAGCATCACGTGCTGCCCGCGCTGCCCCCCCCCCCACCTTGTCGTGTTAAGCAGCTGCTGCCCTACGCTGTCCAGGGCCTGCCCTCGCTGTTGCTTATCCTCTAGATAGCAGCCCTCGATGTGAGGTCCGGTCATGTCAGCTGCTGCCCTCCCCAACCCCTGCCCCCCGGGCCGTGTGTCCGCAGCCACGGGGGTCACCCGCTGCTGCCCGCCTCCATCCGCGGCTCGCCGGGGTGCTGCTGCGCGCACACGCGGAGGTTCATCTCGCCCAGTTCGGGGTCAGGGGCAGGGCTCGAGGCGAGCTCGCGCGCCTATTGGGCAGCGACGAAGGCCGATCGGCCGTGATTGGTGGAAGCTGCTAAGAGCGCGATGCGGTGCGGGCGAGGGGGTCTCTGACGCCTGGGCTCACAGAAGCAGCAGCAGCAGCACCACGTGCGCCGTGTTTTGTAAATCAAAATCCATCCTCGAGCCCTCCCAGAGTTTTAACTCTCCCGTCCCTCCGACGCCGTCCAAGCTCTTCCCTCCACTCATCCCATCCACCCGCCCAACCTTCCTCTGCAACTTCCGTTCACAAGCCTCATCCCCTGCACCGCCCACCCCCCTTACCCATCCCACCCCCTCCCGCATCTGCGGCCAGATCAGCCCGAGTGAATGCTGGCATTGTGGGAGCCAAGTCATGTGTCTGTCAGATTTTCGAATCTTTTTCACGACTTCAGATCTGACTCTCGCTCTTAATCAGGATTTATGTGCAAATTGTAAGTTGTCACAGTCGGTTTCTGACAGTTGAAAGCTGAGCCGGGGCAGTCCGCGGGTCTCGGAGTAATGGTATTAATTAGGGATGGGGGGGGGGGAGAAAAAAACACCCGAGGCGCGCATGTCGGAATCTGGCCGCTCTCCACGCGCACGCCGCCACCGCCTCCACCGGGGGCTGGGGGGGGGGCTCCACCTCCAGCTCCACCTGTGGAGAGATCCAACGCGTCACTCGGTGATGACGTGCAACGTCACTCACTCTTGCCCGCCCGCCTGCCCCCTGCACACCTCCCTCCCCTCCCACCCCGGTCTCGTCCCGTCAGCCTCCACGCCACCGCCCCCCCCATCCTCGTTTGTTCCTCTTTATCTGCGGGGCTGTCACCGTGGCCGTGTCACGACTGTCAGTCGCGTCACTCACGTCCCCCCCCCCCCCGATAGCCCCTCGTGTTTGTGCTGTCGGGTGCTCGTTTGTCGCGGCCGCTCCCCGTGTGCTGTCTCTCTCTGGCTGTAGGGGACGCATGTAACCCCCTTGTCCTTTGCCAACCATGTCCTCCCCCCCCCTACCCCTCCTCCGGAGCCCGCATTCTCTGTCTGCGCACTCGGGTCCACCCCCCCCCCCTCCGTATGCGTGGAGCGCGTGGACAGAATTTCGGACCCAGCCGGCTCCGGTTCACAGGGCATCGACATCACGGCCAGGGCCACGGCATCAGAGCGCTTCTGCTGGACGTTTTGAGCCATTTGGTGTTCGTTCCCAACAAATGTCGTGCCGCGGAGACGAGCGGCTCGGTCCACAGAACATCAACGAGCGTTGTCCTCGCGGTGAGATCACGAACTCTCCCTTGCTGAACGTCGGTCTCCCCAAGCGGGGGGGGGGGGGGGCTTCTCCCACGGTCTCACGAGGCAATGATCCACCTCGCCCACGTCGCCTCTTCTCCCGGACGCGCCCACGAGGCGCGCTGCTCCTTCCTTGTGCCGCCACGCCGCTGTGGGTCTACACCACCGAGCCGAGCGCGACGCCGAACCTTGCCCATTCCCGCCCCCCCAGCACTTTACTTTTCTCACTAAGTCACGGCCCCTCGCGTTATCGACCACACACGGCGATGATGATTGACGACGTGCGGAATCGATCCACGAGCGAGCATTATCATTATCACTGCTGAACGCCCCGATAAACAGACGTCTGCTGATGGATTTTTCTCAACTTAAATAGAAATTGAACTGAAACGCGGGACCCCACCGCCGTGGCTGCTTTGCCGCCGGGGGGGGGGGGTGGACCGGGGGGGGGGGGGTCCCTCGCACCTCGTGGCGTCACCCACGCGCCCGTCCAGGCGTTCGTCTCCCTCTCGTCCGCGTGCGCTTCGAATTTTCCTTTCCCCGGCAACTCCGGAGTGTCAAAGCACTTGTCAACGTCAAAATTAAAACAACAACAGCAACAACAACATATATATAAAGAGCAACTCTCGAGGGACGTTGAAATGATAACCTAAGAATTACTTCGGCGAGGTGCGCGGCACGAGTTTGGAGAGAGAAAGAGGGGGAAGAGCGTTGTTAATTCGCGCGTTTCGTTAAAATGTTGGCGAGCGAATGAATCGTCGAGACGCGTGAGCCGTGCCGACCTGAATCGCGTTGAGGTGCGGTGGCGGTGGTAGCGAGGACGCGGTGGCGGTGATGCTCGGCGTGTGATGGTGGTGGTGGTGGACACGGCCTGGTGAACTCGCCATAATTGTCCGGCCCCCGCACGCATATCGGCTGTGTCGCCACGCGCTCATCAGTCGAGAACCAAACGCGCTGACGATAAACTCCCCCCACCATTACCACCAGCACCCGCCACTCCGGCTCCATTGGACGGCGGTCGCTGTTGCTGAGAGAGAATATTCACGAAGAGGCTGCCCTACAGACCTCACCCCACCATTGACTCTAACCATAACCCTACCACTGATCTAACCATGACGAAAACCCTACCCCTGACTACAACCCTCATTTTCAACATAACGCTGCCACTTACCCTATGTATAATAAGACCACTGACCCTTACCCTGACTCTAACCATAACATTACCACCGACCCTAACCCTGCCCTGACCCTGCCACATATTTGACCTCAAACTTTAGCCCGAGTAAAAACTCTTCCCATGACCCTAGGCCTAAGCCTACGACTGACCATAACCCCACATCTGACCCTAACCCTGACCCTAGCTCTGACCCTAACCCTGACCTTAACCCTACCTCTGACCCTACCCCTGACCCTACCTCTGACCTTAACCCTGACCCTAACCCTACCTCTGACCCTACCCTTGACCCTAACCTACCTCTGACCCTACCCCTGACCCTAACCCGACCTTTGACTCTACCCCTGACCATAACCCTACCTCTGACCCTAACCCCACCTCTGACCCTAACCCTACCTCTGACCCTAACCCCACCTCTGACCCTAACCCTACCTCTGACCCTCACCCTACCTCTGACCCTAACCCTACCTCTGACCCTAACCCCACCTCTGACCCTAACCCTACCTCTGAGCCTAACCCTACCAAACCCTAGCCGCAACTCAAACACCACCGACCTGACCTTAGCCGTAACCCAAACACCTAGCACTGACCCTAATCCTCTAATCCTACAGGCACGAGTGGTGTTTTCGAACTACGTCGCAGTTTCAGGGCGAGGTCCGTGCCGGGTTTTCCCCGCGGCCGATGGAGGGGGGGTGGGGTGGGGCCTTCTGTGCTCGGGCCCCGCTGGGCGCCCGTCCCGGCGCGCTCTTGTTTTGACAGCGGCGTGATGGATGGCGCGCGCCGCCTGGCCCGGCCGCATAAGCGCCCTGTAATTACAACCAGCTTCGGCCGCTACCCCCCCCCCATACTCTCTCCACGCCCCCTCTCTCAACCCCCCACCAACCAATCCCCCCTCCTTCTCCCACCACTCAACTCCCGCCCTCCACCACCACCATCACTCCACCACTCCGCCTCATACCCAAAATTCGTCGGCTACGGGAGGCGTTGCTGGTTGCGCCCTCCCCCCACTCACCGCCCCGCCCCCCACATGTGAATGCAAAGTAAAACGAGGCGAAGGGACCGGCTCCCACAAGGCCCCGCGCTTAACTTCAAACGTGGGGCCTCGTGGTGTCGTGGTCTTGGTGTCTCAGGATTTCGAGGGCCTCTGGGTCTTCGTGTCTCTTTGTCTCGTGGTCTCATGGTCCTGTGGCCACAGGGCCTCTTGGTCTCAGAATCGCGTTGTTTCAGGGTCTTGTGGTCTCAGATTAAACTCAACTATTGATATTTTACCAGGTAAGGCCCAGGGCAATTGGCTCTTTTTCAAAAGCGACCTGGCTACAAATGATAGGTCAACGAAGTGGCTTATCACGTGCAAATCTATCCCAGCCAAATATTCTTAACGCATGTTTCTAAATGTGGAGGGAGCAGTGGGAGAACCCGAAGAAAAATCCACGCGACCCCGGGGAGAAAGAGACACGCAAACTTCAAATATACATCAGGCATCATGGTGGGGATCGAACCCACCACCTCCTGTATCGCAGGCGAGGGAGTTAACATCTCTTTGGACCTCACAGTCTCAGGATGTCACGAAGGCCGCTGCCCGAGTTCAGGCGCAGTGGAGGTGTCTGTCACGCGAGACCGGTGGCCTCGGTTTGTGTGGGAAGAGAGGGGCACGCGGCGCCACGACAGCCCCACCGGGCACTCGCCCTCGTCTCGCGTGTAAAGTCTGGGAGCGGTGGCGCAGCGGTTAGCGCACTGCAGTTCAAAATCTATAGATTCTCGCACACGACAAATAGGAGGGTAACAGCGAATCTTTGAAGCAGTCCTGAGCCCCCCCCCCCCCGAGGTCGACTTAGTCTGAAATGAGTACCTCGTGCAGTGTGTAAACATCGACACCTGGGGAGACAAAGGCGGTCGAGCGTGGTGTTGGCCACCCACCCCCTCATGCGGTGCCGGTTTCCATAGGTGCTCGCTAGCAGCACTTGCCCTAACAGTTAAAATCTATACGGGGGATCTATGTCTGTGTAGAGTATGTAATGACCAATCAACACGCATTTCAAGGTTTTATTTTCCCTCGCCTCAGAAGTCAAGCGTCAGCGGGGAGGGGGAAGCGGGTTCCCGCAAATTTTCGGAAGCATGGGTCCTTGGGGATCTCTGTTCTTCAGATTTGGAAGTTCCTGGTGCCTCGCGGGTTCCCGGGGGTCTCGAGTGCCCTGGTGTCTTAATCCCAGATTCCTGCTGATCCCAAGGCCTCCGTTTTGTTAAGTCTCCCGGCTCTCTGGGTTGGTGTCCCCGGGGTCGTGAGAGTCTCCGTAGGGGGTCGGGGCGCCGCTGGCCCCCTCGCCACTGCGTGCCGCCGCCGCCGCCGTGGCCCCGCGGTGACCCGCGTGGGGTCACGTGACGTGGCGACATGTACACGTGGTGGGGGGGCAGTTTACGCCGTGACCGGGGCTGTGAGAGGTTTTTGTATCGGGGGGGGGGGTAGTGGCGAGGAGGTCGCTGCTCTCTCCGCGACAGATGTTATTGCGATAGAGATCTACGGCTCCCGAGGGATGCCTTCGTCAGGCACCGCATTCCTTTCATAGGATCACTTCAAGATGAAACCAGCGAGTGCCTAAGGCTCAAGAAGCCAAACTAAAGCAGTTGAAGGTGCAGTGACAGGAGGTGGGCCGGGGCGCGAGTGGTGGGGGCGGTGGTGGCGCCGTGATGGATGCGGCCACGTGCTGCGCGGCGTCGTCTTTCCCGCTTTTGCTCCCTCACCGCGCCGAGCGACTTCACCTGCCGAGGGCAGAGGGAGGGAGGGAGGTCGGTGGCAGGTCGCCTGTACCCTGCCGCGCGTTACGGAACCGGTGGCTCGTGCATATGCAGAGCGCATGGAGGCCGCGTTCCCAATTACCAACCTGGGAAGGCATCGCCGAATCTGGACATCTGTGTGAAAAAGAGCTTAACACTTCATCGGATTCCTCCAGAATGAATACATATTCTGATTCTGATGCGTTTTCAGGAGGGCGCTGCTACGTGTGGGGGACGTTTGGCCGCCGATTCCACGAGCACGCGTGATTGGTTCTAATGTGGGAGGCAGCTAGGCCCCCCCCCTCCCCGAAAAAACCCCGCCCCCCACGCGTACACGTGGTGACGGGGCGATACTCAGCACCGACAGTCCAGACCGCCTCAATGTGCATTGCAGTTGTTGATCTGCATCAGCCATACTCGGCACTGCCGTTTCTTGGTCACACCACCACCACCACGCAGCCTCGCGCCTGCAACACCGACCAAACACTGGTGGCTGCACGTGCAAGCACCAGGCAGGCGTTCGTCGTGTCTGCTGGTGTTTTGAGATTTTACGAAAAATCCTCCATAGCCTCCCCAGCCCATTCTCCTGTCACCGTGACTACACCGCCACTCTAAATAACCCCACGATTTATCTCCACCACTATCATCTCATGTACAATTCTATAATTGCTCTAAAGCGCCTTGGAATAAGGGGCTATATAAATCAATATAAGATAAGATTTAGTCATACGAGGAATAGATTTAATTCGCATTATGCAATATGTACGGCAAAAACACATCACCGAGGTGATTTACCCCCACGGATAAGCTGTACTGATGACTCCTAATCTGGATGAACCTGATTTACATTCGCCTTGCCGATCTCCTACTACTCCCTGAATTAATCTTGCCACATTCTCGGCTGGCAGCCATCGAAAGTATATGTGCAGAATGTGAAACTGTTTTTAAACTAAACTTTTTTTAATTTGACCAGGTAAGGCCCACTGAGCTACGGAGCTTTTTTCCAGAAGCGACCTGGCCGCAAATGATAGTTCAACGAAGTGACTCATCACGTGGATATGCACAAAAGCTAAATACTTTATCGCGTGTTCTAAATGTGGAGGGAAACACCGGAGGACCCTGAGAAACATCCATGCGACCACGGGGAGAGAAACATGCGAACTCAAAATATACAGCAGGCGTCAGGGTCGGCATGGAACCCACAACCTCCTTGTATAACAGGCGAGGTAGTTAACATCTCCTAGCCACCGTGGCGCCCCTCCGAACTGCACGATCCCTTTTGGGCGCCTCGCCCACAGCACGAATTGGCTCCACGTGGTCGAGACGAATGATGGAGTGGCAGCCAAGTCAGCGGACAAGCCCGAACAGAAACGTCCACCAAAGAGACGGAGCGATGAAAGACAGCTGAATCGTTGCATCGCAACACCGTGCGTGATCGCGGCGGATAGGAAAGAAACCATCATCCAGCAGTGGATTGACCACGGCCGACGATTCGGTGTCAACATTTTCGTGGCCGCACCAGCATCGCCTTGTGGCTCCAGGATGAGGAGGCACCGAACCTCGTCCCGAGTCTTCTACTCTCTAGTGACGCGTGCAGTCGGATTATGTGAGTGATGGAATTGCGCCTGCAATTATCTACCAGACGAGCGCACGTGCCTTTACCGAAGGAACCAAGAAGATGAATCCCGCAGTCACGAAAGCTTCAAATCGAAATTTGAGCGCACGTAGTTTAAGGTATCGGCTTATCAAGAACATATCTGGGCCGAAGCCACGGAGTAAGTACCGTGCTGTTTCTGGTCTAGGCCAATAGAGTGATTATTCTTTGGTTATTTCGGTTAAGTCACGTCTAAAAATAAAATAATAAATTAAAATAATAGCGACGTTTCGATTGCAACACAAGCAATCATCATCAGGCATAAAAGAAATAACAATAAAAATCTAACTAAAAAACTATAGACAGACATAAGCAGACATACATCACAAGGACACACAGAGAGAGGACACATATCGGCACAGAGAGAGGGGTCGTTTCTGTGACGGTCCCTTAAATATAGAGAGGGGGGACGGAGAGAGGGAGGGGGCAGAGAAAATTAGCATATAATTCAATGGGGTAGCTATAGTACTGTATGTGTGTACGTTGAACTCCTTTCGCACAGCACCGTACGTAGCCGACCGTGCATATCGGAGGTGCGGGGGAAGGACAACAAACTAAACACACACAAACACAGTTCTAAACACAAAAAGCATAGTTTGAGTCAATGGAGTGAATATTTGGTATACTCATGTGGAGTAAATATCTGGTCTGGCCTACTGGGGTAAATCTATTGTATGTGTACATAGAGTGCGTATCTGGTATAGTCCAGCGCAGTAAAGAAATATCTGTCTGTGCTAATGGAGTCGTAAAAAAAAAACCGGCTGTATTCCCTTGAACTAAATATCCGGCTGGGGTCCGTGGAGAACAACGCTTCCCGCTCCCTCCCCCGAGCTCGTTTGAAGTGGTGCCTGGATCAAAGAATTCTGTTTCTCGTAATTAAAGTCGTCCCCATAGAGCCGACAGTGCACACGACCGCACCACGGATGGGGGCCCATGTTGTGTTGGACTTTCACGAAGAGCAAACTCCCCTACCTCTCGTCCATCGGCTACGAGGATGTGGAACCAGGCTCTGTGTGACCCCCCCTCTCCCACACAGCCACCCTCCCCCACCTTCCATCCAGAGGACCATACAGCTTGCCCCATACCCTCCCCCCCACCCGTGCCCCCGTGGTGACCTCGCAATGAACCACGTGTCGCGCGCTCATGGAGGATGTTGCGAGGTTGTTGTTAGGCCAGAGGGTTTTGTTGTTACCTCCAGATCTCAGGAACTGCTGTGTTATCAAATTAGCAGAGGTTTTATTGTTGATTGTTGTTTACTTGTGGAGAGGATTTCATCTTTCACAGAAAGTTGGAAGCAAATGAACAAATCATCATAAGCGCACTCGATCACGTTATATCTCGGAAGATTATCGGGGGTGAGCCTGGTTTACAACCCGGATGGGTGACCTGCACGGCTTGCCAGGTGTTGTAGCCGTAGGGCTGCAATGTATGACCAGGAGATGGCGGTGCTGAGTGTGGTGGCTTTTCTCCCGCACGAAGCCACGCTCATTAATTCATTGATTTGGCCACACGTCCCAATCAATGTAAGCAGGCCTGTGGACTTAAACACGTTCTAGTTAAACTTGAAGCGAGTTGTGTGTGTACGTGTTCGTTTACCCAACGCAGAGGAACGTTCCGACATAAAATGAGAGAGTCGTCAGACTTTCGTGTGAATAGTGAGCCCTTCCTTCGTCCATGCAGCGCGTCCCTCCGTCCACGAGTGTGGGAGATTATACTCCCCTTGAATAAGCCATCGCGTCTCTCTCTTTCTCTCCCCTCCCTCCCTTCCCCTCCCTATCAAGCACCTCGCACGTCTGCTGAGGACGAGGCGGGCGGGTTACGCCGAGTCGCGACCGAACACTACTATCACGCGCTCGCGTTATTTGCGCCGTTATTGTTTATAGGCGCGCGGTGCCCAAGCGCTCCGGCTCCTGTGAGCCGTAGGCGAATCTTCAGAATGCCCGCTATGAATCTTTAGCAATAGCAGAGCTTTAATAGAGAGCTTGTGCTGGTCAGCGCTGCACCTCGCGAAGAGTTAAACAGTTCTCTTTTCACAAAATCATCGTCGTGTTTAGTGGAATTGGTGGTGGCCCCTGGGGGCTGGCGCGGGTGGGGGGCGCTGGCTGAGCAAGCAGAGCTGTGGCAGTTAGCGTGGTGCAGGGGACGTTCAAGTATATCGTGCACACGTGGCTGCGAATTGTTGGCATCCGCAGATTTCCAAAAAAATATATAAACCGTCGGGCACTGACATCCGAACGAATGTAAATTCATTAACGGTGTCCCGACAGCGTGGCCCGGAAACAGCTGTGAGACCGACGGCGCACCTGTGTCAGCATGCCCGTGTCGCCGTCAAAACCTCCAACACCTGGCGGCGGCCCCGTGACACCCGTGGGCTCGTGTTTCGTGCGAACCCGGGAGGGCGACGAGACGTGTTAGCCAAAGAGAGAAAGGGGGGAGAAAAAAAGCCGACCGCTCACAGAAGCGTCAACAAAGCAGCGGCGGTCACAACAACAAACGTCACGGGGCGCGAAAACAACAGCGGCACCGAGAATGAAACACGCGGCGCGCGAGGGTGCGAAATGCGCCTCCGCCGCGGGGTCAGGCGAGAACCCGCGGCTCCCGCGCCTCGCTCGCCGGGCCCGCGTGGCGGCTCGCGGGAGCCGTGGGAGCCGCTTCATTCCCGTGGAAGGGGTGGGTGGGGGGGGTGGGAGAGGTTTGGGCTTTGCGATCCTCTCGAGATCGAAGCGAGATCTGCACGAGCGCCGCACTCCGTTGTTGGCGCTCTCGCCGCTGTTTCGTGTTTGTCGGTGGCCGCCCCCGTGGGAGAGTTCCTCGCAAACTCCTCGTTGTCCTCTCGCCGCCCGCTACCGCCGCCCGCACGCGCCGTGCAGCCGCGCGACTTCTCTGTAATTGAAGCCGGCGCTGAACACTCCGTGAGTCGGGTTTCAGCCGCGACCCACCGCGTGATTGACGCCGCGCCTGAGCGTGGCAGGGGGAGGAGGAGAGAGCGGCCGGGCTGGGTTGGGGCCGGGGGGGGGGGTTGTTGTTGGGCGGGGGCTTGGGGTTCAGGGGTTGGAGGGTCGGGCTGGGATTCGGGGGAGAGGGTGAGGCGAGCTGCGTTGTGTTCCGCGTAAAGGTGGATGGCAAGTGATGATTTATGGTGTCTGACTGGTGGGGTTACTCCGCTTAGGATGAAGCTAATTGTAAAGGTGAGATTTATGGATGCTGAGGGTTATGAATGCGCATCGGGATGGGGTTGAACACACGGATAAGTCAGCGTTATGGATAATGAGGCAGGGGTTCTGGATGTAACATGAGTTGGAGTTATGTGATTATGTCCAGGGCAAAGTCAGGGTTAGGAATTAGGTCAAATGAGACGGGAGTTAGGAATTGCAATGCGAGTTAGGGTTGGTGCGTGGTGATGGTGAAGGGGTCGTGTGATGTGTGATGGTTTTGTATTACAGCAAGGGCTGGTGATGGTGATATGTGCGGGGCTGGGAGACGGGGGCTAGGGACGGAGTTGTGTCAGCGATGGCTTAGAGGTGACTTGTGTAGACGTGGCTCTGAACTTACTTGGAGCTGGAATACAGTATGTACACGCGGGCATTTGTGAAAGAGCTTCATAGCTCATCGGATTCCTCCAGTATAAATATTCTGGATCTTGTTGTCCGTGTCTTGCCATGGATGTTAGCCGGCTCGTGGATAGACTGCGCGTCCGTACGGACACCAGAGGTTTAATTGGACCCCCTGCATACCACACCCAGTATACTCCTCGCGTCCACCCTACCAGCGATGCGGGTTGGGGAATACCTCGTGAGCACCCAGTAAACATGTCTAACCAATCATATAGGGGTGGCTCCCACGTTCACATCCTCAATGTTACAACTCCACGAGCGTGATGAGACAGAACAGACTTTGGGAGGTCAGGTGTCAAATGTACAACGAAGTGCTGGATCTGGCACCAGGAAGGAAGCGGTTGCGATTCGTGGTGACAGACATCAACGACATCGCTGCGATGACCTGCTGACCTTGAACTTGGGGGTATCACCAAGCACCGCGCGGGGCTGTCTCTCAATTGGGGGGCACGGGGAGCTGATGGGGTGAGTTGGCGGCGGGCAATTCACTAGTGGCGGTGGGGGGCACGTGTGATGCCAAGCCCCCGGCAGTTCGACACGCAGCTGGTTCACGTGTGCTGCTTACGCGCGTGCCGTGTACACGCGGCCCCCGTACAAGAATGTTCCCTTTTTAAACGACGCGCAGCGCCAGGCCTCGGCGTGGCCCTGGCGTGGGAGCGGCGAGCGTGGGGCGCATCACGTGCCAGGGCCGCGGTTTGACCCGCACGCCTCGAGCCCCCCCCCACTCCGATCGTAAATCTCCTAGACACCGCCGCCTCCTCCTCCTCCCGGCTCAATCTCCACCCACACTCTCATCCTCCTTCTCCCCACGCCTCCCCCGTCTCCCCACAGCCTCCTCCACCCCCTACCCCCCAAACACGCTGAGATGCCTCCAGAAGAAACCAACGACGGCGCGCACTGTCGCGACTCCTGACGCGTCCGCGGACCACGCCATGGGTTCCGTGCGGCGGCAAACGCGAAGCCCTCGCCGCCCCCCCCAACCCTCTCCGTCCATCCCGGGGCCGTGCCGGGCAGGGTCGACCCCCCGCGATGCTGGCGAACGCCGCGGTTTCGTTATTAAACGGCTGGCCGAGCCGCCCTCGTGAACGTTGGACGCACGCGCGCGCGCGCTGCCCCGCTCGAGAACCTGCGGTACAGTGCATTATAACCGGGAGAGTGTTTAAGGTGACGCCGATCTGACGTTGAGAAACGGCCGGGTTCATTCGGGCTGACAGCGCAAATAGACGACGCCGACACGGGGACGCGGCTCGCCGCGAGCGGCAGGAGCGGCAGCAGCAGCAGCCTCCACCGCCTCCTCCTCCACCTCCTGCCGCTCATCGCAGCGTCCCACCCGCCCCCACCCCGCGTCTATTACCTCCCCTCTCCTTCCCTCACACACCCCTCAACCCCGCCACAACTCCCTGAGGTCCCACGATCTGGAATCGAACCGGGGATGCCAAGCTTCCCGAGATGTCTTTGCGCTGCGGGTGACTCTGGTGCGGTGGTGGGGGGGTGCCCGGTGCCCTCTTGGTCGCCCATCGAATAGAAGGCGGCTCGAGAGAGGGGCCGAGCCGCACACGCACGCGCGCTCTTGCCGGGCACATTTTTTTTTTCCACGTTCAGGCCTGTTTCTAATAAAGAAGCCGTTAAAAGTGTGATTAATCTTCCACAGAAAGCAGCCGGGACTCCGGGCCAAAATCTCCAAGGCAACTGGCGGGCCGGGCGCCATCTTAGCGAATATTTCTCGCGGCGTGGTGCGTGAGAAGCGGAGATAACTCTTCGCCTGGGAGTGGTTTATGGAGGCCCTCATAAATAACGGCCTACCCTTTGGTGCCTGTAGTTTGCATTAAATCATTCGCCAGCCCTCAGTATTGACACCAGAGGTTGTGGATGGAGGGAAATGCAGTCGCATTTATCAGAGGCTTTTTTTTTCCCCCGGCCCATAAATCAGCCAAAATGGCAGCCGGGCTGTCAGGAAAGTCCTTGAAACAGAGCCGAGAGGAGAGAGGGTGCGGCGGGACAGCGGATGAAAGATGAGGGGCGCGCGGCGCGCACCCCGCACCAATCACTCTCCCCATTCCCCCGCTCTCCTCTCCAAGCTCAGCTCCCACCGTGCCCCCCCCACCCACCCACCCTTTACCCCCATTCCTTCCCCCACCACCACCACCGGCGCACGAGCCAGCCAGTCCCATTAGGCAGATCCAGCCCGACCACTCCACTCCTCCTCTGCGCTGTCTCTCCCCCCCCTCTCTCTCTTCCAGGGCTGTGCCCTGCCGAGAGGCGGGCCCTCGTCCGGACGCGATAAGGCGGGAGATGGAGAGGCCGTGGCCACAAGTGTTTATTTCCGGCCCAATCCATCAGCGCGTCTTCGCCGCGCCGCTCATATCTTCGCCGGGCCGCGGCCGGGGAGCGGCGGCGTCAGGGCCGGACGGCTGAGGATTGATTTGCAGCTGTGTCGGGCATCCATCACGGATATTAACTCCTTACTGATCTGTCCTGTCGGGTTACACGTAATGGATTGGGAGCTCCGCGCTCTCTTTGCCCCACTCATCAAATTTCCCTTTCCTTCCAAATCTCTCTCTCGCTCATCCTCCACGCTCCCTCTGTGTCTCTCCGTTTCTCGGCGTCTTTCCTCCTGCGTGTGCAAACACCTAAATGTGAACACGAAAGACAAAGATCCCACCCCACCCCGTACAGACTGAACAGAGTTTTGGGGCAAGTGCCGTTGACGAGTAGCACGAGGCGATGTTGACACACCGCACCAGGTACTCATTTGATGCCGAGTCAACCTAGGAGAGGCCCAGCAACCGATTCAGATATTCGCCACTGTTTTTGGTCGTGAGCGGGATTTGAATTCGGGTCGCCGGGTTCGTAGCGCAGTGCGCTCACCACCGTATCACCGCATGTAACACACACGCGCGCACATGTATAAACGCACACGAGTATGCACACACGCCCACGCACAGTGTGATGCATCAATATTCATGCATACAACAGCCGTTAATCGCCACTAAGTGACGGTGACGTCTTAACAGCTTTTGTGCCAGAGTAGGTGCACAGCTTACACGTTCACGTACACAGATGTACGCACAAAGACAAAAAAGACAAAAGTATTCCGATAGCCGTACAGACTGGTGGGGCAAGTGTTGTTCCAGCGAGCACCGAAAATAAAGTCTGGCACTGCTCACGGGAGGGAATGGTGGTGTAGCCAGCACCACGCCCGGCCGCCTTTATCTCCCCAAGTGCTGATTATGACACACCGCACCACGTAGTTTTAAGGCTGAGTCGACCTAGGGCATTTCCAGAACTGTTCATATAATTGCGTGGGGAACCGGCCCTGGGCCTCCCCTATGTCAAAGACTAAGATTCCCCGTATAGACACAACACACTTTTGAGGCAGCTGTTAGCGAGCACCTATGAAGGGCAGGGAAGCACACGAGGGGGTGGGTGGCCAGCACCACGCCCGGCCGCTTTTGTCTCCCTATTGGCGATGTTTACACACCGCACCAGGTACTCATGTGAGTAGGAGAGGCCCGGGACCGCATCAGATAATCGACACCGGTGTTGGCTGTGAGCATAAATCGAACTCGGGTCGCCGGGTTCATAACGCAGCGCGCTAACCACTGCGCCACCGCTCCCCTAGGCCAAGCGCACACACACGTTCACCCCACGGAGTACACAACACACCACCACCACGTAAGTACATCCCGATAGCCCCCCCCCTCTCTCTCCCCCGAACTGCTCAAAGCCCCCCCCCCCCCACCGGCAGAAGCCGCTCATCCCGGCACCGCGTGCACGAGGAGCGCGCGCGCGCGCCCTGCCCGTGCCCGCGCGCGCGGGTTCGTATTAATAGAAGCCGTTTAATGAACGTCACTTGTTGGTTGGCGGTGTTTATGGAGCGAAACTTTAGCGACGGCCTTCGGCGACAGTTGCACGCGCGCGCCTCCCAGGCGGGAATCGCGGGCGGGGAAGACGCGGCCGAAGGCGGGGGGTGTGGAGGGGGAGGGGAGCGGGGGGGCTGTCGGTGGGGTGGGTGGGGGGGGCGAATGGGGAGATGTGGGTGGGGGGGGGGTGCCGGCAGCGCAAGGGGAATGCGGGTGACCCCCATCAGTTTGACCTCATTTTCAGCTTTAAGACGCCGTGTTGTGATACACGCTTGCTTGGTAATGCTCGTTTTCGCCGTTATTGTTCACTGAGATTTTCTCGATTGGAAAGTTGTTAGGCGAAGCGACATCTCGAGGCGGCAACCTTGAATTGGGCCGCGTATTGCCCGCCCGCCCGCGTGTGTGTGTGTGTGTCCGCCCGCCCGCGTGTGCGCGTGTGTGTGCGCGTGTGTGTGCGCGTGTGAAGGTGCAGGGGTGAGCGGCGCAGGAGAGAGTCTTTCTCCAGGCCCAGCCGTCTGTGTAAAACATGCAGATTGATTTGACGCCTCCCCTTTGTGCTAGCCCACTTTTATTTTGTGTTCCGACGGAGCCTGTGTTACTCAAAATTCAGATCATTACCCCTGTCAGAAGGCAAATAGCGGCGTAATCACAGCGCTATCAGATGAACAGAGCGCTTGTTGGGAGTAAATAGGGAGAGTGAATGGCCGTGACAGTGTAATTTATGGTGTTCCATAAGGGCGGCCAGGCAGGCGAGCTCATTTGTGTGGGATTAGGTTGTTTGTCTTGGCCCTGTCGGAGCAGACACGCAAGCCGAGGCCATTTTCACATTTCACTTTCCAACCGGCCCCGTGAGGGCTGAAATTGATTGGGACTTCACAGGGTGAAATTACTGCAATAACTTTACAGAAACAACAATTACTGAATCATACATTTATCAGGGCGCGGGCGACCGCGCAATACAGCCCGAGCGAGCCGCGTGCGCGCTCCCGCCCGCACGCGCCCGCACGCCCGCGCGCCCTCCCCGGCTGCCGCGTCGCCTCCTAGCGCCGCCGCCGCCGTCACCGCCGCCTTGTTTACGCGTCGCGATTGATTGAGGCGGAGAGGTGCGAGAGCCGCGCCTCCTCCTCCTCCTCCTCCTCTCGCGCCTCGCGCGGATCGAGACGCCGCTGTCCGTGCACGTAATTACCCCGCCGCGCGCGCCCATCACGCGGCGGGGCGATGGGTGTAGGGGGATCGCGAGGTGTTTGGGGGGTAGTTAGTAGGGGGTTGTGGGGGGATCTGGGGAGACAGGCCTTGTCTGCTCCGTGGTCAGCATCAGCACCGATACGTCGACAACGGCTGCCCCCCCCCCACCACCACCCCACTCGCCGATCCGCAGCAGCTTGCATAATAAGCAACATGGCCCGTCTTATCAGCAGTAGTGGCAACAGCAGCAAGCACGGGCTTGGCGATAGAGTTCATGCCACGAGGTTAACGTGATGGGGGCTCGTCGCGCTCGACTCAAAATTGTGGATTTCTTGGAGGCTATGAGGTGTTCGGTCGAGCTGGTCAAGTCGAGAAAGTCCACGTGGTGGAGGCAAGGGGGAACCCAAGGCGGGCAGCCAAGGGCGAGCAATGCTCCCACCCAGGTCGTGGGGATCCCACAGGGGTCAGTGGCTCTGTGCAGTTGCACGGTTGCGAACACAACGCTTGTCGCGTCGCGTTTAAAGTGCGGGGGGGGGTGTGTGGATTGGGAATGCGTCATCGCGTGCTCACGATCGCCTCTCACTCCCGCCGATCGACCCTCGTGAGCTTCGTTTTGGTGACAATGTGACGGCTTCGAATGGAATCTGACGGTGACTGAGCGCCGACGGAGCGACTTTGCACGCGGTCCGGAGAGTTGCATCGCGTTTCGTCTCCGTGTTGAAGCGGCCACTGTGAGTCAGTGGCCGAGCGTGGTGCGGTTGGCATGGGCCCTGGTTCAAGGAGTGTAAATGGGCAAGCCCTGTCCTAATTTCACCACCTCCTTTTGTATGTCCTGTGCCTGGGTCACTTCATAGCTGCGCCACTGCTTGTGGCGATACACTCTGGCGCTGATGCTGCTGATGCTGCTGAGAATTCAGCAGAGCCCCCCCAATCCCAAACCCGAACGTGAATTATATCCGTCCCCTTGCGCCTATGCTCGGTTATGTCGCGACCGAATATCAATTCACCCAATGGTAGGTTTTTACCCTTTTAACTGGTACAAAACTGACACCTTTATTCAAGGCATCATGTTTGCAATGACCACAACACAAGTAGTCAATAAAGCAAACAAAAAGAAGCAACTCTGATAAGGATAATAATATGCACTGTCCTTGAAGTTGATTGGCCCACACCCGAGACGGCTTTCTTTAGAGCCTAGTCCCCATTGGTGTAGGGCCAGATGACACCAGAAGGCGTACAACTCAAAAACAGTGCAATATCAGAGTATTGAGAGTTCGGGGTAAACATTTACACTATGAGATCTCTTTTACCAGTGGCAAAATATAATGGTAGGTTTTTACCCTTTTAACTGGTACAAAACTGACACCTTTATTCAAGGCATCATGTTTGCAATGACCACAACACAAGTAGTCAATAAAGCAAACAAAAAGAAGCAACTCTGATAAGGATAATAATATGCACTGTCCTTGAAGTTGATTGGCCCACACCCGAGACGGCTTTCTTTAGAGCCTAGTCCCCATTGGTGTAGGGCCAGATGACACCAGAAGGCGTACAACTCAAAAACAGTGCAATATCAGAGTATTGAGAGTTCGGGGTAAACATTTACACTATGAGATCTCTTTTACCAGTGGCAAAATATAATGGTAGGTTTTTACCCTTTTAACTGGTACAAAACTGACACCTTTATTCAAGGCATCATGTTTGCAATGACCACAACACAAGTAGTCAATAAAGCAAACAAAAAGAAGCAACTCTGATAAGGATAATAATATGCACTGTCCTTGAAGTTGATTGGCCCACACCCGAGACGGCTTTCTTTAGAGCCTAGTCCCCATTGGTGTAGGGCCAGATGACACCAGAAGGCGTACAACTCAAAAACAGTGCAATATCAGAGTATTGAGAGTTCGGGGTAAACATTTACACTATGAGATCTCTTTTACCAGTGGCAAAATATAATGGTAGGTTTTTACCCTTTTAACTGGTACAAAACTGACACCTTTATTCAAGGCATCATGTTTGCTACTTGTGTTGTGGTCATTGCAAACATGATGCCTTGAATAAAGGTGTCAGTTTTGTACCAGTTAAAAGGGTAAAAACCTACCATTATATTTTGCCACTGGTAAAAGAGATCTCATAGTGTAAATGTTTACCCCGAACTCTCAATACTCTGATATTGCACTGTTTTTGAGTTGTACGCCTTCTGGTGTCATCTGGCCCTACACCAATGGGGACTAGGCTCTAAAGAAAGCCGTCTCGGGTGTGGGCCAATCAACTTCAAGGACAGTGCATATTATTATCCTTATCAGAGTTGCTTCTTTTTGTTTGCTTTATTGACTACTTGTGTTGTGGTCATTGCAAACATGATGCCTTGAATAAAGGTGTCAGTTTTGTACCAGTTAAAAGGGTAAAAACCTACCATTATATTTTGCCACTGGTAAAAGAGATCTCATAGTGTAAATGTTTACCCCGAACTCTCAATACTCTGATATTGCACTGTTTTTGAGTTGTACGCCTTCTGGTGTCATCTGGCCCTACACCAATGGGGACTAGGCTCTAAAGAAAGCCGTCTCGGGTGTGGGCCAATCAACTTCAAGGACAGTGCATATTATTATCCTTATCAGAGTTGCTTCTTTTTGTTTGCTTTATTGACTACTTGTGTTGTGGTCATTGCAAACATGATGCCTTGAATAAAGGTGTCAGTTTTGTACCAGTTAAAAGGGTAAAAACCTACCATTATATTTTGCCACTGGTAAAAGAGATCTCATAGTATCAATTCACCCATTAAAGTCGTCACGGCACCCCCCACCCGCCCCGCACCAAAAATAATCTGATTGGCCTCCGCAGTTTTTTTTTACAACAGCGTCACAATGGACCACGTGGCGTGCGCGGGTAACTCGTCCATGATGTTTAGGTGAGAGGAGTTTGAGTTAGGAGGGTGGTGATCCCAGCGCACGTGAGTTCGATACCTATCCACGACTAACATCGGTGGCGAGTGATAGCTGAACCAGTCCAGTGCAATTCCCCTCGTCACCAAAGCGCACTGACGGGCCTGGTAGAACGTGTCCCATGACCGAAAAGCGCTGTAGGGAGGAGGCCTCCGTCCAGCAGTGGATATCTAAAGGCTGTGTTCATGATATTTGATATTAGGTGAGAAGGGGTAGTAAAGGAGGGTCGACGCGGAACCGAGTGTGTGGGGTCGTTACCGCGGGAGACCGTGAACACGTGTGGGTCGATGGTGTACACGTGTGTGTCTGTGTGTGAAAGGCGTACACGTGTTTGTTGATGGTGTCCACGTGGTTGGAGATGGCCGTGGCACGGTTGTCTGGCCGCCCGCCCGCTCGGGGTGGTGGTGGGTGGGAGTGGTTGGTGGTGGGAGTGGGTAGTGGTGGTGATGGTGGTAGTGGGTGGTGGTGGTGTTAGTGGGTGATGGTGGTGGTGACAGTGGGTGGTGGTGGTGGTGGTGATAGTGGCAGTGGGTGGTGGGGGTCGGATTTCTGAGACAAGAGAGCTGGGATATGTAGGCGGCGTGCACTATCGCGCGTGTGCACGCACGTCCACACGCACGCGCGCGTGAGCCCCGCGTGTTTGCGAAAGAAAGCCCCCCTGCCCCGCCCCCCCCACTTTTTTAATTTCTTGGCAGAGACAAGCGAGTTTCTAAAAGCGCAGCATCATTTGTCATACGAGTCAGCCTTATTATGTCAAGCATTTCATTACTGCTCAATAAATATGGAATAAATTTAAAGCACATGGAGTGAAGGTTTGAGTGTGGCAGACATACGATTCAGGCCTTTGGAGGGTCCGGGCCTCGCAATCCTTTGGGGGACGCTGAAAGTTAAAAATAATGAACGCATGCGCCAGCTGCTGACAGCCCTTGTAAATATCGTGCACGTCCCGCGCTGACGAGGACCCAAGCCCGCGCCCCGCGCACACCCGCGCCCCGCGCCGCTTTCAGGATGTTTTTAATTAAAGGCAGCGTGGCTTTGGCACCATCAAAAAAACCATATATAAAGTAAATGTTTGTAGCGTGTTTTCCTTTCTTCGTATTCTCCTCTTTGGGTCTTTGTTTCTTCTCGTTTTTTTCTCTCCCCTGCTCGCTGTGCCCACCATGACCAACGGTGGGCCGCGCGTGCGCGCGCGAGTGACTTTTTCCCCCTTTTCTTCTTCTTTTGTATTTGGTGTCGTCAGGAGGAGAACGCGAAACTATAAACGCGCGTGTGGAGTCGCGGTCGTAGAAGTAGTAGCCGCGTGTGCGCGCGCGCGCGTGAGTGAGTGTGTCGGTGCGTTTGTGGAACGCGACCAGAGGCAAAGAGGAGGAGGGCTGTTTGTTCCAGCGGTAGGAGGCAGAGGCGGCCCGAAGCCACGTTCTGAGCGTGGCCCCGCCGTTGATTTACGCGTGGATTGAAGGCGCCTCCCGCAAAGTCTCCGTCGCGCGCGCCCAGCGCCGAGGCTGCTGAGCGTGATGCATCTCCCACAGCTGCTGCGTGGTTTCGCGCTGACAGTGACATATTAGTTATGCTGCCTTCTGCAATCTGATGTGTTTAAATTTGCCACCTTGTTAAGGTTTGATTAATGTGATTCCATTTCACCAAAGTAATTGGCTTGGCCTGTTGTAGAAAATAATTACCATCTTCAGAGAACAAATGCTAGATCATGCTAATGAGCCAAGGAGCGGGCGGAATTGATGGTAGGAGCCGACAGTTATTAATGAGTGTCATTATGGTGAAGAGATGAGTATGAATCAGGAAGAGGAGCGCGCTGCGACACGGAGTGACGCGGCGCAGAAACGCGCGAAGGCGTCGGAGGCGGACATCGCGCGCCCCGCGTCGCTTTTGTCTCCGCGTGCACGCGCGCTCGCCACCCGTGCACACGCGCGCGCGCCACCCGTGCACACGTGCGCGCGCACACACGGTTTATAGTGTAGCGGTGAGCTCACTGAGCCACGGACCCGCCCAGCCGAGCTGGATTCCCGTTCACGGCCAACACCAGTGACAATTTATCTGAACCAGTCCTGTGCCTCACTTATGTCGTCTCAGCCTTGAACACGTGCCTGGTGCGGCTTACAAACATCGCCGTGAAGGAAACCAAGGTGGGCGGGCGTGATGCTGGCTACCCCATCTCCTCGTGTACAGTGCAGGCCTCCATATTTGCCGCTCGCTAAAAGCACTTGCCCAAAACTGTTGAGGCTATAGGGGGGATTTTTGTCTTATATTTGTGTGCGCGTGCGTTTTTGGCCGAAATGCCAGGGGGAATCTGGGACCTCCGTTGACTTGGAAACGAGTGAGGCCCACGCTGTGCCCGTGGCACCATGTGCTGACTGCGACTTTTGAGTCGGTGTCTTGGCCCAGTATCTTGGGAGGGTGCCATTGCTCTGTCTTTGGGTATCATCTTGAGTTCGTGTCTTGGGTCAGTGTCACTGGCCAGCCACTGAGGTCGCTGTATCTTGGGTCTCTCTTTTGGGTCAGCCCTAAGTCGGCATGATTTTAGGGATTACCTTGATACATTTTTCGATGTCGCTGTCCTACGTCATGCACTTGGGTCAGGATGTCTCTTAACAGTGTCTTGAGTCATTAGCGCCAATAACAACCATTTTTATTTTGTCAGGTAAGGCCCACTTCGCTTTTTTTTCACAAGGCCCACTTAGCTATGTAGCTTTTTTTCACAAGCGACCTGGCCACAAATTGTAGTCCAATAAAGTGGCTTATCGTGTTTCTAAATGTGGAGAGCAAAACCAGAGGACACAGAGAATATCCACGCGACCACGGGGAGAACATGCAACCTCTAAATATATAGCAGACGTCATGATGGGATCGAACCCACGACCTCCTGTATACAAGGCGAGGTAGTTAACATCTCGCCACCGCGGCGTCATCGTCTGGGGGTCAGACTTTCTTGGGCTATCGCCCTGCGGTCAGCGTGCGGCGGGGGTCACGACATATTTGGCCACCTTCTTTGATTACTGTCCTGGCTAAGTATTATGCATGTAAGTGGTCAATGTATTGGATCAGTCGTGTCGTTGGTCATTCGATCCTGGGTTGATACATCATGGGTCACACTATCCTGGATCGTGGTCCCGGTGGTGCTTGGTCCCGTGGTCACGAGCGCTCCGTTCTTCTGTCGGCATCGAGAGAGCTACTGCCGAGCTGTGGCTGAACCGCGCTTCGCCGTGGCCCCCGAGTCGGAGAGTAATTAGGGCGGTAAGCGATAGCGTGCGCCTTAATGTGCAAATGTGTTGCTCTGCGGGGAATAACTTTCCTGAAAGTAAACTGCAAAGTAAAGCTCGCGCGTTTGTGTTGCAAAGCCTAGGGGGTGCGGGGTGGGAGGAAGTGGAGAGGAGAGGGAGGGGAGGAGGACGTCTCTTCTCCATTCCGTAGGAGCCGCCTCTCTTGACTCTCACCAGGGGTCCGAACTCATCCCAACAGCGGCTCGACAGCGCGCGTGAGTGGCGCTGACATCAGTTCGCGCGCTGCTTCAGATTTGTGGGGCCCGATCCACGTTTTTAAAAAAAATAATTGCCGAATGTTCCATATTTTTCTTCCGATTTTTTTTTCATGGCAAACATTCGCGATGAGATTCCGCCGTTTCGTCAACACGTGAACCTGACCTCCTTAAGTGTCCGTCAAGTCGCGATGTATGGGGTTAACATCGTCGCATTATCGGTTTTCCAAGTTAATGATGAGACACGCATGGATTCGCGCTCGAAAGATTATATTTTTGATTAGATTTTTCTATTCTACCTTATAGGTTCGCGTGAGTCCGACACACTCTGAGAGAGCGATACGTAAAAAAGACTATCGATTATTTAATCGAATCGCGACTTATTTACTCGCTTTGGTGAATCGTTATAACCTTCCCTCCGCCCGTCTGTTTGACTTTTCTCGCACATTGACAACACTGCCTGTTATTGAGCGCCACAGCCACTGCATGGCCACTCAACGAGTCCGTGGCACAGCAACAAAGAGTGTGCACCTCGGAAAGCCTTCTTACTCCTCCTCTTCCTCGTCCCTCCATCCTCCCCCCTCCCCATGTCCGAGTCGCCCTCGTGACCCGGGAATGACCGCTGGGGTCTCCTCGTGACCCCGCGCCCCGCGTCGTGACCTGGCTACTGCTGTGGGCGGGGTCACGGGGAGGACAGCGGCGGTGGGGGGGGTGAGATCTCGAGTGCGAATAAACAGTGGTGGTGGTGGGGAGGCCCGGGAGAAGAGGAGGAGGAGGGGTGGTGGAGGTGGGGGGGTTCTCACAGTTGGGCGCCTGGGTACGGGAGCTTTCATCTCGACATCAGACTGAGCGATCGCGTGTGATGAATGGGAGCCCGCCGCGCTAATGGATGGCTCGCTACAGATGCTGCCTCGCTGCTGTTTGCCCCTGCAAACAAGAAGTAGGGAAGTGGTGATGGTGGTGGGGTGGGGGGCAGCAGTCGCCCCCCCCACCGCCTCGTGATAAATGATCCATCTGATGGCGCCGTCAAGAAACTTTCTCTTAAGTTGCGCCGCTTTAAATGACGCATTAAGCGAAAATTATTTGTTTAACGTGTTTCTTGTGCAGCCAGCGGGCACCGAAGCATCCAGCTGCAGCCTGCATGACTGCCCCCCCCCAACCCCCCCCCCCCCCCCACATAACGGAGCGGTGTCCAAGCGCTCCAACACAGGCCCCCTCTCGCTCGTCCAGTGGGTTCCTGTTTCAAACGCCACGTGCTGTGCTCTCATCCACTCCGCGCCGCTTGCAGCAGGGGCCCTGGTTCCCGGGGAGGTATTGGTCCCCCTCGTATTGTGGAGTCGCTGAGTCGCGGGATGGGTCCTCCCCCCCCCCCCATTCTCCCACCACCCTCCCCACCGCTTGCCACCACTCTCACCTCTGCCAACTTTCGCCCCCCCGCCCTGCCAACTCCTCCCCCATAAAACCTCTGCTCCCCACCACTGTCCCCCCAAAACCAAGACCATTGCCTGATCCATAACAAATGCGCGCGTTACTCGCGAAGGGCGCAGCGCAGTGTGGAATGTGTGGAGCCGGCAAAAATCCACGACCGCTCGCTGGCACCGGACTCTGGCGTGCAAATGTGCGGATAATTATGGAGCCTGCAGAGCGAGTAGAGGGACACAGTGTTTTGCTTGGGAAGAGTGAGTTTGGTTGTGGTGGTGGGGAGAGAGGGGAGGGGGGAGGAGAGAGGAGGGGTGTGTGGGTGGAGATGAGGGAGGCGTGTTTTGAAAGGAGGGGACCGTGCCAAGACCGCGGCTTTCATCCCACTGGCAGGGCCGCGCGAAGCTGTAATTTAGCAAACATTTTCAAACTTAAAAAAAATCGGCTTGGAAAGCTCTGGTCTTCCTCCAAGGTTACCACCCCGTGGCTTCACCTGCAGCCCACATGCCCGCGCGCCCTGTGCCCCCCCTCCCCCCTCCCACTTTACCCACGTGTATACATACGCACGATGCACCCCCCCCCCCTCGCCACGTGCACGCATGTACATCCTTCGACCTACATGGAAGGTTCGCCGTACGCACTACATGCACGCACATCACGCATACCACAAACATTACGGAAGACGAAGATCCCCCGTATAGCCGAAATAGACTTGGAGCAAGTGCTGTTGGCGAGCACATATGAAGGCTGGCACGACACACGATGAGTTTTGTGGCCAATACCACGCTCGGCCGCCTTTGTCTCCCTAGTGGCGATGTTTACACATCCCACTAGATACTCATTTGAGGCTGAGTCCAAACCCAACAAACACACACACTCCACACACACATACACACACCCCACACACACACCCTTCGCACTACAAACACTCTCCCACACACACACACTCCGCACCCCACACACACACCCCACACACACATACCCCACACACACACACCCCACACACAAACCCCACACACACACACCCCACATACACACACACCCCACACACACACCCCACATACACACACCCCATGCTCTGTTTACCGCTCACTCGGCTGTAGCTCAGAGTCCCCATTGGCTTGGAACAATTTAATTATAATCTTTAGCCACCGCGCGCATTCGCAATTACCGGCATTAAAGGCAAATAATAATTATAATAGAATCAATTAATAACAAGATTCAGCTCTGTGCTCCCCGTGCGGGAACGATCGCTGACTCCTTCGTGACATCGCGGCTCGTGGGAACGCGATGCAGATCGAGTCGCGGTTCTCATCGCGATGTCGATCATTGCACACTCCTTTGTCAGCGTCACTCCACTGCTGGATGAAGGCGTACAAAATGCGATGTCCGTTACGGCTGGTGTTGGTCAAATAGGGAGGGGCTGAGCGTACTTCACCACGCTGGTCAGTGCGGGGTTGTTGGAGAACGGGAAGGAACGGACGTAGCGTGCATAGTACAGCACAACAATTGGTGTCACTGCATGTCCAAGCGCGCAGGCCCCCCGCAGCCCACAGCGACTCGTGCGCGGCGGTCACCCATCCAAGCACTATCCAGGCTCAACGCCTGCTTAGCCGCCGAGGTTACGTATCGACTCTGGAATTACGTCGCGATTTAGCAGAGAGCAGGAAGCGATGGCGAGGTGGGGTGGCATAGACAGCTCTCACTGGCTGTCACGAGCTCTTTGAGATGCACGACTTAACGTGCATAGCCACGCTGTCAATTCGCTGCTGGATGAAACGTTTTCCCGAAACCGTGGTGGGTCCCTGGGGGGTGGGGGGGGGGGGGCTGTTTGACCATACTTCACCACGCCTGTCACTGCGCGTCTGGTGAACGGGATGAACTAGAGGAGCATCGAGGTTCGGGTAGACACGAAGTGAGTCAGACCGACGGAGACAAAGTCACGACAACGATGCGAGATGGTGACCTAAGACGCAGAGTCGTTGGAAACCTCGGACTCCCGGAGCTTTCGACGGGCACCCGTACCCCGGGGGGAGTTAAGTTGAGTGGAGTCGTATAGGGGTCCCAGTTGGGCCCCCCTGAGTTTGGGAGTAGGGGTTCCTCTAGAACGGCTGGGATGGTCCGGCGGTGGGGGGGGGGGGCAGTTGAATGACGTGGGCTGCCCGTTTGGATCGAACCAGCCCCATCTCCCACCCTCTCTCCCTTCCCTCTCGCTCACACCACAACCCCCTCACCTCCCTCCTCCTCCGTCACTCCCCCCCCCCACCTCCCCGTCCACCGCTCCCTCCCCGGTGTTTCATATTTCTGTTGATGGTGTCCAAAGGCATTAGCAGCAGTGCCATGATCCGACCGAACCGTTGCGGCGGCGGCGGCGGCCAGAGTGTGGAGTGACAGCCCAGCGAGTAGCGGGTAGCGGGTAGCGTTACACAGACAGCGTGGAAGAGCGCGGCGCTCATGTCGCGCCGCCAAGGGTTGGGGTTCTCATCACGATGACGCCGCCGCCGCACGCCGGCCATATTTTGTTGTTGTTACAAATAGTTTTTTGTTGTTGTTACAAATAGCTTTTTTTTAGTTGTCTGCAAAGCCGCGAGTGGCTGAGGCAGCAGCAGCAGCAGCGAGTGAGCGAGTTTGACAGATCGACACGGAACTCGACGCGCACCTGGGCTTGGCTCTGCCTGAGCTACCCCTCCAATAACCCCCCCTTCTATTCCCCCCCCCCACCGCCGCAGTTCCTCCCATATCCCCTTCCCAACTTCTTACATCCACGACCCCCATTCTTCAGCCCCCCCTCCCCTCCAGTACACCCGCCCCCCGTCTCACACCCCACAAATCGCTATTCCCCGAACCAGCCGGCAAAGTCGCGACCGCCGGTCACGAGAAGGGTCTGGGCCGCCACGCGCCGCTGTTGGGGACCTCGCGGACCACGCGGAGAGGGGTTCAGACCCCTGACTGGTGCTCTTTGGGGTCCCCCGGGGGTAGAACGAGGGGGACCGGACCCTGTCGCAATTTGGGTCGTGGGGGTGGCAGAAGTGGGTGGTTGGCTTTATGGGGGGGGGGGGGGGGGGGCGATGTTTGTGGGGGGTGGGCGGCGGGCGGGCAGTGGGGGGGGGGTGAGATCGCGGGGGCGTCTCACACACACGCACCACACACACACCACACGCACGCACCACACACACACACAACACACACACATGCACGCACCACGCACACACGCAACACACACACACCACACGCACGCACCACACACACACACACACCACACGCACGCACCACACACACACGCAACACACACACACCACACGCACGCACCACACACACACACAACACACACACACATGCACGCACCACACACACACGCCCCACACACGCGCGCACGCATCACACACACACGCCCCACACACACGCACCACACACACACGCGCACCACACACACACACACCACACACACACGCGCACGCAGCACACACGCACACGTGCGCGTGTGTACAGTGCACGGCGCTCGCCGCGCACAGCGGCCAGGACCCGCGTCACGAGGAAAGTATTCGTGACCTGCGGGGTGGAGGCGGTGGAGGGGGGGGGGTTGCGGGGGGGGGCACTGGTGTTGGTTTCAGGGCGAGAGGTGGAGGGGAGTGGGGGGCGTAGCGCAGGGGAGGGGTTGCCGAGTGATGCAGAGAAGAGGGAGGGAGGTGGTGGATGGGGGGCTGTTTCCGCAGCTGGGAAAGGAGGCGGCGCACCAATGGAGAGGGGGGGGCTCACGCACAAAGGGAGCTCTTTTTTTCCCGGGGACGCTTGAAGTTTCTCGGCCCCAGTGAAAAAGAACTCCTCGTTCCTTTTCATCGCAACCATCTGGAGGCGAGGCGCGCACGGCAGCGTGTGCCAGTTTGGGCTAATTTATCTTCTTCACTGCTGCCTCCTAATTACTCCCCACGTAGCCGCTCTCGGCTGAACTCAGATGTGACCCCTCTCTTTTCTCTTCCTCGAAATCATTAATCATATGCAATCAATGCCACACGGGTTGAGGAAGGCAGGAGGAGGAGGAGGAAGGCGGGGTGGTGCGAGTGGGTGGAGATGGAGGAGCGGGTTGACTGGGAGTTAACGGTGGTGGGGGGGGATGGACACAGGGGGGGGGGGGGTTCACAAACTGATGATTATCCTCCCAACCCCTCCTACGCAGTACAAGTTCCCAGCCAGTCAGGCCCGCGCATTCTTGCCCGCGCGTCACCGTTGGGCGAGCGCCCCAGGTGCCCGGGGTTACCACGCCGGGGCTCTTCCAAGTGATGCTCACCCCCGTATAGCCCCCCCCCCCAATACCCCCTCCCCCAATACCCCCCCCCAATACCCCCCCCCCACACCTTCCCACGGCACTGAACCCACGTGAGAGTACCCCACCCGTCCCTCCACCGTGACCCAGATATGGCGAGTCTGGAAATTGCATGCAATTTAAATATTCCATTCCGTCTCATTTGGAACCGGTGGCTGAATGGCGTGACAGTCGTCGTGGACACGGCGTCGCGAGGGCTCTTCATCCAGCAGTGGATTGACAATGGCGTGGCTGCCGATGTGACGACCTATGGTACACACCTCACAGATGGGTAAGGTGGATGTACATGGGGTATAAATGACATTTCCTCCAGTTAAGTTGAACGCGTTTGTTCCCCATCTCCACAGAGGCGTCACTTCGACTCCCGGCAGGTTACCCCGGCGGCAGCCTGCCCGGAGGCGGTGGGAGATGTACCTGCTGCCCTCTGATGTTGCTCTCGTTCCAGGTGGAATCGAACCACGTGTCCACACCGAGCACGTCACGTCACGCGTGTGGGATGGCCCGAATCACGTAGTCGCGTTCAACGTCGTACTTAATTAAAGTCGCTCGCTCCCCATGAGTCGTCTCCCAGTCGTGCCCCCCCACCACCCCCGCGCCATCCACTTCAGCTCTGTTTCCCGTCCTGAGTGGAGGCGCCGATTTTTTTGTGAGCTTGACGCTGCGCAGGCCTCGTCAATCGCGCGCGCCTTGAAGAGCCGCGCTAGCCAGCTGTACACGCTGCGGGGGTTTGTTACAGTGACGAGTTACACACTCGCAAACACTCGCTCGCAAACACTCGCTCGTAAACACTCGCTCGCAAACACTCGCTCGCACAAACACTCGCTCACAAACACTCACAAACACTCACTCACAAACACTCGCTCACAAACACTCACTCACAAACACTCACTCACAAACACTCGCTCTCACAAACACTCACTCACAAACACTCAACTCGTAAACACTCACAAACACTCGCTCGCAAACACTCGCTCACAAACACTCACTCACAAACACTCGCTCTCACAAACACTCACAAACACTCACTCACAAACACTCGCTCACAAACACTCGCTCAAAACACTCACTCACAAACACTCACTCACAAACACTCGCTCTCACAAACACTCACAAACACTCGCTCACAAACACTCGCTCACAAACACTCGCTCACAAACACTCACTCACTCACAAACACTCGTTCTCACAAACACTAGCAAACACTCGCTCTCACAAACACTCGCTCGCAAACACTCGCTCTCACAAACACTCGCTCACAAACACTCGCTCACAAACACTCACTCACTCACAAACACTCGTTCTCACAAACACTAGCAAACACTCGCTCTTATAAACACTCGCTCGCAAACACTCGCTCTCACAAACACTCACTCTCACAAACACTCGCTCGCAAACATTCACTCATAAACACTCGCTCACAAACACTTAACTCGTAAACACTCACAAACACTCGCTCACAAACAATCGCTCGCAAACACTTACTCATAAACACACTCGTAAACACTCACTCATAAACACTCACTTATAAACACTCACTCATAACACACTCGCTCATAAACACTCATACACACTCAGAAACACTCAAACTATCACTCATAAACGCTCACTCATAAACACTCACTCACAAACACTCATAAACACGTGCTTACAAACACTCACTCACAAACACTCACTCACAAACACTCGCTCATAAAAACTCGCTCACAAACACTCACTCACAAACACTCACAAACACTCATTACGACTGCATTCTCTCCTCAGCGCCCCCCTGTTTTCTTCTCGTCTCTCTCCCTCCCTCGCTTTGTTTTTCTCTTCCTGGAGCTCTCCCCTCTCGTCATCTCTCGCTCCCCGTCTCTCTCCCCTGGCTCTCCCCTTTCTCTCCACACTCTCTCCCCTGCCTCTACCCCCTCTCTCTCTCCACACTCTCTCCCCTGCCTCTACCCCCTCTCTCTCTCCACACTCTCACTCCTCCTCTCTCCGCTGTCACGATCCGCGAGATTTCCAAATCCCCGCTCACCCTCCGACACCCACGACTCACTTCCCCCGACTCACTCACAACTCATCCCCCCCTCCTCCTCCTCCTGACCCCTACTCAGTCACCCTCCCACACCCCGCCTCGCCCCCCCCGCCCCGCCCCTACCGTTCCCCCCACCCCCACCACCTTCCCCGCTCACTCCATCTCTGCCACAATGATGAACAGACCTCACCGGGACCCGCGTCCAACCGAACGCGTCCGGGTCGCAGGCTTCCCTGTGACGTCACCACCGGCAGGGTGACGCATCGGTCGCTGGGTGTGGACGAGGAGTCGTGGGGGTGAGATGGGGCGGTGGGTGGGGGGAGAGGGGGGGGTGTGTGCGTGATTGATCGAGCCGACGTGAACTGCTCCAGCATTATCGTCACTCTGGCAATTAACTCCATCAATCACCCCCCGCGAGCCGCAACCTCTGAAGGAACCCGCGCGTCGTGCAGGGCGCCGGGAACCGTGCGGCAACCGAGACCCGGAAGAGGGTCCCACCCCCCCTTCAGCCACAAACACCTCCACCCCCCCCCTCCCCCCCGCTGTCACTCGCTCCCCGGCTTCAGATGCGCAAACCTCCTCCATCGAACGCAGTGCACCGATGTGAATGAAACTCCTTCTATACAGGGCGTCATTTCAACTGGAGCTATCCGGGGCTGAACTCCGGAAAACAAATTTGCACCCACCTGCTGTCGAATTGGGGGGGGGCAGATGTCCAGAGATTTTGTGGTTTCGGGGGGCCCTGGAAAATATTTTTGAGTAATGAATACTTGAGATGAACGCCACTCCAGGTGACATGCGCAGTTTCGTCGGGGTACGACCACGGTGCACTCACACTGTGTATGTTGAACTTCTTTCGCACCGTACGTAGCCAACCGCGCTAATCTACTCGCAGTACAACTCAGAGGACACTCACAGTACACGCGGCGCATTTACGGCTCACTCACAGCACACTAATAGCACACTCAGTGCATTCACAGTCCACTCAGAGTACACTGACGGTACACTCAAAGTACACTCACACAGAGTACCAACAGGACACTCACGGTACACTCACTGTACACTCACAGTACACTCCACGGCACGCTGAGCGGTTTTAGAGCAGGCGCGATTCGGGATCTCATTATGAACCAATTTCAGTTTCGCAGCCAGCGCTGTCAGTAGGGCTATTAATTACGATTGTGTCACGCAGACACCAACACTTCAGCTGAATTCTCTTACTGCGGTGGCTTGGGTCTCAGCGCTCTGTCTCGTATTGTGCTGGCTCTGTAATTGTGTGTCTATGTACGGACGCGTGTTTTGTGTGTGTGTGTAAGCACGTGTGTGTTTGTGTATGCACGTGTGTGTGTGTGTGATGGGGAGTTACATGCTCGCTAACAACACTTGCCCCAACATTATCTTAAGGCTATACGGGGGATCTCTGTCTTTGTTACGGGGATTCGTGGTGTAGCGATTAGCGTACTTGCTCTATATAATCAACGCGCCGATCTGAATGCAAATTCCATTTCCTTAAAGCGATCCTGGCGAGGCCTGCTCGAGATCGACTCAGCCTCAGGTGCTCGTCGTCGTCGTCGTCGTGTGTGAACGGCAGCACCGGGGAGACAAAAGCGGGCGGGTGCAGGCCGCACAGCCCCGTGGTGGTGCGCCCTGCTGACCTAAATAGGTTCTCGCTAACAGGACTAGCACTAAATTTCGATGTAAAGCTTTCATGACTGCAGGGATTCATCTTCTTGGTTCTTTCGGTAAAGTCACGTAGAATGGAAATAATAAAATAATAAAAATAAAACATAATAAAATAATTCTCACGACGTTTCGGCCACAACGCAAGCAGCACGGCAGCACGGCTGCTTGCGTTGCGGCCGAAACGTCGTGAGAATTATTTTATCATTATTTTATTATGTAAGAACCAAGAAGAGGACTAGCACTGAGGAGTCTACGAGGGCTCTACCGGGGGTCTTTGCAGTTCCCCGTGTACGTGTGAAGATGCGTGTGCTCGTATTATATATCCTATAGCGGCCTGTGTCCCCTTAACATCGGCTTTAGCGTCACACTCTTCAAATAATTGACCCAAATTTTTAGTTTTTCGATTTTTCAAATTCGATGTCACATTTGATCTCATCGCTTCCAATCCGTCTCCATTCAACGCCGCCGAACCAACCCCTACATTTATGAATCAAACAAAACAATGTAGCACCCCATTTTTATGAGTTCCAAAATCTTAACGTTTCGCCTTTCAGATTATTCCAGTTATAAACGGAGACTCGATTACATTTGCCAAATGTTAGCTTCCTATCCCTTCTACAACGTCATTAAAACGCACAGCGGTCACTCGCTCAACAACCGTCTATATACCCATGATGTGTGTGCACGCGCGTAGGTCGACTCAGCCTCAATAATGAGGACCTCATGCGGGTGTGAACATCGCCACTGGGGAGACAAAGGCGGCCGGGCGTGGTTGCTGGCCACCCCCTCGTGTGTCGTGCCGGCATTCATAGGTGCTCGTTAACAGCACTTGCCCCAACAGTCTGTTCCAGGCTACACGGGGGATCTTTGTCTTTGCTTGTATGTGGGGAGCTGTGGCGTCATGGTTCGGTCTCTTGCGATCTGAGTTCGACTCCCGGTCACGGCTTAGGTCAGTAGCCAGTGCCGCGTTTGGGCCTCATCTGGTTCGACTGAGCCTTACAAAAAAATACCCGATCCGATACGGGGTGTGGGGGAGGGGGTCTTCACCTGTATTGTGTGCGCGCGTGTCTCTGTGTCATCTGCGTGTGGCCTCAACGTGCACGTAGCCTGGCACAAGCGCCGTGGTGACGTCACCGCCACTTAGTGGCGAGTAGCGGCTGTTGTTATTGGGTGTTGTGGTGAGCGGCATGTGGACACACCGCCTTCCTTCGTGCGAGCCGTGCCGGCATTAATAGGCGCTCGCTAACACGGGGAGAGGGCTCTGTATCTCTATATCTCTCTCTGTGTGGGGAGCGGTAGTGTCGCGGTTAAGCGCGCTGCGCTACAACTCCAGCCACCCGAGTTCGATTCCCGCTCACGGCCAACACGAGTGACGATTATCTGATACTGGTCCTGGTCCTCTCCTCTAGGTCGACTCAGCCGCTGAGTACCTGGTGCGGTGTGTAAACATCGCCACTGGGGAGGGCGTGTTGTTGTCCACCCAAACAGCACTTGCCCCAACAGTCTGTAAAGGCTAATATGGGGGTAGATCTTTTGTCTTTGTGTGCGTGTGTGGACACGTTGAGGTGCGCTGCCCTCGCGTGCTGCAAGAGAATCCGTGGAGGCGCGGAGGGGAGGAGGAGGAGGCGGGAGGGAGGGATTACTGATAAGATTATGAATGATTCGGCGTCGCGAGGCGATGATGGATGGCGAGGGCGGGTGATGCATGTGGCGTGGATGCGCGGGGAATGGCTCACGGAGACGAATAACTCTGGGAAGGTCCCTCGGGCAGGGCACGGTGGGGGGGGGGGCTCAAGAGGGTGAACCCCCCCACCGCCCCCCTCAACACCCCCCCCAAACCCCTCCCCCCCGACTTCATCTCATTCTTCAAAAGTCTGGCCCATCCCTTCCGCATTGTACTCACGGAATCCGGGAGTCTGCGCCACACATCGCAAAGCGGTGACTATAACGGAGGCGGCTGATTTGCAGTCCTAGTCCGGCACATTTGTTTGTGGTACCATTGTAGCTGATCGTTGATCAAAAGGCCCTCTGGCGAGACCATCTGAAGATGGGCCGATCTCACCAGATCCCGGATGCTAAAGGCAGGATCGAGTGTGGATAGTTTAATCATGGATGACCGTGCGCAATGCATACCAGGTGTTATAGGTTGCGAGGTCGTGGAGCAACAGAGGGAAGTGCAGCAACATCCACTGCTGCGCCGTGCTGCACGAGCCCGCACTGACACAGCGTGGTCAAGTATGGTCAAATAGCTGGACGGATTAGCGGTGCCCTTCGTCCAGCAGTGGATTGACAGCGGCTGTACCTGCACACCTGTTGAGAAGCAGTGGCGCAGTGGTTAGCGCGCCGCCCTACAAACCCGACGACCCAAGTTCGATTCCCGCTCACCGCCAATCCCAGATACGATTATCTGAACCGGTCCTGGGCCTTCCCTAGGTCGACTCAGCCGCAAATGAGTACCAGAATGGGGTGTAAAAACATCGTCTCTGGAGAGAAGAAGGCAGCCGGGCGTGGTGCTGGCCACCGGCCCCCTCGTGTGCCGTGCTGGCCTTCATAGCTGCTCCCTAACGACACTTGCCCCAACAGTCTGTTGAGGCTATTGGGAGGATCTTTGTGTTTGTATATACTGTATATATATATCTTAAAGAGGTAATCACAGCCCATGCTCTGTATGCCACCACACTTCCACCACCAAGATCCTGAGGTTGTTGTGAAGTCGACATCTAACGCGTGTGGGTAGTTGGTTTGGTGGTTGGTGGAGGTCTGAGCAACATCAACCGCTCTCCCATTGGCTCGCTGCGCACTCATCTGCCTGCAGCAGTTGTCGTACCACACCTGTGATACCCCAATATTCATTACATTCAGTCCGTCCCCCCCCCCCTAAAAAACTAACTAAAAAGACAAAACCATGCCCCGCAATGCGTTCGGGACGTTGTAGTGTCACACCTGCGGTGAGCGCGTGGCTCGGAGGGTCAGCTGGCTAGCCAGCGGGCTCACCACGTGCAGTGACAACATTGGACACACGACTCATGACATGTGCGGCACCTTGCATGAAGGCCTCCCTCCACAACCACGCCGTGTCGGCTGTGGCTCTTGGCCTATGATTCACCGGACTTGTCACTTGCGGGCTGGCGAAGCCTGTTTGTGTGGAGAGAGGGATGGGGAGGGGGTGGCGGTGGGGGCGGGAGGGTGGGGGCTGCGCGGGGGAGGGGGGCAAGAATAGTTCAGATATCGCACGCCACTGATGTTGGCCGTGGCCGGGTATCGAATATTGCACTGGTTCCTATGTTCAGAGTGCAGTACGCTAACCACTGCGCCACCGCTCCGCACGCCTGACCCCAAGCTATCGCTCTCTTTTCAGCCCAAGCGGCAGTTCCTGTGAATCAATGCCGCCTCGAGAAAAGCCTCCTCCAGAAGACGAATAACCGCGCGTCCCTATACAAAGCCAGGAAATGCCAGAGGATGGAGAGACGCGGGCGAGCGGTGGGAGACGAGCGACGCCGAATCGACGCGGGATGAAGAAGGCTCGAGGGCTCGACTCCGAGAGGTAATTGATGACACCGCAGATGGAGATCTGGGATGAAGGGACTTGGGTCTCGCTGTGCCCCTGTCACGGTCCCAAGCCAGGTTTTTATTCCAGTCTCGGTCCCGCGCGAAGAGGGGATGGGGTGGGGGACTTCTCCTACCCCACCCCCCACCCCGGATCCACCTCTGGTTAGCGACCGCATCTCGCCCGTGTCGTCATCCCCGCACGATGGGACCCCGTGACCTTTCGTGACCTTCAGAAGCAACTGTCAGTCAGGGACGCGCCGCACCCCCCTTTGCCCTTCACTCTTTGGACTCCCCCAACCCTCGTGTGACGAGCTCCGGCTCCTCCGTGCGTCCTTCCATTGCCTTCGCCGCCGCGCTAACGAGACGCTTAGGCGCCACATCGTGCGTGCGTGAGAATATCTCTGTGCTCTGTGGAGGAGGGGGGGGGGGCTGGAGGGGGGGGGGGTAGCCCAGCGTGAGACGCGAGACGGAGGAGGCGGCACGGGGAGTCCACGTGCGGATGAAACGGAGAGAGAGAGTGTGAGAGTCGGCGGCGTTGGATCGAGGGGAGAATGCGGACCGGGGGCCGCAGGAGGGACGATGGTGGAAGGGGGGAGGCGCGGTGGGGGGGGGGGCTGCCTGGACACATGGCAGGGAGGCGAATTCCCGCGCTATGACTGATTGCCGCGAGCGGCCGCGCCGAGGGCTCAGAGTGTTCCAATTAGTGATTTCTCTTACCTTGCAGAGTCCCGGCCCCGGATCCGGTGTCGTTAGGAGCTCACTTGACAACTTGGCAGATGTTTCCAATGTCGTGATGAATTACACTTCTTCTGCAAACAATTTCCCTGTATAATGAACGCCATAAAACTTGCCGCTGAAAGTGGCAATTCATCACAGCCCGGCCTGCTGTACGGGGCTGATAAGCGCGCTGAACCCTCGCGCGGGGGGGGGGTGGAGGAGTGGGTTGGGGGGCTGAGGAAGGGGAAGAGGGGGCTGGGGGTGGAAGGAGAGGGGAGGGAGCGCGGGGTCTCCTCCTCCTCGCCTCCCTCCCCCCGCCCGCACACCGATTCGCTGTCCGACCATCAGATGGGCCGCGTCAAGAAGACCGCGACGCGTCCCCCGTGACGTGTTTTTGTGCCGCAGAATTGATTAAATTATTACAGCAAAATGTGATTCTGTCTTCCACGCGCGTTCGCTTAATCTCGGGGAAAGCCTCCGTCTCCCGTGACGGCCGCGAGTTACACGGCGAGTACCTCTGTGTCGAGCGATGCCTTGGCGACTCGCTCACACAACCACCCTCCTCACCCCCCCCCAGCAGCCCCCCCCCAGCAGCCCCCCCCAGCCTCCTCCCGTCTTTTCAGCGGGGGGAGGACGCGGCAGGGAGAGGAGCGCGCGGTGACTTCACCCGCCATTCGCGTGACCTCCTGACCTCTCACTCAAAGGAAGACGCGGCCTAAAACACAAACAACTCTTGTTGTTGTTTTTGTGATTTTTTTTAGCAGATGCAAGCACTCAGCTAACACACACACATACAACAACAACCGCCATTCGCCACTAAGTGCCGGTGACATGAACACGACGCTTGTGCCAGCCTATGTGCACATTGAGGCCACGTGAAGTGTCGAACGCCCGCTGGCAGGAGGTCACGGGGCAGACCCAGCAGGTGCCACGGGTCGACTGAGATGGCTGGCCGATGCACCACCTGTGTCCCCTACTGTGCCAACACACATACACACACAAACGCGCGCACACCTTGACACGATCGGGACGGCGACCCCTCAGACCCCCCCAACCCACTGTAAATGGGTCGTGTGTCGCTGCTCCGGGTAACAGTCGAGACGCGGTCAATGAGGGGCTGCAAATGTGTCCCCCTTGCGGTGATCTACTTCCTGGCTTCCAGTGTTCTCACTCAACACGCAGAGCTGCGGGCGTTTAGCACGGTTGGCTACGTACGGTGCGAAAGAAGTTCAACATACCTTTATACAGTTTTTATTTAAAAACATTTTTTATATAGAGCCCCTTGTCAATCCACTGCTGGATGAAGGTAATCACCACTGCACGTCGAGCAGTGGTGATTACCTGGAGGGGTCCGGGACCAGTTGCGAAAGCACCCGAATTTGAACTCAGGTCGCCAGCTTCATAGCGTAGTGCGTGAACCACAGCGCCACCAACTCCATCCCCCACGATGCAATGGATGTCGGATTCATACAAACTCTAAGCGTTGCACAGACACAATGGGAATGTTTATTTTATATATGGGTGGAGGCAGCCAATTATAGTGAAGGAGAGGAGAGGACGATCTTGACTTGAGCGGGGAGTCGGCCACACGGATTGCTTGTGGAACGTGAGTTTTAGACAGTAGGAGCAGCAGAACACAAGGAGCGACTCCCCCCCACCTGAGTGGTTTTGTTTATTCGCATGAAGGACGGCCCAACTATATAATTGTCATTATCATAGATTATTATTGTTATGACAACGAGGTTATTATTATTATCATCTCCACAATGAGATGACGAATATTGATTTTATTGCTATCATCATCATTTCGGGGTGAGTGTTTGTTTCGTATGGCGTTGAGCTCTCGCCGTCGTGAGTTATGGACGCCCCAGCGGTATATACTTCTGGCTTGTTGTTATTGTGAGTTACAGTCGTTTTCGCTTTTAGTTGTCTCGTGCCAAAACAAATTGGGTCACAGGCGAACGGGTCCCGCCGATGCACAGGGAAACCCAAAGTCTCGCCTCCGCCTCCTCGAGACTCCATTAGCTTCGGGTTTTGACCACGGAAAGCTGATTATGTATTATTCATTATTTAGCGAGTAAGGCCAGGATAATCCGAGTGACTGGCGTGTCAGGTGGCATAAAGGCCGACGGCGGCACGGAGTTGGCGGTGCTTCCGACTGTGTTTTAGAGCGCAGGGCGGCGCGGGAGGGGGAGAGAGGCACGGAGGGAGAGAGGCAGGGAGGGAGGGAGGAGAGATCAAAGTCTGTTTCCACATGACACCGGGTCGGAGGATCCTACAAATGGGCCGAGATGTCTCCAGCCAAATTCAATACATTAATTTCTTCGAGGCAATTTGTCTTACACACGGCGAAATTTCTCTTTAATCCAACTTTAATCCGATCCTACAGAGCATAATGAATTCTGGGTTTCGTAATGAATTTTCCTGAGGCTGAGACTTCCAATTTTGCGGCGGCGAATTCTCTCTAATGCGAGAAGACGTGTGAGGGACGGGCCCAGCGCAGCCGCCGAGACGAGCCATTGTCCAGCCCCTGACTGTGGCGGTGGGAGGGGTGGGGATGGAGAGGGGGAGAGGGGGAGACAAGGAGGGAGTCAGAGACGAACGACAGAAAGACAGAGAGACAGGAGGGTGGGTGGTGGTGGGGTCGGGGGCGAGACGGGGACTGTCCTGGCGCAGGCAGGCTCAGTCAGGCAGGCGTGACCAGCCAGGCCTCATTTTCTGCCAGCGATGGCGCATTACGAAAACTGTCCCGATACTGGCGGTGTTTAGAAATGACCTTTACCTGGATGTGTTTAGCCATTATCCTCACCCTGACTCTGGTTTTAGACACTGCCCTAGTGTTAGCTGTCAAGAGGCAGTGACCTGCTACTGTTTGTATTTAGGCCGTGGCCTTACATTGGCTGTGTTTTAGGCAATCGTCTGATACTGGCTGTGTTTAGGCCGTCTCCTCGCACTGGCTGTGGTATTAGACACTGCCCTAATATTAGCTGCGGGTTAGGCAGTAGCCTGATACTGGCTGTGTTTCGGCCGTGGCCTTACACTGATTTCCACGCGATAAGCCACTTCGTTAAGCTATCATTTGTGCCCAGGTCACCTCTGAAAAAGAAGCGAATAGCTCAGTGGGCCTTACCTGGTAAGGTAAAACGTAGTTTCGTTTTATTTGAATACAATTTAAAAGTGATTTGTTTACCTTCCCCAATCATGTGTTTGTGTTTGTCGTTGTTGTAACGTTCTGACCGGCCCCGACTGGATACATTTCAAAGAGAGCTTCACAGCTCATGGAATTCCTCCTCCAGTATTAATACATATTCTGATTCTGCCTAAACACTCACACTCACTGTGGCTTTAGACACTGCCCTCATATTAGCTGTGTTTCAGTCAGTGTCCTGATACTGGCTGTGTTTAGAAGTGACCTGATTGATACTGGCTATGGTTTAGGCAGTAACTGATACTTCTAGATTTGAAGCTTTCGTGACTGCAAGGATTCATATTCTTAGGTTTTTTCGGTAAAGTCACGTAGGTAAAACATTAAAATTAATAAAAGTAAAATAAAATAAATGTTTTACCTACATGACTTTACCGAAAAAACCTAAGAATAGTAACTGATACTGTCCGTGTTGTTGGGTACAAACACACGACACTGACTGTTTCTTAGGCACTAGCTTGTTTACGAGTCATGGTTTTTAGACGCCGACATTGCACAGACGCCGCTGTCCATGCTTTACGAGCATTCCATGCAGGTGTCACCTGCAGTTACGATAACAACGTCCAGGGTCGACTAAAGGCCCCTTGCCTGCGTGTGCTACCCGCCACTCGCCATGCGCGTACCGCGATGATGTCACCGTTCCAGACAAGACACCACGTGACGCGCCAGCCACCCAACAGGACGGGCATCCCTGACCTGCCGGAGAATAGCGCGACGTCGTTCGCTTGCCGAAACGTCGACGCTGAAAAGTCAACGCGACGTTTTCTCACCTACATGCGACACCGCCTGCCCATGCTTGACTCGTTTACCAAAACGACAACACGTGCCCCTCCCTGCCCCCTCCTGCTCTGTCCCCCCGTCCTGCACCCCCCCCTACACCCGAACCCTACCAAGAGCTGACCGCTTCTCTCATCCCACTGTCCTCTTCGTCAGGCGGCCCTGGCTTCGCCGTCGAACCGAACCAGGTCGTCACGTGTCGTGCAGAACGCTCATGGCTCATCGTCCACTCTCATAGACGCGCGGGAGGGTGGGGGGAGGGTTTGGAGGAGTTGGAGGGGGGGTGTTGGAGGCGTGGGGGGGGGTAGAGTCGTGGTCACCGCACCTCGCTCTCGTTCCCGTCTATAAAAGCCGAACGCAAGTGTGCGCGTTAGGCGCGGTGTTTGCGTGCCGCCGCCAACGCCTCCGCCGCCGCGCCAGAATTATGTTTTGTAATCTGTTTTCCACCAGATGGGAATATTAGGGCGAATTGATGGCGGAGGTGTGATAGTGCGCGGAGACGGCGTGATTAAAATATAAATCCTAATAAAGAGGACAGTCACTGTGCGGAGGAGGGGTGGGCGCGGGGCCTGCGTTGCTCTTGGCAAATGTAATTTGGGGTTTGATAAACAGCGGCGCAGCGCCGGGGTCAGGCGGTGAGAGAGGAGAGCGCGGGGCGGCGCGCGGTCTCAACGCAAGCGCACTCAGGCGCGCGATTAATGTAAAAACACATACACACGCGCGCGTACACACACGCGTACACACACGTAGCAAGTGCTGTTAGCGAGCACCTATGAAGGCCGGAATAGCACACAAGGGGGTGGGTGGTCAGCACCACGCCCGTACACGTACGTACAAAAAAAACAAAGTTCCCCCGTATAGCTTTAACAGACTGTAGGGGCAAGTGCTGTTAGCGAGCACCTATGAAGGCTGGAACGGTACACGAGGGGGTGGGTGGCCAGCACCACGCCAGACCGCCTTTGTATCCCCAGTGGCGATGTTTACACACCGCACCAGGTATTCATTTGAGGCTGAGTCGACCTAGGGCAGGCCCGGGATCGGTTCAGATAATCGTCACTGGTCTTGGCCGTGAGCGGGAATCGAACCCAGGTCGCCGGGTTCATAGCGCAGCGCGCTAACCGCTGCACTACCGCTCCCCACAACACGCGCACACACTCCCATACATCGCCTGACACGTGCCTAACGCTGCCCTTCCACCAGTACCCACACACACACACGAAGCCTATCCCAGGCGTCCGAATACCAATCAACAAGGCATCCATCGTGACTCACATCAACTAATTTCAAGTTACTCTCGATATGTGAATTTAAACTTCGGTTACTTCACCAATCAACCAGCGTGGTGAAGTATGACTTCTTGCCAGGCCCCCTCGTAAAATATGTTTTTAACCTCAAGGTTATTTTTACCTGGTTAAAGAAAGGTGAAATAAAACAACCCGCCCCTCATCCCATCACGATCAACACTGCATGGGGAGCCCTTTATCCAGCGGTGTATTTTCCCAACAAGCTGTACACGTTTGATCGCTATTAATTAAAACATAAATATAATTCCAAATAACTCTTCAGCTCTGTTTGCGTTATATGTTGTGTACCTTCGCCATACTTTATTTACTTGCATTTATCCGTTTTGGTACGAGAGAGAGAGACTCATTGTTTCGCACAGTCCGTGAGCACATACTACATATTTCACTTATCGGTTCCACCTGAAGTGGCAATAATCCTAAACAGTCCCAATGTCTTCACGTGACCAATAACAGTGAACCATGCGTTGGCCTCTTGAAATGAGTGGATGCTATGAAATAATTCTTATTAGCCATATAAATAAACAGGTGCGACTGAAGTGAATGCAACCTTAGGCGATACCGATTTATTATCTGGCCCATGAACGAATTGGCTACTCGTCTTCTATAAACGGCGATGCAACTGTAATAGGTGACCCTACGTGTGCGGGTATAGTCATTTCATGTCAATACACCTCTGAATTAAGTGCACCCCTTCACTCCCCCCACCCCACGCACGTCATGCGGGGTCGTGCGGAGTGTTTGACCTTCACAATGCGGGCCGGTGCCCGTGTTGGCAAAGTCGAGCGGAGAGCGTTGGATGGACCATAGTAGGTACGGTACAACAATTGGGATTTGTCTGCACTGCTCTCCGCTAACAACGTAGGCACCGCATCTGTCGTTGTCGATGACTGCGCGTGGTGTTCGTAATCGATTCACATGAGCATCGGCCGCGATCAACCGCACTGCTGCATGCGTGCCTGCTCTAATCGTCGCAATGCCCGCACGAAATGTTTACCTCCACGTAAATGAAATAATCTGCTCCGCTGTGTTTTTATTTCCTCGCTCGGAGAAACGCTGCTGGTTCATGTTAGCCTGGTGGTCGAAGTCTAGCAGGCCGATGAAGTTGTTTGTATTCAAGTAACAGATGCTGCCCGTTTTTACGTAAGTAGAAGTCTATGAAGAAGGGCCATTTCCCAAAACGTCGCCGATTTTATATATATATATTTTTTCCATTTAAGGCCGCAGTGTTGTTTTCCGAGCGTGTTGAGTTGTTGGTGGTAACTGTGATTGTTCACCGCTGCCAACGCAGCAGCAGCATCACTAAATGTAAGTGTGTGTTTGTATATTTATATATTAGTTTGGCTTTGGAGGAATCGAACGGAGATATAGTTGTACGTAGATTTACCCAGAATGGTTCCCAACGACGCATTCTTGGGTTACAAGTAAGTAACAGGGAGCTGCCCTTTTTCACTAAATTATTTCTCATCCTCATTGCTCCCGTTGCTTTTTCGATTGTGTCTAGAACACAACAGATGTGTTGAGTTCACAGGACCCTCATGATCACCACCACAATAGCGCAACTCTCATCTTGTGTGTCTACAAGTTATGTTTGAAGTTGAATTCTCATCGTATTAATTAAACCGACAAGTATACATTTTTTTCTCACGTCTCTGTATAGGAATCATTTCACTACCCAATGTAAATCCGTTGCTGGACCAACGCCTCCCGACGTTTGGTGTCGGTCGTTGGCGTCGTTTGACCATACTTCACCGCGATGGTCAACGCTCATTGTGGTTGAACGAGGAGGCTCAGGATACCCATCCAGATAAAACTCGCCACCGATGTTAGCCGTGGCCTGGAATCAAACCCGGGTGGCCGGTGGCGGAAGGGTCGTGGTGGCCCTCTGAAGGATGTTCACCATGGTCCTTGTTCTGCGTTCGGGAGCTCCAGTGACGTCACCTACTCCCCCCCCCCTCTCTCTTATTAAGAAAGCTTCAATTGTCGAGCGAACTTTGCAGCTTCGGCTCGTGTGCGTGTGCGTGTATGTGTCTGTCTGAGCGTGTGCTATGCGTGTGCGTGTCTGTGTCTGTCTGAGCGTGTGCTATGCGTGTGCGTGTCTGTGTCTGTCTGAGCGTGTGCTATGCGTGTGCGTGTCTGTCTGAGCGTGTGCGATGCGTGTGCGCGCGTTCACCATCGTGGCAGCTGTCGAGTGCGCAGACGGTGTAACTGCACCCGGAACCAAGACCCAACGAGCCCATTAGCTGGGCTACGAAGAGGGTGGGAATTGGCCTTGGGGGGGGGGAGGGGGGGTTGTGGGGGGGGGGGGTCATTATTGACCTTCACCAGGGCCCATGCCAAACACGTTCCACTACGTTACGTTCTACTGGACATCTGTGAAAAACAGCTTCATTGCTCATCGGGTTTATCCAGGAAAAATAGTGGGTAGCCTATGTTGTGCATCTTGTGCCGATCACCTCACTGAGTTAAACCACCGTCACCTGGGGTCCGTCCCGTGACCTCGTGCCCGCGAGGTCTTCACGCGGTTCGCAAAGTGTGGATGCAGCCCGGGCGCGTGCGCCGTGAGGTGACGCATTTCGTCACTCTCAGGGGCGACTGGCGACAGTCGATGGCGATGACGACGACGACGACGCTGCAGTTGTCGTTACAGTTTGTGCGAATCGGCGAGCCACGTGCAACCGACCCACCGCTGCCTTCGCCCTCGTCCAGTCCCACCGCTCGCAGGGCTAATGGAGTGGGTGCGGTAGGCGACTCGCCTGGCCGACAAACTTCCCGTTCTCCAGGGCCGCCCGCCCGCCCGCGTGCGCTCGCGACCCCGCGTTGCTGAAATACACGGGCAGTTTATGCAGCAAGTGAGCCGTGTCTACAGGAATAATTAGCAGTTTATTGCCTCCAGTGGATCAGTGGCATTAGGCAGAACAACTCCCAGGTGCCCAGGGGTTAAAATGAGAAATCCCCCTCTCTTACCAGCCTCCCGTAATGAGGGTTTTATTTCCCAATAAGGATGCCTGTGATGAATGTCTCGCAATTAAGGCGAGCTTAGTTATGCCGCATTCAGTGGTTTGGAGGCCCCAGGTGGAATTGACACGCGCGCCGTGCCCATCCCTCACGCAGCTGCGGCTCCGGAGGGCGGCACTAACGAGAGCGCCGAGCGTCCCCGCGCGGGCGGCCCGGCTCCTAATAAACCCGCACACACCGTGCCCCTCGCCACCACCACCACCACCACCACTCCCCTCGTACTCCACTCACAACCCACCCCCCCCATCAGCCCCCACATCCCCTCTTACCTCACCAGCCCCCCCCCAGCTCACTATGCACCCTCTCCCCCACCTCCAACCCCCCCACCCCACAACCTCCATCCCCCCCGGCCCCCACGACGCTCCCCAAATCAAATTTCCCCACGCTCGCCACTGCTCCACCATTTGCCTCGCGACGCCACCACCACAACCACCACCACTACCACGCTCGGTGACGCGCCACCACGCACCTCGCCGGCCAGCGCCCCCCGCACCTCTCTACGCCTCACCACGCTCCCCACAGACCTCCTCGCTGCTGTGCTTCGCTCCGGACGCCCCTGCCACGAGGCCCTCTCACTCCGCTCCGAGTGCCGGAGTCGAAATTTCAGCCCGACGCCTCCCCTCTGCTCCCCCTTCCTCCTCCTCCCCCGTCGCCACCACCAGCAGCCGACTGTGGCCATCGCTCACCTGTGCCGCGCTCGGCTCTCCGCGTGATGTGTTTGTTGTGCATTTATTCTCGTGAAACGAGTTCGCGGGAAGTGCTCGCTAATAGGAGCGCAGGAGCAATAAAGTTCGTGTGGAAATGAAGACGCGCACCCTCATGGGGACAATTCCGGCGCGCACCTGACTCCGCCACCTTCGAATTCCCCATTCGCCCAGTTCCCCCAACTTCCTCATCCTCCTCCTCCTCCCCCCCCCACACTCCTTCAGCCACCCGGCCCCTCGATTCCCTCATTCCCTCATCCTCCTTACTGAACTCCCCCTTCCACCCACCACCCAACCCCTTCTATCGCATGTCCAGCTCCACGTGACCTCTACTCTCCCCTTATACACCGCGGTCACCTCTCGGTGCCCCCCCCCCCATTTTGTCGTCGTGTTCTCCCTTGGTCGGGCTGGCCAACAGTGTGGCTGGGTGGGGTGTGGGCAGGAGGGGGGGGGGGGGCTCGACAGGAGGGGCACGGGAGGTGAGGAGACGGAGCTGGTCCGAGTTGTCGTTAAAATCGCACCTGGCTCCGAGCTGCAAGTGCGTTCCATTCTGCGGGACAGGGCGTCGCTTGGAGACGCAAGAAGACTTTGCTCGTTTAACCCGCAACGGGAGGGGAGGGCGGGCGGGGCGGGGCGGGTAGGGGGGGGGCGTCTCGCCGTTTGACTCAGCAACATTTCCAAAGCGAGGAAGCATTACCCGCGTTTCCCCCGTCGTTTGTTTCCGCCTTGTTGTGGAGGACATGCAAAAAAAACCCAAACCAGGGGCTCAACAGTCGAGCGCGCGAGAGCTTAATTGTCCATTCGTCATCCCGCAAATGCCGCCCCTGGGTCCGCGCGCGCCTCGCGGGGCCCGCGCGACGGATGGGGCCGCGAGTTCCTCCCGCGACGACGCGCGGAGCGCCGCGTCCCATCGCGCGCGGGCACGGCGAGAGCGACTTTAAGAGTGCGCGGAGAGAGAGCGAGAGAGATGGTGGGAGGGGAGGGAGGGGAGGGAGGAATGGAGGGAGGGGAGCGGGAGTTGGAGGTGCGCGCAGGGGGGCGGGGTGTGGGTGGGAGAGGATGGGGGGGGGGCGAGGGGAACGGGGGCACGGGGAGGAGAAGGGGAGTGAGACCATTTATTCTCGGAGCCGCTTGTAACGGGCTGAGGGGCAATCTGCGTGTGCGCGTGATTTATGGCAGACCCTGCTCTGTGCCGCCGCACGGAATGGAGACAGTTCTGTTATCCCGGCAGATGTATCCTTCCCATTGTCTATTGACCTTCACATTTGCCGTATAATAGCACACATTGTTCTGGGAAGCCATTCATCAGGGGTGATCCGTATCCATAACTCTGCCTCACTTGTCCCAGGCATGAACTTAATTATTTTCCCAGAATAAAAAATTACTGACATAACGTCCTCTATGTAATTGTTTTTAGTATCGGTGAGAAGCTCAGAATAATGAAAGTGTCGCAGTGATTTAGTGAGGCTGGCTTGCGCGGGAGGCCTGCGTGTCTCTCCTGATGGATTGCTATCAGGGTTATTAATCGGAGACCTTTACGGGCTGACGGGTGGGGGGTGGGGGGGGGAGGGGGAGGCGGCCCCCGCGCTCCCCTCGCGCCTTGCTCCCTCCCGGCCGCCCGGAGAGCCGAGACCGTGCGAGCCGTCGGCTTCGCCCGCCCGACTGCCCGACCGACCAACGCACGCGTCCCCTCTCGCACGCACTCCCCGCTCCCACTTCATTACATGCATTATGTATGCCTATTAAATGTAATGTGTATAAAGTACGCGTTACTTATGCGCAGACCATTATCTGCTCGAGACTTCAATTAAAAATTAAGTTTTCAGAATCGGTGCGCTCGTGGCGAGAGACAATCAGCCTAGAAATTGGCTTCACTTCTCAAAGAGAAATTGTGAAATCAAATTTTAATTTCACACTGGTTTTTTTTTTAAACCTTGTTGTGTGTGTTTTTTTGTGCATGATCGCCACGATCAGGGAGAGAGGGGGCGGTGGAGTGTGGGGTGGGAGGTTTTCATTGCTCAGACGCCGTGGCTGAGTGCGTGTCGCGTGAACTCAGACGTGTGAGAAGCCACAGATAGCAATCGGCTACAGATGATTATGATTATTACTCACTATTAGCCACGGTCAATCCACTGCTGGATGAAGGCCCTCCGCCCCCGGCCCCAACCGCCGTCACCCCCTCCCACTTTCCTGCGATGCAAAACGCAGAGTCAGCCACACGGCAGCAGAACCCACGCCTTTTGGGTCAGATTCAGCAATATACTTACTGCCCGATGTGGTGGCACTGCTGCAGTGCACACACGTACACACACACACACATGGGAACAACATTCCGTACAAAGATATACACAGGCACATACACACACACACGCGCGCGCGCACTCACACACATGTATATATGCGCCCAGATACATACACTGCGTGTGAACAAAAGTGCGTATAAAACATCCATCGGTGCACGTACGCACGTACAAACACCGGTACATATATACAATACACATACAATGATACACAGACAAATACAAATATCCGTAGTATAGCCTTAACAGACTGTTGGGGCAAGTGCTGTTTGCGAGCAACGGGCATGGTGCCGGCCAGGACAACGCCCGGCCGCCTTTTTCTTCCTAGTGGCGATGTTTACACACCACAGCAGGTACTCACTTAAGGCTGAGTCGACCTAGGGGAAGCACAGGACCGGTTAACACAATCGGCACCGGCGGTGGCCTTGAGCGGGAATCGACCTCGGGTCGCCGGATCCGTAGCGCAGCGCGCGCTAACCACTACCCTTCCGCTCCCCACGTGCACGGACGCACAGATGCACGCGCCCACGCACACACCGTGCACGTACACACGGAGTGAGCGCAGCCCAACGTGTCCTTCATTGTCACCGTCAAAGGGCAAAATCCATCGCCGCGTCAGACGTCCACAACATCCGAGTTCGCGCGCCGAGAGGTGAGGGGGGTGAGAGTTCACCCCCCACCCCGCTCCCTCGCGTGTCTCGGCAGCGTCACGGGGGTAAGCGGTCTGTGTCGTAGCTCGCTGCAGGGCTCCCAATCGTGTCCAAAATAGACGCGCACACGGGGTACCAGAGAAAAAAGCATCCCCGTCAAGCCTGCATCGGACTAGTGGGGGTGGGTGTTGTTAGCGAGCACCCATTAAGGCTTGGAGGTGGTGCTTGTGCTGGCTGGTGGTGGTGCGGGGAGCGGTGGTGTAGTGGTTTAGCGCGTTGCGCTACGAACCCGGCGGCCAGAGTTCTATTCCCGCTCACGGCCAACACCAGTGACCATCATCTGAACCGGTCTTGGGCCTCCCCTAGGTCGACTCAGCCTCAAATTTGTACCTGGTGCGGTCCGTTCACATCGCCACTAGGGAGATAAAGCCGGCCGGTCGTCGTGTTGGCCACCCACCCCCTCGTGAGCCGTGCCGGCCTTCATAGGTGCTCGCTAACAGCACTTCCCACAACAGTTTGTTAAGACTATACGGGGGATCTTTGTCTTTTGGTGGCGCTGTGGTTAGTGCACTGCGTTATCGCTCCCGGAGTTCGATTTCTCGCTCACGGTTAACACAAGTGACTGTTATATCAACCGGTCCTGTGCTTCCCCTAGGTCGACTCAGCCTTAAGTGAGTGCCTAGTGTGGTGTGTAAATATCACCACTGGGGAGACAAACGTGGCCGGGCGTGGTGTTGACCACCAACCTCCTTGTGCTCTGTGTTTGCTCGCTAACAGCACTTGTCCCAAGAGTCTGTTAAGGCTATACGGGGGAACTTTGCCTTTTTGGTGGTGGTGGCGTGGCCAACAGCACCAAGACCGACTGACTGGCTGAGTCTCCACGCTGCTGATGTTGGCCTTCAGCAAGCAGGCGATACTCATTTTAAACAAAACAAAATTTAGTCGACCAAGGAATGGGACGGACCTGTTCAGATAACACTCGCCACTAATGTTATCCGCGGGTCGGGAATCGATCTCCGGGTCCGCCGGGTTTGCAGAGCATCTTCGCGAGCCGCTGCACAGTACCGCATCCACGGCGTTGCACCCTTACGCGCGTAATTTCGAGCGTGTTTATGGTTAGTGATGCCCCAAAGGGTTGAAGGTTACAGGGTTAGTGTGCATCCGAAAGGGTTTATTGGTTGGGTTCGTGGTGTCCCATAGGCTTAAGGGTAAAAGGGTTGATGGTTGCCATAGAAGGTTTAAGAGTGGTGGGAGAGAATGCAAGTGATATCCTGGAAGCTTCTCCTGCTACGCTCTTTGCTGCGAGTTTTACAACAACGACAACAACACAAAAATCCCCTTCGGATTGCTTTAACATAATTGTAAATTGCGCGCACACGCACACGCACGCACGCGCGCGCACGCGTTGACGCGTTCAGCGACAGCACCACACAGACGTAATAAGGACTCGAATGGAGAGAGGAAACGAGAGCAGGAGGGAGGTGGTGGTGGTGGGGGGGGCAGCGGAGAAGTGGGGGGGGGGGCCGCGTTGTGGTGATGAGAGGGGGGGGGGTGTAGAGGCGTGTTGGGTGCTCGCGATGTTTGCAAGCGCTCGCGCACACGCCGTTGTCGCGTGTCATGTTCCCGGCCGCTCGTAATACATAAAACATTGTGCGGATGAAAATGCCAAGCGCAGACACGTGTTAATTAGCCGGCGAGCCCGGCTGATTGGCGCGCGGCTCCCGCGAGAGTGAGAGCGCCTGCCGCTAGCAAAGCCTCCGCTGCCTGCGCATCGCTCACGTTTATAGGTCAATTTTTCCCAGTGATTGTTATTTATGGGCTTTTTTTTACTGTCTGTCTGCCTAACGCTATAATTAATAGTGATCATTTGTTACGTTTCTCTGCCTTGTGTTATTCAGCGCTGCGCAGCAAACTGTGAAGGGTTCTCATTTAGCCGCGAATAAGCCCGTGACAGCCACCATTAATAACGGGCCGTTCTATACCGCCCGCTCTATTAATAACGTTTTGTTGCGACCTATTAGTCTTGCCTGATGGAAATGGCTTTGTGGCGCTGTGTGTTTCTGTCTCCACAGCCTAATTGGACTAAAGTGAGGTTTATGTTTGTGACTCGCCGCGCGGGTTTTTTTTTTAAATATATTCTTGGTGTGGCGAAGCTTGGCAGGAGGACGCTTTGCAAACCTTCAAATGCGAACGCCGTTTTTTCTCTCCTACTCATCTTTTTTTCGTCTTATGTGGACGGGGGGGGGGGTTCTCCGTGCAGACTTCTCCCTGATTCATAGTCTGCTCCACGGGATCGCCCGCTCGCCCGAGTCGCATCCAGCGCCGGCTATAAATAAATGACGCTAACACTCAGCTCGCTCCACTATATCACTCAATATACATGCGCTCGGCGCCTTACAAGGACATAAACCATTTTTTAAAAATCAGTTTCTCAGTTAAACGAAAATTCCGCGAACAAATAAAGAGGAGCAAGCCCCCTCCTGTGGGGGACGGGGAGGGTGGTGGGGGGGCTCCTGGTCCCGTGATCCGAGGGGCCGTGGACGCGTGCTGAGTGCGCGCGTGTCCTGGTCGCGCGAGCGGAGCGGAGCGGTTGGTGACGCGCTGCGTTACCAACCCGCCCAGCTGCGTTCGATCCCCGCTCACGGGTCAACATCGCTGAGGGCTACAGGGACCGGTTCTGGGCCTCCCCTATCCCGCCGTCACCCTCCCACCACTGATCGGCACGGTGAAGTCGAGTCAAATAACCCCCACGACCTGCACGGCGTGTGGAGGCCTCGATGCAGCAGTTGGCAGTGTGAGGAGCTCAGATCCTTGGAAGATGTGGACACAGTCCAATAGTGAGCTCTTCAGGCAGACGAGGCTGCGTTTGGCTGGGTCATGTAGCCTACAGGGCCAGCTGCCGCATGGCCAAGCAGCGTCTGTTTGGCCGGATAGAGCGGGCGAAACGGGCACGCACGGGCTCGAGAATTGATGGAGCTGATGCGGTACCGGATGGATGTGGAGCTGAGTTGATTTGCCGATGACTGCTACTCGGGGTGTCAAGGTTGACCTCTATGAAGCAGCCGCTTCCGAGAAAGGCGGAGGGGCTACGCTCACAACAACGGGCGGATTAAACACAGCAAGGTGGCACAGTGAGGAGCCCAGGTGGTGAAACTGGCGGTCCTCTGGGTCAGTTAACCCGCAACACCTGGGTCTGTCCCGTGGCTTCCTTCCTGCCAGCAAGCCTTGGGAAAGTCACGTGGCGTCAAAGTGGACCTCGCCTGGCACGATACATGTTCTGACACCACTGCCGCCGGGTGGCGAATGGCGGCTGTTGTTTTATTGCTGTGTGTAGCTGTGCGTGTGGTCAGTATGTGTGTGGGTGTGTGCGTACGTATGTATGTCTGTGTACGCGCGTGTGTGTGTATGTGTATGAGCGATAGAGTAGCAGCTAGCGCGCTGCACTACGAAACCGGCGACCCGAGTTCCATTCCCGCTTACGGCCAACACCAGTGACGATTATCTGAACCGGTAATGGGCCTCCCCTAGATGGACTCAGCCTCAAAAATGAGTACCTGGTGCGATGCGTAAACATCGACACTGGGGATCCGTAGGCGGCCGGGCGTGGTGCTGGCCACCCACGCCCTCGTGTGCCGTGCTGACCTTCATAGGTGCTCAGCACTTGCCCCAGCAGTCTGTTGTAGGCTATGCGGGGGATCTTTATCTTTGTTCTGGCGGGTGTACGCATGTTTACTAACAGAAGCTGCCTCTCAGGTATTTTCGGCCAAGCGCGGAGGGATATTTGTATCTCTGTGCGCACGCGGCTGCTGCTGTAATTTTTGTCGATACCTCTGTATTCACGCGTGCATATTTGCTTTTGTCTATACACGTGCTTACATTTGTGTGTGTGTGTATATACGTATGTGTCCGTTTATGCGTGCAAACAGAGTAATTAGGTATATACTTACGTGTCTGTATATATATGAATACACGTGTAGATGTGTGTGTGTGTCCATGTGTATTTCAGGGAGAGCGGTCGTGGTTTTCGCACTGCGCTACGAACCCGGCGAACCGAGTACCACACCCGCTCACAGCCAACATCGGTGACGAATATCTGAACCGCTCCTGAGCCTCCCCTAGGTCGACTCAGCTTCAAATGAGTAATCCCTGGTGCGGATGTGTCAACGTCGCCACGAGGGAAGCGAACGCAGCTGGTGCTGGCCACCCCCGCCCCCCGTGTTCCGTGCCTTCCTTCAATAGGAGCTCGCTAACATCACCTGGTCACGGCTGCGCTTGAACCCCTCCGAGTTCCGCTCTACGGGAGAATCGTTGTCTTTGTCTAGACGTGTACGTTCGTGTGTATGCATGTGCAATGTTGCATGTATGTGTGTGCGCGTGTGTGTATGGGGAGCGGTAATGTTGTGGTTAGCGCGCTGCGCTACGAACATGGCGACCCGGGTTCGATTCCCGCTCACGGCCAGAACCAGTGACGATAATCTGAACCGGTGCTGGGCCTCCCCTAGGTCTACTCAGACTAAAATGAGTACCTGGTGCAATGTGTTAACATCGCCACTAGGGAGACAAAGGCGGTCGGGCGTGGTGTTGGCCACCCACCCCCTCGTGTGCCGTGCCGAACTTTATAGGTGCTCGCTAACAGCACTTGCCCCTACAGTCTGTTAAAGCTATACGGTGGATTTGTGTATGTGTTTGTTTACGTGCGTGTGTGTATATTTGTCGCGCGTGTGTTTTCCCTGTGCGTCTGCAGGCGTTGTCCGCGAGAGCGAAAACCTCGCATGCAAATCCTCGCAGCGCTGCCTCGCCTACGGGTTACTTAGGAAACAAGGTCCCTTGTGATGGAGAGCGGGGGGCGGGGGGGTCTGTGGGGGCGGCGGGGGGGGGGGGGTTAAGTGGACGCGTTGATGATGCATGTACGTGATGTTGGGCCAGGGGCACGAGTTATTGTGTGTGTGAGTGCATGCGCGCGCGTGTCTTTATGCGTGGGGAGTGGAAACGCGGTGGTTAGCGCGCACTGCGCTAACAAGCGGGCGACACGAGGTTCATTCCCTGCTCATGACCAACGACAGTGGCGAATATTTTAACTGGTCCAGGGTTACTCCTAGGTCGACTCAGCCATAAATGAGTACATCAGTACTGGGAGAGACAAATACGGCCGGGAGTGGTGCCGGCCGCCCACCCTGCTTCTTTGTCGCGTCGATCCTCAAAGTTGCTCGCTGAATGCACTTTCCCCAAAAGCCTGTCAAGGCTTTATGGGGGACCTTTGTCTTTGAATGTGTTTGACCACAACGCCCTGCCTCCGCCGCCGGGTGCCCGTTCCGGCCTTAACCATGCCAGCCTTAACACGCGGTCTCGAACCGTGCCAGCCTTAACAGGCAGTTTCTAACCGTGCCAGCCTTAACACGCGGTCTCTAACCGTGCCAGCCTTAACACGCGGTCTCTAACCGTGCCAGCCTTAACACGCGGTCTCTAACCGTGCCAGCCTTAACAGGCGGTCTCTAGCCGTGCCAGCCTTAACATGCGGTCTCTAACCGTGCCAGCCTTAACAGGCGGTCTCTAATCGTGCAGCCTTAACACCCGGTCCCTAACCGTGTCAGCCTTAACACGCGGTCTCTAACCGTGCCAGCCTTAACACGCGGTCTCTAGCCGTGCCAGCCTTAACAGGCGCTCGCTAACCGCGCCAAGTCCGCATGGAAACGCGCGCGGGTCGCCTCGCTCAGACGCGACGCACGCGGAAATCGCGGGCACGGAGGATGAAAGAGGGACGCGCGCAGGAGACCGCTTCATTGTCGATTACTCACAAATTCAGCGTAATTATGACGCGCAGCATCCACGGATGCATCCATCCAAGCACGCGTTTAAACACCACCACTGCACTGGGACGTCGAGCACTTGAAGGAGACGGTGGTTGCAAAATAAGTTCGACACGAGGTCATCGCAGAGGCTCGTTTTGCGATGAAATAAAAAATTGAAATGCGAAACATTTGCTTCGCTCTCGAAACTTTTCGACCGAATCGCGTTGCTCTCCGCTCGCCAGCGCGAGGCGCTCCCCCCGTACGCGCGCGCGGTGGAGAGACCTCGACCTCTCTCCGCTCGCGAGCGCGCACTTAGCATCGTTAGGATGATTGGAAATGATCGGGCACACTTAAGACCAGCGCAAGGAAAGCCTAATCTAGCAAAAACGCCGAGACAGGTGATATACACACACGCATACACGTCCTGACAATTCCCTGGCCGCGCTTGTTGAGCGCGAAGCTGAAATCGGGAGAGACAGGCGGCGGGAGGAGGAGGAGGAGGGAGAGGAGGGGAACGGGGACACAGCCGGCAAATTAGCGGGACCCGGGACGCAGGCACGATCCCTTCCCACGTGGTTAAATTAGGCGCGCTGCTTTTAGCCCGGCGAGGCGGCAGTGACACAGCGATCCGAGTGATGGAGCGAGGTGTCAGGGAGAAGTGGTGAAAATGGATTGATGGGGAGGAGGCTGTGAGAGAGGGAGGCGTGTGGGGAGGGAGAGAGTGTGGGTTGGTGGGAGAGGGGGGGGGTGTGAGTGCACACACGGGTTGGATATGGTGGTGGGGGGGGAGAAGGGGGGGGGAGCAGACAGAATCCTTGCTGGTGCCTGGTGTCATGGTGCAACGGCTCTCATTTACACCGTCCTGTTTGCCTTCAAATTCCCACTCTGCTACCCCTGCCGTCCAGCACTCCCACCTCCCCCATCAACTCTTCCCACCCAGCACAAGGCCCCCACTCCTCTTCCTCCACACCGCCCCCCCCCCCAGCCATCACCCTCCTCCTCTTCCTCGCCGTGACGCGCAGGGTTACCAGGCAAAGGACGCGGCGCGGTCTCATGCCGCTCGACATGTTTTATCACCAAGGAAATGGCACTAATTGCTGCGGCGAGCGCGTCTCGGGCACCCGCCCAAGCGCGCTCCGCATTTTCCATCTCGGCGAGTTATAGATTTTGCCGTCGTCGCAGCGCCGTGCTGAGCTTTACAAACGTCACCATCAAACGCAATCTACAATTTGACATGTTTGCGGTTGCTCACGTGTGTTTTTTGTTGTTGTTGTTGTTGTTGTTGTACCCGAGGGCCATAATACCGCGGTGAAGGCGCCGCGACAGCGTCGCTGCCTCGGCGAGGCGTCGTGGCTTTGCGTTCCTTGTCAGATGCCGGACGGAGATGAAAGCGGCCGCGCCCGACGCGCACCTGTCACCCCCGCCGCGTCCTCCAGGCAACGACAATGAGGAGCTCCTCGGAGCGGGAGGGCCCCCCCCCCCCTCCCTCCCCTCGTGTGCCCGTTTCCAGCAGGGACGCCTCGCGCTCTGAACGAGTTGGAAGCCCTCACTGTCGCCCTGGTCCCCTAGCTCGCAGGATGTCGAGATCGCTGCCTCCCTGGCCACAAGTTTCAGGCTCCTGGTTTCAGACGCCAGGCTGTCACCTGACTCCAATTATCTTAGAATCGTGGATCAGGGGCTGCCCGGCTCCTACCTGGCGCATGCGTCTGTCTGACGCGTGAACGCGGCCAGGTTTACGTGACCGGCCGCTTTTGTCTCCTCGCAGCTGATGTTGAGCATATGGCTCGCACCAGTTGCTCATGTTAAGATGAACGCACCGAAGGGGAGGGACAGACAACGATTAGCTGCCCCATCACCTGAGCCGTTTGAGTGACAGCCGCTCTCAGTCGCTGCCCACCTCGGGTCCCACTCTCACTGCCAAGTGCCGACAACCAAAATCACGTGATTAGGTAACGGCAATGGATTATTGAATTTATCCGTGCGGAACGTTTGAGTGTTACCTCATCGTATGCGTGATGGATTTCCTCCGGTTCCGCCAACACTAAGCCTGCCAAAGGCTCATACATGAAATTGGCCAAAATATCTCAATGCAAGTCCATCGTGAATATGAGTCTTGAGACTCAGTGTTGGCCACTGAAAAGTGCAGAACGAAACTACAAATATGTATATGTAATCGCGATGTTGGTAGCAATAATAATAATTGCCCTTTATTTATCCACTGTGTATGGTGTGTGTGGTGTGTGTGGTGTGTGTGCGTGTGTCTCTGTGTGTATCGCGTGCACGCAAAATCCCTGTGCATGTGCACCTTGTCAGCATCGTCTTTGAGACGGCATGGGTTTAGGGTGGGGGGGGGAGTTGGTGGTTACGGCTGCGCACGAAACCCTCCGAGTCCCGTGACCACCACGAGCCTCGTGAAATGAACATCGTGGGGGGGGGGCGATATAGCTCCCATTAGGAGCCAGTTTCCTCCCCTTAGAGTCGATGTGGGGGGGCGGAGGGGGGGGGGCGCGGGTGGATCCAGAGCCCCCCCCTCCACCCCACCCATCTCACACACTTTCCCAACACAGTGCGCGTGCACGTTGTTTGGGAAGGCGCATGCGCGCGCGCGCAACGCGAGCCCAGGCAGCGGAGGCGCTCCCGGCGTGGATGGAATTGAGGGCCCCCCCCCGCCCGCCTGCCCCGAGAGACGCGGGACAGGAGCCGCGAGATTAAATCGAATGTGTGAGAAATGCGTGACGTAAGACGAGCGGAGACAAGAAATAAATGAGTGCCGCTGCTGGGGAGAAGTGGGGGGGGTGAAGGCAAAAGTCAAAAGGATGAGCTGTTCGCCGCGCGACGGAGGCTGTGGATGAGCGGGGTGGAGGGAGCGGGCTGGGAGTTAGGCAGCATGATTGGCATTAATGAGAAGTGCAGCGAGGTCGGAAAGGGGGGGGGTGAGAGGGAGCGAGTCGGCTCTATCCTCCCCGTGCCCCCCCACCCCCACCCCTTCTGCCCACGCGCGACCCCACACCACACGGAGCGCGTGGATCCTGAATTCCAAGATTCGCGGACTCCGACCCGATGTTAGCCGTGAGCACGAACACCGCCCGCTCAAAGCACAACCTCCAGCTTCCCTTCCTCCCCGCTCGAGATGTGACGGTGAGCAAGATGCTGCTGACGCTACTGCCGCGTGATGAGTCTCACACGGAGACAGACACACACAAACACGTAAACAAAGACAATGATCCCCCATGTAGCCTGTTGGGGCAAGTGCTATTAGCGAGCACCTACGAAGGCCAGTACCATGCCCGACCGCCTTTTGTTTCCCTAGTGACGATGTTTATACACCGCACCAGGTTCTCATTTGAGGCTGAATCGACCTAGGGGAGGCCCAGGACCGGTTCAGACAATCGTCACTGGTGTTGGCCGTGAGTGCGAATCTAACTCGGGTCGCGGGTTCGTAGCGCAGCGCGCTAACCGCTACATTACCGCTCCTTGTTGTTGTTGGTGGTGTTGTTGGTGGTGTTGTTGGTGGTGTTGTTGTTGTTGTTGGTGGTGTTGTTGGTGGTGGTGTTGTTGGTGGTGGTGTTGTTATTCTTGGTGTTGGTGGTGTTGTTATTGTTGGTGGTGTTGGTGGTGTTGTTGTTATTGTTGTTGGTGGTGTTGGTGTTGGTGTTGTTGTTGTTGGTGGTGTTGGTGGTGGTGTTATTATTGTTGGTGGTGCTGTTGTTGGTCTTGCAGTTGTTGTGCTGCGTCCTTCCTCTCTGCTCGCCCGTTGCCGTCCCCGTACGCCTCTCCCGGCGCTTGTTTATCCGCGCCCACAGCAGTCATTTATAACGCAATCTGCTCGCCGCGGGGAGGTGAATGGGCGCGCTCGGCCCAAATTACATGTTTGCGCAGTGCGCGATGAGGCCCGTTAGGGCGGCGATGCGTGAAGCTTGGGGGTGCCGGGGGAGGAGTGGGGGGGGCCGCCGGAGTGAGTGTTGGGGTTGCGGGGAGCGATGATCGGCGTATGTCCGTTAGCCGTCCAGGCTGCGCTAGAAGGGTTTGAAGGGGGGCACATACGACCCACCCACCCCCCCTCCACCCTCCCTACCCCCGGTCCTCACATTCCATCATTGCTCCCCTCTCTCCCCCCGACCCCTCTTCCCCAGTGGGGAGCGAAGAGAGTGCGGGGCTGCCACACGCGTGCGCTCTTTAACTCTGGGCTCGCGTCGAATCGTTTAGAGAGGCGCGAGAGGAAAGTGGCGGCCCCTGAAATGTGTTCGCGCGTCACGCACTTAGTCGACTGATCGCCTGCCTGCCTGCACGTGCAGTGGAGCGGTTCGTGCTACGCCGCGCGACGAACCCGGTGACTCGAGTTCGATTCCCGCTCACGGCCAACACCCAGTGACGATTATCTGAACCGGTCATGGGCCTCCCCTGGGTCGACTCAGCCTCAAATGAGTACCTGGTGCGATATGTAAACATCGTCACTCAGGAGGAAAATGTGGTGCTGGCCAACCACCACTGCATTCATAGATGCTCGCTAACGACACTTGCCTTTGAATAATATTGAGGCTTTTCGGGGTATCTTTGTCTTGTTTTGTGTGTTTAATGTTCGCCACGCGTGGATTCGCAGCGTTAAAATGCCCGCCCGGCTGAGCTATCACGTGCGCGGGGCCCGATTAATGAGGCACCCCCCCCCCGACCCCCTCCCTGCCGCCCCTCCAACGGGGGCCAAAGGGGGTTAGCCCTGTGCGAGGTTGCGGAGTTCGCCCGCGTGTCCACGCGACCGTCCGTCGGCACGTGGAGGAGGCGCGTGTCGTCTTCACCGGCGCGCCTGTGCGGACACACAGAGAGAGAGTGAATTAGCTCACCGCGCGGATTTTTCCCCGTGAATTGGGATTGGAATTGGACGCCTCGGGCCATAAGCAATGAATTCCAGATATGGGCCCTGTCACACCTCTCCCCCGGGTGGTGTACACGCTCGGGTCTACCCCGTGGGCTATCGAAGGCAGCCTTGTTTTACTGTTCCCAGAAGCCGCCTCACTCGCTCGTACAGACGAAGCGTCTTTTCGTGTTCAATGGGCGCGCCGTTGCTGTTGCGCCCCCTTTGCCGTAATAGCGGAGGTCAGGGGTCGCGCTTTTTGAGAGCTGAGAGCGGTCCCTGCTGCCGGTCCGGCGAGACCCCGTGGATTAGAGCGGATCGGCGAGCGTGCTGACGTGACCGCCGCTCCGTCTGCCCAGAGAACAACACGCGACGTGGGGTTTCTTCTTCTAATTCTTATTTTTATTCATCTTCTTCCTCTTCTTCTTTCTTTTTTTCCGCTCGCTCCGGTTCCGTCCCCACGTTGACGTGAATCGAACACTCATTATTCGTGGGAATCGGTCAAATGTGGGAAGGCAGGACCCTCTTGACAACAAGTATCAGGACTCGCGGTGTCATTTCAGAGCCGTCGGCGCACGCAGCGCACCTGTTGATGCCGCTGTAAACCAGCGCGCATGAGATAAATAAAACGAATACAAATAAATGAAAACAAATCACATTAATTCCGTAACTTGATATTTTATTTTAAAAAAACCCCACTTCAAGTCGCCTCACAGCAACACAACCCTTCACCCAGCTGCCAATCAAGAACATCCACCCAGGCCCGTGCCTGCAGTCACAACTCTCCCCGTCAACCAGGACCTCGAATGGAAATTCCTTGCGAGAAGAGCCCCCGGTTATCATTATCAGCCACGATCAATCAACCGTTGGATGAAGCCTCTCCCCATACTCGTCGCCTTCTCGCACGAGCATACGATGTAATACGATTATTATTTGGTTCTTTCGGTTAAGTCACGTCTAAAGATAAAATAATAAATTAAATTAAATAATAGAATACGACGTTTCGATTGCAACACAAGCAATCATCATCAGGTATAATGAAATAGCGACATAATATCTAACCAGAAAACTATAGACAGACATATTAGCAGACAGATATCACAAGATACATACATAGCGAGAGCAACACAGGTGACAGAGAGGGGTGATCGTCTCTGTGGGGTGGCCTTAAATAGACAGAGGGGGGGCGGAGGCAGAGAGAGGGAGGGGGGTTAGAAAAAATTAGCATATCAATGAGTGGTCCAAAAGAAAACGTGGTGCTGCGAGTACGATGGCACAGCAAGCAAGCCTGAAAATCAGGAGAAAGACACACTAAAATTAAATAACCTAGTAAAATATCGAAATGTAATGTAATACAACACAGAGGGTCGGTCAACACACAATTAACGCATACCCTGGTTGATTACGTATTTCAAAGATTGCTAAGTTAGAATTTAAGTGTGAACATTCTAAAGAGGACACAGGCAGAGAAAACAAGTCGCCAGAGAGAGAGAGTTCTAAAATTAAGATTGATGTAATACGAATTGCAATATTCAACCACCGAAGCATCTTCACACGAAATTATTTAAAATCTAAATTGATGTGGTGTTACGTCATCCAGGACGCGTTTACTTCCTTGGAATGGGTACATGGCCAATCGAGGCCCTATCGAAAGACACGCAAGTCTACGAGTGCCGTGTTATCCCATGGGGTTGAACCCTGACGGATAAAAAAGACAGACGTAGCCACGCACGGAAAAACGTTCTGATGGCAGATGGTTCCGTCACGTCAACGGTGGCGATGATTCGGCAAGCATAGAGGTGCCACGAGCACCAGTCAGACAAATTGGCCTGGATGCGCTTCGTTGCAAGCGTACTTTGTTTAATCAGGTGAGAACTCAAGAGACCAGGACAAATTTGCAAAGTCACCAGGGGTATTAGTCTGCCAGTAGGGGGCAATGATTGCTGCTGCTACTGTGTGTGATCCCAATTTAGTAATTTGCGGAGTGATTTTGGAATTTGGCAAATTTATACCCTGACGCCGTTGGCACACAATGGCACTGCTCCTGCTAGATCTTTAACGTCCACTTTGAAGCAGACGGCGGGGTAGCATCGTCAATATGCATTCGTCTTCAGTCGTAATGATCGGGGCGGCCGCTAGATTCGAACCGTGAAGCTCTGACAACAAGCGGCAAATGCACTACTGCAGGGCCGCGTTACTACCCCGGGTAGGATGAGAGTTTGCTGAACGCACTGCTCGAGGAGATGGATCATGCGGGGTGATGAGTTAATGTACACGGACACTCTCTGATATGAATAGAAGAATTGTAATGATCTGATCAAACGATTTGTGAACTACTCGTCACCATTATAAAATAATGCGACGTAAATTAATCAACTGGTGTATTTATTAAGCCGTGTCGGTCCTGGGGAGGGTGGGGGGGGTTCTTGACCATACTTCACCACACCGGTCATCGTGGGTTGGTAAATGTGGCTGGGATTCTGAAGACCGTTTCGGATTTGACTCACCCCCACTGGTGTTGACGGTGGTCAGGAATCGAATTCAGGTTTCCCTGCTTTTCAGCGTAGGGCCCTTAACACATTGTTGCAAGCCTCCTCAAACAATGACACAATCGGTTTTAATCTCGCCAGATACACGCCCGTGCTGAGTGTCACGGCATGCGTGACAAGACGAGCGCTCGGCTTCATTAAAAGTAACCGCGGCGTCACTTCCGTCATTCTTTATGCAATGCCACTGCAGTGACACCGCGATCGTGACTTGTATTTTTCTTTACTAATTAACAAAGCCTCAAACTCGTACCGGACAGCCCAGCGCACGCACGCGCGCAGACACACACACGCGCGCCCGCGCACGTCTCGGAGAAGATAAGAGCTGTTTGTTTTTTTAGAGTCCCCCGTCTTTTCCTCCGCAGTGAACACTGGGGTTGTGGTCCCAGTGGAGGGGTTGTTTTAGCTCGGACAAGGGGGGTTCTCTCTACCGAGCCCCACACAGCCAGCCTCGGCTCGGCGGGGTGCTGCCGTTAAACCCCCACCGGCTTTTGTTCTTCCGCGGTGGGTTGATTTTATACCGGGACGCCACGGTGGTAATCCTGATGCTGCAAATATTTACGGAGATTATGTGCGTGGGAGCAAGCGGTAATTGCTCTGTGTGTGGAGTGGGGTGGAGGGGGGGGGCTGAGTGAACGGGTGGGTTGGTTGGGGGGGATTTGGTGGGGAGGACTGGAGGCTTAAAGTAACGCAGCGAGGGCGGCGCCACGCGGATTGCTGCAGCGCCTATCTCGATTAGGGGGGCGGCAGCGCGCAGGTGATTTGGAAGGGACGAGGGGGGCAAGGAGCGTAGCGGAGGGGGAAAGGGACGGAGGTGCGAGCGTCCTTACGAATCCCAAACGCGATGTCACCCATGGGCACCTTCCCGCAGTAAACGTAACGCGCGGCACGGGCAGGTCGTGAACGCGCGCGTGAGAGGTGGAGGTGGCGATGGTCGCATCGCCCCTCACGCCTCCCTCCCACTACCACCCACCTCGCGCCGCCCCCCACAACCCCCCCCCCCCCTCCAGGGTGCACCACCCTGCAAGATGCGCCACCACCACCATGCGCCCGCCCACGAGAAACTCGACCTCGACTCCATGCCGCATTTGTGCTCCAACGCTGTGCGGTTGTCAGCGCGGATTCTTTAGGCGAGAAAGTCCCCCCCCCCTTCCCCCGCGAGCCCCCCCCCCGCGAGCCCCCCCCCCCCCTCGAGCCCCCCCCCCACAACCGCGAACCGCCCTCCCCCCTCGAGCCCCCGCCCCGCCGCGCGTGGATCGCGTCTAAAATGACAAAATGCGAACGGCTCGCACAGCCCCGGACGTGCAATCGCGCGCGGGCGCGTGGAGGCGTCAGCGACGTGGCGCGCAGTGGTCTCGACTCGTTCACGCCGCGTCCACGAGCCTCCGTTTGCGTCTGCACGCCACGTGGTTTGGGCCACGAAGCAATTGGAGCTGCGCGGGGGGGGGGGGGGTGGGGTGGGGGGCAATACGGTGAAGGGGGGCAGGGGGGGTAGAGGAGGGGGGGGCTGAGGTAGTGGTGGGGGGGGGGGGGTGTGAAGTCTGGAGGTCACGCTCCGAGCCCCGGGCGAGCTCCGTGAACCCCGAGGAGCACACGGGACGAGAGCTGCGTCGACAGGTGCCGTGTGCTCGCGTTGAGGCGCGTCCTTGCTCCGGCGGCCCCCCCAAGGAGGGGGAGATGGTGGGGGGGTCACCTCACAGGGGGCGGGTCCGGGTGTCCCTGTCACAGCGCGTAACGTGGGCGCGGGGCTCGCGGCGTTTACACGGGGGGGGGGATGGGGGGATGGGGGGAGGGGGCACGCGGTCGTGTACGCACGCCGCGAAGCGTCGCGCTGCTGCATAGGCGACGTGTCAGCGGGATTCTGCGCTGTGCGGCTCATGCTCTCTATGCGGTCGGACGCGGATAACCACTGCTGGGGGTGTGGGGCTGTGTGGGGGAGGGAGACGCCCGCCCGCAGGGGGGGGACGGAAGGGGGGGGGCGGTGGTGTTGCGACTCAGGTTCTGCGACCTGGGAAACATGACAGGAAGAGACGGGGAGACACGTGGGGGGGGGGGGGGGTAACACGGACGAGATGACCCTCGCAGCGAATCTCCGAGCAAGAGTGCCGTTAGCGTGGCGTGACCGAGAGACGCCGTGCTCGTGACTCGGAGCCCTCATCCCGCGACACTCCCCTCTGCCCCGCCCCACCCCTCACCCCTAATTGGTTGGCGGCGTTTGCAAGAGGCGACCTCTGCTCCGCGTGACTCCCCCACCTCCATCCATCCCCCCACCGTCCCCGCGTCACCACGGCGCCCACTCCCCATCGCTACCAGCCTCGTCTAATTGGGTATCATTGTCTCTCCCGCAATGAACACTCATTGACTCGCGTGTTTATGGCGAGGCCCAGTCGGGGGCTCTCCGCGCTTCGGCTACGATTACGATTCAGGGCAGCGCGAATTTTTAACCCCGCTCTGACCCAGCCGCTTGCGGTGCATCTGCACTCTCCGTGTGATTTATGGTAAGAAAAAATAGCGGAATCGCCCCGTGGTCGTTCGCACTCCCGGTGTGTGCGCTTCTGTGCACGCGCGCCCCGTGCTCTCCTCCAGCGCGCACACGCATCTGGCCTCGTGCCGGTGCGGCGGAGGAGGCGGTGGAGGCTCTGACGGCTGTAGGGTGAAAGAGGGGGGTGGAAGAGAGGAGGGGGGGGTAAAAGTGCAAGGCTCTGAGAGCCGCGCCGTGATGAGTGCGGGCGCCAGGGCCGCGCTGACCGCGCCGCGAGGCGCTAAGTGCGCGCGCGTTACCGTAATGACGAGGCGGGCTCTCGCCTAAGGGGGCCTCGGGGCCCGGGAGCTGTCAGTCGGTAATTGGAGCCTCTGATAGACCCCGCCGGGCGCTCGCCTCTACGCAATGGCGCGCGCGCACGCGAGCACGGATGTGAAGCGGCGGTGGACGGCAGCGGCAGACACTCGTGCGAGCGCAATGCCCCCCCCCCCCGCTCCCACCCCGATTATTTGTAAACAGATCGGCGAGTAAGAGAGGAGACGTGATTTATACGCGCGGCCATAGGAGGCGGAATCGCCATTAGGCACCGCGGACGCAGGAGCCGCGCTGGAGACGCCATTAACCTGGGCACCGGCGCGCCGTGAATCACGCAGAGTCGCGCGCTCTCTCCGCTACGCGTGAAACGCCTCGTTAACGCTCCCCCCTCCTCTCTCTCTCTCTTCCATGCCCACTCCCTCCCTCTCACTTTCCCCCGACTCTCCCCGCCCCCCACCCACCGCGGCGAATCCCTCCCCCCCATCTCGACGCCCCCACCTCCACGCGTACTCACGTAGTCACCGCCACTGATGACAGTGATGTATTGCATATTTAAACGTCACAAAGGGGAGGCTTTAAATTCATTGTGCTACGGAAACAGTTGTAGCCAGAGGCAAAAAATAATATTAATATTAGACTCGTTTTATTGTGGCCAAATCTGTCCACTGGGTGAGCTTTCCCCGGCTCCGGAGTGATCACGAGCGCCGACTCACGTGCGATATTACTCCGAGCATCTGAGCCCCGGCGCACGGCCAATCTGCGCTTTGCCTTGAATTCGCGTTCAAACAAATTACGTTTATGGCTCCGCAAAGCGCTCCGCAGATGCGCATTGAAAGGCACTAAGCGCATTCGCCGCCGTGCGCGCGCGCGCGTGGTGCGCGCGCGCGCGTGGTGCGCGCCTGCGCCTTTCCAATTTGCCAGTGGGCGCGCGATCGCCTTCGGCTCCTTGACGGCGCGGACATGGACGGATGTGCATCAGAGTCGGATCGGATCGACTTCGCGTGCACCTCGAAGCACGTTCCACGATGCACGTCTCTGATTTGCTCGCTCGCTCCATGCGTGCGCGGTGCCGCCACGTGCGCAATGACGTAATCGCGGACAGGTACAACGCATCGGAGTGGAGTTGGGGGCAGTCACAGAGAGTGAAGAGGTTGGGAGGGAGGCAGGGGTCAGGGTTGGGTTCAGTTCCGCGTGTCCCGTGTCTTGGGGACCCAAGGTAAAATTGCGTCAGCGGTGCAGCTTCTGACCCCGGCGTTACGCCTGGCTCATCTTCCTGCTCGTCATGGGTTGTGTTGTTTTTTCACCATGGAAGCGGGACGAGGAAGAGGAGAAAGAGGACACTCAGGTGCCGAGCGCGGAAGGTGTGGCACCGCTTTGGGCCATGCCTACGCGTGTCTCAGTGCCCATTGACAACACCGATTCCTGCCTGAGCAGACTTTTACAACACAAAAAATGCGAGAGCCACCCTTGACTCCCAACCGTAGAAGAGGGCCAGGTTCTGCCCCCCCCCTCTCGTTGCTACCAACCGCCTCCCTTCGCCAACACCCCCGACCCCCTTTCACCGAGTTACGGTGTTCGGATATTTCAGATGTTCAACTCAGCCAATAGAGAGTCGGTGTGTCCATCAGGGCCCTCGCTACGTCTCCCAATGCCTCTGAAAATATCAAAGGAGGCGTGAGGGTTGGGACTGGGTGGAGGTGGGGAGTAGAGGGGGGGTGCTTCTGAAATGCGCGCTTTGTTTCCTCTCGCTCCCGATCCCCCCTCCCTCCCTCCCTTGCTATAACGGTGCCAGCGGCGTTCATGCATCTCGGCAGTTACCGAGAACCGTCACAGTGGAGATGATTCAATTAATTTCATGTATCTAAAGTTGTGCTGCTGCCCCACCCACACCATTAGTACCGTCATGGTGCCCATGTCAGTGTCAGTGGTGTTTTGAGAAATCATCCCATGACCTCACGAGTGCTGCTGACAACTCGCTGTCAGAACATTTACACCGCCGCGTGCTCGCTGGATGCTCGTACGCGACGTTTCCGTTGCGCTCGCGGTTCGCGATTTGCGTAATTTTTGTGCTTACTTTTCACCAGCCGCCACGGAGATAACAAACGGAGCCTCGCCTCGTTTTGATGTGCCTAGCGCACGCCGTTTGACATCCAGGCCAACCAACAACGAATCTTCGTAGAACAACAACAACAACAACAACAACCGCCGTTGCCACTAAGTGGCGGTGACGCCAGCATGACGCTCGTGCCAGGCTCGGTGCACTTTGAGGCCACGTGAAGTGTCGAATGCTCGCTGGCAGGAGGTCACGGGACAGACCCAGGTGCCATGGGTTGACTGACTGAGATGATTGGCAGATGGACCACCTGTGCTCCCCATTGTGCAAGCTTGCTGCATTTTAGCTGCCCGGCGCTCCGCTCGTTGTTGTGAGCGTCGCACCTCGACCCTCCATTATTGCTGCAGGGCGCCCGCTTCCAACTGCCCAACGACGATCTTGGCACCGCTGGTACCGGCCATTGGCAAAGTCCAATGGACCACCAAAGATCAAGACCAATTTAATAGCCTCGCCACACGCTTGAGACAAGTGCTGTTATCGTGTAGCACCTATGAAGGCCAGCACGGAATGGCATTCAAGAGAAGGGTGGGTGGCCAATATCACACTCGCCCGCCTTTGTCTCCCTATATCGCCCCAGTGACTTATTTGAGGTTGAGTGGTGACATGCGACGCCCGGTGATTGACAGCAATAACCGTGCCAACTCGCCCCCCCCCTCCCCCAGACGCCCGCTGTGTTTGAGCCGCGCGTGGTTCGCGATCGGAGTGGACTCGTTACGAGACAGCAGAGTGCAAATACAACTCGTAAAAAAATTAGCAACTTCGTCATGAACACTGCCCTGTTAAAAAGATACAGTATATTGATCGACGTATAATTTTAGAACATGCTGTGTGGAAGGAATTTTGCGACAAAGACGGTCCATTGCCTGAAACGTCGCCTATTATATATTCTTTTTCATTTTTCAGGCCACGATGTTTTGGACGAGTATGTTGAGATGTTGTTATTTGTGCTCTCAGAGCAGAGACCAACTTTGTATTTTAAAATGTCTTCTTGTTGCACGGACAATGTCTTCTTGTTGCACGGACAGTTTAAAGGGAAATTTCCAGTGATACGTCAGTCGATGTTTCCCGCTGTCTCCTCCCTGAAGAAGGGACATTTCCCCAAAACGTCGGCCCGCTATTTGTCTTTGTATCTGTGTTATTGTCACCACGTGGTATGTTTTTTTCTGTGCCTGAATCTCGAGCTATCCGCATGCTCAGGTGCATATATATACACAAGGTAATGCAAAATGCATTATGTGTTGTCATATTGACGATATGGCAACGTGCGCTACACGTGTGGATACGCAAGCGAGATCGAATTGTGTCTTCTAAACAAGCGGGCTGATTTCTCCAGAGTTTACGCAGCGCTCAGCTTCCCATCGCTGTCCCCCCATCCCGCGGACATTTCCCCAAGTTGACGTGGACCACTGGGGGACGTGCTTCCAACTAAGTGCCCGGTGGGGGCTCATTACGTGGGGGGAGGTGGTGGGGTCGGAGGGATTCTTAGTTGGCCAGATTGCTAACTGCTGGTGAATGTGGTCATCTCGGGGGTTGGTGGTGGGGAGGGGGGGCGTTGAGTTGGCGAAGTCGCACGAGAGGAAGAGGAATTCTGCCGCGGCAGGAGGTCGCGCACCACGCACGGAACGAGATCTCAGAATCTGCTGGAACAGGGCCAGGCAGCCTCCTCCAGGTCCTCCATCACCATCCATCGCTCCTTCCCTCTCTCGCCCAGATCCTTCTCCCCCACCAACTCCCTCCATCCACTTCCTCATCACCCTTCTAATCATTGCATATTGCTCTTCGCTTCCTCAACCACCTCGCCATCCATCTACCCAACCATCTTCCTTCATCCATCGCTCTCTCGGTTCTCCCTCCCTTCCTCCTTCAATCCATGCACTCATCTATCCAACTCTCTATTCCTCCCAGCCTCCCCCCGCCTCCATCCATTCATCGCTCTCCCCCCTCCTCTATCCATCCTCTCTCCTGCATGTTTTCTCCTACATTCCCCCATTTATCTCCTCCTCACATATCTCTCCATATCCACCCTTCTTCTGCAGCGAGCACGGCAATGTGCGTGGGAAAGATGTTAAGTTGACATTGAGGGCAGGGGCCAAGTGACCAACAGTGCCCGTGTAGGTTGTTAATTGAGGGTAAACAGCACATGGCTGGAGCGCTCCCCTACCACAACCCTTACACATCTTGGGGGGGAGGGGGGTGGTGTGGGGGGGGCTGTCACACCCCCTGTCCCCTATATTCACGGGCAAGTGGGCGGCTGATTATGTTTGAAACGGGGTCGATAAAGGTACGATATAGGTACCGGGTCAGCCAGCACTCATGGGCCCGTCACGCACCTGACGGGGCTTGGTGGTCCGCCCAGGCGAGGTAGTCGACAAGCCGCCGGCTCATCTCTTCTTAGAGACGCCTCCTCGCTCCTTATCCACAACCTCCCCCCAGCGCCCCACCCCCGCGATTTCTCGGCGCCTCCAGAGGCCCTGAATTATTACTGATTATGCTTCTGTCTGCCGTGCCGCCTCTATCGACGGGGCGGAATCTGTCAATACCTCGCCTCCGTGATTGATGCAGGAACATCGACTCGCCCACGGACGTGTCTTGGCCTCTGCGTGATGGGGGTGCCGTGTGGAGGGAGAGGGAGATGTCGTGTGTGGAGGGAGAGGGAGATGCCGACTGTGTGGAGGGAGAGGGAGATGCTGAGTGTGGCGGGAGATGCTGTGTGTGGCGGGAGATGTCGTGTCTGGCGGGAGAGGTCGTGTGTGGAGGGAGATGTGTGAAGTGAGATGTTGTGTGTGGCGGGAGATGTCTCCCCAGTGCTGATGTTTGCACATCACCCCAGGTGTTGATGTAATGCTGAGTGGACCTAAGGGAGGCCCACTACTGGGTGAAATATTCGCCACTGTTATTGGTTGTGAGCGAGGAATCGAACTCGGGACGCCGGGTTCGTAGCGTAATATGCTCACCCCACAGAAACACGTAAAACAACATCAACAACAGCAACAACATCAACAACAACAACAACAGCCGCCGTTTAACTCGAAGTGGCGGCGACGTCACCACAGCGATTGTGTCGGGCGTGGGGTACTTTGAGGCCCTCACGCGACTTGTCGAAGGTTCGCTGATAGGAGGTCACGGGACAGACCCAGGCGCTATGGGTTGACTGACTGGCTGATGGACCACCTGTGCTCCCCATTGTGCAAGCTCGCTCTATTTTAGCTGCCCGGCGATCAGCTCGTCGTTGTGAGCGTCGCTCCTTGACCCTCCGTTATTTCTGGAGGGCGCCCTCCTCCAACTGCCCATGATCGTCGTTTTACGAACCTCCTGCACGGACGGCGATCTTGACACTGCAACAAGCAGCCATCGTCAAGTCAGATGCAGCACCTTTGATGTATTCACTGTGCCAATGCGCATACGTAATAATGATACACACCACGTCGGCACAGGACTGGGTACATGAATATATTAATCTAGGAAGTCCTCTTGAATTTGTAATCCACTTTAAAAGATGCATAGGTCAGGGTAATGTGTTTTAAAATGTACTGTGATGTACGTGTACATCTGTGTATAGGGTGCAGGGTGGAGATTGCAGTGGCGAGTTAGAATCTGGAGCTGTATATACACTCGTGGAATGGCAACTTTGGACATCCACAAAGCAGATGGAAGCAGATGTAACGATGGAATCGGGTTGTGTCTCGTAGTTTGTCGGGGGATTATTAAATCGCAGGATCGTGAAAGGTGGTGGCGGTGGCTTTGGGGCGGCGTTCATTCAGTAGTGGATTTCCCGATGATGATGATGCACTCACGCACTTCTCAACTTACTCATTATTATAATATATTGCAGACTTTTTCCACTTCTGGATGAGAGTCTCTCCATGCCGTGTCGGTCATGGGGGGAGGGGGGTGGCTGGTGCTTTTTTGGGTATACTTCACCATTGTGGCCTTCGTGGGTCGGCGATATGGGAAGTCCCAGGACGGGTTCGTGTGCCACTCTCTAATGATGCTTAATCAACGCACGGGAATCGAGATCAAGTGTCAGCCGCTGCGCCACCGTACCGCTAACATAAAATCTAACCCCATTTTTTTTAATGGCATTTGGCAATCTCAGAAACAACACGCAGCCAGCAATGGGAGCGACACAGCTCATTGTTGATACCTTCTAATGAATTATTATTAATATGAATGGAAACGGTGAATACAAGCCACAGTTGTGCGCTTGTGGCCATGCAACCCAAACTCTGGACCCATATAGTAACCACATAGAGACACACATAAATACATAGAGACTATACATAGAGATACATTATAGACAAGCCATATCGTGAACCACTGCGCTCCTTTTAACCTGCGAGGAATAGCAAAACGGAACTGTCTCCGCTGAAGTCCTCTCGACGTGGCCAGCAGACCTCGACATTGGCCTCAAGCTCCTGAGCATTTCGCTGTCGTGCACAGGAATGGAATAGACCCGCGCCGAAGCAGAAAAATGTGGTCTGCAATTCAAGTGAGATGAATTCATCCTCTCAAATATTGACCAAAGTCGCTCCGTAATGTCGAGCGATTGGGCCGCACGGCAGCCGCCGAATGGAGTTTACGAACAACCTCGGTACACACGCAAACTCGACACGCAAACTCGACACGCAAACTCGACATGTAGACGACACACCGCGAAGTTGACGCGACACACAAACTCGACACGCGACACGTGAAACGCATTGTTCAATGTTAGACGACTGATGACAAGGCCGTGTTATTGCTTGCTGTAACAGCAGTTGTTGTTGTGAATGTTGTTGCTTATGAGTCACGGATTAGTTACGATGTCGATCCCTCCCTCTCCCCACCATCACTCCCCTCCCCCGCCCGTGTCAGTACTCCATGAAAAATCTCGACACCCCCACGACTCCCTCCCTCCCCCTGGCTCCCTGGGGACCCCCACTCACGTCCGCGCTGCCCGGCGCACAGAACAACGCGGAGGAAGGACTCGGAGTAAAATTAATTTTGTGTTACGAGGGCGACGGCAAATCAATTAATGTTGATGCATTGCTTGGCTCGCAGGAGTGGGAGGAGTGGGGGGGGGCAGTCTTGCCCCCTATAGGGGCGGAATAAGGGGGGAGGGGGAGGTGGGGAGAGTGGTGGAGATCCCCGCTCAGGATCATGCTCGATCCACTGTGCGTGTAAAGTATAGTCGATGACAAGCTATTGTTACACCATTGTGATACGTGCGTAGAATCGTGTGCGTGGGCATCGATTATTTGCGGCGTGCGTGCACGCTCCATGCGAATGTTACTCTTGGGTTAATGGAGCGCAAGGAACAGAGTGAACGAGACAGAAAATACAAACGAGCCAAGACAAATGAGATTGTATGTCTAAAAAAGAAATCGACTGGTGATTGAATCGTGATGTTTTATGGCATCACCGTGACGGGTGAGTCTGTTGTGTGCCACGCAGCCACTCTGAAGGGCTTTTCAAACACTTGAGTCATTGCTGCCACTTACGGAGCCCACTCCCCTGTTTACAAATCATCAGGCGCGTGCGACGTGTGTATTTGAAGAGAGCAGATTGATACACGCTGAAGGAGGCACCGAGGAGGATCCCTCTGCGCAATCGCCACCGCCTGAGTCTCGATGCGGCCGAGCTGTAGTTGCCGACCTTTAGTCTCGGGTCTCTATGTCCTGCTGTGCAACTCTCCTTACCAGCAGCAGCAGCAGAGCGATTGGCATCCTCCTCCTGCTGCTGCTCTCCACACCGAGGGACCGTCACTGCCGGACATCGTTTCTCCGTGGCAGCCCCCGCTGTCTGGAACGCGGCCATCATCATCATCATCCTGCTGCTGCTGCACGTTTCCAGCAGCAGCAGCAGCAGGATCGTTCAATCTACAACGACTTTAAAAAGACACTGAAAAGGTCCACTTCGTTCTGAAAGGCCCCCATGTCGTTCTTAAAGACCCGCAACACCTCTCTCGCCCGGCTTTCGAGCGACACTGAACCTGGCCGCGCATCTCAAAGTCACGGTCGTTTATGTCCGTGAAATATTGCGCGCGGAGTAAATTGAATTGTTGTTGATCTGTGCACCGACGGTGGCTTAGTCCCCGTCTCTAGCTCGCGGCGGGGACCCATGAATAGGAGGAACGCGCACCTCCGATTAGCGCGGCTGGCTACGTACGGCGCAAAAGAAGGTCAACATGCATACATACAAGGGTTTTTTTTTATGATCGTCACAATCACAGACGCATTCATCCAGCAGTGGATTAATCAAGTCTGACGTTGGTTATTGCCATTTATTTATCTGAGCTCGCCTCACTCAGACTCGAAATTCATGTGTACGGGGGTTTGCATTTCAATGTTAGCAACATTCCGTTTATGAGTTTTTGTAATGTTGGTGGAAAGCGGAGCACCAGAAGAAACCAACGGTGCATACAAGTGGGCAGCGCTTATGAGGTCTACACAGATGGGTTCACGAACCCGCGTCTCGTACTGCCATCACCTTTAGCGGGGCTTCGTAGCTTCAAAAAAATCTCGATGTGATCCACCAACCTTTTTATTTCAAAGCGCTGGGCCACAGGCCGGAAAAACGTGAAGTTATCACGCGTTATGGTTCGCTTAAAACTCAGGCCAAAAAACATTGAACGCACGCATCAAAGTGTTCCACACAAATGGATCAAAGTGTTCCACACCAATGGATCAAAGTGTTCCACACCAATGGATCAAAGTGTTCCACACCAATGGATCAAAGTGTTCCACACCAATGGCACACCTGAACGGTCTCACCACACCGATCGCACACACCGGTCATTGACAGCTCGTCCGAATGATGTTCCACACACACATACACCTCGACGATTCTACGCCCTAATTACTGAACGCACACCCCGCCGCCGCACCCTCCCAAGGTATTGAGAGCATCCACACCTCGCCCAGTGCTGCGCGCACAAAGACAAAGATCCCCCGTATAGCCTTATCAGACTTTTGGGGCGAGTGCTGTTTGAGAGCATCTATGAAGCCTGATACGGCACGCGAGGGGGTGGGTGACCAGCACCACACTCGCCTTCGTGGCGATGTTTACACCCCGGGCCAGGTACTCATTTGAGACTGAGTCGACCTAGGAGAGGCCCAGGACCGGTTAACCCTGAGCGGGAATCGAACTCGGGTGGCCGAGTTCGTAGCGCGGCGCACTCTCCGTTGCACCCCCACGCACCCACGCGAATCACAGACATAGAAACAGATAAATAATCCGTTTCACACCTCGCGTCCCCCCAAAATAGACGCTGGTGATTTGAAATGACGTCTGTTGCAAAAGATCAATTATTTAAGTGTGGAACGAATCGTAAAGGGACTTGTTTGTGTTTTGTTAATTCATTTGTTGAAATTTACAGGCGCTTCGCATTCATACATATGCGAGCAGGACAAACATTCGCATGCGTGTTACAATTTTCATGTTCAGATTGCTTTTGTTGACAGGTGCCAGTGCTTGTAAATTGGGTGTGAGTTCGCCAAAAAGGTTTGCAAACAAGCTGACAGACACAGCACCCGAGGTGTTGTGCAGCCCAGGAGGGAGACAGGTAAGGCGGCGTGTTAGACCTCCCGGTGGTGCCGAGCTCGGAGGGGGTGGTGGTGTGGTGGTGGTGTGGTGGGGGGGGGCGGCCGCGGGGGGGAGGGGTACGTGGTAGAGACGGGGGTTTGAATATCGCCTATTGTTCTGACTAATCTATTTGGGGCGCTGGTTTTAGGTGACGGCCGTGTTCAGCGATCGTCGGGCGCGTTTGCCAATCATCGGTCGCGTGCGACGCGCATCGTCGGCTCAATGTGGATGTGAAGAGAGGTGATTGATGAACGCAGAACGACGCACCGAGGAGGGTCTCTCTGGGCAGACGCCACGGTCCGCTGCGGTTCGAGGTTACGACCGTCCACGCAGCATCGGCCACGGGAAAAATCCACCGCTGGAGGCGAGGACACCGCGAGCCGGTGTCAACTTTTCCACGATCTTGGGGGGGGGGGGGAGGGGGGCCCGCAAAAATTGAACTCGCCGCTTGGAATCCACGTGATTTTTTTACAAAAAAAATCGGTTGGCAACAGGCCGATCTCGGTAATAGAGGAGGTGGATTTGTAAGGCGCCAATTCCGCGTTGTCAGGGGCGCGGTCGGGCTCCGTGCGAGTGGCGTGGGGTTGCACCCGAAGCAGAATTCAGGGTTGGTTCAGCAGCGCGCTCAGACGCGAGCCGAGCGGTGTCTTCCAGCGTGCATCGTCCGTCTGCTGTTGCCGATCGTAGATGGTGATGCACCGTGATTAAAGTGTCAGTGTATTAAATGCAGCGATTAATTATAGATTTGAAATAACCAATTATTTTTTTTCATTATTAGCTGCACTTTTTTTTTACCGCAATGCTTAGACCGCCTAGAATATCCGGGCAATATCATCCATTACGCGGGGATAGATTTATCGTTGGCCCGGCCACACAGCTGCGCTGGGGTTTACCGTGAATTTATGATTTCGAGGCTGCAAAAGTAAGGAACAAGAGTGGATTTACTTCCAACGCGTATTTCAATTGACTTCAGCCTAAATATATTATTTGATTTAAATATGTGTGTGTTGGTGTTTTAGTGGCGCGACGTCACGAGGGTGCTTTGTCTGGCGAGCTGACGGCTGTCTGTGCGCTGCCGCACGCCGAGTGGGGGGGGGGGGTCGCAGCTCCCTACACGAACCCCGGCATCCCCGGCAGCACGAGTGTCTGACACCTGAGCTAGCACCCCGCGTCTGCGGTGAGCGACCCGGGCGCAAGACCGATCGGGCGAGTCCGCGATTTCGCGAACCAGCGACGTGGGTGCTCCGCGTGTAGCCGGCCCGGTGCGATGGCCGTCCTACGCTACATCACGGCGGCTGACCCTGACGAGCCAAAGGTGATGAGTGGGGGGGGGGGCGTTGTGGGGAGGTGGACAGGAGGGTGAAGGCCGCGGCGGGCGATGAGTGGCGGTTACTGGCGGGCGAATGATGGCTTCACCCCCCCCCCACCCCGCGCCGCCCCCACCGCCGTCCCCTGCCCTCCCTCCCTCGCTTCCTCGACTCTGGCAGGCGGCCGCGTCGTTGTCACGCAGAGGATTCAGTGTCCTTTCTCTGCCATTACCTCGCCGTATTGAGCTGTTTGCTAAACTGACATCTGGTCAATACCACGCTCCATTTGCCTGGCCGGGAATTTGAATGTCAATACAAGTGTCGGGGCCGCATTGGAGGGGTATTTTTTTACCTGCTGACAAGCGACTCGCGGCCTGAACACAGCCGGCAATTTGAGCCGACAGGAGCTGTTACTCCGCGCGCCGCCTCGCACTTCATTGCAGGCAGAGCGGGCAGCGCTCGCCCGTCCGTGAGCGACGATCGATGCTGGACTGATGTCCTCTGGGCTCCTGAAGGAGAGATGCAATAGAGATATTTACACCCACCCCCACCACCACCTCCTCCTTCGCCCCCCTCCGGCCCCCTCCTTTACCCGCAGTCTCCCCCCGCCCCTCCCCGCCCTTCCTCCTCTCTGCTCCACCACCACCACGCGCGCTCGCTCGCTCTCCTGCTCGCCCACGGAGGCTTCAGCTAAGAGGCAGGGCTTAGCGCGGTTTAACGCCGACCTTTGCAGAGACCACGGGGAAGAGGTTGTGGGGATGGCGGGGTGGCCGTTTTAGATGTTTTAATTCGTGACGGGTGTCTCCGGACAAAGAGTCGCGCGACGCTAACATGTAGCAACATGACTCATCAATGGATACGTGACCACTCGCGTAAACAACAACAACAACAACCACACGACGCGCACGGAACTGTAGCCACAACGCGAACCAAGTCGAGAAGGAAACAATCACACAAAAAACCCCCAAATGGCCTCGGCAGAAATGCATGAACTTAACACTTCATTTGCGGGACGCGGACGAGAAGATTACGAGGTGTTGCTTCTTGGTGCGCGCGCGTGTATTTGTGTGTGTTTGTGTGTGTGTGGGGGGGGGCTGTGCGTTCTCTCCCCATCCCGCGCTCGCCCCTCCACACTGATGGGGCTGTTAATTTCCGAGCTGACAGCTCCGGGTCTCCTGTCGCCACCGCCGATCGCGCGCGTCACGGCGAGGCGAGAGGAGCGCGATGCGGAGGAACCGCGCGCGGTCACGGGGCGCGGCGCCTGGCCGGGCTCCCAGAGTCCCTCCACTACCCCCCCCCCCACTAACCCACCCCCCTACTACACCCCCCCCCCCCCACACTACACCCCCCCCTCACTACACCCCCCCCCCCAACACTACACCCCCCCCCTCACTACACCCCCCCCCCAACACTACACCCCCCCCCGCCCCCCTTATAGACGAATGCAGCGCGAGGTCGCGCTGTGTGGGTGACGAGTTTGCGGACGCTCACGACAACGAGTTGGGTTGCTCACGAGCCTTGCGTGAGCCTTTTTAAACAAAGGGGACGTTTATATCGACGGTGGCTATCATCGGCATCATCACCGCTACTCTCCGCCGCGGGATGTTTCTATACACTGCTGGATGAAGAATTCCCCGCGCTATCGCCGCCCGTCGCGGTCCCGGAGCAAAGGGAAGTGGCAGCGAGAGATGGAAGAGGGTGGGGGAGGGAGGGAGGGAGGGAGGGCGCTTTGGCGTGGGGTTCGATATTAACCCACCGTCGCACATAGACATAAGTAGCTTGATGTAGGGGTAAGTAAGTGCATGTACATGTAAACAAGTAAATGCATATGCAAGTGGGTACATGCACATTGCAAGTGGGTACATGTACATGCAAGTAGGTGCATGCCCTATCAAGGGGTGGAGTAGATTGTTAGGATCAGCGCGAGTTTATTCACAAGTACTCACTTTATCGACCCCGGAAGGATGAAGGGCAGAGTCGACCAATCACCGGGATCTGACCTCGTAACCTTCCACTTGCTTGCCGTGCTCTTGCATGAATTACCAGGACATTAATCCGCCCGTGTAGTCAGCGAGCGGGTGTCGTGGGTGACTGCCTCGGATGTGAATGATCGCTAACGAGTCAGGCTAACAACAGCCTCCGAGTCGTGCACGCTCGCCCATTTGTGTCCCCGTACGTTGTGCTCTCTTGGGCTGCGCCATGGACCCATCCAACCCGAGTTTGAGTTCCCGACGACGGCTAGCATCGGTGGCAAGTGATACCTGAACACATCCCGAATGTTCTAGACTTGACGTTTTCGTGGCTGCAAGGATCCATAAAAATAAAATTTATTTTATGTTACGTGTTTTATTTGTTTTACTTTATTTTACGTTTTATTTTGTTTTATTTAGCTTTATTTTATTTTGTTTTATTTTATTTTTATGTTCTCTGCCTACGTGACTTTACCGAAAGAACCAAGAGTACATATCTCGAATGGCTTCACGTCCGTTCGGCAACCCGCACGACGAGCAGAGTGGTCAAGCAACACCAGCAATTATTATCGATCATGCGTGGGGAGGAATTCAGCCAGCAGTGGATTGACTGACCCCGTGAATCAATATTATTATTATTATTATGGTAATACTCTGTAATAATCGAACAGCTATCTCTCATGTATCTGTAGTCGAGAGTAGACGACATTGTTCGTGGCACATTGTGCATTTGGTTGAATATTAAAATGAAGCAAATCGTGCGTTGATTTGTTTTGGACCCCGAGAGTGAGGTTACGTTTATAAACGTAAACGCTATATTTGTTGATCTTGTTCGACTTTGAGATGCATAAACCATCGAGTACGAAGCGCCGTTAGCTTTAGCCCAGCGAGAGCATTGTGACAACTACGCACCGCACCGACAGGGCGGGCTGTGATTGTAACATGCTCGTGGAAAGGTGCCACCGGTTGTCCGATGATAATAATATGATGTTGTAGATCAGCTAGAGGGCTGACATTTTACATACACACAAATTAGAGCCTATTCTGTCACTCAAAACAATGTATCTGAAAACCCCCCCAAAATTATAATAATTAAAAACAATCTAACTTCCCCCCCCCCGACATTTACAAAACGGGAGTTTGATTGGTTTCACTCAAAGGACAGAGCAAGCCTTAAGTTGACATTTGTAACATTTGCACGATCAGTGAACCAATTCATTTGCCTGTCGTTGAGTGTGACGCTAGAGCCGACAGAAAGCGGACGAAGCCATCAGCTGGTCGCTGTTACAGACATTTAAAACAAACACACACCCAGCTATTTTTTTTTCCCATCGCAGCCCTTACTGGGGTCTCTTTGTCATTATTTTAAACGTGAGGGCATAACACAACTATTCACGCTGTGATTTATTGTTACGATTCGATTACATTTTCGATTCGAGTATCATACTCCCCCCCCCTATCATTATCACGCATTGTAAGCGCACAGAATAGCGACATGAGGTCACGCGAACCCATCGCATAAAACATGCGGATAGTAAACATTGATCGTTCTTAAGCACGCGATTTGATGCGTATGTAGTAAAGCTAAACAATCGATATTAATCATTTGCAGTATCAAACTATTATTCATTATGCATGGAAAAGGGCCGCTGCCTGAAATGTCTCCTGTTTTTTTTTTATTTTAAGACCACAACAGGCGTTATTGACGAACGCGTTGAGTTTCTTGAAATTAATCGATATTGATCGATGATGCATCGATACCCCTGCTCGTACCACGCGCCCGAGTGCAATGGTTACCCGCGTTGCTCGGCAACGCTTCACTCTGCCTGCCCCAACCAGCACCCAGCCGCGTCCGGCACCGCAGAACAAAATAAATAAATGAAGGTTTCGTTTATTAAATTGGACCCCAAAATGTGAACCCGATCGTGCTCTCGCGCGCTCCCGTCGTCATCCATTCAGGTCCCTGGCAGAGCAATGCAAAGTCTTCGTGTTAAGAGAACAACCTGCTGGAAGCGGACGTCACAGAGCTACCGCCGAGTTCCCTCGAAGTGACCTCTGGACCAACGCAGACCGCGGCACTGCGGGACGTCACTGCCGTTCGCTCGTCAACGGTGGCAGGCTCCGTCACTCGCTTTCCGCCGGCTTTAGCGTCACACGCCACTGGAAGAGAATTGCTTGGTTGGTGCGGCGATCCTGTCAAGTCTGTATTCTGTGCTCAGCAGGCAACGTCTTCAAGACAACGGAGACACTTAGGCTGCAGGATGAGTAAAAGCAATCAACCTGCCGGTCACCGCAGAAGCTTCAGTTGTTTAACTTGGTTAAACGCTACATATACATGATTAAGGTTTTTATTATGATTCACAATGCAGTAATTATTTTGGTCATTTCACAATTGTGCAATTCTAATGTATTGGGGAACTTATAAGCCCACACTCGGCTATATTCTTGCCAAATTTCAGCCTCCTAGCCCGTCTAGAAAATCATTAGAATTGGCATCGTTCACTCAACCACGAGCGTCAGTATGCATTAGATTCGTAATTGAGCTGGTGACGAGGTGTTTGGGGTGAATGCCCGAGCTGGTGGTAGTGGTGGTGGCAGTACCACGCTGCCTGTACACAATCAGCCATTGCCGATCCACTGCTGGATGCCTCCCGGATATGGCCGCCGCCACCGCCATACGGCGATATAACTAACAATCAATCCGCCCAGCACTTGATCACGAGCCAATCTCATCGCCCAGTAGACGGGCGAGGCTCGCATCCCCGTGCTCTGTGCTTGATGCACGTGGCAACCCGCTTTGTTAACGACTGCGCATCTTCACGGTCATCTGTCGTCACCTCTCGATATCCATTCATCCTTCACTCGCTCACTCGCTCGTTCGTCTACCCGCCCAGACGCCTGATACCTCGTCCACTAAAAATGAAATAAATAAAAACCAAAACAAATTGCTGCTCGCTTCTCAAGAATGAACGACGGGCGATCGTCTGTCCGGGCTGAGCTGAGCCGAGCCGGCTCTCCCCCCCACCTCCCCCGCAGGATCGCCTGAGCGTTGTGGCTGAGCTATTTCCTGTTCTCCCCCCCCCCAGCCGCTCTCTCTTGCTCTCTGCCAACAACAAGATTCGCTGACCTTTCCACGCGGCCAGGCGAGTGGCTGAGGCCGCTTATTTGTCCCAGCGGAGGAAAGCTTTTCTCTATATTGCTTGTTAATGACTGCTATCGTTTGCGTGATTTCATAGCTGAAAACTCCATCGATCGCCGCGAGGCGAGCCGCTCGAGATGATGGATGGCCGCAGTCGGGCTATCGGCAGGGCTATCGACATCTCGTGGCAAGGTTTGTCTCTAATTGTCAGCCTCCCCCTAAACGATACACCTGGCACTCCCGCGCCGGCGCCCGTGATGGATTCAATATGTGTCCAGGTTTATTATGGCAGCGAGTGGAAGTGGCTATTGAAAAGCTGTCAGGCGGCTTTCAGACGTGCGACTACAGGGAGAGAAACTCCTGAAAAATCTGTGTAATTAAAGTGAAGAGCAGATGGGAGAGGAATCGAAGGAGCCTGAGACAATGCGAACGCCATCTGAGACTGATCGGTAATAAGCGGTGACGGAAAAGTGTTTCTGTTCGGCCGCGGACAATTTCTGTAATTTCCAACCGCTGCAGCCGCCAACACCACCGCACCCCCTCCCTCCCTCATCATAGAGAGCCCCCCCCTCCCCCCTCCGCCCCCCCGGCGCCACTCCCGCTTTGATGTGCGCGCTCCCCAGCGCTGCCTTGCGCGACAGCTGTCAAAGCTCGCGTCACGCCGCGCAGATTCGCCTCCCACTCGCTTCTCTGATATCGGAATTTTGCGCGGTGTGGCGGCTTTGTGCGGCGGCGCGCTCCTGCAGAGCGGGACACGGTGTTTGCGGGAGAATGGCCCAGCGGGTGGGGTGGGTGGGGTGTAAAGTGGGGGGGGAGGGGGGGTTTGGTGGGGGGGGTGCGAGCGAAGGGGTGGTGGTGACGGTGGGATGTGGAGCGGTGAGGAGGGGGGGCGTGATGAGAAATGGGGGGCGAGTCCGGCCCAGGCTCTCGCCTGAAGAAAACGAGGCTGACCCCCGTGCCCCGTTAACAAAAGCAAAGCTCTCGCGCTCCTGGGGGTGCATTCTCATCATTAGCTGTCTTTATTTCCTGCCCAGCGTGGGTTTGTAAGAGCGGTGATATGTGGCGGAGACAGGGGAATGGAGGATAGGCGGGGGGGGGGGTGGAGGCGAGGGGGTGTGGGGGGCGATTTGCCCGGTCCAACAGATTGTGGTGACAGCTCAGCTCCGTCGTGTTGTGCCAAAATCGCGGCCCCTCGTGCCTCTGCAATCTCGAGGCCCGTGTCGTGTTGGATGGAGCAGCAGCAGCAGCGCGCGAAGTGTGTGGGCGATGATGATGATGGTGGTGGTGGTGATGATGATGCCTGGATCCCTGACGCATCTTGGATTCTGGGTTCCTGTCGACTCCAGAGGCCGCAACTTCATTGTTTCCTCGAGACCTTCGCAAGATCAACCAGTGCCCTGCCCCCCCCTCACCGCCCCACGCCCCCCCCCCCCCCCCTTTCAAACACCATTACCCACCCCAGTTTCACACATGTGTGTTCCTCGGTCTTCCATACCGTGGGTAAGCACATGTGGACTGGCGGGGCGAGTTCTTTGTGTGTTGGTGTTGCTGCCAACCCAGCGTGCGTGACCGCGCGCGTGTGGTGCGTCGTGGTGCAGCCGCTCACGCGCCGCGCTACACGTGCCCGGCAAAGTCTGAGTTTCGTTCCCGTTCACGGCCAACGGATATCTGAACCGGTCCTACTTCTCCTCCCCTAGATCGACTCAGCCTTAAGTACATAGTTGAGTCTAAAACACACGGGCATTATACGGGGCTCTCTGCTACCACCCTAAGCGCGTGGGGATGTGTGTATACCAACAAGCCGGTGTGTGCGTGTATGTGTGTGATTGTGCTGGCCACCCACCCATCCTCTTCGTGTGCCGTGCCGGCCTTCGTACTGTAGGTACTACTCGCTCACGGCTCTTGATCCAAAAAGTCTGTGAAGGCTATATGAGGGATTTTGACTGAAAACTTTCGTGACTGCAGGAATTCATATTCTTTGGTTCTTTCGGTAAAGTCACGTAGATAGAAAATAAAATAAAAATAATACAAATTAAAATAAAATAAATCCCCCCCAAAAATAACTCAGTTTCATTATTAAAATGTTTAATTTTTTATTTTTACTTTCTTTTCTATCTACGTGACTTTACCGAAAGAACCAAAGCATATTTGGGGGATCTTTGCCCTTCTACAAACAACAAGTGTTTACCGACTCTCCGCCTTTGTTAAATTCAGTCTCGAAACCTTTTTGATGCCCTTAAGCGCCGCCGCGTCGTCACAACGGACCCTCGTGTCGTCCTCGAGACAAAGAGTCCCCGCGTCGAGGCCAAACGCTGTTAGTTAGCGCCTATTAAAGCCACCGACAAATATACACAACACCCACACGAAGGTAAACGTACGTAACTTAACGCAAGACTCATAATCCGCAAATAGATTACACAGGCGAGTGGAGCAAGCGAGCGTTGTCAGCGAACACCTATTAAGGCACCGACCCTGGCGGCCAAATAAATAAATACATGAAACGTCCCATAAAAAATATTAATATCCCTCGCATGAAATATATAGTCGGGGGGGTGGGGCATTTTATATTAGCGAGCACCTATTAAGGCATATAAATACATTAAAAAAATCCTTCGCATGAAATATATATATATAGTCTGGTGGGGCATTTGCTGTTAGCGAGCACCTATTAAGGCATGGGCGGCGCACGAGGTGATGCGCTGGCAGAGCCATGCCCGGCCGCGTTTGTATTCCCAGTGCTGATGTTTTTCACACGGCGCCAGATACTAATTTAAGGGTAGCGTCGACCTTAGGGAGACCCGAGCACGATTCAGATATTTGACACTCATGTCGGCAGTGGCCTGGAATCATGTGGCCGGGTTCATTGGCAGTGCGCTAACCACTGCGCCACCGCTCCCCACACACATGCACACCCACGCACGCACTCACACGTGCCGACTCGCACACTCCGAAAACAAATATCCCCCGTATCGCCTTCGCCAGACTGTTGGGGCAAGTGCTTTTCTCGAGCACATGTGCAAGCCGGTACGGCGCACGAAGAGGTGGCGTGACCATCGTACAGCGGAGCTGGTCCTCATTCAAAGCAGAGTCGCTCTCGTGTGAATCCCAGGTCCAGTTGAGTTGTTCGTCGCCGATGTTTGCCGTGAGCGAGAAACTGAGCTCGGCTCGCCGCGTTCGTAGCGCAGCGCGCTCACCGCTACACCCACCGCTGCCCACACACACTTGCACACAAAGACAAAGATCCACCAGTGTAGCTTAACAGACTGTTGGGGCAAGTGCTGTTAGCGAGCAGAACCAATGAAGGCCGGCATGGCACACGAGGGGGTAGGTGGCCAACACCACGCCCGGCCGTCTTTGTCTCGTCAGTGGCGATGTTTACACATCGCACCAGGTACTCATTTAAGGCTGAGTCGACCTAGGGGAGGCCCAGGACCGGTTCTGATAATCGTCACCGCTGTTGGCCGTGAGCGCGAATTGAAACTCGGTTCGTCGCGCAGCGTGGTAACCGCTACACCTACCGCTCCCCACCTGCACGCACACGCACGCACCTGTACGGGGACACTCGCACGTACACACACGGGCCACGAGCGCGGTTAAGTCGCTGTCGTCAATCGCGGGGTCTCACCCCCCATCACGCGCCGCGGGGGGCCCCGGGCGTGATTGACAGCAGCGAGTGAAGCGCCCGCCGCCGCCCTCGCTTCCCCGCTCGCTCGCTGAGTCCGGGCGTGGCCGCACACGCGGTCCCTGGGTCGCGGGAAGCGTCCCGGGGTAATACCCCGCGCTGTGTCCATTTGTGGTCCAGGGATCAGGCAGGGAGGTGGAAGGGGGGGGGGTGAGAAAGGGGCTGGGGGGAGGGTTGGCGGATCAGAGGATCGGGAGGATGGAGGGGTGGTGGTGGTCGTGGGGGGATGTGGAGAGCTGTTTGCTTTGTTGCCGTGCGCTGCCTGCAGCTGATGTACCTGCTGAGTGCTACACAGCAGCGATGTTCACATGAACAGGCATCGCATTTAACGACACCCTCTATTGATCAAAGGAGGGAATTAAGTGTGGAGGAGGAGGGCGGTGGTGGTGTGAGGCTTGGTGGGGGGCGAGTAGGGATCGGGGGTGGGGGGTGGGGGGGCCGCGTTCAAACGAGTCGGCTGAGCGTGGCGGCGGCCGCGCGGTAATGAGAGCGCTGGATTAGACGCGCGAGGCGGTCACAGTGACCCCTTGCGGGGGGCTCCGTGGCCCAGGTTCCCTGCCTGCCCCCCACCCCTCCTCCACCCACTACTCTCAAACAGAATCCCTCCAACCATCACCCTCCACCCCCCCCCCCACGCTCATCACCAGCTCCGCTGTTCCTGCCTCCGGTGTCACTGCACCGGCAGTAGCTCAGTGTCTCTGCGATGTGCATCCACCAATTCCGCCCTGGGGTTGTCTTTGTCTCTCCAAACAGCCTCTGGGAGTCAAGGTTCACCTGAAGACGGTCGCTTGTGTTGCGATCGAAACGTCGTGATCTATTGTTTTTTTCTACCCACGTGACTTTACCGAAAGAACCAAAGAGTATGGATTCCTGCAGTCACGAAAGCTTCAAATCAAAAAGGATCAACAATGTCGCGCAGGCTCGAGCAGGACGCGGCACGAGGTGGGGGTGGCGTTCGTCTGACGGCCACGTGACCTAGCGAGCGGTGCAGCCATCATCATGCCATTGGATTGGAGGGCCGATCCTCTGCTGTCTGGAAATCTCACCTTTTGCGTGAATTATTTACCGACGCAGTGCCCGTTTCCAGCCTGCACGCGCTCTGTCTGTCTGCTCTCTCGTCATTCACTCGTCCTTTCACAGCGAGCAGTAGAATTGGTTGACCGGCGATCCGGTGCCTGCCTCCCTTGATCACCCCGCGTCGCCAATGGGAAGGCGCTGATGCACGCCCACACGCTGACCGCGCGTTCCACATTTTTAAAACGGGCACTGGCCGTCTCGTCCCTGCCTCCTGGAGAACAAGCACCACTAAAGGCGCACCCTACGCCCTGGTTAGGCAGGGGCAGTCCTCCTGGTTTCAGAAAGGCTGTCCCGGTGTCTCTGTGAAACGTTTTGAGAGAAAAAAAAATCGAGATTTTGTCCCCCATCGAAACATCTCGTTGGCCTCGTGCTCGGAGACTCATTGTACGGACAAGGCGGCGGGCTAGCTGAGCAATGGGCGGGGTTACCATGCTGTGGGCGGGGCTGTCAGAAGAGTGGATGTGTCTTATGAGTGATGGGCGGGGCTACCTTTAAATAGGCGTGGCCACCACACTGTGTGGGAGAGGCTATTCGCTGTGTGAACGGTGTTAGTCATTAGGTTGGGCGTGGCTATGTTTATGTTAATGGACGGACCTGGCAAAGGCAGGGGCTGGGAGGTCGCCATATATCCCTGCTGAGCCTCCCAGAAATTCGGAAGGTATTTTTCGTTTTTTTGGTCCGTGACTCGTCTCTAATGCGTGAAAGCGAACCCGCGCATGGGAGCAGACAAAACCGTGTCCCAGGGGAACGGACAGCGTAATTTCCCCCATCTCCCGCTATCACTGACAGCGGCAGAGGCGCGATCATTTACAGCTGCCATCAGAAAAGCAACTCACGCAGCAGGTCACGAGTCAGGGAGTCTGCGGGCCCCCTCGCAGCAGCCGGATCCTGGATTCACAGCGGCGCGGAAAGGGTGCGGGGGATTGCGCCCCTCCCGGCCCCCCACAGGGATGCGAAGATTCCATGGAAGTGGCCTTCTTGTGACCAAGCGGGCTTCGTGTGCGGCTCACCGTGGCTCCTCATTCAGGCTCTTCGTGAATCTCCGTGGCCCCCCACTGCATCTTCGTGGCTTCCCTTGACACTGCTTTGCTCGCCACCGATCGTCTCTGACTTTCGGTGGCTCCGAGAGGCTCCTCGCTGGCTCCCCGTGACTCCCCGTGACTCTCCATTTAGCCACGACTCTCGTCTGTGGCTCCCTCGCACACCAGTCTCTGGTAGTGGCCCCGTTCGGCGGGCCCTGCCTGAGTCACAGAGGAGGGCTCGTGTACCCTTAAATAATTTGCAGAATGTAATAAGTGCCCGGGTAAAATTAACTCGCCAGCCATCCCAGTCACGAGTTATTGTACATTACAGCGCGGGAGAGCGGCTCACAGGAGGAGGAGAAGGAGGAGGTGGCTGAAATGGAAAGGCGTTCGTCTTTGGTAAGGCGAAAAAAAACTCCATTTGCGCGAGCGGCCCTCGCATAGTAATTGCCGAGGTTACTAAAGGCATCACAATTATTGGACGAACGTTGGGTGAGAAGAAAAAAACAACTCATATTCCCATGCATTCGAATTTGCTCACGGCGAAAAACTGTAAAATAACTAGTAATTACACCGTAAACATTATCAAGGGAAGGAGGGGTGAGGCGGGCCGGGCAGGGAGCAGCAGGGAGCAGGGGGTGGAGTGGGAGAGGCGTCGGGAGGGGGGGGGAAGATTGAGTGGGGGTCTTAGCGTGGGATCAGGAGTGGGGGGGGAGGGGGTGGGACTGGGGGGGAGGGGTGTGGGGGGTGGGTGGGTTCTGCACCAACCCTTGCTCGCTCGCCAGCCTCGGCCATGCATCTTCTGTCTTCATTTATCTCGCCCGCTGTAGCGGACTGGAGTTATTGATTATAATACGGAGGCCATTAGCGCGACTTGCCCTTCAGTCAGCCTGGCCAATGTTGGGGGTGGGATGGCGAGGGGAGGGGGTGAGAAGGATGAGGGGATCGGGGGGGGGGGTATCATCTCCGCTTCGCCTTCACCGCGGATCATTCGGCAGGGATCATCCTTGCACTGCCGCGGGCGCTGTAATGACCCGTCTGTCTGCGGGGTGCCTGGCTGGGTGCCTGTGCATCTCTCTGTCTGGCAGGTGTGCCTGTGTCTAACGGGCTGCCTGGCTTGCGTGCAGAGCTGGGCATACGGCAGGGTGTCTGATATTTTTTTAAGAGGATGTCTGTCCGACAGAATGTCGCAAGTCTCTGACAGGGTGTCTGAGTGTCTGGCAGGATTCCCGGCTAGGTGTTTGGATGCCTGGCAGGGTGTCCGGCTGATTGTCTGGCTTAATGTTTTGGCTGATTGGATGTCTGGCTGAGAGTGGAGGAGGAGGGGAGGGGAGGGAAACGGTGAGAAGGGAGCAGGAGCGCGTGGGGGGGGGGGGCAGGGGGGTGGGGGGCAGGGGGTGGGGGGAATAGACCAGCAGAAGCAAAGCGCGCCCGACACGTAACATTACCATAAATAATTAGGAACGGGGTCAGTCGAATGCAAACATTAGAAAGGCCTATAAATCACGCAAGTGCTTTTTTTTCCCATGTACTTAGCGGCTGGAATTACGAGTCGGCGCTCCTATTAATGGCCCTGCGTTCGGCCGGCGACAGCGGTATAAATCAGGCCTGAAAAGCTTTCCGCGGCGCGGGAGAAAGTTGTTAGCCCTGATCAAATGGCCGAGAATGCGCACGGCTCATGTGCGCGGGTGGGGGGTGAAGGGAGGGCGGGTGAAGGAGCTGTGCGAAGAAGGGAGTATTGTGGAGGGGGAGGGGGGAGGGGCTGAGTGGGGGGACGTAGGGGAGGGGCACAGGGAAGTGAGGAACGGCTCAGAGCCTCCTGCGAGCCGCCCCGATGAGGGGGAGAGTGCCTCTTCCTCCCCATTCAACCTCGCTTTGGGAGCCGTGACAACAGCGGAGGTGTGCGTGGGGTGTGGTGTGTGTGGGGTGGTGTGTGTGTGGGGGTGTGGTGTGTGTGGGGTGTGGTGTGTGTGGGGGTGTGGTGTGTGTGGTGTGTGTGGGGATGTGGTGTGTGTGTGGTGTGTGTGAGGTGTGGTGTGTGTGGTGTGTGCGGTGAGGTGCGAGATGTGTGGGGTGTGTGGTGTGTGTGGGGGTGTGGGGTGTATGGTGTGTGTGGGGGTGTGATGTGTGTGTGGTGTGTGTGGGGGTGTGGTGTGTGTGGTGTGTGTGGGGTGTGAGGTGTGTGGGGGTGTATGGGGTGTGTGGTGTGTGCGGTGTGTGTGGTGTGCGGATGATGTGTGTGATGTGTGCAGTAGGGTGCGAGGCGTGTGGGGTGCGTGGGGTGCGTGTGGTTCGTTAAGTGAGTGCAGGGCGTGCGTGGTGTGTGCTCCGAGGGTATGAGATAGCATGGTCAGGGCTCGGGGTTGGGACTGCCAATCAACCAATCAAATCCTTTATTTGCATCCTCGTTAGAGACCCATTGAGATAAAGAGTCTCGTTTGCAGTGGATTCTTCTGGGTTCAAAGCGAGTCCAGCACGAACATCTCCGTGCCGGGCGCGATACCCGCAACACCAGCGCAGCAATACAAACACCGGGCACAATTTGAATATAATTATAATCACAAAACACTCGTCCATAAATATAAAAACAAGGAAGCTATACGTACATTTAGTGCGAACATAGTGGAATTCTTAAACATAAAAAAAACATTTACATTTATACCACTAAGTTCAACGACTATAAAAGCTTGAGTCTGCACAATAATACAATACAATTCTGATTTATATAAAGCGTCTACATTAAAGACGCTGCAAGGAAACGTCGGTCGTGTTTATTTGATGTCGATAGAGAGGCAGTCATGGGGGGGATGCGCTCGCGGCTTTACGTGAACAGCAGCATGCGATTCAAATTATTTGGTTCATCATTATTATTATTTATATTATTATTTTATTCTTATTTTTTATTTTTAGTATTTTTTTTTCCTCCGTGACTTTACCGAAAGAACCAAAGAATATGAATTCCTGCAGTCACGAAAGTTTTAGGTCAAACGTAGCAGGGGAATCGACAGCACGGATGCCTGGGGAAAGAGAATGCCATGCCCTGGGGGCAGCAGAGGAGAAGGAGCGATATGCAATACACGTTCGACGTACGTAGCGTCTAACAGCTGATTTGCAGGAGATGTTATGGAATAAGCTGGGCAGAGAGAACGCCAGACAGAGCAAAGGAGCGCTGATTCAGGTGTGAAAATAATGTAAACTCATTCCATCGATTAGGGAGAGGAAGAAGCTGTGGACCAGGTATGTGGTGGTGACAGGGAATGAGATGGAATGAGCTGAAGGATCTGATTGGGCAGGTGCTAGTGAGGGGGAATGAGCTGAAGGAGATGGTCGGGAGAAGATTCCTTGGGAAGAGACGAAGAGGAAGGAAGAGCACGGCAATGATGGACGATGTTCAAACAGGAAGGGCGTGTGGACAGAGATGGGGAATGCAGCGGGAGACGTGGAGGACAGAGTCGTGTCTCGGACATTGTCTACGGACGGAGCACTCAGTCGATGACATCGAATGTGACGATTACTGACGATTCACGGGCCACGCGATATTGGAAACAATGGACAAATAAATATTCGCACTCAAAATGTGTCCCAAGCAGTGAATTCAAGCGGTCACGAGAAGAGCGATTGAGACGGAGCTCCGCGCCAGTTGTAAACGAGACGCGGGATATTTATTTATTTATTTGTAATTGTTCCAGATTCCACGAACCCCACGCGCGAGGGGAACGTTCTCCCAAATCCAGCGGTAATTATCGGCACAGTACAAAGGGATTTCGTGGCGTCTTATGTTGTGAGGATTTCACTCCGGGTTAGGGTTACCACGGCAGCATTAGGGCTCGGATTAGAGCCGTAGAATCACGTTCGTGTTGTCGGCAGGGGTGGGAAAATCTACGGTCCATGGGCCATATCCGGCCAGCTATTAACTATTTTGTTTTTATTTTACCAGGTAAGGCCCACTGAGTTGTGTAGTTATTCTTTTAAGATGCGACCTGGCCACAAATGACAGCCCAATGAAATGGCTTGCCACGTGCAAATGTATTGCAGCCAAATACTCTAAACGCGTGTTGATTCTAAATGTGGAGGGAAAATCCGGAGGACATGACCACGGGGAGAACGTGCCAACTCCACATATACAGCAGCAGGCGTCAAACCCACGGCCTCCTGTATACCAGGCGAGGTAGTTAACATCTCCTAGCCACCGCGGCACGCTGACAATAACAACAATAGTGCAGTGATGTTCTTGTTATGAACGCTCAGTCACATCTGCTACTGCAAATAGTCGTTGAAGTGATAGACTGAGGTGTGTATGTTAGAAGTGCAATTCGCCTCTTAGAAAGGTGAAGATTGCACACTGTTAGTATAAGAGGTTATGCTAAATGACACTGGGGTTGTGGTTAGTAGCGAAAGTGTCGTTTCTTTTTTGTTAACATAGTTCCAGTTGCGTTTTGCAACTTGGCGATTCAGTTGAGTTGCAGAAAAGGAATTTTTAAAAAATCACTTTCGGTTAAAGGTTCAGTTTTTCACGTGATTCCAATTTCCCCGATTCAGTTTCAACTTTTTTGTTCCAACTTCCCTCTGCAACGCGTTTCATTTATTTGCGTGATTTCTTTTCTTCTGCTCCAATGTGCGAAGACAAATGAATTAAACGCAAATTGGTTGTTTCATATGACTGCGGGCAATCTGACATCGATGCCCAGCCACGGCTGGACATTTTAGTGGCGAATTATTTCGAAAGTGGCCCACGGCCCTCAGCCAAACCCCTTCCCCACGTCGCCTCACCAACCCGCACCACTGACCACGCGATTGAAGTTTGGGTCCAACCGTCCCGCGCCTGCCACGGCGTGCGGAGGTCTTCGTCTCGCAGTGGTTGACAAAAGGGCTCTGCGTGATTGTTGTGGTGATTTAACACCGGAGACCCGAGTCTGTATAGAGGCGATTTAGTCTGGGGGGAGGGCGGCAGTGACGCAGCGTCTGTGCGTGGGTACGTGCGTGTGTGTACTCTATGTGTGTGTCTGCGTGTATGTGTGAGTGAGAGTGGGGAGCGGTGGTGTAGCGGTGGTGTAGCGGTTAGCGCGCTGCGCTATGAACCTGGCGACCCGGGTTCGATTCCCACTCACGGCCAGCACCAGTGACGATTATCTGAACCTGTCCTGGGCCTCCCCTAGGTCGACTCAGCATCAAATGAGTACCTGGTGCGGTGTGTAAATATCGCCACTGGGGAGACAAAGGCGGTCGGGCGTGGTGCTGGCCCACCTAGCCCCTCGTGTACCGTCCCGGTCTTCATAGGTGCTCGCTAACAGCACTTGCCCCGACAGTCTGTTAAGGCTATACGGGGGATCTTTATCTTTGTAAGAGTGATTCTCATGGCACCTGGCGAGGTCTGTCCCGTGATCTCCTGCCGGCGAGCCTTCGACACTTCATGTGGCCTCAAGGTGCACCTAGCTTGGCGCAAGCGCTGTGGTGACGTCAACATCACTTATCGTGGCGACCGGCGGCGGCGGTTGTTGTTGTGAGAGTGTCCTTCCCCCGCACTTCCGATTAGCACGGTTGGCTACGTACGGTGCGAAAGAAATTCAATACAAATGCGTGTCAGTTCATGTGGGCCCTGCGTATACATGTGTATGGCTATAACACTGTCCGTCTCTACGTGGCTAAGTGTGTGTGGGCTGTGTGTGTGTGTCTGTGCACGCAATGCGGCTGTGTTAGTGCTTGTGTACTTGTGCGCGCGTCAATGTGTGCATGCGTGTTGACCCTGAGTGTGTTGGCCATCCGCGTGTGGATGTGGCTCGCGATTGTCTTTAAGTGCGAGCTGTCAAAGTGTTTTTTCTCACTCACTAGCGCCACTCAGCCACTCGCCCGAATGTCCCACGCACTCAAATCGCGGTCCCCACGTATCGCTTCTGGCCGCGGGGGGGGGGGGGGCTCCCTTGCTACAGTCAATGGGGGGCAGTGGAGGTGGGGGTAGGGGGGTGAAACCGCAGACAATTACAACGGCGGTGGCGCCTCCAAAGTTTGTGTTCAACTTTAAATCACGGCTTCCGAGCGCACGAGCGCAGGCCCAAAAACACGCCAAGCGGCACGCAACAAACAGCACTCACTCGTGCTTGCAGGTGACGTCGTAAATCACGGCACCTGTTTTTTTTGTGTACACGCTGCGAGAGTGACCGCTGTCGTCGCGATCCTAGGAGGAGGAGGAGAGGTTGTAACCGCCGCACGGCTGCTCATCGAGGATTTCCGGTCCGTGTGAACGATTTGGGAGTGCGCATTATTTTTGTTTAGTTTCCTGTTTCTGCGCTCCCCGCTTCGCCGATACGACTTCCTAGCTGCTGCCACGTTGCGAGAGCCTCCCGCGGTAACAAATCGCGCCTGGCACCCCGGCCCGCCCGGCCGCCCGGCCGCTCATCATGCGATGTGACTGCCCCGTTTGATGTGCGGCCTCTGATGAGGCTCGCACGACTTGTTAGCCCAAATTACTGTCCAAATTAGGTCTGGTAGCGACTCTGAACGCTGACATCTCTCGTGCACCGTGCTCTGTCATTTCTTTTTTTTTTGTGATGGGGCAATTGGAGGTGGGGGTGATGTTGATGGAGCGGGCAGGGGGGTTTACGCAGAGAGGCGGGGAGGGGCGAGGAGATGCGATGCGGGGTCTCCTCGGCGCGCTTGGTGATTACACGGAGAGGCGCGTGTGAGACAGCGACGGCCGCTCTCATCCCGCTAAAGTGATGCGCGCTGACGGTGATTAAGCCGATCGTTCTTCGGGGCTGTTTCGGCTTGAGGAATGGAAGCCATTACACGCGGCGTCTTAATGCATCATGCCTAATTATGCCATCAGCTGCGGGAAAGAGCTGCAGTTTGTCATGCTTGTTAGGCCTGATGTGAATTATGTGTGGATCTCCCGGGCAGCAGCCTCCTCCTCCTCCTCCTCGCCGCTCCCCGCCCCGCGCTCATCTGTCTCTGCGCGTTCGTGAGGTCGCGGCGCAGTCGCGTTTACCTCCGAGGGCCCGGGCTCCCGCTGCTGTCGCCAACTCAAGCCCAGCCCAGCCACACACCCCGCGCCTCTGCTGCTCGAATTGTCCCTCGGAAGGCGGGGAAGGGATGGGTGGGGCTGGCGGGCTTTGTCGAGGAGGAACCATAATGGCCGCCTGCTCCAGTGGGTCTTCTATTCGAAGGAGAGAAAACAAATGTGGGCACATTTGTTCGCGTGACCACAATCTCGCTTGCCCCGGCCTCCTGCGTGCAGCGTGGAGAGCCTCTCGCCGCCGTGTGGCGCGTGGCCCAGAGTAGCAGTCGCCCACTCGACAGAGGTGGCCGATATTTAGTGGCACCACTTGCTCTATTTGGCTAATGAAGGACGGTCTTAAATTTGTTTTCTTGGTCTACGATGTATTTAATCCAATGAATGATGAGTTTCTGTTCATGATACAAGTCGGGGGAGGAAACCGGAGCATCCGGAGAAAACCCCCGCATTGCGCGAAGGCGCAATGCTCGATCCCCATACAGATGGAAACAGATGGCGATAAGTCAACTTGCTGTGCTGCCTTCTCTTGGCGAGCATGGGTATGTCAACCCCCGTCGACGCCCACGGGAAGGGATTGTTTTTAAACGTTTGCGTGACCCACCAACCCTCGGTGCCTGCACGGTGCTGGACCACGCTCGCCCCTCGGTGCTTTGAGTCGTTGTCTGGAGGCCCGTGGTGGCAAACGGGGGGAGGGCCGGGGTTTCGAAGGTTCAGCGAAGGTCGGCCCCGCTGATGATGTAGTGTGGTTGGCGAATACAATCACGGGTCGCTGGGTTCACAGATCGGAGGCGGGGAACAAAGGGGATTCATTCCGCCGAGCGTTGTGGCGTGGGCTCCAGGATTCACTGGGTCTCAATATCAGGCTTCCGCACTCAAGAACCTTGTCAGTAAATCAACATCTGCGGTTATAAAGTTCATATAAATACAAAGGCCCGTATATCCTTAGCATACTTTTTGGGGCAAGTGCTTTTAACGAGAACTTATCAAGGCCTGCACGTCGCACGAAGGGGTGGGTGACCAGCACCACGCCCGACCTCCTTTGTCTCCCCAGTGGCGATGCTTACACACCGCACCAGGTACTCATCTGAGGCTGAATCGATCAATAGGAGGCCATGGACCGGTTCGAGTAATCGTCACTCGTGTTAACCGTCAGCGGGAATCCATCTCGGGTCGCCGGGTTTGTAGTGCAGCGCGCTAAACACTGCACTACGGTTCTCCTCAAAGTTGATATACACGCACACACGTGCTAACATTCATATATAGATAAGTACACACACACGCACGTATAGCAAGACACGCGTCCATACTCGTACAAAGACGAATACGACTTGGGCGAGTGCTGTTAGCAAACACTTATTAAGACTCGCACTGCACCCGAGGAGGCGAATTGGTCAGTACTCTGCCCAGTCTCTCTTTGTCTCCCGCGATGTTTTGCAACACTGCACCACCATGTAGTCATTTAAGTCTCAGTCGACCTAGCGGAGGTCCGATGTTGGCTGTGAGCAGGAATCCAACTCGGGTCGACGGGTTCGTAGCGCAGGGCGCTATCCGCTGCGGCACGGCTCCCAGACATAGCGATATAGAGACAGACATTCACACGCACACTCACGCATAGCTACATGAACCTTATAGCCATGAAACAGCCCACCTAGGCAATGACTGTAAGATGCCTCCCTGATTTGGTGGCGATGTCACCACCTCGCTGGACGTGGCACGTTAATATGAAATTATCCCCGAATGAAGACGACTCTTTGAATAATGAATTAACTCACGTTCCCCTACTTAAAAATATAATAATTTATATCAATTGATTATTATTCATTATCCGCTCGGTGAGTTTTTATCGGATTCTTTGAGGGCATAGTTTACAGCAAATCTGCAGGCCAAGTCCCCACGAATATCGTAGAGTTGTCAGTGATAACTCGCTGTGAGAAGATGGATCTCAGTAAGATCTCAGTCAGAACTTACTGGGAGACGTGTGATGTCAGTGAGAACTCACTGGGAGAACTCACTGGGAGAACTGGCATCTCAGTGGGAACTCACTGGGAGAAGTGGGATCTCAGTGAGAACTCACTGGGTGAACTGGCATCTCAGTGGGAACTCACTGGGAGAAATGAGATCTCAGTGGGAACTCACTGGGAGAAGTGGGATCTCAGTAAGATCTAAGTTAGAACTCGCTGGGTGAACTGGCATCTCAGTGAGAACTCACTGGGAGAACTGGCATCTCAGTGAGAACTCACTGGGTGAACTGGCATTTCAGTGGGAACTAACTGGGAGAACTGAGATCTCAGTGGGAACTCACTGGGTGAACTGGGATCTCAGTAAGATCTCAGTGAGAACTCACTGTGAGAACTGGCATCTCAGTGGGAACTCACTGGGTGAACTGGCATCTCAGTGGGAACTCACTGGGTGAACTGGGATCTCAGTAAGATCTCAGTGAGAACTCACTGTGAGAACTGGCATCTCAGTGGGAACTCACTGGATGAACTGGCATCTCAGTGGGAACTCACTGGGTGAACTGGGATCTCAGTAAGATCTCAGTGAGAACTCACTGTGAGAACTGGCATCTCAGTGAGAACTCACTGTGAGAACTGGCATCTCAGTGGGAACTCACTGGGAGAAGTGGGATATCAGTGAGAAATCGGTGAGATAGCGAGAACTGGGATATCAGTGAAAAATCGGTGAGAACTCACTGTGAGAACTGGCATCTCAGTGAGAACTCACTGTGAGAACTGGCATCTCAGTGGGAACTCACTGGGAGAAGTGGGATATCAGTGAGAAATCGGTGAGAACTCACTGTGAGAACTGGCATCTCAGTGAGAACTCACTGTGAGAACTGGCATCTCAGTGGGAACTCACTGGGAGAAGTGGGATATCAGTGAGAAATCGGTGAGAACTCACTGTGAGAACTGGCATCTCAGTGAGAACTCACTGTGAGAACTGGCATCTCAGTGGGAACTCACTGGGAGAAGTGGGATATTAGTGAGAAATCGGTGAGAAAAGTGGGATATCAGTGAGAAATCGGTGAGAACTCACTGTGAGAACTGGCATCTCAGTGGGAACTCACTGTGAGAACTGGCATCTCAGTGGGAACTCACTGGGAGAAGTGGGATATCAGTGAGAAATCGGTGAGAACTCACTGTGAGAACTGGCATCTCAGTGGGAACTCACTGTGAGAACTGGCATCTCAGTGGGAACTCACTGGGAGAAGTGGGATATCAGTGAGAAATCGGTGAGAACTCACTGTGAGAACTGGCATCTCAGTGAGAACTCACTGTGAGAACTGGCATCTCAGTGGGAACTCACTGGGAGAAGTGGGATATCAGTGAGAAATCGGTGAGAACTCACTGTGAGAACTGGCATCTCAGTGAGAACTCACTGTGAGAACTGGCATCTCAGTGAGAACTCACTGTGAGAACTGGCATCTCAGTGAGAACTCACTGGGAGAAGTGGGATATCAGTGAGAAATCGGTGAGAACTCACTGTGAGAACTGGCATCTCAGTGGGAACTCACTGTGAGAACTGGCATCTCAGTGGGAACTCACTGGGAGAAGTGGGATATCAGTGAGAAATCGGTGAGAACTCACTGTGAGAACTGGCATCTCAGTGGGAACTCACTGTGAGAACTGGCATCTCAGTGGGAACTCACTGGGAGAAGTGGGATATCAGTGAGAAATCGGTGAGATAGCGAGAACTGGGATCTCAGTGAGAGCTCACTGTGAGAACTGGCATCTCAGTGGGAACTCACTGGGAGAAGTGGGATATCAGTGAGAAATCGGTGAGAACTCACTGTGAGAACTGGCATCTCAGTGGGAACTCACTGTGAGAACTGGCATCTCAGTGGGAACTCACTGGGAGAAGTGGGATATCAGTAAGAAATCGGTGAGAACTCACTGTGAGAACTGGCATCTCAGTGGGAACTCACTGAGAGAAGTGGGATCTCAGTGAGAAATCGGTGAGAACTCACTGTGAGAACTGGCATCTCAGTGGGAACTCACTGTGAGAACTGGCATCTCAGTGGGAACTCACTGGGAGAAGTGGGATATCAGTGAGAAATCGGTGAGATAGCGAGAACTGGGATCTCAGTGAGATCGCGATATCTGCACGGGACGGGAAGTGCGGGGGGGGGGGGGTCGGTGCGTGTGTGACTGTAAACACCACGCGAATATAAACAAACAACACAACTCTTACCCACAATCAACACAGGCCTCGCCAACGGAGGGTTACGATCAACCAACTGGACCCCGATGCTCGACCGTCGTCTCGACTCGCGAAGGTCGCGTGGCGCTGGAGGCTGTGTGAGTTCGTGGGTTGTTGTGAAGGCAGCGCTGTCGAGACACGAATGGGGCTTCTGTGCTTCTTCTGCAATCCCTCGTCCGGCAGGGTCCGCGTGTCTCACTGTGAGATGTGAATGCCCCCCACCCCTCAATCCCACCACGAATCGCGAAACCCAATGCCGTTCAATTTCGATCTAAAGCTTTCGTGACTGCAGGGATTCATCTTCTTGGTTCTTTCGGTAAAATCACGTAGAAGGGAAATAATAAAATAATAAAAATAAACATAATAAAATACAATTCTCACGACGTTTCGGCCACAACGCAAGCAGCCGTCCTCAGGTGAAGAACAGTCATTCAGACGCTGTCTTTCCGACAGACATGTTCTTCACCTGAGGACGGCTGCTTGCGTTGTGGCCGAAACGTCGTGAGAATTGTATTTTATTATGTTTTATTTGTATTATTTTATTATTTCTCTTCTACGTGACTTTACCGAAAGAACCAAGAAGACCAATGCCGTTCGATAAAAAAATACAAAACCTGGGCCTGGCCGGGTTCGCTTTCGAGTGCTGTAAAGTGGCCGTGGGAGCGCGGTCGCTTGGCTTGACAGAGGTTCAGCGCTCTCCGCTCGGGGGGTGGCAGTCCCTGAGAGGCTGGCGAAGAAAGTTCGTGGACTCGCCTCGTGGTTTAAGACGCGGACACGTGCTTGAGTAACGTGTCACGCCGCAAGATTAAGGGTGTGTGTGCGCGCTCTTGAGTGTGTGTGAGTAATCGCCGCGTTTACAGCGAGATGCAGGCGCGGGCCAATGCCCACAGCGATACATAACGCAGCCCTCAAAAGCACAGGCGCATCGCAACGACGGGAGCAGTGTCACAAATTATGCAGACTCCAAAAAAAGTACAAACATTTCACTGAGCATCAAAATTATGCATATGCTTTGAAGATAACTGTGAACAGCTTTGTCGTTGTCGTTGTTGCATGTTATGGATTATTATTTGGATGCGTAAATAGTTGTAAACTTTGACAAAAAAAATGGAATGCACCATCATCAGCAACATCAGCCGCGTGGATGCTTGGATGACTCGATTCGTCTAAGTACGTCCGACACGGGAAATGCGAATTACAGGCCAAATTGGTCGACATAGATGGCCCGGGTAAAACAAAAACAACACTTCGTGCTCACAATATTGATGCTTACACCCCTCGTCGTCAAGTGCCTAGAATATATACACATCCCAAATCGTCGATCTTACCCAGTGCTGTGTGTAACAGTGAACCCCGTGACGGGGATTCAGGTCAGTTTAACACGTAGGCTTTCGCGACCAATATTATTCATAATAAATGTTTTGGGTTAGATCGCTTAAGTATAAATGGGTCGTAACCCTCCACCACCCGACACAGCCAATTAGCAACGGATTTGTCACCCTAACAAAACGCCAAATAGTTACAAGTATAGTGTATAGTGTAGTGTATAGTGTAGTGTATAGTAGTGTAGTGTATAGTGTAGTGTATAGTGTAGTGTATAGTGTAGTGTATAGTGTAGTGTATAGTAGTGTAGTGTATAGTGTAGTGTATAGTGTAGTGTATAGTAGTTTAGTGTAATGTATAGTAGTGTAGTGTATAGTAGTGTAGTGTATAGTGTAGTGTATAGTAGTGTAGTGTTAGTGTAGTGTATAGTAGTGTAGTGTATAGTGTAGTGTATAGTAGTTTAGTGTATAGTGTAGTGTATAGTAGTGTAGTGTGTAGTGCAGTGTATAGTAGTGTAGTGTGTAGTGCAGTGTATAGTAGTGTAGTGTGTAGTGTAGTGTATAGTAGTGTAGTGTGTAGTGTATAGTAGTGTAGTGTTAGTGCAGTGTATAATAGTGTAGTGTATAGTGGAGTGCATAGTAGTGTATAGTGTAGTGTATAGTAGTGTATAGTGTAGTGTATAATGTAGCGTGTAGTGTATAGTGCAGTGTGTAGTGTAGTGTATAGTGTAGTGTATAGTGTAGCGTGTAGTGTATAGTGTAGTGTATAGTGTAGCGTGTAGTGTATAGTGCAGTGTGTAGTGTAGTGTATAGTGTAGTGTATAGTGTAGCGTGTAGTGTATAGTGTAGTGTATAGTGTAGTGTATAGTGTAGTGTATAGTGTAGCGTGTAGTGTATAGTGTAGTATACTACTTCAGCCCACCGGTGTGTTGCAGAGTCAATCCACAACATTCTGATGTCTGCTCCCATCACTGCCACACCCCGAGCCCCTTGTGGACGCCAGAAAGAGGGAGTTGGGGGGGGGGATTTGGTGGGAGGCGGGGGGGACATTGCCCATGGATCAGATGCCCCCCAACTAAGGATCACGCGGGGCGGTGACAAACAGGAGATTGCTGATACCACCTTCGGAAATGAACCCACGTGGGCTGTACTAGACCGGTGCAGGGGGGGGGGGGGCAGGTGACCTCAAGATTGGGGGTGGCAGGTGACCCCACGGGGGGGGGGGGGGGTGTAGGACAGCAGGGTTACGTGGGTGACGAGTCGCTTGTAAACTGTAAGCGGCTATGCGCAGACAGCAAAAGCGGCTGCACTAATAGGATTTGACTACATTATATTGCCACAACAACCGGGCATAATGTAGCGAAAAATTGGACATGAAATTGGAAACAGGAGCGAGGAACAAAGCTCGGCAGTGCGCTCAGACTCCAGCGACGTGCGCGCAGAGCGAGGAGCGGGAGCCGAGACCTCCTCCTCGGCCTCCGCCGCCTCTGGGTTTTCTTTTTCATTAAATAAACGAATGTGGGCAAAGTGGTGCCATTAAAGGCGAAGGGAGATCGTGAGCGCCGCGGCAGCTGTACAACTTTTAATTAATTAAACAAAAAATAGAAACACACAAATAACATCTCAACGTCGTAAAAAAACGACGAGGAAGAGAGGTAGGGAGATAAAAAATCCCACCAACAAGTCGAACTCGTGAGGTTCTCGGTGGCTGCCCGCGATGAGGTCGCCCGAACGGCCGAGCCCTCTGCGAGCTGCGATCAGCCTGGACAGCCGGGACCGAGCCCCACGCTCTCAAGCGAATCTCTCCTTTCATTTTCATTCACAGGGGCCAATGTCCACTTTTACCTGTACGTTTGTATATGTGTGAGTGTGTGTTTGTGTGTGTGTGTGCGGTGCCAAGATCGGCCTCTATGGAGGCTCATGAAAGACGCTACTGGGCACTTGGAGGCAGTCGCCCTCCAGCAACAACGGAGGGCAGATGAGCGATGCTCACAACAACGAGCGGAGCGCCGGGCAGCTTAAAATCAGCAAGTTGGCATAGTAGGGGGAACAGCTGGTGCATCTACCGGTCATCTCAGTCAGCCAACCCATGGCACCTGCTGGGTCTGTCCCGAGACCTCCTCCTGCCAGCGAGCCTTCGACACTTTCACGTAGCCTCAAAGTGCACCTGGTCACCGTCACTTAGTGGCGAATGGCGGGTTATGGGTATTGGTGTGCGTGAGTATACGCCGACTAAGTATCTTCTTTCGTGTCGCTCCGACGTGGCCAAGGGGTGAACCCTCTCCCACGCGGACGCCTCCACTTTCTCCCGTGGCTCGGTGAATGCCCGCGGCCGACTGGGTCGGGGTCAGGAGGTCGCGCCCGGGGGGCTGAAGGACCTGGAGAAGTGCAAGAGAGTGGTTGAGGTTTTGGGGGGGGGGGTTGGGTGGGGGCCCCACTCACCCTTGACGCGAGAAGGGAGGGGGGCGGGCGTGCTAGGGGCGTGGGGCTCTGTGAAAATGGACTGTGCGAGAGAGGGCAGCCTGGAGGCAAGATGGATGAGGGGCTTGGAAAGAATAAATAAAAATAGAACAGAGATGGATGATGATTGGGCCGCTGAGAAACAGGATGAATAAGCACTCGCAGGATTGATTGCAAGCAAGACAAATGGAGGGAGCAAACAAAAGATTGGCCGGGTGAAGAGACAGACAGGCTTGTTAAATGGATGAGAGGTAGCGGAGGCCCTAATTTAACAGGAAAGGTTGTTTTCAGAGGAGATATAACAAAGGAAGACTACAGGCATTGATTTACGGTCAGCAGTGACAGGTTGAAAAATTTAACAATAATCATGACAAATGAGGGGAGAGGCGGCCAAAAGAAACGCCGATACCTGGAGAGGCGGAATGGCGAGCAAGGTCACCCCAGGGGCTGCTGGAAAGACTTCTCCCGTCCGGGCTAATGGACTTAATGGACGGCGGGCGCTGTGCATGGCTGCCCTCGCCCCGCGACGCGGGCAGAGGCGCGCGGCCCGCGTCGTCAAAGCGGGCATCGGTGGCGACTGACGAGTGTCGGTCGAGGCGCGATCCTTCTTGTCACCACGTGCCACAGACTCATCACAGAGCCACAAACTTATCACAGAGCCACGGTGTCATCACAGAGCCACAGACTCATCACAGAGCCACAGACTCATCACAGAGCCACGGACTCATCACAGAGCCACAGACTCATCACAGAGCCACAGACTCATCACAGAGCCACAGACTCATCACAGAGCCACAGACTCATCACAGAGCCACAGACTTATCACAGAGCCACAGACTCATCACAGAGCCACAGACTCATCACAGAGCCACAGACTCATCACAGAGCCACGCTGTCATCACAGAGCCACAGACTCATCACAGAGCCACAGACTCATCACAGAGCCACGGACTCATCACAGAGCCACAGACTCATCACAGAGCCACAGACTCATCACAGAGCCACAGACTCATCACAGAGCCACAGACTTATCACAGAGCCACAGACTCATCACAGAGCCACAGACTCATCACAGAGCCACAGACTCATCACAGAGCCACAGACTCATCACAGAGCCACAGACTCATCACAGAGCCACGCTGTCATCACAGAGCCACAGACTCATCACAGAGCCACAGACTCATCACAGAGCCACAGACTTATCACAGAGCCACAGACTCATCACAGAGCCACAGACTCATCACAGAGCCACAGACTCATCACAGAGCCACAGACTCATCACAGAGCCACAGACTCATCACAGAGCCACAGACTCATCACAGAGCCACAGACTTATCACAGAGCCACAGACTCATCACAGAGCCACAGACTCATCACAGAGCTACGGTCATCACAGAGCCACAGACTCATCACAGAGCTACGGTCTCATCACAGAGCCACACTCTCATCACAGAGCCACGGACTCATCACAGAGCCACGGTGTCATCACAGAGCCACACTCTCATCACAGAGCCACACTCTCATCACAGAGTCACACTCTCATCACAGAGCCACAGACTCATCACAGAGCCACACTCTCATCCCAGAGCCACGGTCTCATCACAGAGCCACGGTCTCATCACAGAGCCACAGACTCATCACAGAGCCACAGACTCATCACAGAGCCACAGACTCATCACAGAGCCACAGACTCATCACAGAGCTACGGTCATCACAGAGCCACAGACTCATCACAGAGCTACGGTCTCATCAGAGAGCCACGGTCTCATCACAGAGCCACACTCTCATCACAGAGCCACAGAATCATCACAGAGCCACACTCTCATCACAGAGCCACGCACTTTATCCCAGAGCCACGATATTTTCTCACTCGTGTGTCGTGACCTTCAAGTGTCCACCTGTTTCTCCCGTGACCTTCGGATGTACTGTGCTCAAGGTTGGACGGAAGAATTGTGGCATAGGAATGGCCACACGGACCTTGGCTGTCAAGGGAGGAGAATGATACAGGGATTTATAGGGCTGCGTAAGATTCAAAGCAAGGCATTATGGCGTTTATATTCGGCGGTGCATTCTGGAATAAAAATGTTGTTTGTTCGTGATCGGTGATATCTCTATCGCCTGAACAGACTGTTGGGGCAAGTGCGGTTAGTGAGCACCTATGACAGCCACCACGGCACACAGGTGGGTGGTTGGCCAGAATCTCACCAGGGCGTTTTTCTCTCCCGAGTGGCGACGTTTATACATCGCACCAAGTACACATTTGAGGCTGAGTAGACCTAGAGGAGGCCCAGGACCGGTTCAGATAATCGTTACTGGTGTTAAGCGTGAATCGAACTCGGGTCCCCTGGTTCGTAGCGCAGCGTGATAACCACTACACTACCGCTTCATTATACACACAACAACAGCAGCCATTCGCCACTAAGTGGCGGTGACGTCACCACGGCGCTTGTGCCAGGCTAGGTGCACTTTAGGACACGTAATGTGTCGACGGCTGGCTGGCAGGAGTTCGCGCCAGGTGCTATGGGTTGACTGACATTATATACAGACACACAATGCGCACACACCATTATATACACACACAACGCGCACACACCATACACACAAATACATCTATGAACACACATTCTAACCCCACAATATGTACATACAACCCACACCACCTATATCCACTCATGCACATACACACACATACCATTCCCACATCATGCACACCCTCCACACACACACACTAACACACATCATGCAGTCTCTCCACAGACACACACACCCACACCACAATCAAATCACACACACCCTCCACATACACACAAATACACCACAACCACATCACACACAGACACGCCAGCCTCCCCAGCCCAACTCCCCCACCCACCTACCCACCCACCACACACCATCTCCCAGCTCGCCTGCGGGAACTTAAATAATCGCTTCCTTGGAGATCCTTGCGCCGATTGCTCGGTTATCTGCCCGTCCGCAGACAGAGAAAAATCTACTGGCTACGAAGTGATTAGCCCGGGGCTCTTCCCCCCACCCCACCCCTTACACTCGCCCTGCGAAAATGTGAAAATTCCGTTCGGTGCGCCTGTTGGGCCGTGGGCGGCCGTGGTGTGTCGGCGCGGCGCGGCTTTCGGGAGGCCGAGAGATTGATGGTGCTGCTCCTGCGCTCCGAGCTCGCGGGCTGCGCGGGATGGAGGACCCAGGCAGATATATTAGCCAAACACGTTGAGTGATAGATTAGGGCTGTCCTCGCTGGCACTGACTGAAAGCTGCGCGCTCATGAAATACATTACACAGAAAAGATTTTTTGTCAGCCGCGTCACCGCAAGCTGAATTTATCTTGTTTGGGGAAGGCGCCAATACATTACAGCCTGCGCGGCTACATGCAAGGTGACCCCACATCCTAATGACATAATACATTCTCCTTAATGAAGTCAATATCTTGTCTTTCAGCCATCTATCTCCTCCGGCAATTAATTGCAGTGTCATTAAAGTTAGCTCTCTTTTCATTTGAAGCTGACAGACCACATAAATCTGCGCGCGCCGTACCGATCTGCCTCCCTAACAAAGGGAAGGTGAAGAGCGGCGCCGTGAATGTGAACGCGGAGGGCTACGTGGGAGCGGCGGCCCGCGCTGCCAGTCCAGCCGGAATGGTGGGGGGTGGGGGGGTGGGGTGGTGGGGAGGGTGTGGGGTGGTGGGGAGGTGGGGTGGTGGGGAGGGTGTGGGGTGGTGGGGGGGTGGGGTGGTGGGGGGGGGGAGTGGGGGGTGGGGTGGTGGGGGGATGGGGTGGTGGGTGGGTGGGGTGGGCGTGGGGGGGTGGTGGGTGGGGTGGTGGGGGGGTAAATCAGCGGGGAAGCGGAGGAGGGGAATGATTATGATGATGAGTATCACGAGGAGGACGAGGAGAATGATGATGGGGAGGAGGATGGCCGTGGTGACGGTGTCCGCAGTGAAAGGAAACACACGTGGAGGTGGATGGGGGCTAGTTTTGTGCGAGGGTACGTAGGAGGATGGGTGGCGGGGAGGTATGTCTGTGGGGGGGGGGGTAGGGGATTTTGAGGATGTCAGGGATACGAGAGACCGAGTGCGCGAAATCGTTTGAAGCTCTCTTGTTGTTGTGTCGAGATTGGTGCGCGAGGTTGAACGTGAACGTGCACCTCGCCAGACATCGCGAGCGGCCCTGCACCACTGCCCCCACCCACCCACCGTGACATACACTCCCACGAGCACGGTTGGCTACGCACGGTGCGAATGAAGTTCATCGTACAAACATTCCATCCCGGAAGCTCGCCCAATACGGCCACGATGTAGGAGTGTGTCCTGAACCTCGACCCCCACGGGACAATCTCCTTGGTTCCGTTTCCCTGCGTCACGGGGCCTCATCTCGGAGGGCGTGTTCATCACCCCTCCCCTTGACCTCAAAGCGTGGATGCGGCAAGGAGATAGCAGTGGACACGCAGGCATGGAGCCCTTGACTGGACGCCCGTGACTCTGTGACCCCCTCCGGCACCCCGGGTTCGCTCACAACTTTAGTAGCCCGGGGGGGGGGGTGTGGGTCGTCTGGACCTCGTGCGCGTCGCCTGTCATCTGAGTCCGCGTCGAGGCGGCAGCGGCCGCGTGTCTGAGTCGGGCCCAACCCGCGCGTTGAGATATCCTTTTATTCCCCCCCCCCCCCCAGCGAAATACGTTGTTCATACGTTGCGGCGCGGTGTGGGTACGCGCGCGCGTGCGCGTGTGTGTGTTATGTAGTTCGGGGCGCTGTGTTCATATTTACGGGGCAGTAAATGGATTAGAGGTTGCCGAGATGTAGCGGGGACGAGGCCGCGTCGCCACACAACTCCGGCGGCGGCGGCGGAAGGCAGAAAGGCGCGGAGCGTAATTTACGGTTTGTTTTTGTTTATCTCTGTCCCATCCGCCCGTCTCTTTATCTTCGTCCGGGCTGCAAGCTCCCGCTCGTCCCAGCAGCACCAAGCCGTCCCTGTCACCTCGCCGTCTTCCGTTTATCTGCGCAGTATAACCTCTAATTTACGGCGCGCTGCCAGCCCGCGTGCCGCAGAAATAATGCCAAATAAATCACCGCGCGAGTAATGAGACCCACACCGATTCATTACGCCCGGCACACATTTTAAGTGGAAGACCTTTTCCGGTGATCAATGTTAGCTCCAGTAAAGCTGTTTAAAACGGGAGAGGAGCAGATATATGCGCCCTTGGCCAGGGCGGCCGGACGGAGGAGCTGTCAGCTGCTCCATCGTGGCGGCTGGGGGGCCTGGCCTTGGGATCGATGCCTGGGAATACACCCCCCCCCCCCCCATCAGCGGCACTCCATCACCGACTCCCATCACCTCCCCCACCCCCGCAGCCTCCATCACCTCTCTATCACCTCTACCAACGCCTTCCATCATCCGTCACGCAGCATCCAATGCTGCGCCACATCACCGCATACCGCAATTTCTCACGCTTCATCCCATCACCCCTCTCCGTCACTGCCTCCCATCACTTCTGCCGCAGCCTCCATCACCTCTCTGTCACCTCTACCAACGCCTTCCATCACCTCTGCCGCCGCCTTACATCACCTCTACCACAGCATGCCACACCGCATCACATCGCTCCCATCACCTCCCCTGCTGCCTCCATCACCTATCTAGCGTCTCTATCGCCGACTGACATCTCCCCGTTACACGGACTCCATCTCTGCATCACTGGCTGCCATCTAACTACCAACACCGCCTCGAGGACACGGTTTGAATTCAAGAGTCGATTCTCTTTTGGATCGGGGTCTATCCCATTGTACCGTCTCCTTCATTAGCTCTTGTTCGCCATGTATTAGCCTGAAAGGTCGTTTGGATCACTATTTGCATACGATTCTCAGAAATCGTGGACATTAAGTTGAAAGGGGCACAAAGAAGCGTGGAATTGGTTGGAGAGGAACGTGGATGAGAGAACGTGCGCGCGTCACAGACGTCGCATCGTATCTCAAGAAAAGACGTGGGGCTTGGGCAGGGCACGTCGCTCGAAAGGTGATGATGGCTGATGGTCGAGACTAACAACGGAGTGAAAGCTAAGCGAGGTACGGCGTCCGGAATGACATCCACCGCAGAGACGGAGCGCCGAAATCATCTGATGTGCAGCAGCTGCACGGATCGTGGTATTGATCGCAAAGCAGGGACGTGCGGAGGAACGGCATTGCCGTGACTGGGCTTTCCTCGAGCAGCGGATGAGATCATGGCTGATGATGTTTCCACTAATGATGATGATATGATGATCATTTCTCTAAACTCAGTTCTCCCATGAAAAGAGACTTTTTTTCAACTCGCGATGGGCTCTCGCCTGGTAATAAATAAAGGACTGACTACTTGCTTAATCTAGAAATCGATGCATCGCCGCATGACTTGAAACAGCACTGCATCACTGGCGCACTCGGCGTGTCATCGGCTGACCGCGTTTATCGACCGCGAGCGTGAGAGTTCCATAGCTCGTGGACGTCTCATTAGCGGTGCTCAATCAACTGCTGGATGAGACCCCGGCGTTGGGGCCCGTTGCAATAAGGATCAGTCTCAGGCACCGAGGATTGAGCATTTGCCTCCGACAATGAATATCAGTCTTGGGTATTCAGCACAAAAAATATATATACATATATAAATACAATCTATAATGTGTACATATACACAAAATGTCTTATCGTCGAGAAGAACGATCATTTCCCAAAATGTCGCGAATTATTTATATGTTTCCTTTTTAGGGCTGCGCAATTCACGAATTTGTTCAGATGATGGCTGTTTGTGCGTGGGCACCACTTCCAACGCAGTACAGCGAATATTCCTAAATTTTCATGCATTGAGGACTTATGGTAAATTCCAGGCCTTAAGGGTAGACACACACATCATACATATATAGCTTTAGGTATAACTCCGTTAAATATCTCCACGTATAAATAGACGCAGCTTTAGTCCATCAACCCACTGACTTTCCTAACCAACATTAAACAAGCGGCATTTTCCCAAAGCTTGCAAACTTTGGACCGGTTTCGGCCTTCTGGGTCTCATCGGCGTGCTAAAAAAGAAATGCTGCTGGATTACCGGCTGCTGTTGGCAATAGCACTCCATGTAAAATATGGGAACTCGTTCAGCACTAAGGATCAGTCTCCACTTCCGGGGTCATCCTCTTCTTCAACTGTTATTTAGTCTACGTGACTTTACCGAAAGAACCAAAGAGGTAGTGTAGTGGCGAATTGCCCGATGATGCTGGATGCAATTACCAGCGAAACGTCGTACTCAAATTGTAAATGTTGTGGTTTCACGCTTCAACACACCGGTGGGCTAAAGCAGTGAACTATTTGTCTTTTGTCAACGTGACACTTTTTTTACTGATTGGCCGTGTCGGGTGGTGGAGGGTTACGACACATTTATAAATAACGCGATCTAAACCCAAAAATCGTTGATTATGAGGTAGTGTAGTGGTTAGCGCGATTTGAACACGGAGAGACGGGTTCAATTCCTGCTCACGGTCAATATTCAGTGACCAATATCTGAACCGGTCTTGGGCCTCCCCTAGATCGACTCAGCCATACGATGAGTACCGAGTGCGATGTGTAAACATCAGTGATCCCCATGTCCGTGATTAGTGCAAGGAGCCGAGGCAGCCATGAGCGTAACTGCTGTGGCCAGAGCGATATGTCACTTATTTTATAAGAACACACATTTAAGGGGCTGCATTGGATGTGGTAGAACACTCAAATATATTTTTCTAGATAAAAGCACATTTGTAATTGATACTGCCGTTCAGCAGTATTAATGACATCAATTTTTGGGAGACTGATGAAGGCTTATTACCCGAAATATTTGTTTATTATTGCTATTACATTTAACATCATATCGTTAACGGATTCTTACATTCACCACGCATTCATCGAATCGTGTCCCCAAAAAATAAATTATTCACGATGTCATCAATCATTAACAGCCACGATGTCTCCACTGCTTGATGAAGGCAGAAGGCATCCGCCACTATCTCATGATGCAGCAATCCACCTAACAACTGAATTAATCATCACATCTCCTTGATGGAGGTCCTCTCGGGCGAATGCCCTCCATTGCCTGCTACTCCATCGTGACTTAGCAACGTTGTCGTGTCTCAGTCACGTGCCTCAGTGACGTGTCTTAGTCACGTGTCTCAGTCACGTGCCCTCATGACGTAGCCGTGCCCTAGTGACGTGCCATGACCCAAGCCAACTGACTCCTCCCTGCAACTTTCCAAAGTTATATTCGTGTTTCTCAGTGTAATTCCATGTGTACATGGTGTGTGTATTCGTTGTGTTTACATGGTTTGTACATAGTGCGTGTATTAGTGGTGTATACGTGGTGTGTACATGGTGCGTGTATTCGTTGTGTACACGAGGTGTGTACACGCAGTCTGTATTTGGTGTCCGTGTTTCCCATGGCGTGGCGTGAGGGCGTGGTCCGATGCATTGGCTGCTGGGTTCACAATGAGACGGAAACACAGGGAGACACACAGATACATTAGGAGACACAGGGAGACACATAGATGCATTAGGAGACACAGGAAGACACAGGGAGACACATCCATCAGGAGACACAGGGAGACACAGGGAAACACAGGGAGACACAGATACATTAGGAGACACAGGGAGACACAGGGAGACACAGATACATTAGGAGTCATAGGGAGACACAGGGAGAGAGTACAGGGAGACACACATTGGGATTTGGGAGACACGGGGAGAGGTATTCGAAGATGCCGGAGAAGAGACTCGTTGAGACACCCTGGTAAGCGCGAGAATGAAGACACCACAAGACACACAGCGACACGAGAAGGGAGACAAGAGCGAGACACATGACTGGGGGGGGGAGGGGGTACACGCGGAGACACAGCAAGGGAGACAGTGGTTGATGATGGTCGTGGGGGTGCTTGGGAGGCGAGGGCGGTCGAGGAGAGTGACGGGAGATAAAAGCGAGGGCCGTGACAGGGCGCTGTCATTTACGGCGCTGTTTTCTGGGCTGACGCAGACTCTGATGGATGACTCCCACCCATCTGTTTCCAGTGCAGGTGATGAATCGCCTTGCTCATGTTTAACCTCTCCAGGCCGCGGCTCTCATTCTTCACAGCTGACGCGACCGCGGAGAGGTAGTGCATGGGTGGGGAAGGGTGGGGGAGGTGGGGGGGGGCGTGGGGAGGGGTGGCGAAGTGTGGAGGGTGGGGGGGGATTTGGGCGAGTGCATTTTGGGTGTGGGAAGAGGTTGGGGTGGTTTAGTGCGCAGAGCGAAGTGAGAGCCGGAGAGATGTCGAGTGAGGTAGGTGTGGGACGGACACAGAGATACACAGAAACGGATAGAAGTGTGGACCTTGCATGGGAGGAGGGTGGGGGCCGTGCATGGTAGGGGGGAGAAGGAGGGGGGAGAAGGAGGGGGGAGAAGGAGGGGGGAGAAGGAGGGGGGGTATGGGAATGGAGGTGCTAAGAGGTGTGGGCGGTGGTAGCCACGCAAGCTTCGGGCGAGGCCCTTGGTTTTTCCGGTTCCAACCAAAATTGAGTCATGGTCACAGACAAAATGCTGCACCCGCTGGTATTTGTGTGAAAAGGTTTTGTTTTGATGGCTTTTAATCTCGCAGTGAGCGCGGTGTGACGTCACTGACCCCCCCACTCACCCACGCAACGAAGCCCCGCCCACGCATTGTGGCCACGTTGCATCACCACCACCGCCTCCTCCCTCCTCCTCCAACCCTCATCTCCATTCCGGCTGGCTGCTGTGGGCAAACAGACCGCCACCTTCACGGCGGAATGGCCTTGGGCCATTCCATGAACCAAAGGCCTGGGCGGCCCCGCACCCCTTTCCCAAGCCCGTGGGAACACAGCACGAGGTCCTTCTTGAAGTGGGCCGTCAACCCCTGCCCCCCACCCCCCACAACTTGGAGTTCAGAGAACGCGCAATGCGGGTGCGCCTGGGGGGTCATGCCCTGTCCCCACCTGCTGCCCACTCATCTCTCTGTCCGTCTCCGTCCGTACGTCCGTGTGTCTGCCTGTCCGTCTGTAATGTAGGGCCGGGATTAGGGGCCGTCCATAAATGACGTCACGCACCTAGAGGGGGGGGGGTCAGATATTTGTGACAATGTGTGAGGGGGGGGTGAGAAATGTGACGGCACATCAAAATGCGCAACTTTAAATAAATATAGACAACACGTTCTACTTTATTAAATATGCTTTTTTTATATAAATGTTTTCTACAACATCACATTAAATACGCACTACAATGACAATAGTTTAAAGCGATTTGAAGCATGTTTTATTATCAAAATGGAAATATGTTTTGGGGGGGGGGAGCAGAGCGTTGTGACGTCATATTTGAGGGGGGGTCTGACTTTTTGTGACGCCGTGTGACGAGGGGGGGGGGGTAAAAAATCGTCCAAACTCGCGTGACGTCATTTATGTACGGCCCCTTACACTCCTGAAGATGATCGGCACAGGAACGAAACTTTCGGAGACAAGTTATGTTTGCGACGTGCACATGTAGCAGCCGCCCAGTAAAGACGGGACGTTGGGTCAACGTTGGCGAATAAACACGACAAACGCGACAATCCATCCACCACAAATTGTCGATTTTGAATGGGGACCCTGGTTTGTGAAATCCATCGAATCGCTGGCAGAGGTGAATCGCTGTGGCTCTGGGGTCATGGTCGAGCAACTTGGTGTGTCCCTGTGTGTGTACTCTAGTGTACGTGAACCACGCCCTGTGTGTGTACTCTAGTGCACGTGAACCACGCCCTGTGTGTGTGTACTCTAGTGCACGTGAATCACGCCCTGTGTGTGTACTCTAGTGCACGTGAACCACGCCCTGTGTGTGTGTACTCTAGTGCACGTGAACCACGCCCTGTGTGTGTGTACTCTAGTGCACGTGAACCACGCCCTGTGTGTGTGTACTCTAGTGCACGTGAATCACGCCCTGTGTGTGTGTACTCTAGTGTACGTGAACCACGCCTTGTGTGTGTGTACTCTAGTGCATGTGAACCGCGCCCTGTGTGTGTGTACTTTAGTGCACGTGAACCATGCCCTGTGTGTGTGTACTCTAGTGCACGTGAACCACGCCCTATGTGTGTGTACTTTAGTGCACGTGAACCACGCCCTGTGTGTGTGTACTCTAGAGCACGTGAACCACACCCTGTGTGTGTACTCTAGTGCACGTGAACCACGCCCTGTGTGTACTCTATAGCACGTGAACCACGCCCTGTGTGTGTGTACTCTAGTGTACGTGAACCACGCCCTGTGTGTGTGTACTCTAGTGCACGTGAACCACGTCCTGTGTGTGTGTACTCTAGTGCGCATGAACCACTATCTGTGTGTGTGTACTCTGGTGTACGTGAACCACGCCCTGTGTGTGTGTACTCTAGTGCACGTGAACCACGTCCTGTGTGTTTGTACTCTAGTGCGCGTGAACCACTCTGTGTGTGTGTGTACTCTGGTGTACGTGAACCACTCTCTGTATGTGTGTACTCGAAAATGGGCCATCTCTCACTCAGCCCAAGTGCTGTAAAAGCCTTTTTCAATTACCCTGTCCCTTAATTACCTGCTTCTTGAAGACATGCGGGGGAAGTAAATTGAACTTTTTCTCCGCTCTCAATTCCCTAGCCAAACAATTTGTACAAAAATTGAATTAACAATTTGAGGGTTTTTTTGCATTGATTATTCCAGCATTAAAAAAAATTCCCTCGAGTTTACTTGCGGTGGAGGCATCAGATTGTGGAACATTATTCAAATGAATGCATACATTATAATCAGTGGAAGTTACTTAAAATTCAATCCACTCAGGCACTATTATCATGCATCACCGTAATAAATGAGTCCTTCAGCGCCTGGTAATTATAATTTGATAAATCATCAGGGTTGAATTAGATGAATGTCAAAACATTCTGGGCGAGTGCTGATGTGTTAGGGCTGATCGCGGTGATAAATTGTGTTAATCTGTACCGCGTTAGAGCCCGCGGTTGTAAAGCAGCCGAAGATGGATGTCTCTTGCAATGGGGACAGTCAGGTTGCTGTCTCAGTGTGGAGCGGCCTGGCGAGACGAAGTGGGGGGGGGGTGAATAGGAGAGGGGGGGGGCTGTATCACCGTGTCTATCGGGGGGGGGGGCGATGTTTAGCCCCGTGCGCCTGCGTCTAATGGCTTTGGCATGGAGATAAGGAGGATAGGGAGGAGAGCGAGAGGAGAGAAGGGGACGAGGAGGCGAGTCGCCGTGGGGGCTCCATTTGCGCGCTTCTAAAGAATCAGGCGAATAAATGTATAGGGAGGGTGGGTGGGTGGGGAGAGAGAATAACGAATATTTAAAAAAATAATCCTGCGTCCCTGTCCTATAAAGCTGCGACATACTGGAGATTAAAAGGCGTTGCTATTTGCATGAACATTTTTTTTTGCGACGGACCGAATTACAACTCGACGCATTGTCTCGGCACTGTGGGGGTCGCGGTGCGGGAGGGGGGGGTGACCAGGCCCCGGGGAATCCGTCACAGTCCCGATAATTTGCGTTCCACTCGATCGATCGAACGCGATGCTTCGACGAATCGATTAAATGTGGATTCGCTAAACTCACGGCATGCGCGCACGCGTGCACGGTTGGGCTGCGTACGGTGCGAAAGAAGTTGAACACGCATACGAACATAACGTGTTTTTATTTTATAAAAAATGTTCTTTTGTAAACCGTATCAGCGGTCAGCATCAGCCTCCATCTATCCACTGTTGGATGAAGGCCTCCCACAAGCCGCCGGTCGCCATCTCTCTCGCTGTCCTACAATCTCGGTCGCCTACTTGAGCGGATTCCATGGCTCCATCTCCACGGCCGGCGTCCTCTCTGGGATGTGCTTCCTTTCTACGACCGACATGCGCTGGCCCAAACCACATTTTCTTTCGGCGCATTGTATGCAATGCGTTCCCTTCCAGCCACGAGACGCCGCTACACTCAGTATCGATCCTTGAGATGGCTGAGTGGCTCGGAGTCCAGCGAGATGAGCTGGCACCACAACCTGGATTCGAATGCAGGCGACCGCTGATGCACAGACTCTGCACAGGCACTTTAAACAATAATTTCAGAAGTAGTTTTCTGATATACACTTCCCCAACCGCTCGGTCGCTTTGTCCCATGACGTGCCACCTAGAGAACGCACAAACGGGGGGGGGGGGGTGAGAAGATGGGGTGGGGTGGTGGTGGTGAGGAATAATAGTTGCCAGTCGAGTTTGTGTTATCCACACGCGAACGACGGAGTGCGGCGCACGCAACGGCGAGCAACGCGATATCCATTACCGCGCCACGTCAAAGGAGACGGGGACTATTGTAGACGCATAGCCGAGCGTGGTAATGACCACTTGAGTCTGCCCGGGTAATGGGTAACGAGAGATAGCCACACCGCCACTGCAGCAGCAGCAGCCGCATGCGCTCTCCGCTTGCTGCTAGCGTCACTTCACCCGCCACGACGGGGTCGTCGTGGCGTGCGTCGGGATTCGCCCGCACGCCGCACACCACTCTCTCTCTCACTATGTCACTCACTCTGTCACTCACTCTGTCACTCACTCACTCACTCTCTCTCACTCACTCTGTCACTCACTCTGTCACTCACTCTCTCACTCACTCTCTCACTCACTCTCTCATTCACTCACTCTCTCACTCACTCTCTCTCTCTCACTCTGTCACTCACTCTGTCACTCACTCTGTCACTCACTCACTCACTCTCTCATTCTCTCACTCACTCTCACTCACTCTCTCACTCACTCTGTCACTCACTCTCACTCACTCACTCTCTCATTCACTCACTCTCTCATTCACTCACTCACTCTCTCACTCACTCTCTCACTCACTCACTCTATCACTCACTCTCTCTCTCACTCACTCTCTCTCTCACTCACTCTGTCACTCACTCTCTCACTCACTCTCTCTCACTCACTCACTCTCACTCACTCTCTCTCTCTCTCACTCACTCACTCTCTCACTCACTCACTCTCTCTCTCTCACCCAATCTCTCACTCACTCTCTCACTCGTGCCTCTCTCGCACCGGAGGTCCGACGTAAGGGTTCGACCCTTATTGGAAGCTTTCCTTTTGCGACCAAATGTTGTGATTTGTTGTTGGTTTTTTTTGTGGGTTGGTTCGCGTAATGTGGATATTGTATGTTTGAACTTCTTTTGCACCGTACGTGGCCAACCGTGTTTATCGGAGGCGCGGGGGAAGGACAACAAAGGAACGTGTGTGTCGCCATCCCTTCTCCACCCGACACAGCCGATTAAAAAGGAAGTTGTCACGTGAACAGACGTGCCCAGATCGTTATTATTGTTATTACTGCTCCATCAGCAGCTGCAGCACCGGCGCGTTTTGGTGAGAGAGCGATCCGGATTGAAGCTTTCGTGACTGCAGGGATTCATACTCTGGTTCTTAATCGGTCAAGTCACGTAGGTAGAAAATAAAATAAAATAGATCACGACCCGAGTGAACGTCGTGTTCTATTTTGTTTTATACTTACGTGACTTTACCGAAAGAACCAAGAAGCATGAGCGATCCGAAGTTTGATTTTTGGTTTCTGACATCGCCGGGTATGGTAGCGCCTCTAGAGGCTGCCGACGGAGTCGCGCGAATCTGGATGGAGGTCGCATGATAGTACAATGTACTATATGGGAATGGAAATTTACCGGCGATTATTATTACTTTATCGCTGTATGTATAAAATAAAAAGTTGATTAAATGAAAGCAGCCTGGGTTTAATATTGAATAAAAATTTTACTTGCATGCTAAAAAATAAATGGATTGGATGTGTAGGCGACATTCATTTATTGGCGGTTAGAGAAGGCGGTCTGTGTAGGATGTGCGGTCGGAGGCCGGACGCGAGTGAGACAAAGGCGGCGGTGCGGTTGGGGTCACTACGGTTGTGATGTGGATAGGGGTAACTTGTGTTTAATGTGTGTATGTTGAACTTTTTTTGCACCGACCGTTGCCAACCGTGCTAATCGGAGGTGCGGGGGACATACAACAAACTAAACACAAAAATAAGTTCTAAAGAAACGAGTTTTAAATTGAGAATGTGGAAGATGTGGGTGGGACGTTTTTGGACGATGTGTACCGCTGTGATATCCGATAATTTAAGTAATCGATAACTCTACCGACGTTCGGTTCGATTGCTCGACTAATCAGATAACAGCATTTGATGAAAAAAAGCAAGTCTCACCGATGTGACCACTTGTGCCGCTGGACGGGAGGTCATGGGCTAGGCTTGGTGACGCCATCGACAACGTCAGCCGCGTCCAGCTGGGCGTGGCTTGAAGTGGGTTGGCCGCCTTCGACAACAATAGTCAGGCGACTAATCGACCGAATCGACGAATCGTCCCAGATATTGCAACACGTTTGGAGTTCCATCAAACTGTTTATTCGTTAATCGAAATTAACCATAATTCGCGGTAGACATTATTCATCCTAAACAGTAAAAACCACAACAGCAATCAGGTTCTAAGAGGCAATTAAGACCGCGACCGCTTACCTACGCCTTAACAGAACGTGTCACAACAGGAAACAGGTTCCAGAGCGCTGCAATTCATCATCATCACGAACATCATAAATCATCTCAACTCGCAACGCGCTGCCGCACAGCATTCGCTTCACTCTCGACGACAACGAGACGGAGAGGGAGAGAGAGGGGGGGGCGACTCTGTGGTGTGAGCAGAGGAGGTAGCAGCCCCCACCCCCCCACAACCCCCAACCTCAATAAAAACAAATCACAATTAACCACGATAAACAAATTAACACAGTCGCATCAATCAGCTATAACGGGACAGTCTAAATACGCGGGGGGGGGGGGGTGTGGGTTGGTTGGTGAATGTGTGGACGGGGGGGGCGCCGATACAGTACAATAATCCCGGCTGCAAATCCACGGCGAATGAAAGACAGCGGAGTCGAGGCCGTGACAGGCAGGACTGCGTGATGGGGTTTGCCGATAACCCGATGGCAGCCGGGGGGTAATCAGCGACATTAACGCGATAAGCGTGGCCTGCAGCGCGCCGCGCCGGAGCCCGTGGCCTCCCGCGTGGTCCTCGTTCGGTCACGGGCCGCGGGCCGCTGATAACGCGGCGCGTGGGAAGTCCGTCGTTTTGCAGGTCACCTCGGGGCCCCACACCGTCACCACCAAAGACAAAAGGCCACCCCGTAGAGGCTTCACGGAGCGAACGGGGCAAGTGCCGTTTGTTGGCGGATAATACCTGTGCAGGCCGTCACGGCTCCACGAGGGGATTGGTGAGGTCAGAACCACGCCCGGCCGCCTTTGTCTCTCCCAGTGTGCGATGTTTACACATCGCAGCAGGTACTCATTTGAGGCTTGGTCGAACTCGGGGAGGCCCAGGACCGGTTCAGATAATCGTCACCACGATCACCAGGTACAACAACAGCACCAACAAAAGGCTAAAGGTGCAGCACTGAAATTGCTTGCTCGAGCTCTGGATTTTGGCCTACTCTTCCACGCTGGCCAGATGTCAAGGGAGAGGTGAGAGTACCCACACTTCCCCCCACTACGCACGCCACCTACCTACCGGCCGACTTGACTGGTGGACAGAGGCTGAGGAATACAAACAAATCCCATCGTTTGAACTGCCGCGCCTGGAGATCGGACAAGGATGTTAAAAAAGAAAAACTTCGGGGAGGGAACAATATCCGTAAAATTGTCCCTGCAGTGGGAAGTCGACCATTGGCTTTGGAGGCGAGGGTTGGTGGCTCACACGGGAGTGGCAGTCGAGCTTGTCGTGGTACCTTCTGGCACGCCTGGTGGAGTTTCCTCCAAGTCCTCTTGCGTCCTCCCACACGAGAACGAACTCTCATTCATGGAATTGACCTGGATAAACAAAGGACACGATCATTAACAATCATGATTATTATTGCGTGGGTTGATATGCTTATGAGGATTGGGGATGATGTTGGGTAGAGCCCCCGATGCATGAAGGGGGAGGCCAATGGAGATTATTTGTGGGGCCCAGTGCCCCCCCCCGCAGTTCCTTGGAGGTGGCTGGGGAGACACTTAGGTTCAGGGTCGAGACGTCACCTCGCCACCATCCCCTCCCCTCTGCCGAGATCCCCCGCACACGTGCACCCTCACTCCCGGTGACGTTGTTGTTGTCTTTGTTGCCGTTGTTGTTGATAGAGTGTCTTTGTTGTCGTTGTTGTTGTTGTTGATAGAGTGCCCTTCTGTACGCCGGCCGGCCGGCGCGTCTCAGAGCGCTTCTCTCATTTCAACACATTCGAAAGGAGCACCCCCAGTGGCAGATGTCCCCGTGGGCACAAGGTGGCCCAGTATCCGGCCTTTAAAAACGAGCATTGGTCTGCCAGCAGGGGGCGATGCTTGCCGTGCGCAATCCCAAGTGAGTCATTTGGGATTGACACCTCGTGACCTTCAAGGTCAGCTCATATAATATTATCTTCCAACTCTTGGAGTTTTTACACAGAGGGTGTGAGAATATGTCTCCCCCCCCCCTCCCCATCATACCAATATGATGGGGTGCATTCCTCGGCGTCCCCTGTTCACTGTGTCCTAGAGTGGACATTGATGGAGCTCCCGTGCGCGAGAGCGAGGTCATGGGGAGGCAAATGAGGTGGGGTGGGGGGGGGTAGAGCAGGGAGAGTGGAACCACTGTGGGGGTAGATGGGAGGGGAGGAGGGAGGGGAGGAGGGAGGGGGTAAAGGGGAAAACGGAGCACCGAGAGTAGAACCTGGGAGTGGGCGCGCGCGCGGGGGGTGGGTGAGTAGGGGGTGAGTAGGGGGGAGAGTGAAGCCAGGACCAACACTGCTGCTGCTGCTTATCGGACGTGGCAGGCAGTTATCGGGCCTCAGCGCCCGGCGCCCGTAATTGCGGCTCAAAAGTTTCGCCAAGTGATTTACTCGATGCGACAACTTTGCCGTCCTGCGTTGAAGCTCACACACGCCGCCCCGACACACACACCTCCTTAATGGTGCTTTACGCGCATTAATATTAACGCTCAGAGAGAAGGGGGGAAAGAGGGGGAGGGCTACGGGTGGGTGGGGGCAGGGGAGGTGGGGGGGCGGGGGAGAGGAAAAGCGAGCCCCCCCCCGCTCCGCGTTGTGTGATTTTATAGGAAGCGACAAGGGCAAACCAACTTTGCTTGTCGGATCCGCACAATGGAACATTTGTGCGGAGTGCGCGCATTTAAGGGGATCGCCCTCCGTGGACTCGAGACGCGGGTTAACTGTCGGAGAGGAGCGGGGTACCACGCAGCCGAGATGGGGGGGGGGGTGGAGGAAATAGAAGAGGTGGGGAGAGGGTTGTGTGGGGGGGGGGGTCGTTGCGATGGTCCAGCAGGAGCTGGGGCGAGCGAGAGTGATAGCCGAGCGCATTACGCTGAATCACCACGATGCGCTTGACACAACAATGACAGCTGTCTTTGTAGCGTTAACGCGGCGGCGCTTGCGAGACATTGAAATGTTTGTAGGAATTAAATCACACGCCGCCGAGACAAATATGTGAAAGCTCTTCAGGCACCAAATTGGCAGTGTGCTCAGCCAAGCGGCTCTCCTCTCCTTTTTTTTAACTCCCCTTTTTAAATTCCTGCCTAACAACCCCGAGCGGTTTTTGTCCTTCAAAAGCCGGCCTAATTGCTGTCGATAAGTGACAGGGGGAGTTAAAGGATTTGGGCGTGGGGGGTAGGCAGACATCAAAGGGCCAGCTCTGTGTGTTATAATCTTGTCGGCTAATCACAGGGGTGTGAGTGGGGCTGTCAGCAGCGGCCAGGTGCTAAGGAAGCACTAATCCCCGGGGGCTGCGGGCACCAGGAGGCCACAGGCGAGAGCAGTCCACACCGACGCACGCTACCCGACTAAGGAGCACGCGCCCTCCCTCCCTCCTCCACCTCCTAGCGCCGAACCACTGGCAGCAGCAGCAGCAGCGGCGGCGGCGGCAACAACAACAAGACACAAAAAAAGAAATGCGTTGCAGCGTTTCCACGAGCGTTATTAAACGGAAGTCGCACCGAGCCGTGCCCACGGGTGTCTTGCGGGACGGACCTCCGCGCCACGCTTCGGGGCTTGTTCCTGGCCAGTCACGTGGGTCCTTTGGCACGTGCCATCTACCCCGTTCCAATTATCCACGGCTCTAGAGAAGCGATGGTAAATTTGTTTTATAATTTTTCAGTATTTTAAAAAAAGGTATACCGCATTATTGGGTTAGCTTACGCAATCCGAAACCCACACGTGCCAGCCAGACCGAGCCGCGATTCATGTTGATTCTGTGCTCGCGTGTACAGCCAGCCAGGGGTATAGGGGACTCACGAAGATGCCGGTTAGTATCTGCCTTTGAGTTATCGTGACACTCCGCTGCTAGATTCTGGATTCCCACGATCAGCTGAGCCCTCTCCTGCCTGCGCCGTTCATTGTCTATCCCGTATGTCGCCGCACCTTGGACTGATGCTTTTAAAATAAAATATAGACTTTCAGTCTCGACGGGCTCTCGCACAGACGATGAGCAAAGTGTTGCTGTCTGTCTCTCTGTCTGCCTCGGTGTTGGCGCCTGTCGTCCCTGGCGCGTCTCGTCTGCTGCCTACGCTAATTTAAACGAAGCTCGGATTTGATAGCGACGGAGGAGACATCAGAACCCCTCCCCACGAGCCCGCCACAGCAGAGGCAGTGCGTGCTTCACATCAGATAATATAAATCGATTTAGATCAACCGTTTCTAATATAAATAAGTTACAACGGTCAGAGTGCCGCGGTGAGTTGGGTGAAGGTTTGCAATATTTCGAGAAATACGTCGCGATAAAATGTAGGTATCGAGTGAACATCGTTTGATATAAAAAAAAATAAACATTAAATAGTTCGTAATGTAGATTTAGAAATAAACTCCCATTATGTGGTGGATCGGTGGCGCAGTGATTAGTGCGCTGCGCCATCTGTGAATCCGACCATCCTGAGTTCGATACCCGGCCATGGTTAAACATGAGTGGCGAGTGATGTCTGAACCGGACTTGGCCTCAGCCCTTTACCAACCCCGCACAGAGCAAACGCGATTACGTATGGCCAAGTACCTTCCCCCCTCTGCCGTCACCCCCCCCCCTGTCCCCCTCCGCCTGCCTTTATACAGCAGTGGGGTTGACAAAGTGGCTCTACATTATTAATCACGATTATTAATGATCAACCCCAACCACCACCATCGATCAACGTGGACACGTTTTGAACGAACTCGCTGCGTCGCTTAAACAACGCAACCACTCAGAACTCCCGTCTGTCACAAACGCTTCGTTTCTCGTTTGGGTCGTAGAGGGAGGGGTGTGGGAGCTTGTTGTTTGCATCCACGCCACTTAATTTTCAGCTTTTAAGAGCTCCTAATTGTGAAAGCCCTTGTCAGATGGAATTAGGACGGTGTCACGCCAGGGACACGAGAAGCGAGGTCTCAACGCGTGCGCCGAGTTTGCTTTTCGCCGTGCTGCGCTTGAGAGTTGCCATGTGCGATTGCGCTGACACGGGCCGTGTGTGTCTGTAAAAAAAAATCACACCGTGCCCTCCTCCCCAAAGCCCCACTCCCCCCCGGACCCTTGAGCCGAGTGGCGGCTCTCCGAGTGAGTGGTCCAAAGTAGAAGGTCTGATAGAAAGCCTTTATTGCGAACGCTTCCAGCATCCCTGCCTAATGTCTCCACAAATTACTTACTTATGTGGGAGGTATTCAAACTAAGGGCTGCGTCGTGTCTTGAGTAATAGCCTGCGACTCGACGCGTTCCCCCCCCCTCCCAGCCGCCGCCGCAGCCCGCCCGCCTCCTCCAGCCTCACGGCCACCTCCATTCCCTGCTTAGTTTGGCCGAGGATCTGATTGAAACTTGGAGCGCAATGCCGTGGACCTGCAGAGTTAATCAGCGCGTCGTTAGCCCCGCCATCCCTTAGAGCTACGCACCAGGACCGGCGCGATCGAGGCTCTCTCCCTTCAAACCTCGGGGGCGCCAAGAAACCTGGAACAACTGTGCCGGCAAAAAAAAAAAACATCTAAATTGATGTGTTTCAGTTGGAAGAAATTATTTTTCTTGGTAGTTTTTTTTACGGGGGGGGGGGGGGGGGGGGGGGTACGGGGGGGTCTCCATCTGCGCCTCCTGCCCCGTTGACTCGCACATGCGGCCGTCATGCGTAAACCCAGAGTTTGATTAAGCGGGCCGCGTTGCACTCGTATGTATAGCTGAAGGACCCAGCTGGAGCCGTTTCAGCCCCTTGATTGGCCCAGTGAGGGTTTGAGTCGCCTTGCCCGAGGCTCCCCCCAACCGTCCCTCGGTGTTTTTTTCCCTCTTTCATGAAATGAAAGAACACCTGCATTTTAACAGTGCGTCAGTCAATATCTGCCTCGTCATCCGACAGAAACCCGAGATGCTCAATCAGTCTCTCGAAAAGAGGAAACGTTGCCAGGGCAATTCCACCATCAGGAGGAGGCCGCCTGTAGAATTAAACGCACGAATGCGAGTGGAAGTCATCTTGACACGCAGATGATGCTGAGAGGTGGTTTTTTTCCACTCCCGTGCTCATTAGAATCCTGCAACAACACAAATCCACGTGTTTCCTCGAACTCTGCAATCGTTCTTATCAGGGCGTCTATCGGTTTGTGGAAGATTCGTGAATTTTACTTCCTATCCTCTCGTTGATTCGTCCACGACGTGGGTGGGGCCGTGCGTGACGCGTCCACCACCGTATCGCTTGAGAGCGCGCAGAGGAGCGCGAGCTTGTTGAGCGACGAGGTGAGAGTGGGTCACGATCAACGACGGGAGCGAGTAACGAGGTGTGATCGAGTGTGGACGAGGCGAGTGTCAACGTCGTGAAGAGTGAGCGATGAGTTGAGAGCGAGGGACGAAGTGGAATTAGTGAGCGCGAGCGACGAGGTGGAGCGACGAGGTGGAGCCACGTGGAGTCACGTGACCCCATTAATCGTCAGCGGCAACAGCAGCGCGCGTTCCATCCGCCCCTGAAAGGAAGTCGGCACTCGATTACTCGCGCCGCGCCGAGGCCGCTCGCTGGAGGCACAGATGAATGCTCCCTTTGATGTGGGTTTTGCTGCAGAGGTCGGCACCGAGCCACGGCTCGCTCCATTTGATGTAAATATCATTTGTCAGGAGAGGGTGAGTAAAGCTGGGGTGACGAGCAGCAGACTGGGGCAGCCAGACGCCCACAGGTGGACACGCAGGGCCCGCCCGCCGTGTGCGCTGCGTGCCCGCGTGCAATTTACATCCACAGGGCGGCACGCGCGGGTGTGTGTAACCCGGGGTGTGTGTACACGGGGTGTGTGTAACCCGGGGTGTGTGTAACCCGGGGTGTGTGTACTCTGGATGTGTGTACTCGGGATGTGTGTAACCCGGGGTGTGTGTAACTCGTGGTGTATGTAACCCTGGGTGTGGGTAACCCGGGGTGTGTGTACTCGGGGTACACACACGTGCCTCCCCGTACATCTTCCGTAATGCGCTTGTACCAATAGTGTAACAGAACTTTGTAAAATCCACTGCTGGATGAAGGCTATCCCAACCACGAACGTGTTTCAGTTCATGGTTGGTTGTTTGACCATACTTCACCGCCCTGGTCGGTGCGGTTGTATACACTCTGGACGTCAGAAGTACGGTACAACTGCGGCGCTCGTGTTGCCTCTCACGCCTGCTCCGCCGCCCATCTCGAGGCAAGCGCTGTCCAGGCGCGGCCACCCTTAGCCTCCGTGCCCAGCGCCACCGCGGCGCGCGACCGGCAAATCCGAGATTCGAGCGCCGCCCGACTTGGGCTCGCAGCCGCCGTCGGCGCTGGCGCCAACCTCCGACGGAGGAGAGCCACCCGGCTCCTCGCCCGCGAATCTGCGGCAGATCTCCTCCGCGCCTCGCGATGGAGAGGCGACGGACGACGATGCCACGACCCAAGCGAGACGCCGCCGCCGACGCCGTTGAATGCGAGGCCCTCCGCGTGTCGGATTTCAGGGCTGGAGGGAGCCTCCTCGGCTCGACGTCGTCTTGGCTCCGAACAGGAGAGCGGTTGGACGCGAGATTAAAGGCACCCCCCCCCCGAACAATCACGGCCATCGCCGCTCGCATGTCAAGCCGCAGCACTTACACGCCCACAGCACCCCCCCCCACCCGTCTCGGAACCATCCAATTCGCGTCCAAACGTCGTCATTATTATTATGTTGGCTTCCCATAGTAACGTTAATTACGCCCGCTCACTTCAAGTTACAGAAGCCCGTGTGTTCATCCAGTCGCTGCGAGAACAAGAACGCGTGAGAATGAAACCTAAGATGTGTGTGTGTCTGGCGTGTTGTCGTTTTTGGGGGGGAGCGGTGGCGCAGCGGTTAGCGCGTTGCGTTACGAACCCAGCGACACGAGTTCGTTTCCAGCTTATGACAAACACCAGAAACGATTATCTAAACCGGTCCTGGGCCTCCGATAGGTCGACTCAGCCTCAAATGAGTATCTGTCGCGGATTGTAAATACCTCCACTAGAGAGACAAAGGCGATCGGGCATGACGCTGACCTCTGACCCCTTCGTGTGCCGTGCCGGCCGTCAGAGGTGCTCGCTAAGACCACTTGCCCTAACAGCCTGTTAAGGCTACACGGGGGATCTTTGTTGTCGTTTTGTCCATGGGCAATATGGAGTCTGTTACGTAACAAGTCAGAGCACAAATGAAATATATTCATTTACATTTCCCTTTGTCAATCCCGCTGCTGGATGGCCTCCACAGCGCAGTGTCGGTTACGATGATGGCGTTTGTTTGGCCATACTTCACCACCAGGGGAATTTCGCGTTTTGTGAAGGTGGCGAGTTGTGTGTGGGGTGGGGGGGGCGGTGGATCCATGACCGATCCGCATGCCACTCACAGCTGCTGCTAGAGCCGTGGCCGGGAATCAAACGCAGGGCGGCTTGGTGCATGGCACAGTTGGGCTCGCCAATGCACCAGCACGTACGTGTACAGCCTGTGGCCAATACACTTCTGGATGAGGGCCTGTACCCTGCCGGGATAGGGTATATACAACTCTACCCATCGTGGAGATGTTAATATGTTCATTATTACCGCAGCTGTTGCTTTGAATGAGTATAGACGAGCTTCTCTTCATGGCTGCAGGATATTAACATGACCTTTAATTTTTTTCTACCAATTTTCTGTGTGCTATGTTTCTCACAACAACAACATTGGGATTATAAACGATGCATTTATCCTCATTTAAAACGGTTAATTTACCCGCACACCGGCTCTCGATGCGTCTTCGCCGAAGCATGGCGGCTTTTAATTTTTGTTTACGAATGACCTTTCTTCCCAACGACACACGTCCAGGAAGTTTGCCTTTGGAGCCTAACGTAAAGTGGTGATGCGCCAACATCGGGCATTCTTGAGGGGAGAGTAACTCGGGTGGTGGAGGAAAGAAGACGCTTTTTTTCTCTTTGACAAACACAAGTTCCACGGGGAATGGCAATGAGTCACGTCGCATCGTCTGTGAAGAACAAGTGAGTGGGCTTGGGCCAGAAGAAGCGAGAAGACGGTCGGCGGGCGAGACGAGGAACGGAACGGCAGTCACAAGGGAGAGAACGCGCCCGAGAGGACCCCACCGCGGAGGCAGATGGACGTGGCGATGGACTTGTGGAGGAGCTGGATACGATGGCTGCATCATCGCAAGATCGTGCAGATATGGTGTGCGCCTTGGAGAGTCCTTCATCCGGCAGTAGACAGATCATGGCAGCTTCTACTGCTGTCGCCGATAGCGATGATAATAACAGTGGGAATAAACAGGGGCGCTCCGAACACCTGACCACGCCCCCTCACCCACTCACTCGTGTTGTCACATTCGGACTCCCCCCCCCATTCTATTGTCCACATGCCCCCCCCTCCCTCCCCACATAACTCATTGCGTTGGCTTCCACCTCCTTCCAGAGAGACTTGCTTTCGTCATAGCCTCGCGGCCCGCGGCGTGTGGGTCCTGCTCCTCTTCCTGCCCCCTCCCACTATGCTGGGGAAACCGGGGGGGGGGGGGATCTGCGCCTGGGAAGAGATGCTTTCCTGCCCCGACCATGACCAGGGCTCAGCTGCCCTCCTTTCACCCTTTAGAGGAGCCCTTTGAAGTGTCGCCGGGCAGGGCTTCTGAATGGGCCTGTGATTGTGTTTCGCTGGCCCAGCTGATGTTTGTATGAATTAACCCTCAGCCAGGGAGGTCTGTGTCCCATTGCTCACCCCGGGCCCTACCACCACCGACCACCACCCCAACCCTTCGAGCCCTCTCCCCTCCCACCCAAACTGCACTGCCGATTCACCCCGCCACCCTACCCCAAAGGGGCCTTCCCACCACTTGCGCCCCACCGCTTTCTCACACACGTCAACGATGCCCTCGGATTGCTCCCGAAGTCCCAAAAAAAAAACCCTGCTCCTTCCTCAACCCTTCACCCCGCGACCTCCTCGCCACACATCACGCCCTCCCGGTTCACGTGGCTTTTTAGGCCGGAGATGGAACGCATTCCTGCAGACCTGGAGCCTTCCCCGAACCACAGCCCACGGCGTCGAGGCGGTTTGAGCCTCCGAGGACGTAAAACGCATAAACATGCTCAACCTAAGTCTGGCTCACCTAATGGTTGGCTCATCCATTCTCCAGTTCAATCAAAACCTGGCTCGATCAAAACTTGGCTCACGCGTTATGTTGATCGATCACAACCCGAGTAACCCTTTTATTCTGGTCCGCAACGTCCCTGGCTCAATTGGAATCTGGCTCAGCCAGACGTTGCTCGAACAGCGGTCGGCTCATTCTGACACTGGATCACCTAAATCATGACTGACAAAGTCCCTGACTCACCCATTAATTCGCACACCCTAATCTCGGCTTACTTATTAGTTGGTTCATATAGACCCTAACTCACCAAAACCCCGGCTCGCCCTTCTCCTGGCTCAAACAGTTCCCGACTCATCTAATCACTGGCTCTCCATTTACCTGGCTCAGTTAGTCTATGGCTCACTTAACACTTGCCCACTGAGCTTCTAATTTAACCACATTCTGGCTCAAATAGAGCCTCGCACATTCAGCCCCTGGCTCAGGCAAATCACTGGCTCACCATTTCCCTGCCCCACATAGTTAGTGGTTCACCCCAAAATCCTGGCTCTCCAACTAGTTAGCTCACACAGACCTTGACCGAACCGGCCTTTGGCTCACCATTTACCCGGCTCAATCAGCCCACGGCTCACTTAAACCCCTGACTCACCCGGTCCCTAGCTCAACCACCTCCGATTAGCACGGTTGGCTACGTACGGTGAGAAAAAAAGTTCAACATACATACAACCACACCCTGGCTCAAATAGAGCCTGGCTCATAAGCTCATTCGGCCCCTGACTAACACAGAAACTAGGTCACCATAGCTTAGGCTGACACAGTTGCTGGCTCACATGAGCGTGACTCACCCATGAGTTGGCTCATCCAGTTTACTGACTCAACGAGTTTCTTGGCTGACACGGCCCCTGGCTCAGCCGTCATGATTTATTCATGTCTTGTCACTCTCACGACCACCACCACCACCACAGCCACGCTCGCTCTCAGCACCGGCTGTCGTACGGCGTCACAATACACACACGCACATCTGTCTGAGCGCAATTGGTTTGACAACATTAATGATGTAATTCGTGTACATAAAGACTGCAATTAATGCAACTGGTAGTTAATTCACTGTAATTTTTGCTAATGCGTGGGTGCCGTTTCAATGCTTGGCTGCCACGTTTTCGTGACGTCTTTGGCGAGGGGAATGGGGTGCAGGGCGAAGGCAGCGTGGCCAGCTGGATGCAAAGAATCAGCTGCAGTCGGTACGGCTAAAATCTGACACCTATTTCCTTTTGTCTTGACACCAATTCCTATTCATGCCCCCCCCCCCGTCACACCGCGCCTGCCCGCGTGCTCATGCTTGAGTACCTGTGCGTGTTAGATTGTACGTGGGGAGCGGTGGCGCTGCGGTGTGCTCACTGCGCCACAAACCCATCGACCTGAGTTCGCATTCCGGGTCACAACTATAGACAGATTATATATATATTGTATTGTTCTCATCGTATAGAAGTTTCAGGGTTTTTTTTTTCTTCTTCAATGTTTATGAGTAAAGTATTTATGCGATGGCACTTTGAGTGGCAGATTTGTGCCAGAGAGGCGCCGCGTGTGTTAAGCAAAAAAAAAGAGTTTGACTTGACGTCTGACGCCGATTGCGAGAACACGAAGCAGCGAATCATTGCGCCCCTCCTAGCGGCCTCGCGACCTGTGTGGGGGTCACGTGCCGCCTCGCCTTTGGGACCACGCAGAGACAGCTGCCACTGGGCGGGAAGGGGAGTCCCCTTCAAATAGTGGAACTGAGAGGTGATGTAAAGAGATGATGTCGTATTTGAGCGATGATGATTATTATGGGTGTCGCGTGATATCACAACCGATTCTGGACCTCCCATCCCTGAGGTCGACTGAGCCTTAAAAATCACGCGTCTTGTGCAAATATCACGAGGGAGACAAAGGAGGTCGAGCGAGATCCTGCAAAACCCAGAAAGCTCGTGCGCCGTGCTGGCCTTAATAGGTGCTCACTAACAGAAACGTGTTTAACATTCTATGCAGGCCATACGTGTTAAACTGTGCCCCCCTCTGTCTCCCTCCCCTCCACCCTCTCGTCCCCTCCCCCCCCCTGCCGAGCCACCCTGGACCCCCGCCGTGGTTCGCCACCGCGGTGGAAGACACACATCTCCTCGTCCCGTGCTAAATTTTATTTGATCTCAGATTTATATCGCTGTCTGCTTAACCGCGCATTTGCCGTGATAATGAGGGAGCGAGGGCCAGGGGCAGGCCGTTCCGTGATATTAGCCCTGACAGAGTGCTTGATCATAATTATCTTAATGAGGAGAGGGTTAATTACAGTGGAAACGTGAGAGCCGTCCGAGCTTGAAGCCGAGAGAGCAGAATCTGTTTTGATGTTTTGTCATCTCAATGCCGGCCTGGAAATTGCTATGGGGACCTTTCTGGCCCCGTGAGCCTTGTGCTGTGGGGGTGGCGGCGGGTGGGGTGGGGGCTGGCTAGCAGTGAGGGGGGCAGGCGGGGGATATAAGGGAGGGGGGAGGGCGTTGTGTGTGGGGCGGGTGAGTGTGGGGTATATGGAGGACAGTAAGGACACTGGGGTAAAATTAAAGAAATAAAAATTGGAGGGGGATTGGAGCGAATGGGGTTGGGACCCAAGTGCTGAGCTGGGGGAGCGGTGAGTGGTGGATGCGGAAGTGTGGTGGTGGTGGTGGTGGGTGGTGGGGACGTGGAGGGGGGGGGGCAGGCAGTGATGCGGCAGTAACTGTAGGAATTAAGACAACACAGCGTTGGCAGAGAGAGAGAAAGGGAGGGAGGGAGAGGCACCGGCGCGGGACGTTCGGTAATTAGAGGCAGCCTTTGTGCTGGGGTCACGGCGTGGCACCGCGGAGTGGCGGCTCTCTCGGCGGCACGGCACGCCACTCCATTGTAACGCGGCACGCCAGCCTCTATTCAGCTTTTCCGCCCTAACGAGCCCAGAGAAGCCTATCGTCACGCCGATAACGAGAGTGGCAGTTAATGGGTGATGATTTAATTAGTGCTTTCCATTGTTTGGGTTATTTTTTTTTTTGAGCGGCGCTGACATAATAATTACGCCGGAAAGCTAATTTGTAATTCGCGGCTCATGCGGGCTTTGCCCTGCCGCGTTGTTTATTTACCAGCCGTTTTTTGTTGAACATTTTGTCAAACAGAACCAGTGTCTGGGGTCACAACTCCGCACGGCTCTGCGTCGGTAGCCGCTGTCTCCGTGAGATTTCATATTGTCTCGGCTTCATCCTCTCCCTCGCTCTCTCACTCCACTCTCTCTCACTCCTCACTCTCTCCTCTCGCTCCCTCTCCCCTGTCTTTATTTCGTTTTCAAAAATGTCCGAGTCCGTTTGTCCGCGCGACAGAATAATCCACCGCATTGGCATCGTGGAGGAAGCAGAGGGTGAGCGCGTCTCATTTACAGAATTCCACCGTCTCTCATCGCCATTAAAGCCACAAAAACAACTCTAAGCCCAGCACCCTCTAAATGTCACCCTCTCTCATCACGCCTACGGATTTTTTTCTTCTTCTTCTGTCTCTCTCTCTGGAGGCTGTAGCCGGCACATTCGTTCCCCCGTGTTGATTTAAGCCGAGACCAACCCTGATGACAGATGTACAGTGCATGGTTCTCTAAACATGTTTCTTCTAAAGGCTGGGGGGGGGGCAGGGGGGTGGCGTAGTCTTGCAGCAGTGGTGGGGAGGTGGATGGGGCGGACGTGGAGGGGGGAGGGGTAAGGAAAGAAGGAGACGAGAGAAGCGGTGGCATTTGTGAATAAAGTGACCGTTCGCATTGGTTTTGAGGTCGTGTCTTCATTAACGCCAAAGCAACCCCCAGACCAACAACAGCAACGAAAACAACGCAAAGAGTGCTAGAATGTATACGGGGGGATGGGGTGGGGGGGTGATCATCTCGACATGAACGCGCGCAATCCGTGTCCTGTTGATGGAAGAGGCGCTCGGGGACAACGGGAGCCGGGACTCGCGCTCACCTCTGAATTTAAAATCGCACTCAACCCCGTTTTTTGTGTGTGTGTGTGTTCCCACCCCGCACATGCACAGGGACCTTTTGGGTAGAGTCGGCGGAGTGATGGCTGGGAGGCTGTGGCGTGATGATAAAATGAAGATCGATGAGACAGAAAGGGTTGAAGTCGTCTTAACGACTGTCAGGAGAGATGGCCCGATGGTGGGGTGCGCGCGCCTCCGTTTTTTGGAGCTGACATTGATGGATGGCCGGAACGGAGACAGCTGCAACCTCTCCTCGGTCGCACGGCGCGGAGGGCGCTTACTTTGCCTCTTCCTCTCTCTCCCTCTCTCTCTCAGCCGTACACCCCCCACCCTCTCCCCACCTCCTCTCTCGCTCTCACTCACTCACTCTCCCCTTTTTATTTTTGCCCCCCTCTCTCAAATACACGCGTGCAAGAGTGCGCCGTTGTCCACGTTGCCGCACGCACGCGCACGCGCGCGCACGCGAGTTCCACTTTCTTTCTCTCGCCCACGTCCCTCTCTCCCACACGCAAATATAAATACACTCTCCCCTCCGTCCCCCCCCCCAGCGTATAGCCTACACAGAATGTAGGGAGCAAGTGCTGTTTAGCGAGCACCTATGAAGGCACGGAACGGCGCACGAAGCGGTGGCGTATTCGGCACCATGCCCGGTCGCCTTTGTCTCCATAGTGCTGATTTTAACACACCGCTCCAGGTACGCATTCAAGGCTGAGCCGACTTAGGGAAAGCGGAGGCCTTTGAACCGGTTTAGATTTTCGCCACTGGTGGAAGCCGTGGCTGGAAATCGAACTCGGGCGGCAGGGTTCGTTAGCACAATGCGCTAAGCACGACTCCACCGCTCCCTATCGCGCACACACGCGCACAGACACACACATACAGACACACGGGCGCACACAGAGCCTGGCTGCACTTTGCTGCTGCTGCCGCTGTCACAGTGCATTAACCCCGGCTGCACACAGCACCCCTCAAGAAACGAGCTGCCGCGCGGTAACGCAAATGCCCACTCGCTCAAGCCACTGCTGCGACGCACGAGCCCAGAGTTTTCTCGACGGGGGTCGAAAGTTTTGCGCTGTGTGTGCGCGTGTGTCTTCAGCGGCGATGAAAGACGGTGGGAGATTGTTCTTCGTGTAAACGAGAAGCGCTCCATTCACGTCCTTCACGTCGCCGATTGATCTCGGTTATAGAAGAAGGTTTTCCGTTTAGCGTCCGGAGTAAACACGCCGCGTGATTTGACGGGTGGGCAGCATGCGCAACGCATCCTGTAATCTCGGTGGCTCCAAGTATTAGTTCTCTCCGAGTCCGAGTTGTTGTTTGCATCGTAACTCGTGGTTTGCAGGCAAGCGAGCGTGGCGCCCCCTTGGCAAGATGCAGATTCAAGAGATGCCCCACTCGCTGCTGAAGGCCGCCCGTGAGATGCAGCGACCGTCGCCTCTTCACGGCGAGGATTGTTTCCCCTTTGACCTTGGACACGACGCCCGCACGGACCCTGGGCCTCGAATGCGAGGACCGGAGACCGGGGCATGTTCGTGTGACAGCGATCATGCTAGAGTGGCAGGTCGCGGCTCGCAACACATGGGCTTGGTCGATTGGTTACATTGGTGACCGGGTTGGCCCAGATGTCAGAGCGCAAAGTTCGCATCGCTGAGCCCCTGGGTTCGAATCCAGGTTTCAGCCGCCGGTGATTAAACGCGATTATCAAGTGTAGCGAGTTGATGGCCTCAGCTCGGTAACGCATGACTCTGCAAAATAACATCAAAGAGCCTCATATTGAAGAAGAAGAAGAAGAAGAAGAAAAAATAATATTTATTTGGCAAAATTCCAGCTGTGAAAATTACAAAATTCGGTTGGATTGACGTGTGATGAACACTAGCTGCAGGGCACGTGGAGAGTGTGTGTCTTTAGGGTGGATTAAGATGTCTATGGATTTGACTTGAAATGTGTAGCTGTGGCGTGTTCCTTCCAGGCCCATCCTTCTGACACGGCGAGGAGAAACACACCTCGCTGCCAGAGCCCAGAATGGACAACGTCTTCATCTCTCGACATTCTTGCCTCGCTCAATTGCGGTTCGCACGCGGCTGGCCGAAGATGCCACTGCGGTATATCCTTGTCACATGAACAACCCCCTTTGTGAATCCACCGCTGGTGAAGGTGGGGGAGCATAGAAGCACAGTGCAACAATGGGGTTTGTCTGCGCTGCCCTCTGCTGCCCACAACGTGGTCCCGTAGGAACCTCCAACAACATCGTGGTGTGCACGGTGGTCGCCCATCAAAACACTGACGAGATCAGGACACGTTCAGGGCGATTCGGTCGTAAGGGATGCAGAAGGGTGAGCACCGCCCCCCCCCCCCCCCAGTCTCAAAGTGAGCTGGGTTTGAGTCGGGGTAACAGCCGCTCGCGAACGGAACAAGGCTCTCGAGGGCCACGAGTTGGTGTGGCCCCGTGACCGTTTTGAGCGGCCCGGGCGCACCGCGATTCATTTTCTTTGCCTCCGCGCGCCGCGTTCCTCATAGCGCAGCACTCACCGCGGGGACAATGAGTTCAACAGTGGCAATTGTCTCACTCTCTCTCTCGTTGTTGCGCACTTGAGTCTGGCAATAACGCACACATTTAAATATCGCGCGTTCGCCTCTGCCGCAGAATTTCTCACCCCTCCCCCCCCCCCCACAAGCCACCCCTGCTCCCCCCCCAAAAAAAAAGATCCTCAGCGATATTGATGGAGGCACATAAACAGCGCAGCATCACGGAAATTGCCACAGCTGTTATGCTTCTTGCCTGGGTAACTCTCCCCTCGGGGAACTTTGGCAAAATAATTCAAAGATTTGCTTTTAATTAGGCGAGAAAATGAGCGAGGCATATGCCTGCCTGCCGTCGCTGAGCGGGCGGCTTGGAGAGCAGTGGCAGAGGAGGCCCCACCGACACACACAGCTCCCACTAGACATTGCGCATGCTCTCTCCCCGTGTCTCTTCTGCTCGTCCAGCGATTCTCAGCCAGTTGGGCCTTTCGTATTGAGGGGGTGGGCGCACAGACTGTGGCATGGATACCGTGCAAGTGAAATTTCAAACGTGCGCGGGCAACGTGAATGCAATGTTGCGCCGATAAAACGCACGGACACACGTGAATGACATACTTTAATAAGCCCCGTGTTGACTCGAGGCGTGGACTTGTGATCTCTGTTTACTGTGGCCTAGTAATCCGAGTCGTGTTTGGGGGTTTCTGGAGGGTTGGTTCGTGGGGCGCGTGGGGACGCGAATAATCACTGCGCTAGAGTCCTTGAGCCACTGACCCAGAAACAGCGTCTAGGTACTCCGTGGGGTGGCACGTGCTATCCATTATATTTTGGAAGCGTTTTATCTCTAGATCACAAATATGTATGATAGCAAGATCTTCGTAGTAGTTTGTCATGATAAAAAAAACATTATCAAGGGGTTCCATTGTTTATTTAATCGAACATATTTTTGGAGAAAAAAATATATGTGATATGAAATATCTACAGCATGCGAATATAAATAGCGAGTGTCCATGAAATGGGTGGTAAATACATTAAAACAAAGAACGCAACACATTCGTCAATAACACTGTGGCCTTAAAGAAAAACATATCGGTGACGTTTCGGGCAATGACCCTTCTATCGCTATCGAGCAGGGTCATTGCCCAGAGACGTCACCTACGCTATATTGTTTTTCATTTTAAGGCCAAAATATTATTGATGAATGTGCCAACGACTTTTTTGTGCTTGATGCACCGCTGCCACCAGACACTACTCCCACCAGGATATATGACCATGGCGGATGAAGTCAACGCGATATTCCCACTGCTCAAATGAACACTGAGACGACGCTCATCGCCTCTTCACAGCCATGAGCCGGTCTTAGAAAATTCTACATTCCTATGGCCGGGGTCGAGTTTCTCTATAGTAGAATCACTGTCCTCTCTCCCCCCCCCCCCAGACAAGAAGGCACTCGACCCCGCGGGGAAGGTCTGAGTCAACCGCCAACCCGGATCTGAACTCGCAAACTTCCGATTGCGAGGCCCTCTCGCTCGCTCTGAGCCCCCCCCCCCACCTGGTCACTTATGGTGGACGCTGGTGGTAGTAGCGTGCGGTGCCACCCCGGGTGGAGCCAACCAACCCCGGCTGTGCCGTGGGGCCGCCACTCCCCACCGTCCTGCTCTGCACTCGTTAAGACCAAATTAGAGGCGGCTCGGCAGGAGGGTTTTTTTTATTGGCCGTTGTGGGGTGTGGGGGGGGGCTCTGTCTCTCTCTCTCTCTCCCTTGCTCGCACGATCGATTTTTTTTCTGGGTCTCGTTACCAACCTCACCCTTGGCACGAAACCGCGCCGCGCACTGCTAAGCTCCGCGTCTCGCGTCGCGGGGCTGACGCGCGCTGGACAGGTGTGTTTTCTTGCCCCGGGCAAGCCAGAAGCTTCCTTACAAAAAAAAATTGTACGTCACTGCAACACCCGCGGCCCCTTCATTAGCAATACACACACACACGCGCACACACACGGCGCGGACATCAAAAAGGATTCTGCTGATGCCAGGGGTCTGGGGCATTTAAAGCGACCAGGTCGTGTGGTTTTATTTGGTTTCCCGTGTCTGTTTGAGGGAGAGAGAGCACTTTGGTCAGTCTTGTAAGAGCGTCCCGCAAATGTTCCTAAGGATATTAAGGTCAACACATTGTGTGGAGGTGCAAATATTAACACGATCTTGGTTCGCTAGAGGAGAGACAGTTTGAAAACAGAAGGGCGATTTTTGGGCGGAAAGTGCCAGGCTAATGGGCAGGCTGATGGCTCGTGTGTGGCTTCAGGTGGCTGCCTGGCTCCCAAAGGCCCTCTCCGCAGCCCAATGCTGTGTAGCCTAGTGCCCGAGGTGTTTGTGTGGCGTTAATCTTGTGGCAAATGTGGTGGGAGCCTGAGTGTGCTGGCCTTCGTGTGATCGTCTCATTTATGTGGTCTGAGTGTGTTGGCCCTAATATATTGGTTTCAATGTTGTGACCTGGGTGTTGTGTCCCGAGTTCTGTGAGCCGAGTATTGTGGCCTGGCTGTATTAGCCTATGTATTGTTGTACGTGTGTGGTGGTTTGAGCATTGTGGTCAGTGTAGTGGCCTAAATGTTGAGGTATAACTAATGCGGCCTGTGTGTTGTTGTCTGTGTCCTGTGTGCTGTGTGCTATGGCGGTGAGCGGAATGCGCTAGGAACCCGACGACACAAGTTCGATCCCCGCTCACGTCCAACACAAGTGACGATGATCTGAACCGGTCCGGGGCCTTTTGTAGATCGACTCAGCCTCAAATGAATACCTGATGCGATGTGCAAACATCCCCACTAGGGAGACAAAGGCGGCCAGGCGTGGTACTGACCACCCACCCCCTCGTGTGCCGTGCCGGCTTTAATGGGTGCTCGCAAACAGTACTTGCCCAACAAGTCTGCTATAGGCTATACGGGGGATAAACTTGATTTGAAGCTTTTGTGACTGCAGGAATTACTCTGGTTATTTCGGTAAAGTCACGTAGAAATAAAATAAAATAAATAATAGATTACGACGTTTCCATTGCAACACAAGCAATCGTCATCAGGTAAGCAATCGATTACAATACACGCAATCGTCATCTACATGATGACGATTGTTTGTGTTGCAATCGAAACGTCGTATTCTATTATTTCATTTATTTTCTTTCTACGTGACTTTACCAAAAGAACCAGAGAGTATACGGGGGATCTTTGCCTTTGTGTGCTGTGGCTGGAGTTATATGACCCAGAATGTTGGGACCTAAATGCTGCGACCTTGATATTGTGGCCGGATTTGGTGTTGCCGTGATGTTGTGGCCCGAATGCTATGGCTTCTGTGTTGTGGTCCGAGTGCAGTGACTTGCGTATCGTGGCCTGAGCGTGATAGCTTCCGTGTTGTGATCAGAGTTTAGTGGCCTGAATGTTGGTCTTCGGGGCAGTGGCGCACCGCCCTGCAGTGTCCGATGCGAGTGGGTGCCGTGCAGGTCTCGTCGTCACTGTCGCTCGTCTCGCGTGCGTCGCGGTGCCAGGACGCACCCAGCCGTGCCACTCGAGCGCCTCCCGTGCCAAGCGTGACGCGCCTGTCTGGCAGTGTCAGTGACCGGAGCTGCTGTTTGCCTGCCTGTCCATCACACCCCCGTCTCGCTCTCTCTCTCTCCGTCTCTCTCCTAACACCCCGACCTCCATCCCTCCTCCCCTCTCGTCGATGTTGTCCTCCTCCTCCTCCTTCTCATCATCATCCTCCTCCTACCCTCCCTCCCTCCCCTGCTGCTGCTGCTGTAGCTTGTAACCCGTGATGGTTGTGGGGTGGCTGGGATGTCCTGTTTGACGCTGAACACGGATTGGTCAAGAGGAGCGGCAGTCTCTTTAGACAGGCGGAGAGGCAAGGGCACACAGGGCCCCCTTGTAAGCGGCGGGCGAACCAAGCCAAACAACATTGTTGCGTAAAAATAGCTAAGTGGCAACACCAGGCAATTGGGAATAAAAACATTGCACAGCTGTGACAAGAACTCTGCGTGCATGGACCACGTGCCCCGCAGCAGCCCTAACAAGGCCGAGCGGTAGGTAACGCGTTAGCCGCTTGTTGCAGAGGTTCGCGCTTCGTGACCCAGCGGCCGCCCTGGTAAATACCGTCAATATATTGACAACACACACATACACACAAGCAACGTACGCGTCATCTGATTCACGGTGGACGTTAAAGATCCCATGGCGTTATCCGCCAAAAGAACAGTAGGCCATAGATTTCGACGACACGATACAAATTCGAAAAATGAAACTGAAAAAATAACTTCTTCTGGCAGATGATATCGGCATGTCAAGCATGACGCCTGGCTTCGTCATGGCCGTGCGCTATAAGCATGGCGCGAATGCCAAAGGCACTAATCATGGTTAAAGTTTCATGGAATCTTGTCCGGAAACTTTCCAGATCCGACTCTCCCTCATCTCACCAGAAGCCACCAAAAGCCAACAGGGCGAATTGGGATGGAAGAGGTGGGGGGGAGGGAATATTTTCCAGAACTGAGCTCCGGACAGCTCCAACTGTAAGTAACCCCTTCTTATTTCTGGGTGGATTTTTCCACCACAACATCGATTGTAAGGGGTGGTAGAGACAGCAGCGGCTTGGGGAGGCGTTCATCCAGCAGTCGATTGACCATGGCTTATTATTGCTCCCCAGAACTTGGTCATCTCACTGTGTCCTCAAACAAGAATAACCTCACCCTCTCTCCTCCTTTGTAGATTATTTTCTACCTTCGTGATCGTGTTCCGATTTCAGTCTCTTTTAGGCTTCTCCATCTCTTTAATCCCACGCCTACAAAAAAAAACCCTCCTCCGCTGTGCCTTTGCGTCTAATGATAATGCAAACGCTTTCATAAGTTTTTTTTCCGAGAGTATCTTTCAATTTTCATATGCCCTTATTTTATTATTTCCACGCTACATATTTAATGTACCACTAAATTGTCTGCAATAAAAAAAGGGGGCCAATTTGTCACCTTTGTCTAATTTATGAGTGACCTGTCATATCATTTTTCACAAAAATGTAGTTATAGTGTCGGTGAGTATTTTGCACTAACTCTTTGCAGAGATTAAACCTTTAATTGCCTCATTTTTCTCGCGTAATAGATTCTTTCAGATAAAATAAAATTGGTTATTGTTCCCGTGTTCAAGCGTCTCCCCCACTCTCTTACTTCTGCTCAATGTTCGCATTTAACACCAAATGCGTTGACCTGTAATTTACGGTGATTTATGTTGGGTTTTATCAGACGAATCGTGCTGTTTGGGATAGGGACCCTCCGACGCTCACTACTCCGCACTGGTGTACGTGTGCACGTGTGAACGTGTGCACGTGCGCACGTGTGTACGTGTGCACGTGTGCGTGTGTGCGCCCATGTACCGAGCCCGTTTGCCAATTCTCTGCTGGATGAAGGGCCTTCTCGCGACCACGTGAGTCGTGGTGATTGTTTGACCATACTCCTAACACCTTGCCGGTCAGTGCGGATTGGCGACAGCATGGACGTGTGGGAGCATAGATGTGTGTCACAACAATGGCAAATTGGCTGCACTGCCCTCTGCTGGCCACCACGTAGCCCCCCGCCCCTCACACACAAGATAATAATCCAAGCGCTTGTAAGACTCAATCCCGCTGAGCTGGAAAGGTTCTGACAATACCTAACGAGTTTGGGCGCATTCGGCACTTAACAGGCCCGCATATAAATCACCCCGCGCATCGGCGCGCCCTCCGCTCCCCCGACTGCCACCGGCTCCGATGAATCAATGAATCGATGTAAACACCGCTGTGGCAAACGCACCAGAATTTATGTATCCTAGCCACGAGGTGAGCCCCCCCCCCGTCCCGAAAGCGTCGTTCCCGTGGCAAGATTTCGTCGAAGCAGAAGCCGGTTTGGCTTCTCTGTCTCAGCTAATGGTGCTCTTGCTCAGTGAGCTGTGACTAACTGCATCTGCCTCTCACTCTGACAAGTCTTTTAAGCCCTTTGTCTGAGCCGAGTGTCTGATGGCCGATAATTTGGCATATCTCCTGGGGTGTGGGTGGTTGGGTGGGTGGGTGCCGCTGCGTAGAGATGGCTTCACACACACTCAGCTACGCGTCTTCACCAGCTGTTTTGCTGAATCTGATTAAAGGCACACACACACACGGAAAAAGAAATATATCTAAGCCGCGAGCGTGCATATGCAAGGTTGTAGAATATATATTCCCCCCCTCCATTCTGTCCCCTCCCCATATTCTCAGTCGTTCCCTCGCTGCTCTAAGTTTGACATTGTGCAGGAGTTTTAGAGTGTGTATGTGTGTGCGCGTCAGTGTGCGTGGGGTTACGTGTGAGTGAGTGAGTGTGTATGTGTGTGCGTGTGGTTACGTGTGAGTGAGTGAGTGTGTATGTGCGTGCGCGTCAGTGTGCGTGGGGTTACATGTGAGTGTGTATGTGCGTGCGTGTGGTTACGTGTGAGTGAGTGAGTGCGTCCGCGGCGCGCCGTGCGTGCGTGCGTGCGGGCGGGCGATGGCAGCAGGGTCATTTGAGACGAGAGCTGCCCTCCCTACTCTGTCATCGGCCGTGTATAGGTGCCGGCACAAGCAAACAGCGCAGCACTTGCCGCTGATAATAGGGGCTCTGACAGACGCGCTGCAGGCCGCGCTTTCAACAGCCCCGGCCGCGCCGCTGACAGGCAAAGGAGGCCCGGCCTTGCCCGTCTTTGTTGTTGAAAGATCCTCTTTCTGCGCCTCTCACCTTACAAAGGCCCTTTGTGGCTGGACTTGTCAGACTTGTCAGGGCTAAAACAAGTCTATTCTTTGGTGCGCTTTGAAGCCTTTCATCCTGACACATGCCAGTCCACACCGATGATAAATTAGTGCCTCATTAAGGCGGGTGTGGGATCCTGGTCTGACAAGCCATTAATCATCTGTGCGTTGCCGGTCGACTAGGGGAGGTGTTTTGTGAGCAGAACTTTGTTAACGTGTCATTCTTATTCAATGACAGAGCGTAATCAATCATTGTGAGTGACGCATCTGATAGATTACGGTATTCATGCGCGCCGGGGGTAGTGATATATTCTCTCTCAGTGTCAGCTCAGCCCTTGCCCGGAATGACATCTGTTTTTGGAGGCTGAAAGCGTGCCGCACCCCTGAATGGGATATTTGTGCCTGTGGTAAATGAAGTAGGTTTGTGTATACCGTGCGTGCGTGTCTCTGTGAGTTTGAGTGCAGGCCGTGTGCACGTGACTGCGTGTGAACGCGAGTACGTGTGGGAAAGTAATCGGTGAGCGAACTTGCTTTGTACGTGTGTGTGCACTGAACCCCTCCTGAGCCTCCTCTAGGTCTACTCAGCCTCAAATGAGTACTAGGTGCTATTTGTAAACATCGTTACTAGGGAGACACAAGCCTTTGTTTTTGTCGTATGTGCATGTGTGCGTCCAAGTGTATTCACTCTCACGGCAGACACCAATGACGATTATGTGAACCCATCCTTGGCTTCCCCTAGGTGGACTCAGCCTCAAATAGGATAGCATACACACACTGACCCCTTCGTGTGGTGTGACGGCCTTCAGCGGTGCCTCTTTACAGAACTTGCCCCAACAGTCTTTAACAGGCTATACGGGGAATCTTTGTGTGTGTGTGTGCACGTGTTTGTGTGTGTGTGTGCTTGCGGTTCCTTGTCTATGGGAAGGAATGTTGTGAAGAGAGGCGAGGAGAGGTCGTGACCCGGCGATGACCTCTGATTTCCTTTGTGTGTTGTTGTGTTGCGCGTTGTGTGTGTCCGCTATGTGTGTCTGCTGTGTGTGTCTGCTGGTTGTGTCCGATATGCCTGCTATGTGTGTCTGCTGTTTGTGTCCACTATCTATGTCCACTATGTGTGTCCGCTATGTGTGTCTGCTATGTGTGTCTGCTGTTTGTGTGCCTGCTGTTAGTGTCTGCTATGTGTGTCTGCTGGTTGTGTCTGCGAACACGATCAGCTTCAAAACTGGAACTTTGACAGAAGGAATGAACACAAGAGGCAGAATACATATTTAATGTTTCCTCCCCCCCCCCATATAATTATTTTTTCTCTCTCTATATATGTAGCTCATGTGTAAGGATTTGTAGGTTTAAATGTTTGTGTATTTCGTTATGAACCCGTTAGTGGGTTTACTTCAGGAATATATATTGCAATAACACTTGCTTGTGTGCGTATGTATTAGTGCATGTCCACACGTGACTGTGTGTCTGTCTGTATATATGTACGTGTGTTTATTTGTATGTATGTGTGTGTGCGAGTGTATCCTATGTGTGATATGTGTCTATTTGTGTGTGCATGTAATTGTACACGTGTGTGCATCTGTGCGTACGTGTGTATTAATATGCGTGGGAGCGGTGGCGCAGCAGTTAGCGCACTGCGCTCTCCGAGTATCTAATATCTCATCCGACGCTGGGCTTGTCCTATGTCGGCTCAGCCTTATAGGATCACGGTACCTGGTGCGCTGTGTACAACATCAGCACTGGGGATGCCAAGGCGGCTGCCCGTGGTGCTGGCCACCCACCCCGTCGTGTGCCACCGTGCCGGCCTCCGTAGTTGCTCGCTCGCAGCACTTGCCCCAACAGTCTGTTAAGCCTATTGCTGGGGGTCTTTTCCCTTTGTGCGTACTCGCACGTATGTGCGTGCGTGCGTGCGAGTGCATTCGTGCACGCGTGTGCGTCGTGGTGTGAGTTTGCGTGTAGGGGGGTCGGGCCAGGGCGAGGTGACAGAATTATGGATGGGCCCTGTGTAATTCTAATCTTGCCCACGAAGGGCAGCCATCAATCCTGACCAGTGCAGGCCACGGGGTTACCCCGGGGTGACTCGAGGGTTGCATCTGGGCTCTGGGCAGCCCCTCCGTGGTGGGGGGGGGGCGATGAGGGAGTGTGGGGTGACTGCTATGGCATGCCACGTTTGTCCTGTGGACAGTGAACTCGCCCCGCGATATTAGTGGACGCTTCGAATGCCTCGCGTGGTTCAATGGTAATAATAGTTTGAGGTTATGGCAGGCACTACGTCAAATCAGAGGGTGGCAGTGACGCGGTGATACCCGCACACCTGTGAGTGTTGATCTGGAGCGACGCTCGCGCGCGTCGGATCCCAGTCATTCACATTCCCTTTGTGCAGAATCAGCAGATGCGTTTATACTGCGTGAGGAATCCGATGAGCTGTGAAGCTTTTTGTGGCAGATGTCCAGTAGGGGGCGGGTAAAAACGTTCCAACAGCAAACAGTGCGAACACATGGGGGTAGTGCAAAGTACAAGGAAGGTGAACAAATCTCCCAAACACAAACAATGAAAACTAAACCGCCCCCATCCGACTAGGCAAAAGACCACTGAGGTGTTAACTTATTTGTCAGATCAAACAACCTGGCCACAAATGATAGCGCAACAAAGTGACCCCAACATTTGGACATTCATAGCATCAAAATCATCTCAATAATCTCAATGCATACGGAGGTGCGAGTCCATAGCCACCAACAGTCTCCTTGTCAAGGGAGAGTTATGGACCACAGAAATTGAACCGTACGCTCCTTTGCACACGTCACGTGGCCTCAAGGTGCACTGACCCTGGCACAAACGCCGTCGTGACGTCACGACCACTTAGTGATAAAAAACAAAACCCGTCAATAACACTGTGTGGCCTTCACATTGCGGGTCTGGGGGGGGAGACGACGTTTCAAGCAATGGTCCTTCTCCATAGCACATGAAACAAATAAGTTGAGATCGGTTCAACATTCCAGGTGAAGGGGTCACCGGCTCGCTACGCGAGGTGTATGATCACACGACTGTTGAACAACATCTACGCCTCGAGTTGCCTGGCTGGTTGCTGGTGTGGCCTCCTCACCACCCCAACAGCAACTCCCTTGCCATTGGCTGCTCCGGGCCGGAGCTAGCTGGGTAACTGGCTACACGGGATTTTCCGTGTAACAAACGGACGTTGACGTTGGAAAGATAAATCATGGATAGCTACACCGAAGAGGTGGAATTAATGAGGGTAGACCACTGACCACGGTTCATTTTAAATTGCTCGAACGTTTTCAATTTGTGCTCTTAGCAATGGAAATCTCTCGCCAGAATAGTATGTAAATGCTAGATACTATGAACAAAGATAACTCACACAGTACGTATTATATAGGCATGTATATTTTTTACGTTAAAAGGCCGATTAGTTTGAGTGCTCCCAGTACCGAAGGTTCGTGACAAGGACTCGAGCCTGACAGATGTCTCATGTTGTTAAGTTTCGTGTGTCGTGCCGACAGTTGGCTTTACCTGGAAAGATACAACAAAATTGTTTAAGTGATGTGTTTACCTTTCCTAGAACTTTGCACTCCTATCGTGTCTGTATATTGTTTTTTTTGTTGTTGTAACGTTTTGACCTGCCCCTGCTGAACATCTGTGCAAAAGAGCTTAATACCTCATCGGATTCCACCAGTGTCAATACATATTCTGATTCTGGCCTTCATAGGTGCTCGTTAACCATACTTGCCCCAACAGTCTGTGTAGGCAATAGGGGGGTCAGTAATACTCTTTGTTTTTTCGGTGAAGTCACGTAGGTAAAAAATAAAATAAATGAAAACAACTACATTAAATCTTACGACAGTGACTTTGGCTGTAAGGGTTCCATCTGAAGACGGATGCTTATATTGCCTCCGAAACGTCGTGATTTAATTTAGTTGTTTTCATATATTTTCTTTTTTACCTACGTGACTTTACCGAAAAAATTCAAAGAGTATGAATCCTTGCAGTCACGAAAGCTTCAAATCTGGGATCAGTAATATATGTATGGATGTTGAACTTCTTTCACACCGTGCGTAGCCAACCGTGATAATCGGAGGTGGGAAAATAACAATAACAAAAAATGTAGATGAATAAGGCGCCATGCAGGTGAAGGTAGGAAAGCGAGTAACACGTGTTTGTTTTACAACTGCGTCGCATCGTCCTGGACGCACGAGGCAATGGGCCTAAAGGGGCTCTGAGTAACTACGGGTCGAGACAAGCCGAGGGGGCTTTGTTGTCGCGTCGGCTCTCAGACCACGCTTTGCCAAACAATGTTTCATTTGTATGCGGCCGGGTATATAAAACAAACGGGGGCATTGAGAGGCTCGGGCAGAGGCGCTTTCCACAATAGTTGTGCAACAGCCGTACTCTTGCCTAATCCCGAGCCGTGATGGTGTTACCGTGATGGTGTTACCGCGCTGAATATTTGAAGTCCTCCTTCTCTCTACTTTGTTTCGGTGACTGTAATCCTATTGCAAAAAAAAAAAAATCATTCCCACTTTGGAATCTGGCACAAAGCCTTGAAAATACATTAAAATTCAATTAAGCGGATTCGCCCATTGTGAAGGACTGACGCCACCACACACGCGAGGCAATTGGGATGGACAATGCCCTTCGCCGCTTATGCAACGCGGGCGTGTGTGTGGGTGTGTTTCGGGGGGCGGTCGTGTACCGGTTAACGCGCTGCGCTACGAACCCGAGTTCGATTCCGGCTCACGGCCACCACCACCACTAAAGTAATCGGTCAGCGAGTTTAGTTTGCGCGTGCGTGTGCACTGAACAGTTTCTGGGCCTCGCCGAGGTCGACTCAGCCTCAAATGTGTGCTTGGTGCGGTGTGTAAACGTCGCCACTTGGGGAGACAAAGGCGGCCGGGCGTCGTGTTGGTCATCCAACCCCGTTCCGGCCTTCATAGGTGCTCGCTCAGAGCACTTTCACCAAAAGTATGTGGCAGGTAATATGGGGAATCATCGTCTTAGTTGATTTTATGGATGTAATTATGCATCGATTGGTCAATGCGATTCACAATCGCTTCCTACGCTCACTGATACACGCGGCCAACACAAGTGTGCACATTATTTATTCTCTTCGTAGATATATTTTGTAGATCGCGTGGATTGTTAGGAAACTCCTCGAGCTTAAACCCTTCCGCCAGCAGTGGAGAGAGCAGAGCGATGGCAGAGCTGCACCTTTATCTGCGCGCCGTGTTTTAATGCTGCGTGAGTCACGGGGCTGCGTTGCGGGCAGCAGAGGGCAGTGCGTGCAACATCCCACTGTTGTTGGTCAAACCTACCCCCCATGACCTGTCCTGCGTGGCGAGGTCTTCATCCAGCAGCGGATAAGACAAAGGGGCTGTACATCAGTACTATTACCATCATACACCCCAGACATGTTGGTTTTTTTTGGGAAGAGAATCGATCTTTTCAGCCACTAAACACGTGGCCGCTGAGGTCACGATCACCCTCTCGTGAACTCTGCCATCGTCCTGCGACGGAGCTGAGAGATCTCGATGCATTTGGGGCCAGAGAAGGGCCACTGCATGCCGGGAAGAGAACAGGTGTGTTCTGGGACGGGCTTGGGCTAATATAGCGGGAACCCTTTGAGCGTTCGCGTTTTCTCCCCGTGATTGACGGGCACACATTGACTGGAACACATTCCTCTCCAGCCGTGGCACGTTAATGAGTTTTCTGTCATATTCCGTTCCAAGCCGGCTGAGAGTGACAAGCCAAGGGGGTTGGGTGGAGGGTAGGGGTGGGTGGGAGGGGGTTGCTATGGGGGAAACAGGGAGCGGGGCTGGAGGGGGTGGGGTGGCCGTGGGGGCTGTGCGGGTGGGTGGGTGGGGGTGTTGGAGTGCAGAGATTTTGAATGGGGGGAAAGGAAGGCGGTTGAATAAGAGAGACCGGGTGCAAGAGATGTTAATGGCTGTTAACCACAGCCTTACAGCTGTATTGACACGATATGCAACCCGCAGACAGGTGGGTTGGGTCTCTTGCCTCCTCCTCCGAAAACGTTTGCGAGTTCAACCAGGGGTCAGCCAGTCCGCTGAGTCCCCGGTGTTGCCCACGAATAGCGAGGCGCTGCCACGCACACAAAAGCGCGTTTTATATTTTTGTGTGCGTGCAGTTTACAGAAGCACTTTGCTTGCTTTCTATTGATAAGTGTTTTGAATGAGCTGTTCCCCTTTGAATCTGCAATACTACAGTGTTTGGCTTAAGCAAATAGAAATCCAAGCTGCAAGGCACTGCCGGTTTGATCTTTCATTACTCGCATTTCCCCCCTGAGTGACAGGCCGACACACCCCGGGCTTTACCTGCATTAAGCGGGATTGTGTGCCCCGATACAAAACCAAATGCCACATAATCACGGCTGTCTGGGGGCCCCTCTCGCTGTCAGTGCCACACACACACACGCGCGCACACAATGTGCGCGGTCTCTGCTGCTCTTACGGCGTGGGAAACGACGGTAAATAAATATAAAACGCGAAGTTAAAATAAGCCATTGACAAGAAAAGACAAATTAAAAAGTAAAACGCCAACGCACCGTCGCAGGCTCGCCGGCGAGGCCGCGTCCGTAGCGCCGCGCCTGACGCGAACGGACGAGATCCACAAGGGTCACAACAACAACAACAACGTGACCAGCGTCATCGTCCATATCACAGAAATCAACGACAACAGCAACAACAAAAAGCCACCACCCCAAACACCGGCACGAGGTTTGCGGCGACGTTGAGACGAGCGAGCGGCGCTGCGCGGTGTGACCGCGTGGTGGTGGGGGCTGCCCAGAGCGGTTTTATCGGCTGGGTCCGTGGGTAATTGGGGTCCCAGATCCACGTGTCCCCCTCCCCTGGTCTTAAGTGGCTGTCACGGTCCTTTCTGCTCAACGTCCAGAGTTTTATAGCGGCTCACGTCTTGACGTGGGGCTTCAAGCTCTGACATGGTTAAAATATATATAAAGATGTAAGGCAGCAAATTTTTTTTTACATTGCAAGTCAATTTCCAAACGAAACTGTAACCCTTTGAAAATTATTCTGTAAGGATTTTTTTTTCAAGATTTAATTACCTTTGGAATGCCTGTCATAGGAATGCAGCTCCTGGCTCTTTGCCCTGCCTTTCATATAGCGTGGGCCATGTTGAAGTTGAAAAATTGTGCCTGTGCCATTTTTTGACAGGTGGGTCTCCTGTAAACCGTCAGTCATCAGCCGGCGGAGCGTCAACAAGCTGTCATTTCCCATTGATTTCCGATTGCCCGTTGAAGCCGGCTGGACCGTCCTGCAGGACAGTCCGTAATTGCACGCGCGCCTTGCTCCACACGGGCGTTCAGGCAGCACAAGGTTATCTGTCTCTGGCGGCCGACCCGCGGCTCAGACGTAAACAGCGGGATGCGCGCCGTAGCGGCGTGCTGAGATAGGGTGCATCGAGATCTTATCACCCATCATCTGAGCGAGGGCTAAGCCGACAGATGAGGCTGCTCTGGCAGTTACCCACAGCCTCGCGACTGGAGACAGATTCCTCGGTGTGCACACGATGATGTGGGCATGTGTGCGCGCGCGTGCACGCGCGCGCGCGTGCACGTGTGTGCGGAGTTATGGGGGGGTGGGGTTGTGGAGTCGTTGCATTGTGGTTATGAACGCCCTATGTGCGGTGCCGGATTAAGCTAGTGCGGGGCCTGTAGCATATGTTATAAAGGTGGCCTAAATAAATAAATAGATGCTAAAACAGTAAAAACATAGTAAAGTCATTGTATTTTTTTATTTGCTATGCAGCCAGATAATACGACAAATCGCTAACCTTAAACACCCAGTCGTCCATAAGGCAGTATAGTACTATAGTAATAGAGCGAGTGCAGAATCACTGATCCGGAATTGATAGCTTGAAATCGTTTAGCGCGGGGCGCTTGAAAGTGCGGGGCCCGTAGCTACATGTGTAGCTACTTGTGCCACGAGGATGATCCGGCACTGCTCTTGCGTGAGTCCGAACCCGGGCCGACTCAGTTCGATTCCGCGCACGTGCACCAACGTCGGTGGCTGAAATGTTTTTTGAGCCTTCCCCTAGGACAGGGGTCGACAACCAAACTAACAAGAAGGGGCTTTTTTTTTTAATCGGTAAAAAAAAAAATAAACCTCAATATTTCAAGAGCCATACTGTTTGGTTCTTTCGGTAAAGTTACGGCAAAAGGGCTCTTCTGCCCACTTCAGCAAATGTTTCTTGTTGTGGTTGTCCCACGTGATGAAGGACGCTTGTGTTGCGCCCGAAATGTCGTGATTTAATTTTTTTTATTTTATACCTTGGTGACTTTAGCGAAAGAACCAAAGAGTATGGATCCCTGCAGTCACAAAAACTTAAAATCTAGATTATTTCAAGAGCCGCAATTGCGTGTGAGTATGAAGCGGTCGTGAATAAATAACGGTGTCACGAAGCAGACGTTAAAGAGCCGCATGCGGCTGCGGAGCCGCAGGTTGACGACGACTCCTGTCCCAAGACGACCCAATATTAATATATGCATGTAGGGTGAACTTCTTTCACACCGTGCCTAGCCAACCGTGCTCATTGGAGGTGCGGTGGAAGGTCAACACACGAGAACGAGCACTTGGAGACAAAGGCGGGCTGGTTGTGATGGCAGGCCCACGCCGCACACACTCGTGCGTCGTTGCGGCCTTAATAGGTGCTCGCTAACAGCACTTGCCCCAACAGTCTGTTGAAGACTACATGGAGAATCTTTGTCTTTGTGGTGCACGGTGGCACATTGCGCTATTCACCGGGCGACCTGATTTCGATTCCCATCCACCGCTAACATCAGTGGCGAGTGATATATGGGCCTCCTGCAGGAGTGCTTTTGATGCAGCGTGTAAACATCGGCACAGGAGAGATAAAAGCGGCCGCGCACGGGGTGCTCACCATTCCACGCACTTCCCCGTGCGTCGTGTCAACTTCAATAGGTGCTCGCTGACAACACGTGTTCTAATCGTCTGCTCGACTACAAACGGACCTTTGTTTTGTTTGTGTTGAGTGCGCACGTCCCTATGCGTGTGTGACAGTCCATGTGGGCATGTGGGTTGAGATGTAATTATTCAAGTGTGCGTGGGTGTTTGGGAGAGACTGCACGTGTGTGTGTGTACGTGTGCACGTGGAGAGATGTGGTGTAGCGCTTAGTGTGCTGCGCTACGAACCCGACCACCCGAGTTCGATTCCCACTCGCGGATAACACCAGTGGCGATTATCCGAACGAGTCCTGGGGCCTCCCCTAGGTCGACTCAGCCTCAAATGAGTACCCGGTGCGTAAGCATCGCCACTCGGGAGACAAAATCGATCAGGGGTGGCGCTGACCACACCCACCCTCTCATGTGCCGTGTGCCGGCATTAATAGGTGCTCGCTAACAACACTTGCCCCACCAGTCTGTTGATGATTTACGGAGGGGGGTGCATCTTTGTCTTTTATTCTGCATGTATGGCGGAGCGTTGTGATACAATTTATTCTCCCCTTCAATCTGATGTAGGCGTTGGCATGTTATGAAAGTAACCCCCCCCCCCCGCCCGCACCCTCCCTACCATCATCGAACTTGCTACCGGGGTGGCCAAACAAAAAAAATGGGGATGGAGGGGGGGTGAAAACGGTGCAGACAGGCGTGTCGCTGCTGTCTGTGGCCCCGAGCTCACGCGAGAGTGACAGCGCTCGGACGAGGAGTGACATCTAGACGCTTGTTTAACTGCGCTGCGAGGTGTGGTGGCAAGAGAGGTTTGCTGTTTTGGCAGCCTCCTGTCCTGTCATTGGAGCCGACTTCAAAGCCCCCCCCCCCCCCCTTTTGCTTCGCTTGAAGAGCGCACTTACGAGAGAACTTGCACAGCATGCACAACGCCCGCATTCCATGCCAGCCCTGACACGTGATGACTCGTGATTTAGAGCTGCTGCTGCTGCTTGTGGTGGTGGTGGGGTAAGGTGCGGAGATTTTGTCTCGACTGATGTACTCCCCCCCACACCCACCTCCAATCCGCGACCCCCTTCCCCCCTAAAACCCCATCCTCGTTAAGCCCCCCCCTCCCCTAGTAATAGAAGGGATACATGAGGAAGTTAACGTACGAGACGCGGACAGGCCAGCTGAAAAAGGACTGATTCCCGTATTCTTCTCCAGATTAAAAGGCGCGCCGGAAAGTTATACTCACTCGGTGTCAGTGACGTTACACAGCGCAGATGTGGCCACACACACACACACACCACACACACCACACACACACCACACATACACACCACACACACCACACACACCACACGCCCACACACACACCACATACACACCACACACACCACACACGCGCACACCACACACACACCCACACACACCACACAGACACACCACACACACACCACACACACACACACATCACACACACCACACACACACACATCACACCACACACACACCACACACCACACACACACACCACACACACCACACACCACACGCCCACACACACACCACACACACACACCACACACACACCACACATACACACACCACACACCACACGCCCACACACACACCACATACACACCACACACACACCACACACACCACACACGCGCACACCACACACACACCCACACACACCACACAGACACACCACACACACACCACACACACACACATCACACACACCACACACACACACATCACACCACACACACACACATCACACCACACACACCACACACACACACACCACACACACACACCACACACCACACACACACCACACACACTGAGACACCGACCTGATTATAAGAGGCACCAACACATCTTACTTCAACATACAGGGGGTGGGGGATGAGTCTAAAATGTCCGGAGCATGCGGTATGCATTGGTGTATCGATTAACCCAATTCGCGAATCGATTAATTCATATTATTCCATGTATTCATCTTATTTTTTTTTTATATACCGTGGTGAGTTGAGCGGCCTCTAGTGGCTGGAGGGGCGACTTCAACCAGTCAACGACATACATGGACCTGGATGGGCTGCCCTTTTGCCAATCAACTGCTGATTGGACGAAGCCCTCCCCCCATGCCTTGCGGCGCGTGGGCGTTATTTGACCATACTTCTCCATGCTGGTCAGTGCGGGTTTCGGGGGAGGTGGTGGAGAGGTGCATCTCCAGGCAAGGCGGCACGCAACGGGGGGGGAAGGGGGGGGTGGCACGATTTCGCCCACGTGATTCCCAGCGACGTTTTGGTGTCTCATTAATTATAATCATCGTCAATAATTAATTCATACAAATTAATTCGCAGGTGAACTGCGAAGCGTACGCATCGACGAGGGAAGAAGCAGGGTGACTGTGGCAGTCTCCTCGGGCTCCAGAAGACCACACACTGCTATCGTCTATAGGGGGACCCTTTGCTGTTAGCAGTTGTAGTAGTTCTTTTGATGATAAGCCCTTGACGATAAGGCCAACTTCCATCCTGCGGGTGTGGGTCTGGCCGACCCCAGACGTCGGCAAGTGAGAACACGCAAATAAACTGCTGTATCGGTGGCAGTACGATGTGGAGCACCGCACTCACTGACTGTGCAACGTTGGCTTCGTGAGTGTCGCGGTGCACCACAGCGCAACACATCACGTGGCCTTTACCAGACTGTAGAGAAAATAGCTATTTTCGAGAAGCTATTAAGGCCTTCACGGTGCAGAATAGGTGTTGGTGTGGCCTGCCCATCGCCCCCTGCCGGCCGCCTTTGTCTCCCGAGTGTTGATGGGGTGTTTTTTTTTGGCCACTACCCATCATGTACTTATCCTGTTTACGGTTGAGCCGATCTGTATTCGCCGCTGCTGTTGGAGCCGTGGCCGCGATTCGTGATACGTTCTTGTAAATGCAATGGTACGCTTCAAATGAATGTTGCAGTCACCTTCCGTGCGATTGTGCTTTAGCTCTGCATGTCCATTGCATTGTTGTTGGCCGCCCGAGATCACCCTTGGAAAAGAGAGTTGACGTCTCAATGGAGGGTTTCACCTCGGAAAAAAACAAGTCTGTCAATCATGTGAGTGTTTGTCACCAAATTGTTCTCGCCATTTCGAACTTTAGCATGCACAGTTGTGTTAGGTTGTTTTGTTCGTACATATGTTGTTAGTTTGTTGTTCCCAGCTTTCTATTATGTAACCAGGTCCCCCATCGAAAATGAACATGTATTGCCCAATGGGGTTTACATGTGCCAAAATAAACCAAATAATAACAATAATGCACCTAAAGTTGCCACCACGCAAATCAGGACATCATAGTCGGTCCTTTGGGAGGGTGGCGGGGGAGGTGTTATCTTTATGTGCAGGTTTGTTGGACTTATTTCGCACCGTACATAACCAACCGTGCAAATCGCAGGTGCGTTGGAAGGACAACAAACTAAACACAAAAATAAATACAGTGGGCAGCAGAGGCCATTGTAGCAAAAAATCCATTGTTCCGCGTAATACTCCACACGGAAAGTGATTTGTCGACGGCAACAGCGCGATACGGTGACCAGCTCGCTTTGCGTGGCACATCACAGGCTCGTGCTCACTGCGTACACAATGCACTGCGCCCTTGTTGCTGGGGAGGCTTTCATCCAGCGGTTGATTTTGTATTTACTTCTTTTTAAATGAACACAGAAGGCTGCACACGTCACGCGTCTACAGCAAGTGACAACGTACACGTGTGGCTGTCAGCGGACGGACAAATAGGCCACAGCAAGGGCAGGCAGACAGAGGCAGACAGGTAGACAAGCCAGAGGGAGACAGGCAGACGGGTGGGCGGGCAGAGATGAGACGTGGCCATATCCATGCAGGCGAGTTGACGGAGAGAGAGCAGCAGCAGAAACGGGCAGACTGCGCGTTCAGGCGACGGCGCTCAGTTTACCCCCAGCCCACGTGTGATGTTATCTGCCGCATTCTGACTGTGATCTACCATGACCCGCGGACCTGCATAAGCGAAGTTACACACGCGCACACACACGCAGACAAATGCGGCGGCAAAGAGGCTTGTCTTTCGGCGATAGCGATCTCTAATGCTCCGCGCCACCTTTTCCCCTGTCTCCCCCCCCACCCGCCGCTAACAACCGCGGAGGCATTTCCCTGCACTTGGGTTTTCTCGAACTTTTCGGTGGCTTTTGTTTAATCTCGTTCGACGTACTGCGAGTGCGTTGACCTCTTCAATGGGACGGGGTCTGCTTTTGGCAGGTGGCCCCCTCACGTCGGCTTAATGCAGTGTCATTGTCAGGGCGCCCCGAGGCGGTGTGTGTGCGTGCACGAGGATCATGTCTCAGCACGGCGACGTAGTTCTTTTATGTTGTGGTTAGACGTCAATATCAACATGTCTGTCTGTCTCTGTAACGCAAGCAGCAGCGTGATCCTTCTCTCTCTACACCCCCCCCCCGCCCACACCCCAACCCCCCCCCCCCCCCACAACATTTAGGAACATATTTTCAAATATTTGAAATTACAACCAAAACATGTGCGGCCGTCATCTGACAGTTTTCCTTTTAATGAGGATCGTTAACGAGAATTTCCAGACAGCTGTTTCCAAAGATCTGTTGATCTGGAACAGCTGCCGGGGCCAGACACTCGGCGTGCCTGAGATGTGGAGCGGGCAGGCGAGAGGCGGGGAACGCACGCACGGCCCTCGCCCCGTGTGCCATCAACACCGAGCAGCGTCGCGCGGAACCCGCCACGGCCACGGCCACGGCTCCAGAACCATCACCACAACGCCCACGCAGCGCGGGTGGAAAACGCTCATCGTCATCATCGTCATCCGTGGTCATTTCACTGCCTCACCTCAACCCAGCGCCATCCCTCACGGTCCTGCTTTGTACTCATCCACGTTTCGCCTGCGCACGGCGCTGATGCCATCGCTCCAACTGTCTGAGTCGCTCGTTGTTGTCACGTTCTGACCCCGTGCCCCTACGGACATCTGTGAAAAAGAGCTCCATTGCTCGTCGGATTCCTACAGGATGAATACATATTCTGATTCTGATAAGGGAACTAAACCAACACCGCAAGGCTAATTTCTCATGACACGTGAGATAATTCGCACCCCGCACAGAAAACGAGACTCCGTCTGTCGTGGGGCCCCTCACACCGTCTCTGACATCCAGCTATTCCCGGAGTCGTTCTTGTTCTATCAGGGCATGGCAAGTATTCTGTGTGAACTGCTCGTCCAGGTTTGAGTTGTTTGCCAGCCACGTGGTGTGACAGCAGCTGCGGTGGGGGCGCGACTGACACGTGGGGGAGAGCGGGCCCAGTCGCACGGTGCAGTCGATCGCGATGTTGGCTGCGTGTGTGTGTGTGCAGGATGTTGTTGAACTTCTTTCGCACCGTGCGGAGCCAGCCGTGCTAATCGTGTGTGGTTCGGGTGGCCGCAGTCCCTGCACTGTGGGCGGAGGGGGGGGTCATCTTTAGAGCTGCGCGCAGTGACCGGACCGATCGCTGTTCTGAAGCGGTGGATGGAGCCACCACGGTGAATATAATCGTTGATTCGAATCAAAAAGAGCGGGCATCGCATTGGAGACCGAAAACAACAAGCGGCTCGCAAACAAGAGCAGACGGATATTGCAGACGCGAGGTGTGGCATGCAGCGCGAGATGGACACGGGGAAGGGAGGAGGAGGAGGCAGGAGGGAGGGAGGGAGATGGCGATGATGATGATGAGTTAGACAAAACACGTCGTGGACGGTGGTGTCTCGAGGCCGCGGGTCTCTTTGATGTGCGCACCCAAGGTAATGACACGCGGAGAAGGATGGAGGGAAAGACAGCCAGCTGAGTTGGAACACAATCAGGACGGGCCGCCCGTTTGCAGGATATTAAACTTCGGCGCGCTGCCTGTTTTGACAGCCTTACAGGAAGCGGCTGTTTGGAAAGGTGGCTTAGCTCTGCGGGTTACACAGCCCCCCCCCACTGCCCCATCCCGCACCTCCCTCTCATCCCAATTTTAACTCCACCCAGCTTCAGCCTTCACCTCTCTCTCACTGCCTTGCAGATCCACCGTCCCGTACACATAAACAACCCGCCCCGAACCCAGCCAACTCCCTCGACCCCCCGCCAAGCCCCCCTCCACCCCTCCCACCACCACTCATTTTGAAGTTTTTTTTGAGAAACGGCTTCTGTTGTTTGTGCCGCGGTGGTGGTTAAGGTAATTTATGGCCAACTCCCCTGAAGGGCCATCCCTCACGAGCTTCGCGAGAAGCCGTCGCGAGGTCTCTCCACGTCCATCAACGCTAATGCTCCCATTGCCACCTGTTGGCCATTGGTTATCCCGAGGGGCTTTTGAAGACTTGAGTGGCAGACACACCCTGATTGATTGGCACCGGGGTGACGAGGTCACGCGGAGGTTGGCAGCACGGAGCGAGCCGCGGTTATTTACGCGGGGTCACTCAAAATGCAACGCGCACCGCTGAGCGTTAGGGGAGTTTTTTTTCTTCTCCTCGCAAATGCTTCTGTTGTTTTCACGGAGAAGTAAAAGTAGATAAAGGCGCGGCCCTGCAATGTTTCGCTCCACGCCAATGCTGCCGGAAGAGCCTCCACCGGGCGGAGCTCGAGAGAGAGAGGGCTTCACTCGAGCATATTTGGCCTACGCTTCCACGCTGGCCATACGTATCGGAAGCGGTGGGAGCACCCACATGTCGCCCCACCTCACGAGTGCGATCTTTTGCTGATCGACTAAAACTGTCCCCATTTATTAGCGCGGGATGAACAGAGTCGGGCGGAGTGATGAGTTGGGGCGGGGAGGGGGAGGGGGGTATTTGAGTAGCTTTCATCATCGTTACAACTGTCGCGCAGGGAGATCGTAGCGGCGACCTCTGGATTGCAAGTCCAGTGTAGAGAACAGAGCACGGAGCCTCTAATCTTCACGGAGCTGTCGCATATTCTCTGCTCTGAAGTGCTGAGTTGTCACTGCAGCGTTGCGGTACATTCCACATGCAAGTGCACAGAAACAACCTCAACCAAACTCTGTGAGGCCCACTCAGCTATATCGCTCTTCTTCAGAAGCGACCTGGCCACAAATGATAGCCCATTGAAGTGGCTGATCATGTGGACATTTTATAGTCGCCAAATACTCTAAACGCGTGTGAAGGGAAAAACCGGAGGACCCGGAGAAAAATCGACGCGACCACGGGGAGAGAGACACGCAAACTCCAAATACACAGCAGGTTTCGATTTAAAACTTTCGTGACTGCAGGGATTCATCTTCTTGGTTCTTTCGGTAAAGTCTACGTGACTTTACCGACAGAACCAAGAAGATATACAGCAGGTGTCAGGGTCGGGATCGAACCCACGACCTCCTGTACACCAGGCGAGGTGGTTAACATCTCCTAGCCACCGTGGCGCCCCTTTCTGACGTGCCTCCTGTCGAATTTGTTGTTTTTCTTGATCGCAAAGTGGAAAGGGGCAGTGAGTGATGAAACAGCCTCAAACATGTTGTGGTTCATCTCGGTGGTTGAGCACGGCCTGAAGGGCCTCAACACGCGAAGAGGCCCAGGCTACAAAACGTCATCGTCGAAGGTGAAAGAGGCAATGTGGACTCTCGTGTTTCCCACCTTGCCCTTCGTTTATCCGGAAAACGTCTTGCTGAGTGTTATGAAGCTCTTACGCAGTATCTGGTCGTTTTCAAAATTCGGTGTTTAGGCCACAATCTGTAAATAATGAGAATTGGACTTCCATTTGGAGGGGACTATTGAGCACCCAGAGACACCCCAACACACGTACGAGGGGGTGGGGGGGGGTCACGCTCACAGCTCGACACCGATGGGTTCAATCCGCTTGCTGCACTGCCGTTTCCTGGCGGGAGATTTTTTTGGGGAGGGAGTTTTACAAAACTCTCCACGTGATCCACCAACCCTCGCCTCCAAAGCGACGGAGAGCGCTGGCGCGAGCCACCACATCGATAGGCGCCCTCCGACAGCTGCCACCACGTTTGCGACCACGTGAGTGGCGACCACGTGAGTGGCGTTACGCGGTCATTCTGGGAGATTCTGAACCACAGCTGGTCAAGGCTTCTGCTGAAGACGCATTGCGTACTGATGAGCTGTAATTGATTCCACGACACGTTGAATTGTAATAACCCACCCCCCTGCTCTTGTACTCCCTATAGCCCTTTACTGCCAGTGCCACTCAATCATAGCTGCCAAACAACGGCGCTTGACTCAATCGGCTATGCATGCTACACGGGTATTGGTTTTATGTCTCGGTACGTAGACTTGCAATATATTTTAATGGTATCAATGACTTATGATGTGCAGCCCTATTGTCAATCCACTGCTGGATGAGGGCTACACCACATTGTGCGGTTTGTGGTGGATATATATACCATACTTAACCACGCTGGTCTGCGAGGGTTGGTGAAATCGGCGGGAACGTAGAAGCACAGTACAACAGATGATGTTGTACCGCACTGGCCTCTGCTGTTCGCCGCGTGTCCCTGCAACCGCCGATGGCAGCCGGGCGGACAGGGAGGTCGCTACATTCAAGCAACGTCCAGGCCTAAAACCCTCCAGATTAGCCTCCGAGATCTGGGGATATGAGGGATGGGATCGACGATGTACGGTTAAATTGGCCCTTCTAAATCGTCTGCAGTTAGGGCCGACTCGTGGTTGAGTGTACACTTCTGCCCGCGCTGGGTAAATGCGTGGGACCCACACCCGCTCATCCCGCGTCACCAGCCGACTTGCTTGGGCTGCACAAAAACCCAGACTCGTGCCAGTGGGAAAGTACTTCTCGTCACGTGACATCGATAAATAGTTCTATCAATTTCCGTTTCATGATACCGATTGTAGTGTACAGCCCGTTGTCAATACAATGTTCGACGTAGACTGCCGATGTGTCTTCGGGTTGTGCCACGTGTAGCTCGGCATGATGTCCGACGGTTCACACCCACGTCCCGAAGACCTCAGGGAGTTAGCTCCTGAATAAGTCAGCGGCTCTGTCGCTGACTAAGCTCCCAGCGCGTGGAGTGATTCGACGTGGGACGTCGTGTCGCAACAGCACGCGGCACGACCTCGGGAAGCGACGCAGAGGTCGGAGTCGTCGCAGCACAAACTTAACTTGGGAAGTTCGCAAGTGAAGGCGGGAGCCTCAAACAGAGAAGGGAGGGCGGGGGGAGGGAGGGGGGCAGCTTGTGGGATGAAGGAGGGTGCCAGGATTTAGTGACCCCCAGACGCCCTCTGACCTGGTATCCAGGCGACATCTGTTTGTCAGTGGGGCAGCCGAGGATATGGTGACCTCCCCATGACCCCATACCCCTACCCCCCCTCACTTCCCACCCCCGTCAGACCAAGGCGCGGGGGGGGGGGCGGCGGCCTCCTTGATTTATCAGCTACCCCATGGACAGGAAAATAAACCTGTTTTAAACATTGAGAGAGAGAGAGATGGGGTGGAAGGGGGGCGTTTCATTTTCTCTCACTCTCCCCTCTCTCTCTTATTCCTCCCTCCTTAACGCCAACGCGTGAGTTTGCTCTCCACTGTGATCATACATCAAAGCGAGAAGCTCGAGATTTAATAAGGCTCTGCAGAGGCTCGCAGGGCAAGAAGCGTTGGCACGCTGGGCCCAAGGCGGCGAAAAGGGCTTGCACCAGCAGCCTCTGTCTGTCTCTCTCTGTGTGCACGTGAGCCGCTCAGCAGTCGCAGTCATGTTCCGTTGGCGAGCGATCAAAAGAACGCAGCGACGGGAATGAGGAGGAGGAAGGAGGAGGAGGGGGGAAAGGGGGGGGGGATGATGGCTGGAAGGAGGAGGAGGGGTGCTGGTAATATTCGCCGCATGATTAGGACGACGCTCGGGAAAGTAAAACGCACTCCCGAAACTTGTGCACGGTGTCAATAAAGTCGTGCAAACGCGTATCACCTCTGTCACACGTGCGTGCACACACACCGGATGGTAAGACGCGTCCTCGCCCCCCCTCCCTTCCCCAAACTTTTGCCTTAAAATAATAGTAATCACCCTCAGCTACCGTCAATCATCTGCTGGACAAAGGCTTCCTCCGTCAAGCCGCCGTCCCCATGCTCTTGTTTTAAAATAGATGGGGCAATACAGAGTGCGCCTTATAATCCGGGCAATGCGGTCACGTTCGCCTGCACCTCTCCTGGCACGCGGTGCCCGGTGATGGTGCCAGCCCATTGCCCCCCCCCCCCCTCATTATTTTAAAAAAATAAAATCCCACTGATATCACAGAATAGATATAGACACGAGATAGAGATGTCGGGAGATAAGACACGGAGATGCGCAGAGATGAGAGAAGCGAGATACGGCCGAGACAAAGATTCGATATTAATTGCCGTTGCAACGCTAATGAGCGTGCAATGTTTATTTGGATTTGAACCCGAGCTGATATTTGATGCGTTGCTATGTTTATCATGAATCCGGTATCCTCGTGTCTGCTTGGGGGGTCCGACACGTAATGCTCAATTAAACAAATTATCAGGCGATGTTGCTGCTGCTGCTGCGTTGACAATGGTGCACAATCAAAGTCAACAACAGCAACAACCGAACACACTCGTCAATAACGGCACTGCGTGTGTGTGTGGTCGTAAAATGAAAAATATATCATAGTCGACGTTTCAGGCAATGGACCTCGTTTTGCTAAGTTTATGGCTGACGGATATGTCCGCATGAGTCGGACAAATTTAGACAAGGGGTTGTTGGTGATGGTGGTGGTGGTGGTTGTGATGGTGGTTGTGACGGTGATTGTCATGGGGGTGGTGGTTGTGATGGTGGTGATGGGGATAGTTATGGTGGTTGTGATGGTGGTGGTTGTGATGGTTGTGATGGTGATAGTGATTGTGATGGTGATGAGGGTGGTTGTGGTGGTGGTGATGGTGATGAGGGTGGTTGTGATGGTGGTTGTGATGGTGATTGTGATGGGGGTGGTGGTTGTGATGGTGGTGATGGGGATAGTTATGGTGGTTGTGATGGTGGTGATGGTGATAGTGGTTGTGATGGTGATGAGGGTGGTTGCGGTGGTGGTGGTGGTGGTGGTTTGAGTAAGGGTTATGGGTGTCCGGTGTGGATTTTTTGACACTGGCACGTGGTATGTGTGCCCTGCAGGGAACACATCCATCAACGAGAGAGCTGACCGCATGGCAGACTCAGAGCGATACAATTTCTCTCTGTGACTGATGATGTCAAAACCTCCAGCTTTATTATCTTGCCAGTGCCAACACAGCCAAACCCCTCTCTCCGTGGTGCTGTTGGGGCCGAGGCTGCATCACGAAATGCTTTGTATAGCTCCAGACAGCTATTTTGTCGGCAGATCGCGTGTGGCGGGGTAAATTGTGGTGGGTATTCCCACCTCAGGACAGTGTGGGAGAATAAGTCATGTATGTACATGTATTTACGTTGAACGCCTGTCGCATCGCACGTAGCCAACCGTAATTATCGGAGGTGCGGTGAATGGACAACAAACTAAACACAAAAAGTAGCTCTCAATAAATGAGTTTTCAATCTAGATTTAAAAGTGCACAGCTCCAGTGGCTTCCTAATATCGGAAGGAAGAGCGTTCCAGACGACCGCAGAAGCGCATCTGAAAGCGTACGATGCCGTGGTCGTCTTTGTTCAATGGCCATCCAAAAGCCGCTGCGAGTGGTTCTCTAGAACCCCCTCTAGTAATAATAACAACCATTATTTTAACTTGGAACACGCTGTGGCACGTGACGCGCTCACTCTGGAAGCGAGCGAGAGTTATGTGTGACTTGGAGGCGCGAAGGAAGACAAGCAGGCACGCAGTGCAAGGTGGCAGACAGGCGGGGGACCGGCGCCAGCATTTGTCCAACCTCTGCGGTCCCCTATGTATCAAGATGCTTTCCGACAATGATTGAGTGTTTACAATGTGTGGCGTGTGAAACCGGAGCGCCCGTAGTAAACCCCCCGGCGTGCGAGGGTGCAACACACTATCCCCGTACCGACGGGAAGAAGTGGAGCCCACATTCATCCGTACCGCCTTCTCCTGGCGAGTCAAGGTACGGCACCTCCTCGACCCTCACGGAGAGGCATTTTCAGAACATCGCTGTGTGGTCCACCAACCCTCGCCGTCTACACGGTGCTGGATTGCAGGCCACGTGGATAGTTGTGGCTTAAGCGATTGCAGCGCCGCGCCTTTACGACGACCTCTGGGAGTATTTCTGGGGTACCCCTGAGCAGTACTGCGCTAGATTTGAAGCTTTCGTGACTGCAAGGATTCATACTCTTAGGTTTTTTTCGGTAAAGTCACGTAGATAAAAAAATAATAAAATAATAATAATAAATTAAAATAAATCAATTAAATCACGACGTTTCGGAGGCAACACAAGTCTCCGTCTTCAGGTGGGACCGTTACAGCTACTGATACAGTAAATTTAGCAGTGGTGTACAATGCACACATAACAAACAAACGCACAACATTCGTCAATGATCCTGCCTCAAAATAAGTTGCGAGATGTTAACTATCTCGCCTGATACACAGGAGGTCGTGGGTTCAATCCCGACCCTGTCGCCTGTATGTTTCGAGTTTGCGTGTTCTCACCGTGGTCGCGTGGATTTTTCTCCACTTCCTCCGACTGTTCCCTCCACATTTCGAATCAACGTGCTTTGAAAGTATTTGGCTACTAAAAAATGTCCACGCGATAAGCCACTTCGTTGAGTTATCATTTGTGGCCAGGTCACTTTTGAAAATGAGCTAGAAAGCTTAGTGGGCCTCAAATGGTAAAATTAAAATAGTCTCATTTTATATCGTGTACGACGTTTCGGACAATAGCCCTTCTTCACAGCACACTTCCCTGGCCTCTCCATGTGCTATTAAGAAGGGCCATTGCCCGCAAAGTTGCCTGTTATATTTTACATCTACAGTGTTGTACTTTCTATGCAGAGTTGTCAAATTGTTGGTGCCGTAATGGTCGCACGTCATCTCTCACGTGCTTTGCTGTTTCCGTGTGGCGAGTCGGGTTCAAGAGCATCGTCCCTTGAGACGAAGAATCCTTTCGGAAATCTTGCAGAGCAGTTCGCCCCCCGATGTATCAGAAGATGATGATTCCACTGCGACTGATGATTATGATAAATGCCACTGCGGCTGACAATACAGATGGTGATGATAAGAATTATAATGCTTCTGCTGTTGATGATGGATGATCATGCTAGTACAGCTGACGAAACTGCTGATGATGATAATGATGAATCTGCCACTGATGTTTCTTCTGCTGCTGCTGATGCCGCTGATGAATCTGCCACCGATGCTTCTGCTGCTGCTGATGATGATGACGCTTCTTCCACCCAATATGTTTCTGCTGCTGATGATAATGATGGATGCTATTGCAGTTAACAATCCTGCTGCTGCTGCTGCGGATGATGATAATGATGCACGTCTGCAACCGATGCTTTTGCTGCTGCTGCTGATTGAATGCAGCCGCCAAGCGACGTGCTACGCGCCGCTTTCTGATAAGTGATGGTTAGTTTGTTCTGCACAGATTGTTTTATATATACTGGGTCAGTGTTTTACGGCCCCGATGCATTATCTTTCATCGGGGTAATAGTAATAATGCTAAAATACTGCCATAATGCGGCCTAATGTCATGTTTTGCCACGCTTCCTAAATCCTGTTTGTAATAACTGTGTATCATTCCTATTACGGGCCCGAATTTGCAGCCCTCGCGCTCAGATAATCGGATAATGTATCTTGGAAACAAACGCCGTGTGTGTGTGTAGACACTGCCGCGTCTGCGTTTATCAGACCCGGCGAGATGAGCCGGTGTCAGTAATGTAATTGACTCTCTGAGGCAGAGCCAAATGAATATTACAAACGATATTTCACGCCTTGATCTATAGATGGCTTTATGCGTGCTGTCAGCCGCCAAGGAGGAGCCCAGAGGGGACACGCGCGTGCGTGCGTTTGTCCGTGTCACGTGCGTGTCTGTCTGTGTGTCTGCGTTTGTCTTGTCTGCCTCTCTGTGCGTCTGAACAACCGCTGCGGTGTGTAAATATCAGCAATAGGGTGACAAAGGCGGCCGGGCGTGGTGTTGGCCCCCCCCCCTCCCCCCTCGTGTAAATGCGCCGGCCTTCTTAGGTGCCAGCTAACAGTGCTTGCCCCGGCAGCGTGTTGAGGCTATAATGGGGTCTTTTGTCTTTGTGTGTGAAAATGATTCGCTCACAATCGTGGGGATGAGATCGCTATCCGTAGACACAGCCCCCAAGCAGCTTTGTTGTGAGTGCCACCCCCACCCCCTCTACTCGGTAACCCCCCCTCCCACCCCCCAAGTAGAAAAATAATTCCCCCACCATATTAAAATCCCCACGTTAAACATCAGCTGTTGATACAGTTAATTAAGGAGGGCATTGTACGAATCGGTTGTCGATGTTGTTTATTCACTAATTTCGGAGGCTGAATTTATTTTAGACCGCGTGGGGCAACTACAAACTGATGGTGACAGCGGTCGTGGCGGTGGCGATGGAACGCGCTCGTGTGTTGCCGCTTGATCGTGGACTGCGACTATGCTCACGATAACGTTGATGATAATTTGATTGTCATGTTTATTGTCATTAGCCCAGGGATGCGTATGATTAGCCAACTGAGCCTCGCAAGTAAAATGCTCATCATTTCAGAGGCTCCTTAATCGATTAGCCAACTAAGCGTCGTATGTAAAATGCTCATCATTTCAGACGCCCCTTTGTCGATTAGCCAACTAAACTTGTAAATAAAATGATCATCATTTCAGAGGCCACTTTGTCGATTAGATGGCTAATCGACAATGCTCATCATTTTAGAGGCCCCTTTGTTAACCCGCTGCTGGATGAATGTCTGCGTGCATCGTGTCGGTGATGGGGAATTGCTTGACCATTCTTCGACCACGCTGATCAGCGCAGATTTGGTGAAGGCTGCACACTCACAACCGGCTTAGATATCAGTCTCTTACCGATGTTTAGCCGTGGCAGGAAATCGATTTCAGGTAGCCTAGTGGATATATCAACGCGCTAACCGCCGCGCCACCGCTCTATCCGTGAACATAATTTAGGACACTGAGATTGTATGGTTGCTGTTACTTATGTATGTAGTCAACCCAACTAATCGGAGGAATATGCAAAAAACAGAGCGACTACGTTTATACCGTAGAATCACATAACACTTAAAATCCACGTGGTCGTCTGTGGTTAAAACGGGTGCTCACCTCAGCCCAGTCACCAATGACTCCACCACACAAAAAAACACATCACGTTCCATTTGATTCGGCATTTCATTTTGGTTAAATTATAGCTATGAGAATTAAACTTTTTTTTTATTTTCACGCGATGAGCAACCCTCTTATGCAGAGCAGCTGGGAAAGTGCTGCCCTCTATTGTGGGAACTGTACGTCACTTTAAGGGACCTCAGAGGTAGTTCTTTGATGTCCACTTTCGTGAGCCTTAGTTTTTAAATCCTTTATATTAAGTTCGCTTGCTTGCGTGCTTGCTTGCTTGCGTGCTTGCTTGCTTGCTTACGACCGTGTAAATCTTTTGGTCGTTTTTTAACCCACTTCCCGTGATCCAATCGAGCTGACATTTTCCACAGACTCGTTGTGTGTGACAATTAATTTTCGTGAAAAAAAAATTCCAAAATTTTACACTGTTTAGGGAAAACAAATTAAATATTTAATTACCAATTGCTTAATGGTGGCAGACAATCATCTGACCCATAGGTGGCAGCCATCTCAAGCCAGAGGACGAGAGGACTCTAGCCGCCACGCATATAAAGGATTTATAGTGAAAAACTTTGTTTTTACGGGTTTACTTGTTCATGTCTAGAGTCAAATGTCATTCACGTTTACTGCAACGACACGTAATGATTGCTCCGTGTCATAAGTAGGAGCATCACGAATGCGCATCCCACGTTGAAGTTGGCTCTCTGAAGCAACAACAACAACACCGTTTTGAGTCTCTTGCAGAACTGGCCCAGACTCAGGGATGGATCCCGAACGTGAGCCTGGCAGTGTGTTCCAGCGTCTTTGGGCTGGAGAACCCGACACTGCGTTGGCCGTGTCGCGCGCGAAGCTTACACGCGGTGGGTACAGCAGCAGGATCGTAGTCGGAGTCGATGTTGCGTCAAACTAGGACCTATTTCTTTCATATAGGCCTCCTTACCTATTAAGATCGGGCAGTTCACCAGCGTTGGCTCAAGTAAACGTGATTCTGCTGATGAGACGCTCATTGTTCAAACCGGTTCAGAGCCAATGCTGCTAAAAATATGCATTCCCAAAACAGCATGCGACAGGTCGATGAATTGTATGGGTATATATATAAATCTTACATTTATATGGAGAGATAAATACGGGAAAGAGGTGTTATTCATTTTGGGAAAAGGTGTTGGCAAAACGTTTACCGTTCCCGGGGCATTATGGGTAATCTGCCGCTGGGTTCGTGCAGCCCGCTGGGATGCATATCTGTCTCGCATGCTAAGCATGCTGGGAGAAGTGTAAATGTGGTGTCAGGCATGCTGGGTAATCTGTGTTTTACCCGCCAGGCACGCTGGGTAATATAGGCTTTGGACTCCAGTCATGCTGTGCAACCTGTCATCCACACGCTTGCGATGCCAGCCGCGGTTAGTCACTACTCTGTGCAACGTTGCGGTGAGGATTTCGCCTCCTCAGCTGTAAGAGCTGCTGCACTGCTAAGAGGCACTGTGTTTTAATGTTGGTTTTTGTTGTTGTTGGACAGCCCTCTTTCTCAAACACCACCATCGTCATCAGCCACCATCAATCCACTGCTGGATGAAGGCATCCCCATCCGCCGCCGCCTCTCGCGATCCTGCGATGTGATCATTCACCCAGCTCCTGTGCACCCGCTGATTTCATTACTCCGTCTCCACGCCGGATGGAAATTTCCTGAACACGTTCCATTCCTTGGCTGTCACCCAACCGCCATCACTCGCAGTTCAAAACGCTTCCTCCTTACGGCTTCAATCTTCGCACTGCTCCACCGCTTCCCAATGGGGTCCCTTAAATTGTACCGAACCGGCCCCGACAGATGCAATCACCTGGCCCACAAATGGAAAATGAAATAATCACCCAAATGCGACTGCAGCGAACCACAACAAACGGTTGAACAAATTGTGAGTTCATGTCCGCTCCGAGCCTCTGGGTCTTTGTGTGGGTCTGTGTGCCTCATTGTGAGTTCATGTGTCTCTGTACAAGTCTGTGTGTTTTTATGTGCGTTTATGTGTCTGTGTGTGAGTATGTGTGTCTCTGTGTGAGTCTGTCTCTGTGAGTGTGTGGGCCTCTGTGTGAGTGTATGGATCTCAGTGTGAGTCTGCGTGTTTCTGTGTGATCTCCGAGGGCACAAGTGGGATCCCCTCATTGTTTTCCGAAACTAGCAGCTGGATTTACAACCTAGACTTTGATCTATTGTTGCTGCTCAATCTATAATGCATTCGAAAGGAAAAGAAGACTGCTCCACTTGTGTCTGGCATGCCATTTTTGTAAACCTTGTTCAATTCAAGAAACTTGCCGGCTCTTAGAAAAAAAAAAGAGTATCATAAAATGCATGACAAATTATATTTGCGTATATTGAATTTGTATAATTAATGTACACAAAGCTAGAAGAGGGCAAGGTTGCCACCAACGGAGAGAGCACGTGGTCCACTGACGCACCCATCTAAAGTCACGCACGGGCAGGGGCCGTCCATCGAGGGGTGTGGGGCCCGGGGCAAATCCCAGTGCATGGGTGCCCCCTGACGCCTTCAAACGAGACGGGAAGTAATACATCTGACGTCGAAGCGCGTGCCCCCTCCCCCCCCCAAAGCGCGGGGCCCAGGGCAGTCGCCCTGATTCACCGTAGCCCCGGGACACGGCTCTGCGCACGGGGTCACGATCGCGTTGGTCTGCCACGTGCTCTCACGTGCACGTGGCAGCAGCAGCAGTAATGTTGTTGTTCAGGAGCCGAATGTCAATCTACGTGTCCCTATGTATCTCCACGGGTCTCTATGTATCTATATATGTGTCTCTATGGGGTCTCTGTGTGTTCCCATATCTATGGGTTTACTGCACGGTCCGTAGATTGGGTTGCATGGCCACAGGCACACGATTAGGCTGCGGCTCGTGTCGATTCATGTTCCATTCATGAAGGAGATTGCGCGCACGGCGGCCAGCTGACGTTCCGTGGTGATGGTGGTGGTGGTTGGTGGTGGTGGTTAGTGGTGGTGGTTGGTGGTGGTGTCCTTGGCTGGCGGCTGTCTCACGCGGTGCCCATCGTTGCGTCGTTCCTGCCTGGCCCGGCGCGCCGCGCATTTACCATTCCTGCCTCGCGCTTACATGCTCTGCATCCTCCCCATTATTGGCTGCCACGGCTCGGGATGTCAAGTCACATCATCGCATATCTCAGCTGGGGGAAGAGGGGAAGGAGGAGGGGGCTGCACTGGGGGGGGGGGGGGCTAAGGGGGAGCTCGTGGTGGGCGATTTTGTTCAGGACGTACTCCATCCAAGACAAAGCTTCACGAGAGAGAGAGAGGCAGGTAGCAGGACGGACGCACGGACATGGGCCGACAAATGACGTGAGCATAAAAAAACATGCAAGCGATGGATAAAGGTGGGCGGAGTGTCCGCGTTGGGGGGGGGAGCGTGGAATCAAGGGTTGTTCGGGTAGGGAGCGGCGGATAGGAGGAGGGCGATGCAGAAGCCAGAGTGAGTGTGTGTGGGGGGGGGATGAGACGGTAAGGCAAGTAGACAGGCAGACAGGCGGACAGGCAGGCTGTCGCAGGGCGGAAGTGTGAGACAGGCGGGGGAAGGGGAAGGCGAGAAATGTCATCCCTTGCAGACAAACGGCCCCTTCGCTGATCGCGCTGCCGCTGCTGTAGGAACGAGCGGGAGTGACAGCGCCAGGGACGGCTTCCTGTAGCTGCCATCAGAGAGGGCTCACTCAAGCTTTTACCGGCCCCCTCCCCCACCGGCACCGCCACTCTGCGCACAGCAAAAAAACACACAAGCTTGGACAGTCTGTCAAGCACCACACCCCCACCCCCGATTTGAGCAGCACAGGTGTGCCGTGCTGTGTGTGCACGTGCGTGTGTATGTGTGCTCGCTAACAGCACTTGCCCCAAACAGTTTGTTGATGTTAAATGGGGGAGCTTTGTCGGTGTGTATTAGGAGAGCGGCGGCACAGCGGTCAGTCAGGGCGCTGCGCGATTCCCGTTCACGGCCAACATCAGTGCCGAATATCTGAGACAAAGACAAAGACCCCCCCCCCCCCTATAGCCTTATCATCCATTTGGGGCAAGTGCTTCTAACGCGCATCTATGAGGCTCGGCACGGTCAGCGAGGGGATTGTGCGGAGCCTGCAGCACGCCCGGCCGCAATTGTCTCCCCGTGCGTGGCGACGTTTTAGCCACCGCACCCAGGCAACTCGTCCTTCGAGGCTGAGTCGACCACGCACGCGCCTGAGCACAGGTCACGTGGTGACCCCGAGGAGTCTGCCCGCCGTGAGTTTGCACGAGACTCGTCCATGGCAGAGAAGCGGATGGATTTATCCACGATCGAATGACAGCCGCTTAGCCCTGACCGCCAGTCAAGTGGGAGGCGGGGAGGGTCAGAGGTGGGGGGGGGGAGCTGGGAGAGGCCTTCATCTAGCAGTGGATCCGATAAAGGGCTGTGATATATTATTGTATATACATACTGGGGGGGGGGGGGGGACACGTTTCAAGAGCTTAGCGCGGATAGTGCAATAAAGCACGCCGATGTATAATAAATAGGGGTTGGGTCGAACACAAGCTGTTGACGTAATGTCTGCGGTTCAAGGGTTCAGACGGCGGGAGGCGCCCACCCGAGATGGTCGCGTTCACTGGCGGGGGGGGGGGCAGACGGCGGCCCCGGTGCGTCTGTCCGCGGGTTTCGTGAACGAGCTCCTCTTTGACACTTACAAGCACACGAGGCTTGCGCGACTCCTCCACCACGAGGATTGGGGGGGGGGGCATGCTGGAGTGACAGTCGAGGGGACAACATCAAAGGGTTCACAGGCAGAGACTTCTTAGATTTCCCAGGCAATCCGAATGGTTACCGCGATCCGAATGATGACTGCCCGAATTTGCAGGCATTTGATTTGACTTGCCCGCAGCACTCACACGCTGCAAGTGCAGGCCACTGCTGGCGGAGACACTTCGATTGCAATCATCAATTAGTGTGGGTTTTTTTTTTTAACATTGGTGCATTGCGCCTCTAGTGGCTGCCGGCGTCATGTGACCACAGTTGCAGGTGGCCTTGACAAATCTACGTGAATTGATACTGGTAGGAACCTCCTGGTTACACCAGCCCACATGGGGATTATTGTGTCCGTCGTGCAGGGAGGGGCTGGGTGGGGAGGGAGGGGCTGGGTGGGAAGGGGAGGGTGGGGAGGGGCTGGGTGGGGAGGGTGGGGAGGGGCTGGGTGGGGAGGGGCTGGGTGGGGAGGGTGGGGCTGGGTGGGGAGGGGAGGGTGGGGAGGGGCTGGGTGGGGAGGGTGGGGAGGGGCTGGGTGGGGAGGGTGGGGCTGGGTGGGGAGGGGAGGGTGGGGAGGGGCTGGGTGGGGAGGGTGGGGAGGGGCTGGGTGGGGAGGGGCTGAGTGGGGAGGGTGGGGCTGGGTGGGGGGTGGGAGGGGTGGGGCTGGGTGGGGAGGGGCTGGTCACCCCGTGGTGCCCTTATAAAACTCAACGTTTAACCTTCTCAAGCCGGCTTGTGCCCGCCCTCACAGTCGGCCATATTCGCGGAATACACCACGCCGCCGTTGACCCTGGCCATTGACCGAGCAACCCAACGTTCCTACCAGCTCCCTCCGCAGGAATGTATTATACAGCACGAGTGCTATTTGTGTTTGCATTCTAGATTTGTATGTAATTATTCTTTCGCTTCTCTCTCGCTTTAATTTTATTGTTTGTTGATGTAACTATACACCCCGCCCCCCGTACGAGTTCATCACTCCTCAGATTGCCCCTGCAGTCTAAGAAAATATTCTCATTCTAAATCCCAAGACAGCCAGAAATGGTACGAGTTATGGAAGGCGTTCATCCAGCAGTGGATAGGTCATGGTTAATACTGATACAAATGAAGAAAAAAACATTGATCTAGTACGTCAACAGTATATTTGGCTTAACTAACAGTCGATCTAATCGAAGCATCGTTACGCCCCTGGTGTACATTCTGGGTACTGCTGGTGAGATTGTAAGTATATTATGTTTGTATGTTAAACTTCTTTCGCACCGTACGTAATCGAAGGTGCGGGGGAAGAACAACAAACTAAACACGACGACAAGCAGTTCGTTGCAAGTACTGTACAACATCATCGCCCGTGCGAATTTGTTTAAGTCACCAAAGTTTGAGTCTCAATATTCTTTACGGACCAATTCCACGAACGCGAGTTTAGCTTCATGTGGTAGGAGGGGAGGTGACACTCGCTACTGCCTGGCCACACCGTGCAGCCCGCACGCAGATGACACCTGACGTGCCGTACCGGCGTTGACGACCATTCAAGGTCCTAAGAAGTCTCAATCAGGCTTAGCGTCAGAGATCCGAGCAGATGGGAGCACACACAAAGTTGGGGAATTTTAGCCAAACGCAAGGCTACTATTTTTTCCACTTTTTGCAATGTTGAGTAAACAAAAATCAAGGCCAGGGTGTAAAAAAGAAACTCGCGGAAAGCACACGGAACAAGGTACACAATCTTACCACGTCGTGGATAAAGGATCGGTATTATTGATGGCGTGATGACCAATGCTCCTTGTTCATAAAACAACGTGGGGCAGCGTTGGACATTTTTTTGAAGTGCCCACTGATGATCTTTTTCTACAGACGCTCCCAACATGGCACGGTCCTGATCACATTCACGCGTCCGTGACCTCTCCGTGACAACGCCACGGCGAACTTAGCCATAGGCAGCTGGTGAATAGCGCACTATTGGCGGAGCGCGCATCTGGGCCACTACTTACAGCCGGGGCCGAAATGCTTGCAGAGTGCTTGGGAAGTACACAAAGTGTGGACGGATATCGCCGTGAGTTACGGTTGGACGCTGTCGCTTCACCGTGAAACATGAAGGGCAAGGGTAAGGACAATGAATGGCCGGGGAGGCCAAAGGGTCCCCATTATTCTGTTTTGTTTATGGAACTCACGTGCCGCAGAAGCCTCTGTGTCCGCCGAGCCGTTTTGTAGGAATGGCCCTTGTGTCGGCATAAGCGTTCCCTTGTAATGCACCGCAAGTCATAGTTTATGGCGAGAAGCACTGTCCGTATAAACAGGAAGGCAGAGAGGAGTACGAGGGATCACACACGCACACACGGACACACGCGCGCGCACGCACGCGCGGTCAGGGGCGTGATGGCTCTTTGAGCAGTGGAGAGGAGAGGGTCAGAGCGGTAAGAGCCTGTGTGTGTGTGAGCTATTGAACATAATGATGCTGTTGCTGTTGTGGCTTTTTTTTCTCAAGGAAGCTCTCTCTCTCTCTCCCTCCTCTCTCTCGCTCTCATTCTTCGCCTGCCAATGTTTTTTTTCCCCGGCTGCCCGAGTACACGTAATACGCGCGTGTAAACATGTTGAGGGCTCGCAGCAGAATCCCAGCGCGTTGCCACGCGGTCACTCCAACCTTCCTCCTTTCCACAACTAAGAGAGCACGTGGGTTGATGAGCAGCGCCTTATGCTGTGCGTGGGGCACAGCTGGGCCGATGAGGCCGCGTGACGCATGGTCCTCGTCGTCTGCCGTGGCGTAATGGGTTAGCGCACAGAATTCGCGAGCCATAGGTCGCTTGTTCGATTTCCCGGTACGGCATACAAGTTCACCCCTCCCCCCCATCCCATCTCTCCCTCCTCCTCCCCACCCCAACTGGGGATCGAACTCGCACGTTTCTGTTTGTGGGCCACGCGGTGTGCCTCTAGGTAGGGGTGGGGGAAACTGATAGGCTCACTACCATTGGTCAGATTGTATTGTTGTTTTTAAACATTTCTGATACGATTTTTATTTCGTGCAATGACTTTGCACGAAGTGGCGAGGGGTGTAAATAATTGCACGCTCGGGGAACAACAATTACAGAACACAGAGAGACACGACCGGTGCTGGTACACGGGGCAGGGAGCCGCGGGCACTAAGCAAGAAAGAAGACAGAGTGGTTGACATGACAGAGATGAGAATGCTGAGATGGATGTATCTTTAATGGGAAGGAGAAGGAATGAAAAATTTAGAGCTTCAGCAGGGGGCACTGGTATTCTCGAGAAGGCGGCGAGGGCGTGAGTGCGGTGCGAGACTCGAGATGTTTTTTTTGGGCACGTGTTGAGCAGAGGCAACGCAGAGATGCGAGTCGAAGGGCTGGGGCGATGCCACCGGTGCACGGCACGAGGACGAGAGGGGACACCGAGAGTGAGTGAGATGGACGGATGCGGTGGGACGAGATGTGAAGAAGAGTGGATGTGACGAGAGGAGAGACACAGAACATGAGGCCATGAAGAGAGATACAAAAAAAAAGTCATCCGTGCAGCCTTACTCGATGCAGCAATGGGACTGATTGCTGGCCCTGAGCGAGAGGGAGACTTTGCGCTGTCCCTCGCTCTCCGCGTTGCTTGCCGGCAGGAAGGGGCCTTGCCGCTGTCGTGGCAAGTTGTTTGTTTATTTATATATTTGCAGCTGGCGTGACGGTTTATTTGTGGCCACACATCTTGTTCGCATCATTCACGATCGCGCGTCTGAAAACTGCTGCCCCCGTGCCTTGGCCCGATGTGCGTGCGGTGTCTCATCTCGCCGGGTCCGGCGGTGACGTGCGGTGTCTCATCTCGCCAGGTCCGCTCCAGCACTCCGCCGGGGTAAACGGGGTCCGTTCGGTCTCACGGCTGGCGGGACGCGGCCACCGCGCCCGACGCTTTGCGTTCCCGATGATGTGGACATCGATGCGTCTCGAGACTCGCGATGGAGGTGAAGCCAAGTGATACATTTTGTTTTGTTTGTCTCACAAATGATATTCCGCCCGCGCTGTCGGTGTCACGGCATGGGACGAAGAATCCATTCAATCTCTTGCCGAGCAGTGGAGCATATTTTGTGTTGGATAGAATGGCCCCCGAAAGTGGATATTACAGAGCAACTTCTGAAATCCCTTCAAGTGATCTGTGGTCCACACGGGGGGGGGGCAGTACCGTCCCACCCATTCTGCTTCTGCGAGTATTACTCGCCGCTTGATAGTTAAACCGATATTTTACATTCTCACAGCTGGGATTTATCCAAATTAAGTGCAGAGCCAAATGCCACGTTTCGGGATATTTTGAGCAGTCGTTGGTGACGGGGGCTGAAACCATACACTCTCCACATTTGAGAACCCGTCTTTAGCCACGGGCGGGTGAATCCTGCATTTAAAACTCAAGAACTTGGCGGTGCCAATTCAGCGCTCTGACCTCTGAGCCAGAGGGCCACCTCTCACCAGGTGAATAATTCTTGACGGTTGTGGCGTCAAACCTGGTCCACCCAGAAGCTCGCTCCAGACACACACACAGGCGGGCAGAAGCTAAGATTTCCCACCTGCCTTTGCTCCAGGACGGGTTTTCACTCAAAAAGAAATAATAAATAGAAATCTTGACACTCCTTTATATTCTCGTACGAATGTAAATCCAGCTTAGCTCGTCACCCCAACAGTAACCAAGCTCATTAGCAGCTGCTGCGTGAAAATAGGGTGAGTGATGCCCACGGCGTCTGCAGGATGACATCGTGTGCTACGCCAGAACAGGAGAACACAAAAAAAATATTGGAGCGGTTGTTTTCAAAAAATCTCAGCGCTTTAAAAAATATATTTATATTCCTCAATCAATCGTCGGCTGTTTAGCAGTTGGAGCCGTGAGACGCGAGTCGTTTTGTTCGTCGAGCATGGTACAGCGGAACAAAATTAATGCCTCCTCTGTTTTATGGGCCCCCACGTTTTATGACATCGGATGATAAAGGGGCCTCTGTGTTTAAAGGCGCGAACCCAGAACATTGTTTGTTGTGCTAATGATAATCGAAAGATTTTTTTTTCTCCTCCCATTTATATGACACGCCACGCCAAGCCCACGACCAGAAGAATAAGAACCAAAGAAATATCCACCCCCACGTTTCTCTTCGTGTTGTTGAAAGCAATATTTATAATTCTGTTCCCCCACCCACCCACCCAACCCCGCCACGCATTTTGCCCGCGCAGTTTTCTAAACAGTTTTTTTTTCGCTATAGCGAGCAGCCATCTCTGAAGGCATTATGCTTGTTTGGTTTAAAAGTCATTTCATTTAGCTGCCGGACTGCTGGTGGTTGCTGGCGGAGGCACAAGTTATTTTTGCGGTGATGGATGGCGGCAGCGGAGTGCTGATACAGCCGTTATAAACCTCGGCATAATAGATCATAAAAAAACCACCCTCTCGCCCTTGCTGCAGCAGCACGGCTGGTGGCAGCCAGTTTTGACCCGTCTTTGTGTGCCGGCCGTAAATCTTGGCCCCCCCCTCCTCTTACCCACTCCTGCCCCCCCCCCACCAAGCCCGCTCCCCCCCACCCACTCCCACCCGTGCCCTCCACCCTACCTACTAGCCTGGCTCAGCTCCCCTCTCTCCTCCCCACGCTGAGAAGGTTACCGAACCATAACGAGTTGGCCTGTGCGTTCGCGCACGTGTTTGTCAGTGTCGGAATCTTTTTTTTTTAAAGGGCTTTTGAAAAACAAGTTGCGTAGGTAGGGGGTGGTGGCGGGGATAGGGGGGGAGATGCGGGAGGGGGGGCAAGGTTGTAATAAGTGTTTTATGTTGAGGGTTAACAAACTGCAGCGGTAATGTTTATCGGGGTAGGATTGCGGGGAGGTTATTTTTAAAGTAAGGTGTCGGAGCGGTGGCGCAGTGGTGAGCGCACCGCACGCGTGTATGCAAATTGGAGTTCACTTTTTTTTCGATACAAGGGGTAGCTGGTTGGCGCATTGTTTTAGAACCTGAGTTCGATTCCCAGTCCACGACTCGCTGACACTGATAGTGGCGAGTGATGCCTAAACCGGTTCCAACTTGGCCTGCCTCTCTGCTTCACCCAATCCACACGGACCGGCGCGGTGAAGTATGGTCCAAAACCTCCCCAGCGCGACCCACATTCCAGCAAGTGGGGTCGACAAAAGGGGCTGCCCGCGCACACCGCTGATCCCTGGCAACTGCAGATTGTCTGCGAAGGTTACGCGGCTATTACGAGCCACGGCGTGAGCGCGACCACGCCGCGATAAACCACGCCGCGCCTGACCTTGACGAATTTGACCTTTGCGCGACTTTATGCTCACATCACAGACAATGGGATGCACGCCCATTGCCCCCCTCCCCCCACCCATGCCACTGACCTCCGTGTAAGCATGCGTCCGCAGCGGTCAATCCACTGCTGGTTGAGGACCTCACCCCACGCCTTGCGTGAACAGTGAGGGATATTGGCCATACCTCACCACGCTGGTCAGTGCTGGCTGGTGAATTTGGGGAGCGAAAGTGCTGAACAACAACGGGGGTTTGATGCTCTGGCCCTCTGGCACCCACCACGCCTATCTGTTTGTTGTGCGTTAGTGGTCACCCATCCAAGCACTAGCCAGGCTCGACCCTGCTTAGCTTCCGAGATTTTGATAAGATTTCTGGCTCGCTGCCGTAGTACTGGTGAAGGCGCGTGACGAGTTGCTCGTCGCATCCATATCGAGTAGGGATACTGGATGTGGTGTGCCGGGTCTGGAAATATATTTTTTTACCGATTGACATTAAACGATGGAAGGTCGTGCAGATGAGGATGAATTGATAAGAAGAGTTGAGTATTTCAAAGGAGACCTGGCTTACAAAGGCACGTTATAGGAGCAATTCATGAACATTTAAAGTCAAATGCTATAGAGCAAAACTCACAAGGAAATTCCACAAAAGAGCAACATATATTAAAAAACACAACGCGATTGTATCTACAGCACCATTATCTATCGACTGCTGGATGAAGGCCTCCTCACGCCGTGTTCATCATGGGGGCGAGGGGGGTGTTCCATCATTCTTCACCACGTGGACCGATTATTTAAATATCCCCCTCGCCATTCCTCTAAGCCGTGGGCAGGAATCTAACTCGGGTCGCCAGGTTCGGAGTGCTGTGAGCTAACACCATCGCGCCGCTGCAACTCACCTTCACGAATCATGTTGTTGATAGAAAATTTGATTTTGTTTCGTTCACGTGTCTTGCCTGTCGCGGAATCACTCGGAATAAAGCCTGATCTCGTCAGGATACCAGACGATGAGATGAGCAGGATCGAGCATGAAAAGTGTTTGTTTGGGAGACCACCAATGTATCGAATAACAGGTGTCATAGGTTTCGGTGGGGGCTACGTGTCAATAGGGCGCAGTACAGCAACGTCGTCTTTGCTCCCCGCCTTCACTAAGCCGCACTGACCAGCGCGGTGAAGTATGGTCAAACAACACCGACGAACTTCGTGGCGTGGAGTAGGCATACATCCAGCGGTAGATTTGCACCAGCGCTGTGCACACGATCGTGATTGAGAAGATCCATGCGGTGGCACTCGATTTTCTTCCCCAAGCAAATAATCCAGTTTATCGTGCGGACGCAAGAGTATTGACACATAGGCACACGTGGATTAGGAGAACATACGCAGCAGATTAAAGACATAATTCACACGGTTGGGGAAAAGTAAGTCAACTGCAGTAGGACATGCCCTCACTCGAAGGGATGATGGTCGATGGGTAACTATTATAGCTGGTGCGTTTGAAGAGTGAATCCACAACATTTAGAATTTGAGTAGTACGACGTTTCGCTGGTAATTACATCCAGCATCTTCAGGCGATTTGCCAGAATAGTGAAGCCAATCCACCTGCTTCCCGTCTTAAATAGAGCAGGATGACGTCATCATTGTTGAACCCCATCAGGTTTCGAGATCAGAGGCGGAGGTGGGGTGGGGGTATTGTAATTATATTATAGACTAGCTTCGCCTGAGACTTGAATTCTTGTCTTGGATTAATACACGGCCTACGGGGAGGGTGGGGCTGGGGTGCGTGACGTCAGCAGGCACACTGCGTAACGCTGCCGCATGCGGGTGACATCACAGATGTGACGTCACCGCTCACTTGCCGTGCCAAATATATCCATTATTGCGCCCCCCCTCCCCCCCCAAAATTACAAAAGTCTATTTTTATACTTTCTGCATTGTGTACAGTCTGGAAGTTACCCAAATGCCACATTTCAAGTTTGTTGCATGTTGGGAAGTATGCTAAACATTTCGAACAGACACACATTCACACATTTCCTTTTTATATATATATTAGTAATCAGTTAATTAGTATGTGATTCCTCTATAAGGAATTGCAAAATGTATTGTGTATTACTTCATAATACGCTTCCAGGCTACGCGAAGTCGGTAGCTATCAGAGCGGTTAAAATTATTTGTATTTTTCTCAATTTCGATGGATTCTCTAATTAGTCTTGGCCAGTAATAATTAGTTTTGCATCACACTTCAACGTTATCAAAATCAATTGAGTGTCCTGGTTGGCAAGCATGTTCTGCCACTGCAGACAACAAGGACACTCAATTGATTTTGATAACGTTGAAGTGTAATGCAAAACTAATTATTACTGGCCAAGACTAATTAGGGAAGCCTTCGAAATTGAGAAAAATACAAATAAATTAACCGCTCTGATAGCTACAGACTTTGCGTAGCCTGGAATCGTATTATTAAGTAATACACAATACATATTACAATTCCTTATAGAGGAATCACACTCTAATTAACTGATTGCTAATCTATTACACAATTACAATACCCCCACCCCACCTCCGCCTCTGATCTCGAAACCTGATGGGGCTCAACAATGATGACGTCATCCTGCTCTATTTAAGACCGGAAGCAGGTGGATTGGCTTCACTATTCTGGCAAATTGCCCGAAGATGCTGAATGTAATTACCAGCGAAACGTCGTACTACTCAAATTCTAAATGTTGTCGATTCACGCTTCACGCACACCGGTGGGCTGAAGAAGTAACTAATTTGCGTTTTGTTCTTTACTGATTGGCCGTGTCGGGTGGTGGAGGGTTGCGACACATTTATAAATAACGCGATATCACCCAAAAACCTTTGTTGTGACTTGTGACTATTATAACTAGTATAACTAGTATAACTAGTGTGATGGAGCGGCAACCATGGGCTGGAACTCATGGCCACAACTTGCTTTTACTTTTATATTTCAGACAACTATAGATAGTAAATATATGTTTCCCATTGTATAAAATGTACGAGTTTTACGTTTGAGAATGAATGTGATGTTGTCAGAGTCGCCACGTGTGTGGCTTGAGGATGGAGCGACAACATCGGTGCTGGTCGCAGCTGATGTCACAGAGTCGTTAGAGGTGGCAATGGCTTTGGGGCGATCTTCACGCAGCAGTGGATTGAGCAAGGCTTGTGACGACGATGATGAAAAATGTTTGGGCTCAAACATTCCAAACAAAGCATCCAGTATACTCTTTGGTTTTTTCGGTAAAGTCACGTAGGTAAAAAATAAAATAAATGAAAACTAAATTAAATCACGACGTTTCGGGCGCAACACAAGCGTCCGTCATCAGGTGGGAAAGCATGGCCTACTGCTGATGCAGACTGTTTAATATTTTACCTACGTTACTTTACCGAAAAAAACAAAAGAGTATGAATCCTTGCAGTCACGAAAACTTCAGATCTAAAGCATCCTGTGTTTGTTGTATTTTTCCCACGCACCTCCGATGAGCACGGTTGGCAACGTACGGTGCGAACGAAGTTCAACATCCGTGCGTCCAGTGCAGCCACGCACGGAGCGGTTGAACGGGGGGGGGGGGGGGTGGGGGGGTGGCACATCGGTGGTGCATCCCACGCGGGATGAGCATCCCTCTCGGAAGGCGGAGGGGAAAGCTGCTCCGTCATTGCTTATTCCAGCTCCCAACGCGATCACGCCGCAGATCCATGCCGCGGCAGTGTCGAGCTCAACCCCGGCGGCACCGGCCCAGCCTCCGTCGCTGATTACCGCCTCCGTGTGGTTGAAGAGAGGGATGGCCCCTGCTTGGCTCGGGTGAGGACGTCATCCAGCAGTGGATTGGTCTTGGCTGAAGATGACGATGGTGGCTGGTTGAAGCCTGAATCTGCTCTGGTGTGGTCAGTCGTGTCTCCGGAAAATGACCAAGGAAGGCGTCTCATCATCATCATCGTATTATTATTAATCAGCCGTGATCTACCCACTGCTGGATAAAGGCCTCCCTAACCACACCCCTGTCATCTCTCTCTCTCTCGCGATGTCACTATCCTCACCGCGGGCAAGTTGACGATGAGTTGTCCATTCAATCATGGATTTGTTGTTATTTGTTTGATTTGTATTTCCTTATCCGTCTCGTGTGTGTTGTTTTGGAGTGTAACGCTCGCTCCGTTTGGCAAAATATAACAGCGGCATTTCGTTTGAGTATAATTTGCATAAATCGAAAAATGCAAATTCTTTCACACGAGCACAATTCCCACAATTAACTCGACCCTTAAGAATCGATATTAAGTTTAGTGTTTGTGTGTCAGCGGTTAATTAATGGTTAATTAATACCAGAGATTAATTAAGGTTTCCAATTGAATTGTATCTAAACATGAAGACGTAGACCCGAGTTAGCATGGATGTAATCATGGATTAAATAATCGATTAGCATCGATTATTATGCCCACGTTAACAAGCATCTCGAGAATGCCGTTATAGTCTATGCAGCGTTCACGTGACCCATTCTTCCGCTAAAATAAAATGTGCGAGCAACATTTAAATGTTTATACTAAAATATATATATCTGTGATTCATTTCACTTAGCGTCGTCGTCTTTCATGGAAATGGCATTTCACAATCGCTGAGTAGGAAGCACAGTAGGCAAGCTGGAGGGCTGCATGGTGGAGAGCTGGCACCAACACTCGTTCTGCAGTCCTCCACGCGTTAAGATGTTCTCAGCGAACTAATGAGCGTTTACACGTTTACTTAGCAGTAGTAATACCTTGTGGTTATCGAAGGGTTCTGTCTGTTACACAACAGCGATTGGTAGTGTAACTATTCAGAATCATAATCATGATCTTAATTTAGACTGGTGGAATCCGATGAGCTATGAAGCTCTTTTTCATACATGTCCATGGGGGGGGGGGTTAGTAAGTTATAGTCATTCATATGCCAATTAAAAACATGATCATCAAGAAATATTTTTTAAATATAATTCTCATCAGGCCCCATAGTGTAAACAAATGCAGTCACTGACTATCATTGTCCACTCCGTCTCTCTACTAGGCATTGAAGAAAGGGCCATTGCCCGAAACGTCGTCTGTTACATATATTTCATTTTTTAAGGCTACAGTGATGTTTACATTTGTTAAAGGTTGTTTTATGTATTCATCCGCTGCAGGTCGTTCCACTCACCATAATAAAATTGATACGCATGGGGAGGCAATGAGTCATCAATAAACTCTCAAGGCGACAAACGCAACGCGATTCAGTTTTGCGATTACATTCAATAATCGATTGATAGACGTATTGTATTAATATATTACATTGTAGCAGCTTCTTTAGTGGCTGGAGGAGATTATTTTAGCGCATTACATAACCAAAGAGGCGAAGCTCCACAATTGTGGGCAGCAGAGGGCAGTGCAACAAAAAATAAACTGTTGTACCGTACTATGCTCCAACGTCTATGCCCCCCCCCTCCCCGCCTTCACTAACACGGCATGGATGGTGATGAATATCCAATTCGCCTTAAGGACCACCACGGTGTGCGGAAGCCTTCATCCAGCAGTGGATTGGCAAGAGGGATGTACCATGTACATTCAAAACCATGTCTATGAAAAAAAACAGCTCTTTGTACACACACGATTAGTTTAAATTATTCAGGAATCGTGAGCGTAAATAATCGACGATAATCGATGATGAATCGATACATGGTCACAACCAAGAGGCATCACAACAAAAAAACCGGGTAACGTACGTCGCCAACCGTGCTAATCAGAGGTGCGGAGAGGTGTTCGACCGGCAGATTCGCGTGTGGTGGGGTAAAGCGTGGGCACTCCTTGCTCCTGCAAGACGCCTGGCCACTTCCTAGAGGGGCCCTCTAGAGCTCCCTCTCGTGGAGGCCCCTTCCACGTGCAGTGACGTTAGCAGGCACTTGCAGGGCTGCACCTTTTATCATTTTTTCCTGCAGAAATGTTGTATCCGTCTCTAAACTAAACTCTTTTTTTTGTATCTTACCAGGTTAGGCCCACTGAGCTCTATAGTTTTTTTTTTTCAAAAGGGACCTGGACACAAATGAAAGCCCAATGAAGTTGCTGATCATATTGAAATTGATAGCACCTACATACTATAAACACATGTTGATTCTAAATGTGGTGGGGAAAAAACCGGAGGGCCCGGAGTAAGATCCACGCGACCGCGGTGAGAACGTGCAAACTCCAAATATGCAGGTGTCAGAGTCGCGATCGAATCCACAACCTCCTGCATACCATGCGAGGGAGTTAACACCTCACCACTGCGGCGCCCGTCTGTATCCAACATCAGAAGGTCCGAGTGCAAAGGTCTGAAAAATGGCTTTCAAAATCATTAACTTCCACATAATCGCGTGGCCCCTCTGAGATGTCTGCTCCGAGGCGGCACGAATGAAGGCTTGGGGGACACGTGTGTATGCGTCTATACGGGGTGGCGGGGGCGTTGTCTTCGTACGGCAATGCTCTCCTGAATACTCGACTGGCAGACGGGGCAATAATCATTGGCCATAGCAGGGGTCACCAAAAAGATTTACAAAATCATGAGAAAACACAAGATCCAGGTTCAATTTAACACGGTGCATAAAATGTGTGATCTGATCCCATCTGTTAAGGATGTGATCCCTGACATGCAATATCTCGGCGTCTACAAACTAAGCTGTGTCTGCGGCAGCAGTTACATTGGGGAAACTAAGCGGCATGCCTCGGACCGTGTTCGTGTACATAAGGTAGATCTGAAACACGGCAGGACCAACACTTCAGCCGTGGCTGATCATTACTTTACTTTAATGTAGCTGGCTCACGTAATATTGATTTATCTAAGACGATGGTACTTTGCAAGCCCACTGGCTATCAACAAAGATTCGTTCATGAAGCCATCCAGATATATAGACACAGACACGATTTCAACCGAGAAGATGGGTACAAACTCAGCAATCATTGGAAGGACGTCATCAACCACTTTAAGTCGTAACTGGTTGCGATGTTTCTTTCTTGTCACCTTCCGCGTCTTTCTTGGAACTTCTCGTACTGCACCATGGCGCTCTCTCACCACAGGGTACTTATGCCCCGCCCACTTCGTTCTGATACCAGGACGCTTGTGCCACGCCCATTTTAAACCTTTAAAAACAACTCGCCTTCAGTGGCCTTCACCCCTTTTTTCCTCCTGGTGACGATCGCTTGTGTCGTGATCGAAACGTCGTGGTTTTTTACACGCTTTTATTAAACTCACTCTGTCTGTTGTTGTTGTTGTTGTCGAATCCTCAAATCTTGTAACTCAATTTTAACCCACTTCCCAATGTGGTATCGACTGCAAACTTGGTATACTTATGTCATACTGATGACAATACTATATTCTATAATATATATATATATTTTTAAACATTCTTTTTATACGTTATGTTTCGGCTTGGGTTTAATTGTCCACGCTCAACTGACGTTGGCTGTAATTGGCCAAGGTCCCTTACGTTATGGCAAGCTTTTCGGCCACTTTCTGGAGTCGTGGAGTTCTGCCATTACGAGTAGGCTACATTTAATTTAAAGCGTGTTTTAAAAAAAAGTATTCTTAAATATTACTTATTTACTTTTGATTTTTTCTATCTACGTGACTTTACCGAAAGATCAAAATAATCTAGCAGCCAGAGAGTTCGCTTTGGGGGCGATGTCTCTAAGGGCGTGTTCGGGGGGGGGGGCTGGCTGCCCTGCCTGTCACGGTGCGCTACATCGGCGGGACGCGATGGAGGCGCCAACTCCGCCCGCTCCGTGCGGAGTGTGCCCGCGCTGAGCGCCGACAGTCGCCAAGAGACGGACGCCTCGCCGCCGTCTCTGGCGAGATTCTCAGGCGCAGAAGACGACGAGGAAATTGGCAGCCTCAGTCTCGAGTTGTGTCAACACGACGCCTTGCGACCTCCATCGGCACGATTCTGGGACTCGAGGTGGTGATGATGACAGACGAGGTGTTGATGATGAGAGACGAGGTTTCTACCAACTGCTTTCAGCTCCTTCACGTACCGCAGCTCGAGTTCCCTGAGTGGGGATATTTGACCCCACTTCAGCACGCTGGTCATGAACGTGGGGACCATAGAAGTACAGTACACCAGTGTGTGTGTGTGCATATAAATAATGAATATATACACAGCATATAAACTACAAATTAGCCATACTGCTGCCCTCTCCTGACGACAGAACGCAAACCTCGAAGTGAAAGCCACGCGGGTGAAGTGAAAGCGAGAGGGGAGGAGATGCGAAGCGACGCGGACCATGCGAGTACACGCGCGTGGACAGGCGCTAATTACGCGCCGTGCCCGCGTGTTTCACGTTACACCCCCGCCTCGGCCCCCACCCCCCTTCCCCTCTCTCTGTGTTGTTGCCCACGCCAGCGTTCGCCTGCTGTGTTACTGGATGGCTGTTAAGCTGCTTAGGGAAATTATAGGCTGCAGACACTAATTAATGCTCTTCTGGAGCATTTGTCATGCTCCAGACAGCTTGGCATATTACGAGCAACATGGAAATATTTTTTCTCTCTCTCTCTCTCTTGCTCTCTGTTGCCTTTATTTTGATTGGCTTAATGAATTTTTAAAATGCAGGGCCTGAAAAATGTCAATGATGTAATTAAGGCATTTTAAAACCTCCAGTGATTCAGTTGCTGGTATTGATTGTAACTCTTGGCGAATGACGGCTGCTGGGCTTGGTGGGTGGAGTGGGGGGGCACGCGGTGACTACGATTCGTGGTGTTGCCGCGTGCGTCCCGTGAAGGAGATGTAGGCTCACTGTCACCGTTGTCATCATCATCGTCGTCATCACACCAGCCGTGATCTCTCCACCGCTAGATGAAAGTCTCCCCAGGCTGTCCGACCAACCCTCGCGGCGTTACGATGCGGCCAATCCATTGGGATCCTTGTACACGGGCTCATGGCTCCACATTTAGCCTCGACCACCGGTCATCGTCCCGTTATCGTGCTGCCCTAGGTTCGTATACAGTCAATGTGCAGGCTCTGCCGTACAACGGATCCCGAAAACACGTGTCCCTCTGCTTGTCTCTCGGTGTAGTTCAAAGCGCGCAGCTGCTACACGATTCTTTGCGCACAAACAACCATTCACCGGCGGCGCTGACCTCGTCCGGCGTGTCTGTACCAAGCTAGGTGCACGGCGAGACACTTTGGAACGATTATATTATTATCCCGAATATTTATCATGAAAAAAAACGCCTCCATCAGCTCACAGCTGGATGAAGGCCTCCCCACGCCTCGTCGGCCCCGACGATTTGTTTGACAAGTACGTCACCACCCACGCGCGCTCAGTGCGGGGTTGGTGTCGAGGGGCAGGCTATAGGGGTAGGGGGGGGGGGCCTTAGCTCCAAGCCAGAGGTTTCACGGCTTGGAGCCATGACAATAACAATGGGCTCTCACCTGGTGTAAAAAAATAAAGTCGAGCGATCAATCAATCAGTCAGCCGGCCAGGCGTCGCGACTCGCTCCGATAATAACCGCGTCACGCCGTCCCTCCGTGCTCCGCGCGCGCGCTCCCTTCAGACATCCGTCCTGCGCGCGCGCGCTCCCTTCAGACATCCGTCCCGCGCGCGCGCGCGCCCTCGCCGCAATGTCACGCGGGCTGGTAATAACAAAGCCACGTGAAAGATTTATGGTGGGGCACCCTCCCCCCCCTAAACCCACCCCCTCCTCCACCTCTGCCGCTGATTAATGGCCTCTCCAGCCCCGCGACCTTATTGCCGCACCTTAACTCATCACGCCAGACACGCCAAAAAATTACATGGAGCGCGCGGGCGGGCGGGCGGGCGGGCGGGCGCGTGTGCGCGACACGGGTTTAGCGGAGCGATACAAACGCGGACGAGGAGGGAGATTACTGTGGACAGCGCTACTTACGCATGACTCCGAGGACACAAAGTATCTGAATTACCGGCACGACTCGGCCCTGTCTGCTTACATTAACGTCGCTTTTCCCTTCGTAACGTGTCTTTTCAGCCCTCCTCCTTCCTTCCCGTCCCATTCCACCACCGACATCCCCCTCCCTCTCCCACCTTTCCGCCCCCCTCACCCCTGCCCCCAACATCTGCAAACAAATGCGTGCTTTGAAATTGTGCACACAGCCAACGCAAATACGTTTCCAACTGCCCATAGACCACGCTCGCACGCACGAGAGACAGAGATGCCCCGTATATCAGCAGTGTCATGCACTGCAATGAGATCGTGACGGCGCGCGCGGACGTCGGTGTGAGCCAAAACCACACCTGGCCGCCTTTGTCTCCCCAGTACTCGTGTGTACGCACCCAGCAAGGGTGGTTTGGCGAGTGCCACGCCCGTCCGCTATTGTCTCCCCAGTGGTCACGTTCACACACCGCACCGCGTGCTCATTGAAGGGTGAATCGACCTCGGTAGGGGAGGCGAGGCCGGACTGCTCGCTCATTCTCCACTCGCCATGATGTTCACCGCGTCTGGAAATCGAACGTGAGTGGATGTGTTTGTGGGGCAGTGCGCGCAACCACTGGACCGCCGACAATAATGTTCAGCATCACAGTCCTCACCTCCTTCTCAGAGCAAGAGCAGCAATTACCAGGTCCTCAGTATACATAACGTGGTTGATCAGTAGGGAGCCATCTCTTGACCTCGGCCCTGGCATCGATCAGCCTCCCATTGTACCAGATGGGAATTCCGCTGTGGGAGCCATGGAAAGCTTCTACAACTACGTGATCAAAAACGTGTTAAATGGCGTAGGGGTCAGAGGCCACAACTGTCGCACCCCAAGGTGGACAAGGAATTGCTGTGACTCCTGGACCACCCAGCTTTTAGTGCATAATTATATTGCTTCATGATCGTGAGCTGAGGATCAGGGACCCCCAAAAAAAGAAGTAAAATCCAAAGCCCAGGTTTCTTGATGGTATCATAGGCCTTGGCCATGTTAATAAGCCAGGTTAATGAAATAGAGCAGGTTCTATTGAAGTTCCCTACACCTCTGCTGTAGCAGATGGACAGAAGTTATGGCACCTGTGTAAGACTCACCTGGTCTGAGACCCCATTGGGACTCCACAATGTTCTCCTTCGAGTGTCTGGCAAAAAATCTTGAATAATTATTTCTTTGTACACCGAGGAAGGAGATACCCCAGTAGTGGTTACAATCAGTGCAGTCGCCCTACCTATTATGGGGGACCACCAACGCATTCGTCAAAGCCCGGGGAATCCTTCCAAGCAGCTGTAATGAAGTCAAGGAAGGCAGCTTGCACACCAATCGCCAGCCTCCCACAGCAGTTCACTGGGGAGGTCATCTCTGCCCGGCAATTTGCCCGGTCTCAAGCTCTGGCAGGTGGCACATCAGCCAGGCACATCACCACCTCCCGCACACACACAAAGATCCCCTGTATAGCCTTAAGAGACTGTTGGGGCAAGTGCTGTTAGGATGCACCTATTTAGGCCGGAACTGCACACGAGGTCGTGGGTGCCCAACACCCCGCAGGGCCAGCACGAGGCTGAGTCGACCTCAGCGAAGCCCAGGACCGGTTCAAATATTCGCCGTCACTGTTTTGTATTGGCGCAGTGTGCCAAGCAACTGCTCTACCGCTCCCCACAGGCAACGAAAACGCACGTCACGTGCCTTGCACGCAGCCACTACATTTTGCTGCTTCTTACGCTAAGGGTGTGATAGATAACGGGGGGAGGGGGGCATTTAAACTCAGAATGTTTGCCTATCGTGGGAACTCTAATTGCCACGTAATCGTTGGAAAATGACACCCCCCAGACAAATGGGCAATATATTACACCATGGGTTGGGAGCAAATCTGCACGTTGGGAAGACTTCCAAGTGGCGCTCGGGATGTTTAAAATGATTGAGGAGACGCGCGTAGGGTGCTTCACAATAATAATGTATATGTTTAATGCTCCCTCACAATTAAACGTGTACAAATTAAAATCGGCAATTTACACGGAAATCTGACTCGTGCGACGTCATAGAGCTGAACTTGACTCAATTAGATCTTTCGCGTGGGGAGATGAGATTGGGGAATCTCGACGCGGCTCAAGCGAGCCTGAGCACTGCTGATGAGACCGTGATTGTCGAGACCCCCTCCGGACCGGGTACTCTCAGCGGCATCGGTTGATCTCATCGCCCCATCTTCCTTCTCGTTCGCGTTCCTTTTCCGATTCAAAACTTTCATCCTTCGGCAGCTTGCTTGGCTTGTTGCCGAGGAAGAAGGGGCGCATGGACGAGAGACAGCGCACACGGTCGACAACAACCACGTTCACTGTCAGGAAAGGTGAGCGGGGCTTGGGCAGGAGACATCGCTAACACGGATGATGCCCGGTGGTCGAGATTGGCCGGTGGGGGGGGGGGGGGGCTCGGCTGCCCGAGTTACCCGTGATCATTGCATTGCGAGGCGGTTATAGATGGCAACGGCTTGGGGGACGGTCTTCACCCAGTATTGGATAGATTACGACTGCTGATGGCGATGATGGTTTGGGTGCCTATTAGGAGACGCGACTATCGCCACCCTGTTGATCGCGCAGACGCCGAACAGCATCTGCAGCGCGAGCATTGGGCATGAATCTGGGGGAGTGTGGCGGTGGGGGGGAGGAGATAGCAGCGCATGCACTTATCTCTGCACACTCTTCCTCCAAAACGCTGTCTTGCTCCAAATACGAGCGAGTGCATTATTGATGCGGCGCGGCGTGCTCAGTGTGCATGCACGGGTCGTGGTGGCGGGGGGGTGGGGGAGTGAGGGGGGGGGTCACAATCGCGAACATTTTGCAAAAAACCGCGAGCGACGATGATGCTTGAATTGAGATCGGGCGATTAATTCGTGTGTGGTCTTTGAGCTTGACAGCGCCGCGTTTTCGTATACCGTTACATATACGCGCCGTTCAGATGCCACTGCGCAATGCGTTGCCGCGTTACAGCCGGAGAGTGTTGGTGCGCGTCGTGGCGTTCACCATTCGCAGCAGCAAGGACGATGACATCCCGTGCGTCTGGAGTCGGTGATCCTGCGGCAACTTCTGTATGCGGTTGTCGCGTTCGGCTCCCGTGAGTTCGATTGCGACTTAACGAGACCGGCGTTTTGAAGCGACGTGCAACTCCCCTTCCACAGCAGAGAGCCCAATCACCGTGGGCTGAAGGCAACCCCTGGGATCCGACCCTGTAACCGCCACTCCTGACCCCTGTCTCCTGGCTTGTTGATCCTGTCGTTGTGTCTCCGCGTCTTCAATGCGCTGTCTCTCAAGCACCTGAGTGGCTTGAGCCAAGCCCGCGCGCCATCGCTCTCTTGCGAACCTTTCCCATGAATCTACAGTGCAGTAGAATCCACTATTGTACCGTACGTCTGTGCTCCCCTCCTTCACCAAGCCGTGCTCACTCAGCGTGACGGGCTGTGGTCAAATCGACCGCGTTCGATCGCCGTCCACCGGGCGTGGTGGTGGTGGCTGGCGTCCTCTACGCGGCGAGGAGACCCCGAGATGGACGAGGCCGCCAGGTACCCTCGCGAGCCGTCATCTGGCTCCAATCGTACCCCCCCCCTCTCCCCGCTCGCCCCACCCCTAGCTCCACGAGAGGGGGGCTATCTAGGGCTTCCTCTCGTCGTGGAGGGCGTTCCGTCAGCAGTGCTGCGAGCAGGGAAATGCAGGGCTGCGTCTTTACCTTTACCCAGTGCTTCAGTTCAGCCGGACGAGTCCGGAACGCCAATTCCCGGATTTGTGTTTGTTTCCACGGGACATCCATCTCGCGTTATCTTGTTCCCGCGATGCTTACTATGACAGTATCGTAATATTATAGGATTTTTGTAGATAGTCATAGCCTGCTACTCTCGTCATCTAGTGGTAGTGCCTTACGCCGATAATCTTTCCTCCAAGTCAAGGAGTAGGCGCGCCCCGGATAACACCGAGTGCGAAGTGAAGCCCTTCCTCTGCGTTCGTGAGTCAAGGCGACCTCCTGCCGCTCAAGTGATCATCGAGCCGATGCTCACCTCTCGTTCACAGCCCCGAGTCAATGGGGGTGGACATTCCACACTCTCGTGTCTCGCTGGCGAGTCTCTCGATCGGACCACCGCCGTTGACTTCCACACCAAAGTGGTAACTTCCTTTATCGACCAAGGAGGAATGATGGGCCGAGTCACCTCCCCCCAACAGGACTTTAAACTCGCAGCCATTCCGACCGCGAGCCGCTCGCTCTGCCTCTGAAGCCACCTGCCCGCATGTATACGGTGGAGCGCGAAGTGGGGATGCAGCCCCGCCCCTCGCCTCCACCCCTCCCCCCGCCTCCTCCAGTGGCTCTCGCTGACGTTAGGGAGAGATGACAGAGTCGGAGAGGTCCCGGCTGGCTCGGGGACATCCGCAGCGGGGGAAGTGTCACATCGCATCGCGCCGCACGGCCCACACAAAGCGTGACATTAAGGCGAATGCATCTGACGGACGGGAACCGGCAGGATTCGGCCATAAGCGACAAACATCTCCCGCATTAGTATTCACGGTGACAGAAAGATACCTGAAATCAAGGATACATCAGAGCAACGCTTTGGACATTTCTAAGTGAGTGGGTGCGCGTCGTGGCCGTTGTCCTAATGAATATAGCGACGGTCGGGTGGTCCCGCTCCTCGGCTATTTCCGGAGCCGTCTGCGCGCCCCTCGCACGCTGGCAGTGATCTGTAAGGGGAGATTGACTTGTCAGTTTAGCCGGAGTGGGGCAGACACTTTTGACTTGGTACCCTCCCCCCCCCCGCCACCACCACCACCGCCGCTCTCCCCCACCTCCAACCTCATCCCCACGTCGCTGCTGCCCTCGTCCTATATGCGGCGAGCGTGGCGCGTTTGATGATGAAGCAATTATTGTCAGAAATAATTTTCGGTCCAATTATGGCAGAGGGCAAGACAGCGGAGGCTCCCGGTGCTAAGAGTGCGCATTTTTCACGTTTCATTGCAGATGTGAGCTCCGAGCGGGTTCATATCATCACTGCTACGTGAGACCAGCGCTCTTCCCCATCAAGCGGGAGGTCGCTCCTTCTACTGCCCCCCCCCCCCCCCAGGTTTGAATCTCTCTTCCCGCCGTCCTTCGTGATATCGACTCCATCACCGCTTCTTTTCAAGTCCAGGCTTAAGATCATTTTCTCGTTGCTCTCCCGATCTCTAGGTGTCAAATAAACGCAACGTGGCCACTTTCTCTCTGGGTGTGGGACCTGCGGGTCGCATTTCGACCCTGTATGAATACCAAATGTTATTGTACCGAGTGTCGATTTAGTTTTTTTTTATATACCAGGAAGGTCCCGTTTGTGATGTTTGACTAAACTGTTAAGTACGTTTTGAACATTGGGATACATCGCAGAGCTCGCTCAGATATAGCTCGTGCACAGCAGCGGTCACATTTAGACCCTGTTACCATTTGACGTTGTGTATTGTGTTGTTCACACGCATTCCATCACTCTTCCATCTCCAGTGACCGGTCTAGCCACGAGCACGTTGGGGCACCGCGGTGGTGAGCTCCGGTCATGATCTTCCCCTTCACCTTGGCCGCTCCTCAAACTCTCGGATCAGCTGATTGTGGTCTCAGCCCCGTGAACATCTAAAGACAAACTCAACAAGTTCGTCAATAACGCGACCTGAAAAGGAAACATGAATACGATAGGTGACGTTTGGGTAATGTCATAATAGTTGGTGGAGCGGTGGCATCGTGATTAAAGCACCGCGCCAATGGCACTGCAGATATCCGAGTTCCATTCCCGACTCGGGATATCAGTGGCAATTGATTTCTAGTTGATTTTTAATTGATTTCTAGTTGATTTTTAATTGATTTCTAGTTGATTTAGTTGATTTTAGTTTTTGTTGATTTAGTTGATTTCTAGTTGATTTAATTGATTTTAGTTTTAGTTGATTTCGTTGATTTAATTGATGTTAGTTGATTGAGTTGATTTATAGTTGATTTAGTTGAATCTTGACTTAAAGCTTTCGTGACTGCAGGAATTCATATTATTTGGGTCTATCTACGTGACTTTACCAAAAGACCCAAATAATTAGATTTAGTTGATTTTAGTTTTAGTTGATTTTGTTGATTTCTAGTTGATTTCCAATTGATTTCTAATCGCAAAGACAGCGACTGGGGATGATATCAGCGGCAATTAATTTCTCAACCGGCTCTGGACCCCCCCACCCTCATCCCCCACGTCTTTTCTGGCCCGCACTGAGCAAAGTGGTGAAGTATGGTTAACACAATCCCGTGGCCGACACGGCATGGCGAGGCGTTCCTCCGGCAGTGGATCGATAAGAGACATTGCTGATTCTGATTGCTGCTGTTACATTTGATTGGCGATGGCGTCCAGGAGTGCATTTGCTTACTGGATCGTGCATCGAGCTCACAGGTACGCATCAGCCCACCATGCAATGTGCCAGCAACGTGTGATGATAATGTCGTTGATTTAGTCGCGACTCAATAGCTACTAAAAGCGCAACCATCCATAAGTATACGTAAAAACTGGTCATCAGTGCAGTCTCCAACTCCACTCGATCTCTCTCCTGGCCCCTCTATGTATATGATGTGTAGAAGGACCATTGCCCCACACGTCACCGACTCAATGTTTTGTTCTACTAAGGCTACAGTCTTATTAAAGAACGTGTTGGGTATTTCACTGTTATATGACTCTGATATCACTTCAGCGTTTGAACTTTTGCACTTAAGGGTGGCTGCATTATTTATGAACACCTTCACAAAAAAGCTAGCCGGAATGATAATTCCTTTTGAAAGTTTTATTCATTTTGTGATTATCTCCACATGCTACAACCTTTAATATGCGTTTAAAAACCTGTGTATCGTTGTGTGGGGAGCGGCAGTGCAGAGGTTAGTGCGCTGCGCTACGAACCTGGGTTCGATTCCCGCTCAAGGCCACCAACATCAGTGACGATTTCATGAACCGTTCCCGGACCTCCCCTAGGTCGACGCAGCCTCAAATGAGTACCTGGTGCGCTGTGTATAGCACCGCCACTCGGGCAACAAAGGCGGCCGGGCGTGGTGCTGGCCACCCACCCCCCCTCGTGTGCCGTGCTGGCCTTCCTAGGTGCTACTCGCTAACAACACTTGGCCCATAAGTCTGTTACAGGCTATTCGGGGGATCTTTGTCTTTGCTTACTGAGGAGGAGTGAGGGTGGCGGGGGGGGTTAGAGGCGTCACGTGTCGGCCCCAGCTCAGCACCGGCGTCTCGCCACGTGTCATCTGCGCTCGGCGCAGTCGCGAACCTCCGCTTGCCACATCCGCTCTCCGCGTCGCCGTGACAAACTGTCGCATGCAAAATTAATGTGTTCACCAAAAATAAAAAAAAGCTTTTATCCTGCCCATCTCATTAGGGCTGTTTGGAAGGCAGACAGCCAACGCCGTGCCGTGTGCAGCTACAACACGGCTCAGGGTTTTTGTGTGTCTAGACACGGTACGCTGTGCTGTGGCGATCCATTTGTAGATACCCCAATACGCTCTAATGCCTATCGTCTGTCTTAGTTTATTCTCAACGGGTGATTGAATATTGTGAAGGGGAATACTTAAATATCTTACGGAGGAGAGTGTCACAATATATAATACGCTCTCACTGAGATGTAATGATAATGATTGCTGAGCCCAGCCCCCCACCCCAACCGCCTAAAACGCCAAGCGGCCAGTAGGAATCAGCACTAACTAAATGTGCAATAAATGATTATTTAAGAATTTGGACAATGATGCTATTGGTGGGAATTCCAGAGATTTGTGGGAGACATACAGAGGCTTTGAAAGGAACAATGTTATAACACTTATAATTTATCCCTAATATTTTAGTGGGATATCCATAAATGGATCACGCTGTATTTGGTTTCTGATCCTCATGGCGGTATCCCGGGGTACTAAATAATACAAAATGGCCGAGGCAATTAAACATTTTATTTCAGGGCCACTATTTTTTCCAAGGGATGTACTTCACTCAATCCGAAATCAGTGCCACATTCCGCGATGTCGTAACGCAGTGAGGTCGATTGCGCTGAAACCCCGAACGCTCGCGGTACGCACCGTAGTGGTGCATCGTGTACAGCTCGTCGAGATGAGTCGATTGCCGCATCGCCGACCATCACCAGACTAAACATGACTGCATCGCGGACATTGTGCGAGAGCCGGGGTACTATGGTACCCTGGGGGTACCGCCATGAGGTTCATTTCCCCCCACAGCTATGGAGAGGAGCCGAGAGCGGCTTCCTCCTTCAAAATCTCAAAATCTCAGCTGCAATCTAATTGGACACTTGGTTTGTTGTACATGGGCCCGCTGTGACTCTAGCGGTCGGTGTGGGTGAAACTGAGTCGATTGAATTATTCAGCATCGTGTGTAGTTGTCAAGGACACGAGGAGGACACGCCATGGCTAGAGTTGGTTTTGCTCGCTGGTCAAGACTAATGACGGAATTGCAGCCAAAGGTGGGGGGGGGAAGCCAACCGAGGAGAGGACAAAAACAAAGATCCCCCGTATAGACTTAACAGACTGCTGGGGCAAGTGCTGTCAGCGAGCACCTGTGAAGTCCAGCACGGTACACGAGGTGGTGGTGTGACAAGCACCACGCCCGGCCGCCTTTGGCTCCCTAGTGGCAAGTTGTGCACAGCAGGTGCTCATTTGAGGCTGAGTCGATTTAGGGGAGGCCCAGGACCCGTTCAGATATTCGTCACTGGTGTTGGTGGCCATAAGTGGGAATCGAACTTGGGTCGCCTGATTAATATTGCGCAGAGCCTCACAATGAACCAGATATTCTATGTCATATATGCAGTATATACGTGCATGCATATTATATATATGTGGATCAGAAAATATATACATTGATAAAGGAGATGGAACAAAATCTGAAAAGAGGCGCACGTGCATTGGACGTTTACTGGACATCTGCAAAAAAACGTTGCATAGTTCTTCGGATTCTTCCACGATAAATAATCTAATTCTGATTATTGCATCGCAGAATCGTAATACGTCGCCTTTTGGGGAGGCCATTATCCAGCAGTGGATTGACCACGGCCGGTGATTGTTAAATCCACGTAGGACCGAATGATGGGGCTGAACACGCAGAATGACTGCGTCGTCTGCCTTTGATGCTTCTTAAATCGGTTTACCTGCCGACGTGTCTGTGGTCACGTGGGCAACGAGTCAATGACCCCCGATGAGTGAGAATCAAACGATAACATAATAATTATACTATTGCTAATAATACTATTATTTAAACGAACGCGCGCGTACGGTTAATACGCTCACGGACAATCAAGAGTTAACCGAAACATGATTTCTCGCCGGCCGCATGTACATGCAGACAGACAGGTGGATTGTTGGCACAAGACTTTACCGCTACTAATGGTGAACACGGCACGGGTGGGGGCGAGGTGGGGAGGCGGGGGGCGGGGGAGGCTGTCAGGCTCACAGCGAGCATGAGTTATATTGGCCCATCTCGCGCAGCGGCAACCCTCGGTGGCCTCGATAGACAGCGACTTGGAGTCTAATTGGCATCGAACATCGTCACGCGCGCTACGAGTGACGAATAGAAGATATGCGCTCTGCTTAATTGGTTATTTTGTGATGTAAACACGTGGACAGATCGTCATCGGTGTTATCAGCCGTAACCGATCTGCTGCTGGATGGAGGCCGCCCCCAAGTCGTCTCCATCTCTCACGGCCTTGCGGTTTAATAATCCGCGTAGCACCGCGGCACGTGCGCTTATAATTATATAAACGCTGAATACAATTTGCTAAAGCCATGCAGGGAATCCTCACCGAGTCTCAATACTTTTTGTCAGGATGGTCCTGCAACATCGGGGTGGTTGGCCAATCCCATTCGTTCGTATTATTTGTGTTATGCTTGTTTTACGCAGGAAAGTCTGAGTCGAAAGACTCGTTTTCAGGAAGGTCCTGCCAAGTTGTAGCTGTAAGGGGGCGATGCTGCTGCTGCTGTGTGGAATCCCAATTGAGTAATTTGCAGGTATTTGTGTTCATCATTGGGATGTTTGGACAATACCAGTTACATCGTTGCGATGTTTGGCTTGTGACGATTGTTTGGCTTCACTCGGGAGGAATGACCAGAGCCTCCTTACAATCCCTACCATGTGCGAACAAAGACTGCATTTGAAAAATCTATTAAAACAATACAAATGAGATGGTAAAAAATATTGGTTTGCATCAAGCCGTGACAATCTATCGAGTCCCCATCGCTCACCGGGGTTCGCAGCTGTCAGATGCACCCGCATTGCGCAAGTTATAGTTTTGTAACAAAATATAATTCGCTGGCAGTGATCGCTCTAGCCGATCACGGCATCTGTAAATGACTAATATTTGTGGTGCAGCAAGAAGCCACGGAAGACAGCGAATTAATTATATCAGCAATTTGAACAATTGTAGGCAAGAGGGGCAATCTATATAATGCAATGTTCTTGAGTTAAATATCGTGGACGGAGATAAATGGAAGGAGGCCATTTGAGAAAGGACATGGCACGTAGAAACAGAGAGAGACATCGGTGACGCAAGGGAACCACTCAGCTGTTCCAGAGGTTTCCACATGGGGGCAATGGCATTGTGGGGAGAAGAGAAGCTGGCGAGTGGAGAGCAGTGGTCAGTGAGACCACACACACAGACACATGTCCCCCGTATAGCCCTAACATCCTGTTGGGGCAAGTGCTGTTAGCGAATAGCGCATATAAAGGCCGGTACTGTACACACGGCGGTGGGTGGGCAGCATCACGCCCGGCCGGCTTTGTCTCCCCAGTGGCAATGCTTACACACAGCCCCAGGTACTCATTTGAGGCTGAGTCGACCTAGGGGAGGGCCAGGAGCGGTTCGGATAATCGTCACTGGGTGTTGATCGTGAGCGGGAAACGGACTCGGGTCTCCAGGTTCGTAGCGCTAACCGCTGCGCCACCGCTCGCCACCCTCTGGCGGCGCGATTCAAGGGCACATCACCGCACGAGGACCGCACGAGGAGCGCTGCTGCTCCTCCCCGCCAGGCCCCACGCACCCACGTGAGCCCAGATCAGATGTTTCACTTTGTCGGCACCACCTGCGGGATGAGGTGGCATAACATGCGTGGCTCGGATTTCTTGCCGTGGCTAACGACAGTGCATTTATGCGGTAACTATTTTAAATGAGTGCATGGGGTTGATCCAGTCATTCACTCCGTATTTGGTCGAATTAATCGGTTACGACTAACGGTTTGCTTGCTACCTTAGGTGGTACGGATACACTTATCCGCATTGCCCCGTGGACTATTTGAAGCGCAGAAACTTGAGTACTGAACTCAATTTGCCCCTCCGCACCCCACCATGCCCCTCCCAACGCCCCGTTTTGCAAACCGGAGGTGACATAAAAAAACAACAAAGTTCGTGCAAGACGTGTCGAAGAATACCGCATATCGACAGGAACGTGGTTTTACCGATCACATAGGCTTTATTCCAGATAGCAGGAAAAAAATCATACAAAATTAAATCATGTACATGTATTTACATCGTTATCTATAAATTAGGGATATGCATTTTGAGGCCCATCATATGCACACACACACACGCACGCGCGCGCGCACACGGGTACACGCGCACACACGCTCATGCACATTGACATCTCATCAGCAGACATTTCTTAAATATGTGAAGATGGCGCACCACACGTTGTGTATACGCGCACACAAACGCTACATCTGACACACAGGACTGAAGGCATGGCTACACACTACGCGTCTTTGTCCCTGCAGATAAAATATTAATCTCAAAAATGTTTTTACAAACTCTGTAACTAAACACGCGCTTCAGCTAAACACACCGTCGGAGATGGGGTTTTGTCAGAAGTAGGTCCCGTGTGATAATTAACGTGTTCAAACATCCGATTCAATTGTGTACCTTTTTTTCCCTGTAACGAAAGCATCCTCGGCGACTGTACACATGCACAATGCTACAGCTGAGCACATCACGTCTAATTCGGGGTTTCCAATGCGCCGGAGTTTGTTTGTTTCGATCGAATAAGTGCCATTCATTCAAACAAAAAAATTGCCATGAACATTGATAGGTCGGAGAAAGGAATAACATCCTTTCATAGAACGACTGATCATCCTCACGAACAGGATACAGCGGTAGCTGCCCTCTGCATGATGTTTGAATCAATGCATTTGGGACACTGCGAAGAGGCCGAGTCGGCATGCACGCGATGGGATTGTGTCCGATCGCAGAAAGGATTTCAAGTCGACGTCGGCCACACGTGACAGATGCTGCCCAATCGTAGACGGGCGACTCCAATAGGAACGGCGCTGTTTAAGACCGCACGTGGAGTAATATCATCGACATCACGTGACACCTGTAAGTGGCCGTCAGAGAGAACCAATCAGGTTGCTTACATCCTGGGAGACGTTTACTCACGGAGAGTACGTGGTTTAAAAACAAATAATATAACGCCAATCAACCGAGTTAATCCTGCAAACTTCTCAATTGGAACCCTGTGCGAATTTATGATGCTGTTTTGCGGCGGTGGTGCTGATGGTGATGTGGCATTGAAACCTCGAACCAGTCACACAGATAAGGCGGCGTAAAGAAGCTGCGTTAACTAATTAATAACGTACGACGTGACCAAACGTTTGCGTCTGACTCGTGGAATTCAATGACGGCGAATGAAAGTATTGACAATGTGAGCAGAGAGTTGGTAGCTGCAGTAGCAGTGGCGGAATCGACACGGTCACAATCATCAACCAGCGCACGTGACAAACCCAGCCTGTACACACACACACACACGCGCGCGCGTACACACACGCAGCTACGCGTGTGGATATATAAATATACGACACAAACGCAAGCAAAGACAGAGCGTGTGAACCCACTGCACACCTAACCTAGTTCATACCTACACCTACCTACACAGAACCTCTTGCTGAGCCTCAACGGTAAACTGCAGATATTTAAAAATAGAAGCCATATCACGTTGTCAACATGCCGTACGCACAACATAGATTGTGTTTGCTTTGTTGCGGGACAAGGTAAAATTACTTTCTGGTCCCGTGATAAGTGATGAAACAACACGTGTCGGTGTCTGCTCGTCCTCGTGGCTGCGTGACGAGCAGACACAATCAGAATATTCATTTATACTGGAGGAATCCGATGAGCTATGAAGCTCGTTATTTTCTTCTCACAGACGCGAGTACGCAAGAGACGCGCTCCATCCCAGCAGCGTCGAGCGGCGGTTGTGGCCCCGTCAGTTGAGTGTGGGGGAGCGGTGGCGCAGCGGTTAGCGCGCTGCACTACGAACCCGGCGACCCGAATTCGATTTCCGCTCAGGGCCGCCCACCAACACCAGTGACTCAGCCTTGAAATGAATACTACCTGGTGCCGTGCGTAAAACGTCGGCATTTGGGGGATACAAAGACGGCCGGGCATGGTACCGGACACCCACACCATCGTCCGTCGTGACGGCCGTCATAAGGTGCTCGCTCACAGCACTTGCCCCAACAGTCAGTTCATGGCTATACGGGAGATCTTTGTCTTTGTCGCCACAGCACTGCCTCTCTGTGCCATACTCTTAGGTTTTTTTTTCTCTGTGCCATCTCTGTAGCGGCCTTGGGCAGCTTCTGCGGATTTCACGAAGGCGACTACGTTCGGGCGCGGTGCCTCCAACATTGGAGGGCCTCCACTTGACGTGACATCACATTTGTATGCCACCGAGTAAAATAAAACTCAACACGTTCGTCAATAAAGACCGTTGCATTCAAAGGGGCATATATACCGTATATAGAATAGGCGACGTTTCAGGGGATGGCCCTTCTTCATAGCACATTGCCCGAAACGTCGCACATTATATATGTTTTTCATTTTAAGGCCACACAGTGTTATTGACGAATGTGTTGATATTTTGTGCTGTTAATTGTGCTTCTGCACCATTGCGGACGCAGCAGCGTCACCAAATAACAATATAGGGGTCTTTTTTGTCACGATTTGTGCTGTGTAGCTATCAGATGTGCTTTCGGGCTGCTCCACGCGATGTTTGGTACGATGTCCGACGTTTCGCTCCACGTCCTGGGACCCTCTTTCGCTCCTCAAGTTCTGGGAGAAGTTTCTGGAACGTGGGCGGTGAGCGTCAGATGAATCGCACCGATCGAACCAGGGCAGCGACCCGCAAGATAACCGCACGGGAGAGGAGAGGGGCTTATTCGGTGTTTCGACCAGGTAAGGCCCCACTGAGTTCCGTGGCTATTTGTCAGAAGCGACCTGGCGATCACAAATGACAGCTCAACGAAGTGGCTCGTCATCAACATCACGTGGACATTTTATAGCAGCAACCAAATACTCTAAACGCGTGATGTCGATTCTAAATGTGTGTGGGGGGGGGGGGGACAGAGGACCTGGAGAAAAATCCACGCGACCACGGGGAGAGAGACACCGCAAACTCCAAATATACAGCAGCAGGCGTCAGGGTCGGGATCTAACCCACGACCCCCTGCGTACCAGGCGAGGTAGTTAACATCTCGCCAACATGGCGCCCTGTTGTTGCGACGTTTCTCTCCGTGTTCCGCAGAGCGAGCAGCGCCTCACTCCCAACTCGGCCCTCGCTAGTTAAGAGGCGTTATAAATAAATACGTAAATAAATGTATCAAACGTACACCTTAATACATAGATATATAGAGTATACATGTCCCACTGACATTTTTGATCCATTGCCACGTGATTCTTCTCCTTGCTTATGCACCAGTTGGTCCAAGGTTAGAGGTTGGAGTTGTGTGAATGACCAATATAATTCAAACTAGCTTGTTTGCCCGTCCAAGGAGGGTGAGTGTATATTGCAGTAAATCTGAAATATTCAATAGAAAAATTGTTCAGCTCATGATTATTAATGAGGGGGGGGGTTGCTCCATGTGGAGTGACGTCACCCGCTAATGGTTATTGGGGAGGGGTGCGCCATGTGGAGTGACGTCACCTGCTCAAGATTATTAATGGGAGGGGTGCGGCATGTGGAATGCGCGATCTTGTGCGTTAGTGTAAATTTCCACGCGGGCATGAATATTAATTAAGGGGGGGGCTCCATTGCAGTGACGTCACGCACGGATGTAGCACTCTGTTGCGGAGATTAATTTTTTACCGTCACTTTCTGTAAAGAAACGTCACGTTTGAAGCGACTTTGCGTAATCAATTATTTAATTCAGCTCGACCTCACTCTGCGTTAGTGTAAAAATCCACCCACTCATGAATATTAATGAGGGGGGGCGGGCCTCATGTGCAGTGACGTCACGCGGGGGGTGGGCCTCATGTGGAGTGACGTCACGCGCGGGACGGACAGACATTTCTTGGTGATTATAGCCGGTAATATGCATTCGTACATCTAATAGGTCGCGCATAGATCACTTAGATACGTGCTAGGCCAACCCACCAACGAGAAGAATACCGATTATCCACCGCTCCCTCCCTAAAGGCATCAAAACACATTTTCTCGCCCCCACGTCCCAGCAGTTGGGCTGCCACGCGCTCCCTCCGAGCCGACCAACCACTGTAAGTTTCAGTAAACCGGCCGAGTTAACGCCTCTCCGCGTTGCAGTTTGCAATTCACATTACAGCTTCAGTTTTCTTTACCCCCCCCCCAGGCAGTTCAGTGTGGTCACTTTTTTAAAGATGATCATTTATTGTATTTAATGCATTCAAAGCCACGTGCCTGCCTCTTGTGCTCGCGTGTGGTGAGCGCTCACACACACACGCATAGGTGCTCGCTAACAGCACTTGCCCCAACAGTCTGTCAAAGGCTATACGGGGGATATTTGTCTTTGTGTGGCCAAGCCACTACCTTCGTGTGCCGTGCAGACCTTCATAGGTGCTCGCTAACAGCACTTGTCCCAACAGTCTGTTAAAGGCTATATACGGGGGGATCTTTATATTTGGAGGCTGAGTGGGTAGTGAGGGGGGGGGGTTACTGAAGAGCCCTACCGATGCTGCAACCACAACATGCACAATGAATCGAACGTGCACTTCACATCGCATCGCAGCCGTGTGGAGATGTTGCGTGCGACCCAGGCACGAGTGACATCGCGGCCACACGCGCGCTCACGTCCAACCCGCGCTCCCGTTCATTCATCGCGGCGCATCTCCCCGTCTCTGAGTTGCCAACAGGAACGTGGTGGCCGCACGAGCGGCCCGAGTGGCTCACTCCGCGTCCAAGCAAATCAGCTGGCAGGCACCGGGGTCTGCAATGAAAATAAAAATAATCGCCCGACGCCTTCGCCGCTTTAATGTCATGAAGGTCATACCGACGGCGGCGTGTACGTTCACGACAATCATTGTTTTTCACGCGTACGTTATTACGTGTTGTTGTCAGTGTCCTGCATTCGTGCTATATATATATTTAGAGTTGCCGTGATATAATTTACGACAATACGAATCGTCACGACGATTATCGCGATATCATGTTTTCGCGATGTAATTATCACGATATAATTATCGCGATATCAACCCCCCCCACCCACCCCTCGTAATTTTGTGTGTTTCGCGATCGCTATCGTTCCCTGTTTCTCGTTGCCTTGCCGTCTGAACTTCCAGGGGCGAGGCAAGGTTCCACCGAAACGTTCTCCAACTTCGTAATTCACACAAGCTTGCCGTCGAGAGCTAATTAACAAACTTAATTAACCACGCCGATGACCGTGTCATGTGACCGACATTCTGCAAAGCAGCAATTGAATCACTAAAATAGCCATTTAGTTTGAACCTCACTTTTCTCTGCGTGTGTTGCTTTTGTTAGTTCGTAAATATTTTTGCCGGCTAATACAACTGTTTTGTTTAAAAATATATCGGTACCACGATAAGCACAATAGAACGGCGTGTTGCAATGAAAGACAACACCACTGCCGTGGACTTTGTCTGTCGGTACATCGTATCGTTCGTTTCACCATATCGCGGGCAATCCTATAATCTGCGCATAACTCAACACAAAATATCCTGGCAGTTTGAAGGGCAAATCAACAACTCGGGCAGACTTCTCAAATCTTCAACACGTTCAGACGAACTTCTCGAAGCGAGTGCGCTGTGCCGCACTGACCAATGCTGTGGTGTTGTTGTCCAACACACCGGTGTGCTGTACTAGTAACGAATTGGCCACGTTCTGTTTACGTGACAACCCTTACTAGTTGGTTGTCGGGTGGTGACGGGTTTAACGACACATTTATATTTACGCGATCTAACCCCCCCAAAAAAACCCCTGTATGATGGATGATATTGGTTGTGAAAGCCTACATGTTAAGCGGTGAAGTATAGTCAAACAACTCCCCCACATTACCGAGCGTTAAGTCTGAATGACATTTTTAGGCAATCTATACTTGATTCCTGACTTATCCCTGAATGACCTGAAGCTGTTGTGGGTGAATTGCCCCGTGTGCAAGTCCGTGGACGATGCGCCGAAAGGTTTACGTGTATAATACAGAGTACACGTTTGTAAATGCTGTAATTTAATACACGATTACCAACTCCGCCGCCACCACCACCACGAGCTGCAGACTGTCTCAACTGCCCATCACTGTGATTTACGAATCCTTCTTGACATCATCAGCAATCTTAAAGGCGTACACAGGGCAATCAACGGATGACTTCCCCACTCCTAGCTCTGTCAGCAGTGGCGTGCGTGAGCAATTGCAGGGCTGCGCCTCTACCTTCACCCACTTCTGGGAGTGCCCATGCGTCTGAATTTTGTTTTACATATGAAAGTGTAAATGTAGCGTTGCCCTCTAACGAACAATATTATTCGTATCATGGGACCTTTTTAATACTGGAAAAAAGGTCCAATTATACAGTTGCTCACCCCCAGCTACAAATGCTCTGATACGTGTGGCATTGTCTTTGAACTGTTCGCCGTTTGGCGTTCTCTGGTCTGATACTGGGAGTGAGACTCGGCCATAAAGGAGGCTGTCCCTGGTGTAGGCCAATCAGTTTCAAAGGCAATGCAAACATCTTATCAAAGCATGTTTGTTTGCATGTTCACCACAAGTACGCGTGGTTAATGCAGACTTGATTCCTTGAATAAGGATTCTGTTTGGTGTTTTAACATCTTGACACAACTGTTTTTATTGCCTGAAAAGGTAAAACCTATTCTTACGTTTAATATTATTCCTGTCAATGAGTTACTCTGGAAGGCCTGAGTCTCATGGCTCTCTTTGAGAAGTGTCCTGCTGGAATGTGTTTCCTCCGGTTACATTCACGAGCATTTGGTTTCGCGTGCCAGGAAAGCTAAGAACTCGGAGAAAACCCGAGCTAGCACACGAGGCCCCCCCCCGCCCGCCACGCTTACAACACGTGGCAAGCCCTGGTGGCTATGAGCCATCCGGGCCAGGCTCAACCCTGCGGGGTTGACTGGGTCGTGGGGTGGTGGCGCGCTCCGACACGCGCCGACAAAATCGCACGATTTCTTCGCCGGACACGCCGAGTCGAGAGCGCGGTAGCCGCGATTGATGTTCAAATACCACGAGGTCTCTCCACTGTGGCTGCTACCAGCACTTCAAAGTGAAAGAGGCAATCTTCATTTCACACAGATTACCCCCCCGCCTCCCGTTCCACCCTCAACCCCAGCCCAAGTCTCGCCTGCTGCAATGCAAATGAATTCAGAGTCGAAAGCTACAGATCTCCTCCTCGATGGAGGAGGAGACCTGGTGGATATGACGTCATTGTTACCCACGGGCTACGGGGCAGATTGCTCGCCTCCCACGCGGGATGGTTAAAAATACGGACGCGACAACGATTAATTATCAATCGGTTATTTTTTCTTCTAAAAACCGTAACGCCGACGGACACACTGCACGGCACGCGTAGAACAACGCGTGACCGGGACTCGGCTTCAAAACAAGCCTGCCGTCATTATTAGGGGAGACGTGATTCTAAAATCGACCGACTTCCCACGGATTTCCGTGCACCCCTTTTGGTGCACACTCGTTTGAGTTTCATGTATTAGGTATAACCCTGTGAGCCATGCGGCTCTTGACTCGGGTGCAACCGCAACAAAACAAGAAACATCTTCAAGTGACTACACGCCCGCACACGTGAACGCGCGGTGCGCAGTGGGTTTTAGCGCACCGCGAAATGAACACCCGGTGACCCTGAGCGATTCCATTCCCGCCGTGGCTTGCATCGGTGGCGAGCGATATCTGGACCGGTTATTCCTGCGCGCCACCCTTGCCCGAACAGAGTCGAGCAGTTCAACAATCGCCATGAGAGCCCCCCCCCCCCCCCCCACGTGGCGTGTGGAGGCCTTCGTCCAGCAGTGGAACTGAAAGAAGGGCTGTAGGTGTAATATAATAATTATTTTAAATCCATTATTATTGAACGCATATACCTATGACTGGAATGTGACGTAGAAGTAGGCTTTGTGCAAATTGGGAAACGTCAAGGTTCGCGTGCGACGCCAGCGTTCACCCAGACTGAGCGGTGGCCCTGCGATTAGCGCGCCGTGCCATGAAACGCAGCGGCACCCGAGTTCAATTCCCCAGCCGCGGCTAGCATCGCCAGTGACGACGTGACATCGGCACCTGCTCCGGGCCTCCCCAAGGTCGACTCCGCTTTAAAAGAGGACCTGGTGCGGTGCGTAAACATCGGCACTCGGGAGACAGGAGGCGGCTCGGCGTGGTGCAGGCACCACCACCAGGATGTGGTGCATCGGTCGGGCCTTCATCGGTGCTCGCTAACAGCACGTGCCCCCAACAGTCTCTTAAAGGCTACACGCGGCGGAGGGGGATTTTTTGATGCAGATTCTACTGCAGGGATGGTGTAGCGGTAGAAATGCCTTCCCTGACAACAGCAAACCGTTGACATGTACAGGAAACCCTGGGCCAGGATGAATGGCAGCTGTCAGCGACTTCGGCAATCGACGTCACGTGGGCTTGTCCCCCCGGCTTAGAATCACGCACGCCGCGATATTTCTTCACGCGATGAATCTTCGCGCAACTCGATTCCTGGCAACTCTTAAAACCCGCGGCGTGGCGTCATTGGCATGGGCCCCGGTGTAAAGCATGCTATGGGACCCCCCAAACAGGCTAACCGCCCCCCCCACCCCCACCTCTCTTTGTAATCCCTGGGGCCTCTGGGTCCCTCCGGCCGATGGACCCCGGCGCAGTTGCACGGCCTGCGCACTCGTGCATAACGACGCCGCTGGCCACGACCCTCTCGAACACTCGCGCGGACCGCGCCGTTTAACGCCAGTGAGCTTTTGGTCAATTCTCACAGTGGAGGCGGAGGAGGCGGAGGAGGCGGGGAGGAGACTCCGATGGGGTAGAGGGAAGAGCGTGGAGACACGCAGATCGGGCACCCAAGCCGCGTCGTCTCAGCCTCACCTTTGGCGCCAGCTCGACGCACGAGCGGACGCGGTCGAGGTTTGCGACGCGTGGAAGGCAGCGGCGAGGAAGGGGGGGACGGCGCGCCGGGGTCAGGCGTGATGCGCAGCAGCGGCGCAGTCGCCGTCGAGTGTGCAGGCGGTGCAACTGCACCGGCAACGCGCATTTTGGCTATGAAGGGCGCGTGTGTGGTGGGGCGGTGGGGATGGAGGACGGCTCGTTTGATTCTATGCACCAGAGCCCATGCCAAGCCACGCTCGCTCGCAATCTACTCAGCAATTTGCTGCAGTTCAAAGCATCTCGTGGTATCTGTGCGCCTTGACAACCCGTCCCCGGGTATCGTTCACTGGCGCTACGCAACGCGAGAGTGTTATTCAGCGGAAAGAGAGATAAAGAGAGAGAGAGCGCGTGAGAGCGATGAGGCAGCGAAATCTCAGCATTCATCCTCCATCTCCCGGATTGGAGGGATCGGGCTGCCTATCGCCTTGAATTGGTTGATCTGGTTTGACAGCTGCGGATTCATCGGCTTAATGAGTATGTTGCGGTTGACTGCATCCTCCACCTCGTCGGGGTACCACTGCTTGTCTGCCGTGACAGGTAGGAGGGTGACACGGAGAGAAGGACAAGGGAGGGATACCACGCACGCACGCGCACACACAGGCACACACATGCGCACGCAACACCGTTACAAAAATGACAAAAGCATCAGTGAAATTACAAAAAAAAAAGACGACCGTCGATAAAACCGCCGCGTAGGTTTTTGCGATTGCGCCCCACGGCTTCTCCGCCGCGTTTTCGGGTCGTGCCGCGTGGCCGTCGGGCGCGACGTCCGACGTTCCGCTCCGCGTGTCCGGGAGCTTCTTGGGGGCGCGGCGCACGGAGCTACGACGACGCGCCGGACGTCGCGCCGGACCGACGCGCGCGGTGCGAGCCGAGAAGGGCGGCTTCGACGGCGCGGGAGAGCGTCGCGGCAGCCGCTCGGAGCGGGGCGATGGAATGGAAATGTCTCTGAAGCCACGGCGACGTTTAGAGAAAACGCGGCTCTACAACGGGCGAGAAAGTACGGCCACGGCACGGGATACTGCGGCACGAGCATGCACTGCAATCGGCGGCATAGCGTGGTTGGCACAGGGATGAAATGGGTGCTGCCCCCCATTTGTAGCCCAGTGCTGGGGGCATCCTTCAAAGGGATGCCCGACTTGGTGGTGGCGGGGTGTCGCAGGGACAGTGTGACATGGGCCTCACACAAAAGAGGGTCCTCACGAGCGGCCTGGTTTGTCTTGTTGCATTGCGTTATTATAATTATGTAATGATTTGATCGAAAAAGTGGTAATTTTGTTTGAATTCTGATGTAGGCTTGAACGTAGCGAATGAGAAAGAGGCCCCACGTGGAATTCTGAACCTCTGGGTGGGCCTGCCCCTCTGGCCAATGGGTGCAACGTGTTTGGTCATTTTCGTTTTAAGTCGCATTGTTCCTGCAATAAATTGTGTTCCCTCTCTGTTAATTCTCGAGAGATATGCGCGCAGCCAGGCCTGTGATGCATTGTGCTCGTTGTTGTCACTAGCGGTGTAGCGTGGTTGGCACGGGCCCTGGTACAACGAATTAAATGGTCCCTCCCCAGCTCCATTTCCCTTCACCGCCCTGATAGGCTGAGGAGGGGTGGTAGGCACGTGGGTGGCGGCCCTGTGCAGTTGCACCGTCTGCACACTCGATAGCTACGCCAGCCGACTTGCACGCCTAGCAAGATATGTACACACGGCCCACGGCACAGCGACAGTAATTACCGGTTGCGTATTAATCCAAGGGCTGCACCGCTTTCGCTAAAAGGTGGGGATTAGAAACAAAACGAAAAGTGAATGCAAACTGTCGCAAACAAAGCATAGAAACGCAAATATAAACACAAATTGAAAATCGTGTACATCAGGCTACAGGTCAGGTGTGTGTGAATGTTGCAAATTTAGCTGTCATGTATTTTATAAAATTAATTTAAGTCGCCCGTACGAAACATTTAGAGGCTGTTACTCGTTTATCAATCCACTTCTGGATGCAGGCGCCTCCGGTCCATGCCGGTCGTGGGGAGTTGTTTGACCATACTTCACCGCGCTGGTCAGTGCGGTTGTGGTGTCACTCGCCACTAACGTTGTTAGCCACGTCCGGGAATCGTGCAGTGCCATAACCGTTGCACAGCTGCAACTGCATTGGGAATTTGTCGATCCAGGTTTTTGTGATATTTTTTTTACAATTCCAAACTCTGCTACAAGGTTGTAAAGATTGCCGGAGCACGAACAAACCGACATGTTTGGTGTTTTGATATCACCAACACAGTAAGCAAGACATTCCCGTCAGCCTTGCAGACGTGTCAAACGCAGCATTACACTTTTTGACGGAGTTCCATTTTTGACCATTTTCTGAGTAAAATCAGCCGGAGGGGGTTCCTCGCTTTAAAGCAAAAAACCCAAAAACAAACCTACTTTCAATTTGTCAGTCAGCATCAGTGCATCCGTCAGTCAGTCTGTCAGTCCATCTGTCTGCCACCGGTATCACCGTCGTTGCCTCTCAGCCAGTGTCAGTAATCCGCGGGGGCGCATTGCACATCGAACTCGGCGATTGATATCTGAACCGGTTCTGGGTACCCAGTTCACCAGCCCGCCATTGCACCAGCATGGTGAAGTATGACGCTCAACACAATCAACAGGCAGGCCTTCGCCCAGCAGTGCACCGACACAATTACGATCATAAACGATTGTAATTATTCGTGTTCATCGGTGTCCATATGTTAGGTTCTACTGAAACATTTGAAACTCTCTTGTACCCGAGCGTTTTAACCCGAGGTGAGCTGTGGTGCGCGTACCCCGTTGGTCGTCAGAAGCATCCGAAAAAGAAACTCAAAAGATTGAAAAATCATGACGAAGAAGGAAATAAAATTCAAGAAAATCAGCGGCGATGGGTAAGAAGCGAATTCCTCGTGAGTCCCAAGCAGAGAGATTCAAAGAAGAAGAATGAAGAGGAGGAGGTGAGGAGGTGGCTTCATGCTGGGTTCATGCTGTGGCGAGTGACCTCTGTGCTAAATACCTGCGCCAGGGCGGTTACTCCTGGGTGCGATCACACGCGCACACACACACGCACGCACGCACGCACGCACACACGCACACGCACGCACGCACACACATGCACACACGCACACACACACACGCACACATACACGCACACACGCACAGACGCACACACACACGCACACACGCACACGCACACACACACGCACACACACACACGCACACACACACACACACGCGCACACACACGCGCACATACACACGCACACACACACACACGCACGCACACACACGCACGCACACGCGTACGCACACACGCGCACGCACACACACGCACACACACACACACGCACACACGCACACACATGCACGCACACACATGCATGCACACACACGCGTATGCACGCACATGCATACGCACGCACACACGCACGCAACAGAGGGCGGCACGGAAGACGAGGTTAGGCCACCGGCAGTGAGGGAAACAACAGCGTAGCAGCGCAACGACCGCGGAGGTTTTCCCCGATGCGCTGCCGCGTAGCTCTCCGATGGGGTCTTGGCTCGTGCCGCAATGTTTTTGTTCGACACGATGTCCAACGTTCACGCGCTGGGAGCTTCTCCAGGAACTGAGTTCCTGAGTTATTCCGGGAGTTCCCGAGTTCCTTAGAAGGTGGAGCAACACGCAGGGCGATCCGGAAACCGAAGGTCTTTGTGTAACATCGGATGGACAAGGAACACTAAACCACTGTAGTTGACTGTCCATTGGATGAATAAAATGGGCTCTCCCGTACAATTCCCTTATTCGTCAAAGCGCGGGACCTGGGCCATACGACTTGGAAGAGGTGGGAGGTAACCACATTTGACCCCACATTCACTCGCGGTGGTGGTGCACCCATCGATTCTGGTGAGCGGCTAGGAGGACTGCCACTCCGGGAGATCAAATCGAACTGTGCGTGTGTACGTTGAACTTCATTCGCACCGTACGTAGCCAACCGTGCTAATCGGAGGTGCTGGGGCAAGGACAACAAACTAAACACAAAAAGCAGTGTTAGAGAAATGAGAACTGGCGACGTCCACATTGCAAGTTGAGTGTTCCGACCGTTACGCGATATTAAAAAAATATATATGTAGGAAGGGATAGAGGCCCCCCGCCACCCCCACCCCACATCACGCCCTGGGGGGCCCAGCAGGGCACCTGGCACTCACTTGGCCTTGGGGTCCCTCGCCCTGGGCTTGTTGTGGCGGGACGTGGCCGAGGAGATGGAGTGCAGCGAGGCGGTGTGCTTGCCCGTGAAGGAGTGCGAGCCGCGCGGCTGGCTCGCGTTGAAGTCGAACTGCATGAGGCAGAAGATGAGGTCGCTCGGGAAGAGCTCGAAGTTGTAGGGCGGGTTGGTGATCACGTAGCTGCGCGACCCGCGGGAGAGGAACGCGCGTCACTCGGTGGGGTGGGGGTGGAGGTGGGGGGGGAGTGTGCCGGGCGGTCGTGGTCGTTGTTGACCGGCGGCCAACGTCACGAGCCGACGAGCCGCCGGCGTTTCGTTCTCGCGCCGGTCGCCTGCTTTGTACTTTAGAAATCTGCGGCAGCGCTCCAGGTGAACTCGTATGTGGCTCCGCTGCCAGGTGGGCGAGTGACCCCGGGGCCTCTCCCGCTTCTGCAGAATTTTTTTCTTTGAAATTAAGGTCCCGTTGAAAAGTTACAAATCATCCGCGTCTCCATGGAGCCGCGCTGGAATGGCCCGGCGTGGGGGGGGGGGGGGACCCGCCGCTTATGAGCCGCGATTTATCCGCCCCCGGTAGAGATCGCCCGAACACTCTGGTACGCTCGGCGCGTGTACACAAGTGGGCTGCGGAAGAACACATCGCTAGAAGGGATGATAACGGTCACGATGTATCATAATTTCAACTTACAATGCGACGCTCATATTCGTAGAGAGAGAACGACTCGGAGGTTCTGGCTGACCGCAGACAAGCGGGAAGGCAGTCACGTGGCGATGAGCCACAGGATGGCAAGCGGTCGAGGCTAGCGACGGAGTGGCAGCCAAGGGAGGGATCGCGCCCCACGTGGACGCCTGCCACCAACGCCGCCACCGCGATAGCGCGACGAGATCAACTCGTGCGGATTTCCGCGTCGCGAGACCGCGGGGGGATGCCGAATCCTTCACCCAGAAGTGGATAGAACGTGGCTGATGATAATGAAGATGATGCCGGCCGTGCGTGGGAGGGTATTGTACGGGGGGTGGGGGGGAGGGGTGGGGGGTGCGCACGCTTCACCGTTTGGGTGACGGGCTGTTGGTGCTGAGGTGGGCGTCTCGGAGTCTGTGGATCCCGAAGGCGAGCATGCTGTACGTCTTGAGGGCCTTGCAGAAGAGCTCGCCGTAGCAGCCTCCCTCCTGCCACACGCACGCCGCACATTAGCCGGTGGCGAGGAACGCCGCCCTTCCAGAGCAGTTAACGCCGCGATGGTTCACGGCGTAACGGAATGCTCGAGTGCGTGCGTGTGTGCGTGCGTGTGTGCGTGCGTGTGTGCGTGCATGTGTGCGTGCGTGCGTGCGTGTGTGCGTGTGTGTGTGCGTGTGTGCGTGCGTGTGTGTTTGCATGTGTGTGTGCGTGCGTGTACGTGCGTTCGTGCGTGTACGTGCGTGCGTGTACGTGCGTGTGTGTGTGCGTGTGTGCGTGTGCGTGTGTGCGTGTGTGCGTGTGTGTGCGTGCGTGTGCGTGTGTGCGTGCGCGGGGGATGTACCCCGAGGTCAGCGAAGGGCCCGTCGGACAGCGCCAGCTGCGCCACGCGGCAGCGGTCGCGGCTCGCGAGCGTCTGCGGCGTGCTGTAGCCGCCGCGCAGGGCGTTCTCCTCCGCCAGCAGGGCCTCGAGGTCGGGCGTGGCTCCTCCCGTCACCAGCGTGCGGATCAGCGTCAGCGTGTTGTCGTTGAAGTACGTCTGCGGGAGCGTACGCGGCCGTTAGCACCGCGAGCGGTAAAATCGGCGGGCGGCATCCGACGAGCGCCGCCGAAAGAATCGCAGGCGTTCGATCGCCCGTCGGCCACCCATCTATTCGAGCGCTCGACAAGATAGCGACGCGCGTATTCCAGTACCCCGACAGCCGCCGATCGCTCCCAAGTGGCGGCGACGTCACCACGACGCTCGTGCCGTGCTAGGAACAGTCGGACGCAGACAAGGGGACGGGGGACACGCTCTCGCAAAAAATCGTCCACGGCACCACGAGAGGCTGCAGGCCCGGGCGGTGCTGGTGGTGGCTACGCTGCTGCTGCTGCACGTGGCTGCCTGTAGTCCAGCGCTGTGGAGGCCGCAGCAGCGAGGGCTGGTGGATCACCGCGCACAGACGTTGTGAAACTCCCTTCCTGCAGGAGCGCAATTCCCTGGCTTGCCAAGCAAAGGCAGTAGAGCAAGTGGACGAAGCGCCATCGGTTTAGATTCGTGAGGGGGTAGAGGGCTGCCTCTCCCCTCGGGCGTGTGGATTTTCTCTATGGGCTCCGGTTTCCTCCGGCTTGTATAATGAACACAGCTCATCGTTAATTGGCTTAAAACATCTGAAAATAAAAACCCAATGTAGCGGCAGGAGTAGGACCCTCCTGAAAATGAGCCCTTGGACTATATTGCGTATTTTATATATAATTACATTTACACCCCTTTGTTGTCGCGGTTTAGAGAACGACCCGTGAAAGCGGATATCACAGAACTAGTGCCCAGATCCCTTCGAGTGACCTCTGGTGCACACAGCAGGGAGCGGTGCGTTGCCATGCACTCTGCCAATGAGATTGTTTGTTGCATTGCAGTCAAAGCGATATTTCTTTAAAATTCTTCATAAAAGGAATTGTATCCACATGATTTAACACGACAGTCATTGGTGACCACGCTTAAACCATCACCTCACTAGACTCGAGAACCCGGTTTAATGACAGGCGGCTGCGTGGATCTGGGCCCAGGATCTCAGGCGTGCCAGCTCACTGTGCGACCTCCTCTCACCTGCCCCTGAAGCAGCACAGCTTACAGCGTGTGTGTGTGCGCGGGCATGTGTAAATGAATGGCGAGGGCACCATCGTCTCGATGATGGATGCACTTAAGTTCAGAGCGGCGTGTGATGTGTTCTCATCTCTTGCCATCATCTGCCCCGTAAAGACCGTACTCATTCGCTGTGCTGCCGACAATGACGCTGTTATTCGTGTATTTTTGTTATTTTATTTTCGTACACCCGTTTTCACCATGCAAGAAATGTTGACCACAATCTTTACTGCCTCTTTGTATATCATCCGCTGGACGAAGGCGGCGTCCACACTCCGTGTCGATCGTGGGGGATTGTTTGACCCTACTTCACCACACTGGATCAGTGTGGGTTGGGAATGGGCAGTGGTCGCTACTAGCCACTGCAGGGAATCGAACTCAGATGGCGAGGTTATTCGTGCAGCACTGCGCTACCGTTGTACCACTCCGCTATGGTTTTCAAAAGCCCTCTGTCGCTCCACTGCTAGATGAGGTCCATTGTGTGACGGTGTTAATAACATTTTGATTCGTAATTAATCCCGTGGATAGAGACGACACCACGGGCGATCGAGAGTTGATTGCGATTTGCACAGCGTCACTTAAACGCTCGCAATTTGAACTCTGAATTCATTTACATTGCAGCAGGCGAGACGTGGGTAGGGGGGGGGGCGGAGGGTGGTGGTGGGAGTGGGTGGGAGAGTGGGGGGAGGTTGGAGAAACTCAGACGGAGCGACAGGCTGGCGAGGCGTGCGTCGGTAACGCAAGGTGGCAGTAGCACGGTTGTTCATTACTCCGCTCGCAGTTAGGGTTTACTTTGGCAAAACTGCTGTCCGGTTAGTTTATCGTCAGGGAGCTCCCGTTAACGCTCACTCCGCTGGCCTCACGTTATGCACGCTCAGAGCGGCTGACCCACAGCTCCGGCTCTTGCTTTGGACTCGACCAGGGCCGGTCAAGGCAGCGTCACAGCTCGCTCGAGTCCTCGCCGAATGTTCTCCGGGTCACCGATGAGACTTGGGAGTGGGTCGCACGTGGCAAGCAGTATCCGCAGCCGTAGCGAGAGGGATACCGGACGCAGTGTGCCGGGCACAGGGATATTTTTCCAGACTGCCGACCCGGACAGACCAGGTTGGAAATGAACCCTGACTGGACCCATCTCTAAAGAAGCTACAACCTCACAGTCGACACTTCCGAATTATCTTAATCGTCAGAAGCGGTGCCATTCGGGGAGGGGGGGAAATATATCGGTAAAAAAATCCATCGCTGGTGCTGCACTTCCATTCCTCTCGCGTCCGTGCTCCCCGCATTGACCCACGTGCACTGACCAGCGCGTGGTCAAGTATGGCTAGGGGGTGGTGGTGTTAATAGCCAGAGTAATTACTGTACTCATTTATCCCAGAAATCCGCGTCCCGCCAGTCCGAAAACGCCGACGACACACCGGCAGTCTCTGCCACCGCGATCGTAGGCGCTCCGTAAAAACGGCGAACCGTTACCGCGCCGCCTGGAGCGATGCGATTTTCCGTCAGACGGCACAAGGGGGACACGCAGGTGGCCGGCCAGAATCGCGGTTTAATTTGTGCGAATTCGTGCGCCCGGTACCAAAGCAACGCGGGCTCTCGACATCACGGCGTTAAGAGTTAAGGCGGCAAGGTTGCAACCTGAATTCATGGCAGTTATTACCGATTCATCTCGACTGGCGAGACCTCCCAGGAATCCCTAATTAGAGGCATCCCTGTAGTTCCGGGGCTGCCTGTCAGACGGCGGGGTGTAATTATTTGTAATTTATTGCAACAAAAAAAGAAACGCGTTTAAATCTGATCGGGACAGCAGTAGGAACGGCGCAGCGGGGGGGGGGGGGGGACGCGCCAGGAACGCGGCACACGCGAGCGACCCGTTGTCAGATGGCCCAGGAAAACGCGGAGCTCCCATCAGCTCGAGTGCGGAGCGTTTCGCACGGAAAACAAATGACCGCGCCGGCGGGTAGAAACCTGCCCGCGGCAGCAGTTTGCAAAGTTGCAGCGGTTTGATCGCTGCGCCAAAATAATCCGCTCAGCGGGAGGTCGCTAATTCTCCTCCGCTGCCACCACGCTCTAGAACTCGGTATCACCCAGCCATCCGTGCTGTTGATTCCATGCCCCTCTTCGAGTCGGGGTTAACAGTGCCTAGGACTATAGATTAACACCACTGTTGATGCTCTCAATTCACTCCATGTTAACTACCTTGCCTGGTATACAGGTCATGAGTTCGATCCCGACCCCGATGATGCATGGATATTTGGAGTGGTGTGGATATTTTTCTATTTCTTCTGGTTCCCCCCCGCACCCCCCCCCCCCCCACACATTTAGAAACATGCGTTAAAGGTATTTGGCTGCTTTAAATTTCCACGTGATAAGCCACTTGGGTGAGCTACCATTTGTGGCCGGGTCGCTTCTGAAAAAGAGCTTACCTGGTAAAAATAAAAATAGTAAATTAAAAATGTAGAGATTTACACAACTTTAGTACAAGTTCACACATCACTCACCAGTGACATTACCCGGGCCAGGGAATCGAACGATTGCGTCGATTTATAATCCATGCATCGATTTGGGATGATTGTCATGCTCATAATACGTGCATCAAATCTCTCGTGCAGGAATCGACGGTGCCGATTTGCAGCTGGTGTTTGCGTGGACACTCTGTACGCTCCGACGACTAATGTGGAAACGTCGCTTCAAGGGAGACAAAGGCGGCCGGGCGTGGTGCTGGCCACCCACCCCCTCGTGTGCCGTGCCAGCCTTCATAGATGCTCGCTAACAACCCTTGACTCAACAGTATGTTAAGGCTATACGGGGGCTCTTTGTCTTTTTTAGATGTGCAAGTATGTACTCATATGTGTGTAAGAATGTCCAATCGTGTGCTGGCATACGTATATGGTGCTATATATGCACGTGTGTGCATGTGTGTGCGTGTGTGTGCGTGCGTGCTTGAAGAGACTTTTGTGGCGAGTACTGCGAGCGAGCACCTGTCGAAGGCCGTTATGGCTACACGGGGGATCTTCGTCTCTGTGTGCGCGCGAAACGGTTCAGCGTGAGCGTGCGAGCCAGTGCTGTAAGTACGTGTCCGTGTGATGTGTCTACGTGATGTGTCTACGTAATGTGCCCGTGCGCGCCTTCGTACAAGCTGGGGCGGGGGGGCGTGTCTGTAGGCCTCCTACTCACGGCGCTCATCAGCGAGTCGAGCACGCTCACGGCGAAGGCGGTGCCGCAGGCGAACGGCTGCGTGAGATACAGCTCCGTGTCGGGGTCGTCGTCGTCATCCTGGTCCAGGAACTGCACGTTCGAGTCGTTGACTGGGCGACACCGGCCGACGGGGAGGAGGGAGGCAGGGCAGGTCAGGGAGGGGAGGGAGGGAGGGAGGCAGGAAGGGCAAGCAGGGCAGGTCAGGGCAGGGAGGGAGGAAGGGAGGGAGAGTAAGGCACGGGAGGGCGAAAGGACGAGAGCGAGTGTGACGAGACGGGTGGGCGGGGAGGGGGGAGCGTTGGTAATGAGAGAGATCTTCTTAGTTCTTTCGGTAAAGTCACATAGAATGGAAATAATAAAATAATAAAAATAAAACATTATAAAATTATTCTCACGACGTTTCGGCCACAACGCAAGCAGCCGTCTTCAGGTGGAGAACAGGTCTGTCGAGAAGTCGAGAAGACAGACTTGTTCTTCACCTGAGGACGGCTGCTTGCGTTGTGGCCGAAACGTCGTGAGAATTATTTTATTATGTTTTATTTTTATTATTTTATTATTTCCATTCTACGTGATTTTACCGAAAGAACCAAGAAGATGAATCCCTGCAGTGACGAAAGCTTTAAATCCAAATTTAATGAGAGAGATGTCAGGGTGAGTGTGGTGCTTCTTCAGGGCTCACACACAGCTCGCACCATTACGAGCTTGTCATCCAAGTCCATCGGGGTTCATCGACTCGACTTCAACGCATTGGTCAGTGTGGGTTGGTGTTGGAGAAGAATCCAGAACTGGTTAAAATATCGCTCGCCACTGATTGCTAGCCATTGCTGGGAATCAAACTCGGGTTTCTAAGTTCACAGTGCAGCGCACAAACCATTGTGCCACTGCTCAACCCATAAAACTCGACACATCCCATCACGTCAATTCCACCCTCTCCAAATACTAAGACTGCCTTCCAGATATGGTTGTGGTTAGGTCACTCGGGGTGTTCTGTTGGCCACCTATCCACTCGTGTGCCATCCCGGCCTTCATCGGCATTCACGGAGAGCAACGCGTGTCCCCAACAGTCTATTGTAGGCTGCAGAGGGGATCTTTGTCTGTGTCGTATACTGCATACACAAGTGGCGTGTGTACGTGTGTGTGTGTGTACGTGTGTGTGTGTGTGTACATGTGTGTACGTGTGTGTGTACGTGTGTGTGTGTGTGTACGTGTGTGTGTGTGTACGTGTGTGTGTGTGTACGTGTGTGTGTACGTGTGTGTGTGTGTACGTATGTGTGTACGTGTGTGTGTGTGTGAACGTGTGTGTGTGTACGTGTGTGTGTGTGTACGTGTGTGTGTACGTGTGTGTGTGTGTACGTGTGTGTGTACGTGTGTGTGTACGTGTGTGTGTACGTGTGTGTGTGTGTACGTGTGTGTGTACGTGTGTGTGTGTGTACGTGTGTGTGTACGTGTGTGTGTGTGTACGTGTGTGTGTACGTGTGTGTGTGTGTGAACGTGTGTGTGTGTACGTGTGTGTGTGTGTACGTGTGTGTGTACGTGTGTGTGTGTGTACGTGTGTGTGTACGTGTGTGTGTGTACGTGTGTGTACGTGTGTGTGTGTGTACGTGTGTGTGTGTGTGTGTACGTGTGTGTGTGTACGTGTGTGTGTGCGCGCGCGCGGTCACGTACCGAGCTCGGTGATCATGGGTACTCCGGACCCGTTGGTGACGGAGGGCTGCCGTGTGAGACCGTGCACGGGGCTTGTGTCCGGGGTAGTGCGATCCATGCCGGGCGGAGTGAACCCTGCAGGGTCAACCGCACAACAGCAGCAGCGCACCCAGCGAGGTCGTTACAACCGGTGAGATGGTTACGATTATAGAAATCAATACAACTTGAGATATCACTACAATCAGTGATATCAATTGAACAAGTGATATCGTTACAAACACGGATATTTCTACTCCAACTAGAGAGATAATTACACGCATCGGAAGTATTACACCAGGGGTGATAACCATAACAGCGAGTTAAGAAATGGTAGCCGGGGAATTATTATGCTTGGTGAAGTCACAGTCACACGGGTTTGAAATAGCCGGAGCTAAGCGACACATCACACCAGCTGAATGACATCATCACACCCGGGGATAATCGTCGAACTGAGTGACGTATTTACACCCACTGACAGCGCGTGGCGATATCCTTACAACCGCTGAAGTCGCCACATTTCGTAACTCTACTGCACCCTTCGATGAAGGTGGGTCATTACCCAAAACACCACCTGCTTTCAAAAAGACAAAGATCCCCCGTATAGCCTTAGCAAACTGTTGGGGCAAGTGCTGTTAGCGAGCAGCCATGAAGGCCGGCAAGCACACGAGGGGGTGGGTGGCCGGCACCACGCCCGGCCGCTTTTGTCTCCGGAGTGGTGTAGTTTACACACAGGCACCAGGTACTCGTTTTAGCTGAGTCGACCTAGGGGAGGTCCACGACCAGTTCGGAAAATCGTCACCGGTGTTGGCCATGAGTGGGAACCGAACTCGGGTCGCCGAGTTTGTAGCGCAGCGTAGCGCTCAGCGCTACATCACCACTATCCACTTTACCTCTTAACGTCTCACACAGACAAAAAAAGCAAATCTCTCCCATATAGCCTTAACATACTGTAGGGGCAAGTGCTGTTATAGCGAGCACCTATGAAGGCCGGAACGGTACACGAGGGGGTGGGTGGCCAGCACCACGCCCGACCGCCTTTGTCTCAGTGACAATGTTTACACACCGCACCAGGTACTCATTTGAGGCTGAGTCGACCTAGAGGAGGCCCGGGACCGGTTCAGATAATCGTCACTGGTATTGGCCGTGAGCGGGAACCGAACTCGTGTCGCCGGGTTCATAGCGCAGCTCGCTAACCGCTACACCACCGCTCCCCACTCGGACACACGCAGGGTGTTACTGACGAACATTGATGCTCTTCACCAAGCGCAATCACCGTACCCGCGTGGAGAAACCATAGCGACTCGGTTCAGAATCAGAAACGTCAATCAGACTGGACAAATCCGATGGGCTATGAAGCTCTTGTTCACAGATGTCCAGTTGGAGGAGAAGAATGCGAAGAATGCGAAGAAGAAACCGATTTGGAAGTGCAATCGTGGGTTCAATCGTCACAGCCGCAAAAGAGGAAACGAATCTTGACTTAAAGCTTTCGTGACTGCAGGAATACATTTTCTATGGGTCTTTCGGTAAAGCCACGTAGATAGAAAAATAATAATACAAATATTACGACGTTTCGATCGCAACACAAGCAATCGTCTTCAGGTGAGACGATTGCTTGTGTTGCGATCGAAACGTCGTGATATTTTTAAAAATTATTTTTCTATCTACGTGGCTTTCCCGAAAGACCCATAGAACACGAGCAGACGAATGTTTCCGTGTCGACGCGTCACGTTCGGGAGCACGTCTCAGCTCTCGGGGAAACAAGGCCACGTGGCTCGTTACCGCGACGTGGAATCAGGGGCAGCAGAGCAAGATCAAGGCGGGCGAGCACAAGACGAGTTTGCGTGTGTGGGTTTTTTAATCTTTCTTCAGGGGGCAGTAATGTCGGCAAGACACTGAGAATGCGTGAGAGAGGGGGGGGGCGTGCAAGCGATGGGGCGCACGCCGAGAAAATGGAAAGAGGCACCGCGACACGCGCTACGGTGCCGTGGCAGTCACCTTCTGCCAATGGAACAGAATACAAGTCATTAAATATGTTCGCAGACAAACCTTAATGGAATTTGCTTCGGAGCCATTTCTGTCCCCAGTGATTGGCTCGCCCGAGGGCACGAATATGTGTCAGCTTGAATCGGGGAGTAAGGGGAGTAAGGGGAGTAAGGGCCCCCCGCTCGAATCGGGCTGACAACTCCCTCCCGTCGGGCCCCGTGCTGAAGAAATGGTTTTGATTGCCACGCGGTGGTGGGGTGCGGAGATGCCTCGCGCGCGCGCGTGTGTGCGCGTGTGTGTGTGCGTGTGTGTGTGCGCACGTGTGTGTGTGTGCGCGTGCACGTGTGTGTGCGTGCGTGTGTGCGCGTGTGTGTGCGTGTGTGTGTGCGTGTGTGTGCACGTGTGTGTGTGTGTGCGCGTGCACGTGTGTGTGCGTGCGTGTGTGCGCGTGTGTGTGTGTGTGCGTGTGTGTGCGCGTGTGTGTGCGTGTGTGTGTGTGCACGTGTGTGCGCGTGTGTGTGTGTGTACAGGTGTGTGGGGGGGAGGGAAGCGGTAGTGCAGAGGTTAACGCGCTGCGCTACGAAGGTGACGATTATCTGAACCGGTTCTGGGCCTCGCCTAGATCGGCTCAGCCTCTAATGCGTATCTGGTGCGGTGTATATACAGCGCCACGACGAAGACAAAGGCGGTCGGACGTGATGCTGGCCACCCACTCCCTCGTGTGCCGTGCCGGCCTTCATACGTGTTCGCTAACAGCACTTGCCCCAACAGTCTGTTTAGGCTATACGGGGGATCTTTGTCTTCGGTGTGCGGTTGCAACCTAGGTTCAACCCCGACACCACGCACGGCAGCGCAGCGACGGTGGCGAGCTTGTGAGACTCATCCCATGGTCCACCTCGAAATGCCTCACCTCCACGCGTCTCGAGCCATCCCCCAAACCCTCACCTCTCTCCACATTCCTCACCCAACCGATTCCTCACCACCCAACTCCAGATGATCAACACTGGCGGATCAGCATCGCCCGTAAGCGGGGCTGCCTCATGCCAACACCCTGATCACTCCACCTCTCCAGTCGTGGATCAAATTCAAGATCGCATTCAGCATCTTAAAGATCCTCCACTGACTCGCCTCTGCCTAAGTCTCTCCTCCCATGTCACTCTCCTACCTCTCCCCTCCCATCTCACTCTACTCTCTCCTACGCGCACTCTCCTACCTCTCCCCTCTCATCTCACTCTACTCTCTCATCCACGCACTCTCCTACCTCTCCCCTCTCAACTCACTCTACTCTCTCCTCCACGCACTCTCCTACCTCTCCCCTCTCATCTCACTCTACTCTCTCCTCCACGCACTCTCCTACCTCTCCCCTCTCATATCACTCTACTCTCTCCTCCACGCACTCTCCTACCTCTCCCCTCTCATCTCACTCTACTCTCTCCTCCACGCACTCTCCTACCTCTCCCCTCTCATCTCACTCTACTCTCTCCTCCACGCACTCTCCTACCTCTCCCCTCTCATCTCACTCTACTCTCTCCTCCACGCACTCTCCTACCTCTCCCCTCTCAACTCACTCTACTCTCTCCTCCACGCACTCTCCTACCTCTCCCCTCCCATCTCACTTCTTGCACCTGGACTCGAAGAGGGGCATGGAGTCGACAGCACGGATGGCTGAGTTGTACCGAGTTCCAGACTATGGGGTGCAGCAGAGGAGAATGGAGCGACCTCCTGCTGAGTGAAGGTTGACTGCGGGCTTTGACAGGGAGCTTCGTGGATTGAGATCGGGCACATTCCGAGTGATTTTTGTTCAACGGGGAACCACCATTAGTCGAGGGAATGAAGTGTAATTAACGGGGAGTGTGGGTGCCTTGTGACTGCGGCTGTACCTGCTGCACTACCAAGGCACCGCAGAGTGCGTGCGAGGCTTTGTGTGTGTTCGTGCTGCGTGAGCGCTGTGAATGAGTACACCTGTAATGACCGAGAATTGAGGGAGCAGGGAAAGATATGAGGGGAGGGGGGGAGTGAGGACATACTGGTTCGGGGATGTTCAGATGCCCATCATAATTACTGGGGGGGTGGGTGGGGTTCGTGTAATTAGTGTCAGCTGCGGAGCTGGGTGGAGGCTCTTGAACTCCGATATAAGAGCCGGGTTCAGAGCCAGGAGGGGCCTCTCGCTCTCTCTGCGTGTCGCTGCTGCCGCATCGCGTCTTCGTCCACCTCTTTGTCTGCGCGGGTGACGCGGGGCTACCCAGACCCGCTGGAGGCAGAGGCGCGTTGTGTACCTGCCTGGACGTGGGACACGTTGGACGCGCACCCTGTGAACTGTTCTGGACGTACCCACGACTCTTGCCTAACGCCACGTAGCGGTCACAATACATCACTGCCCTTAGTCCGTCCACTGCTGGAGGAAGGCCACCCCCACGCCGCGTGGGTGTGGATTCATCACGACGATGGCCAGTGCGGATTGGTGGAGCGGGGAGGTTGGGGGGGCAGAACTGGTTCACTGATCTTAGCCGTGGCTGGGTATCGAACTCGGCTCGCCGGGGTGCGTTGCGTAAGAGCGCTAAACGCAGTCGAAATGAAACGACATAAAAATCGCCAATAATTTGTAGATTTCTTCCTCATGTGTTTTTGTTGTGCCTTCTGAGACTCGAAGAAGAGGGCGTCGTCTCTCCGCAACTGCCTACCAGCTGTGCGGCTGCTTGCTGCTGCTGCTGCACGTGTGGTTGGTTTGTCGGCATTTAGGGTGAATTAACAGCAGCACCGTGCACACCCCCATGCCCATTCTCCTGCTCCCAACGCCGTTTTCAATATTTAATGCGATTTTTTATGAAAAACTTTCAGGCGGAGTTTTAAGATAAATCATTACAAATGCATGAAATTCAATGCAAATCGGCGAAAAATCGCGTGCCTATAAATCATGTAGAGCCCTTTATATATTTTTTGAGACATTAATCCGCACGGACAAAATGCGGTCTGCGTGAGATAACATCTGTCAAATCACATGACCTTTTTTGTCATATCACATGACCGTGAACGGCGGCGGTGTGATCTGATCGAGGCTGGCAAGCGGCAAACCGCACTCGGGCAAACGTAATAACGTGGAAACGCGCCGCGCGCGGAGAGGGCCGGTCCTGCTGCCCTGCCGCCGCTGCCGCCGCTGCTGCCGCTGCCGCTGTGTTCACCGCTGTGCACCGCTGGCCCGGTGGCCTGGTGAGTGTCGCAGGGCGGCAGGCTACGGGGGAACGCACGCACCCACGGAGAACCGCGGGACCAAAACCCCGAGTGCACGCTATCAACTAAGCACCCCCCCCCCCGCCCTACACATCGCCCGATATTTAATCTCGATGGCGCTGTCGGCGTCACGTCGCGACGCGCCGACGTTGTCGCTCGAGGTCTCTCGCGAGGCGGTGCAACGCTTCGTGTTGTGGACAAGGGCCCACTGAAGCGGATGTTGCGACGCTACCTCTTGAGATACCTGCAAGTGGACGCTCTGGGAGTGACATTTTCCGCGTGATAGTCGAGCCGATAATTTAATTCCTAGAGCTGGAGTTTTGGGCAAAAATTATACGCGGAACCAAATATTAAATGTGATTATTTTTGCGTGTGTGTGTCTGCAGTCATTGGTGACCGGTCTGAGACCATCAATGCACTCCCTTTGAGAACCCGGTGTCAAAATCCAGGCGGTTGCCTGGATTCGAACCCAGCCCCTCGGTGGAGCCAGCTCGACAGCACGTCACTCTGAGCCAGCGGTGACCCGGCGGGTCAATAATGTATTGTTGGAGGGCATGGATGCCCGCAGGGATGGGGGAGGCAGGAGAGGGGAGTAGTTTATACAATCTTACTTTTGTAAAGTACCGTTTAGTAACAGACCAACTACAGTAACTCGAATCTAACCAACTAGAGGGGCTCTTCCACCCGCAGCTGCGCGAGTGGGACATTTCAGGCGCTGTGCCTTTAGCTTCTCGGGAGGATCTGACGGGAGCCGGGCACGGCGAGGTCGCAACGGAGTGGTGGGTGGGGGCCCCGGACCCAGCGCGAGCCCCCCCTAGCGGTCGCGCGGAATCGCTGCACTCAGCACGGGGTTCGTGGGGGGGCTAAACTTTTTATTATTTTAGCAGGTAAGGGGCCGTCCATAAATGACGTCACGCGATTTTGGACGATTTTTGACCCCCCCCCCCCCTCCTAGTCACACGGCATCACAAAAATTCAGACCCCCCCCCTCAAATATGACATCACAAAGCTCTGCCCCCCCCAAATAAAACGTGCTTCAAATCGCTTTAAACTATTGTCATTGTAGTGCGTATTTATTGTGGCGCTGCACTCTGATGTTGTAGGAGTGTTGTTATAACAATTAGTGTTGTTACAACAATTCTATATTTATTTAAAGTTGCGCATTTTGATGTGACGTCACATTTCTCAAACCCCCCCCCTCTTCACACATCGTCACAAATGTCTGACCCCCCCCCCTAGGTGCGTGACGTCATTTATGGTCAGCCCCTGATGATGGTGAGTATCGTGTGCTCGTCTTGCCAAGCCAGGCGACAGCCGATTCATCAGCAGCGTGCAGAGGGAGGGAGGGCGATCACTAGGCACGCGTTTGCCAGGGCCCAGATTGTTTATCTCCAGTTCCGTGCAGCCAGCCCATGCAAAATGCTCCTCTCGCCGGATGACAACGTTAATTATCTTTGCTGTTAACACGCTCTAAAATGTGCAGGTTATTTATTTTATTTATTTTTCCACATTGCACCCCGACCACATGCCCACCCACGCAGCAAACGCCCCCCCCCCCCCCAAACTGCTGCCCAACTGCCCACAAACACTCCCCGGAGAGCCCTCAACAGACTGTTGGGGCAAGTGCTGTTAGCGAGCACCTATTAAGGGCCGGTATGGTGCACGACAAGGTTGCAGGGTGGTCAGCGGCAATAACCGAGCCGCCTTTATCTCCCCAGTTGTGATATTTTACACGTGACGCGAGGTACGTATTTCAGGCTGAGTAAACCTAGGAGAGGCCCAGACCAGGTTCAGAAATCACCCGCTACTGATGTGAGCAGTGGCCGGGAATAGAACTCAGGTCGCCAGTTTCGTAGTGCAGTGAGCTAAGCGCTCTGCCCAAGCAAGAACCACATGCAAACGGAAACACGCGCAGACACGTGTGTAGTTTCTGATGTACATGCACAAACACACTTACGCATGCACTTAACGAACACACCGAGGCTGCAATGTGTGACAATGCACATTAAGGAAAACTTTCCAATTACATGACTATTGAATCTCTCTGCGGAGACTGTCGCGTCTTGTTTGACACAGAGGTGTTCCCGCTCGACGAGGAATAATCAGATTTCGACGCGGGCCTAAGCGGCACGCCGCAAAGTCAATTTGAGTCAAAATCAGAACCAAACGCGGCACAAATTCCTAAAGTGAACGGCGGCGAGCGGCGGAAAAAAGCGAGTTGGCAGTGGTGCTCCAAGAGATCAAAAAAACATGCCAGTACCACTACCATCTTCATTAGCATTTTACTATCATAATAATACAATAATACTAAGTACAATTATTTAGTCACGAAGGCCACGCCGAGTCCGTCCCAGGACTCGGCTCCCTGGATTGTTTGAGATGTTTGGCCAATGCCATTAATGAGCGCTCGGGGTTCGCGCGTGTGAGAAAATCATCGTCCTCTAACACACGCGACCCGTGCATCGTTCCCGCGGGAGTTTTGAATGCCCGTATCTCAAATGAGTGGCATGATGACGAAAGGCGCAATTGGAATCAAATGTGCTTCTTTTCTTTGCGTGTGTAACTTTTGTGAAAGCACGAGCGGCACAGAGAGGAGCACACGAATTAGGAATGGCGCGCAACTTAAAGGCCACGTTGATGGTGAAGGACAGTGCGGGCTTGCGCAATAGCTGTCGCTGGGAGAGGGGACGGCCGTTGGTCCAGACCACGGAGAGACTCGAGAGAGTGGCAGCCACGGGAGAGGACATAGCCTTGGGTACGTCCACCGCGACAGATGGAACGATATAACATCAGTTTGCTTGTATGCAGGAGTTAGGTGGATTGTTGCACCACTACCCATGGTGGACACTTCCCGTGGTGGACACTACCCGTGGTGGACACTGTGGTGGACACTTCCCGTGGTGGACACTGTGGTGGACACTACCCGTGGTGGACACTTCCCGTGGTGGACACTGTGGTGGACACTGTGGTGGACACTACCCGTGGTGGACACTTCCCGTGGTGGACACTGTGGTGGACACTTCCCGTGGTGGACACTGTGGTGGACACTGTGGTGGACACTACCCGTGGTGGACACTTCCCGTGGTGGACACTGTGGTGGACACTACCCGTGGTGGACACTACCCGTGGTGGACACTGTTGTGGACACTTCCCGTGGTGGACACTGTGGTGGACACTGTGGTGGACACTACCCGTGGTGGACACTTCCCGTGGTGGACACTGTGGTGGACACTACCCGTGGTGGACACTACCCTTGGTGGACACTGTGGTGGACACTACCCGTGGTGGACACTACCCGTGGTGGACACTTCCCGTGGTGGACACTGTGGTGGACACTACCCGTGGTGGTCACTGTGGTGGACACTACCCGTGGTGGACACTGTGGTGGACAATGCCGTGGTGGACACTGCCGTGGTGGACACTGCCGTGGTGGACACTACCCGTGGTGGACACTTGTAGTAGCGTTGGCAACCACAGGTGGTACCGACCAACCAGCCAAACCCCGCCAGGCTCAGGGGCCCAGTGGTGTCCAGCGCGATCACCTTGAGAGTTGGCCTGCAGAAGGCCGATGCTGTCGTCAAAATGCATGGACTTGATGTTGAGTGAAGCGAGGATGCACTCCTTGTCCTGCAGGGACGGGTCCTCGATGTTGTTCTGGTTCGCCGACAGGATGACGCACATGTCGCACAGGTTGATGTTGACAGCCCTGAGGTCGGCGCGGCTCAGCGGCGAGCCCTGTGCCGGGGAGCGGGAGCGCAAAGAGGTCGGGTTAGCCGGGATGGCGCGGACGGCACGATCACCGCCTTGCTCGAGCCATCGCTGGCGGAAGGGCCTCCACCTCAGGGAGCTCCGGAGGGCCACCCACCCAGAGGGTATTTGGCCTGCTCTTGCAAGCTGGCCATACATATATGGGGTGGGTTTTGACGTAGGAATTAGAAAGGTTCCTGGCAGCAGCAACAACAAAGGACAAACACCTCGCCGAGGTCGAGCACCGAAGGATTATTGCGCAACAAACGATGAAATAAGAAAAAAATGTATCACCAGTTTTTCAATGGGCGTATGAATACGGTTGTTACCTAGTAGCAGCATTGCCCCCCCTACTGGCAGACTCACGCCCAGTTGATGGAGGCGTTCCGGCCACTGGAGGTTGCCCTCGGCACTGCAGTGGGTGAGCTGTGTGATGCACGGCGCCTCGAGATGCTGACGCATTAGGAGGCCTCGGTGTGCAAATCCGTATCCTCGTATTTGCATAATTAAATACCCAACGAGAGAGAGGTGAAGAAACTGCCAGGTTGGTATCGCCCCTTATGGCGGCGTAACTTATCAACGCCACTTCTGGAAATCTGGCCACGGTTAACATCAGTGGCGATGATCTAAACTTGGTCCTGAGCCACCCCCCCCCTCCCCCATAAGGTCAACTCAACAGCCATAACCGAGTACCTGGAGCGGTGTATAAAGCATGAGGACGAGGAAGACAAAGGCGGTCAGGCGTGGTGCTGGCTCCACCACCCTCTCATGCACTGTGCCGGCCTCCATAAGGCTCACAGCACTTGCTCGAACAAACCCGCGTAGGCCACACGGAGGATTTACCGGGCAATGCCATCGCAGTCGCTCGTAATCCAAGTGTGGCTTTGCGGGTTGGGCAGTGCGTGGGAATATCTCCTCTCAAGCTTCCGCCTACGGGCCGCTTGCGGGGGCACCTTCTACAACGGTCGAATTATACCCCTCCGGACGATCGCACCGCAATTCAAGTAGCTCGGCAGAAGGAATGCTGCACTTAGATAACCGCACTTGGATTGCACGGGCCGAGAGGCCCTTGCCTCGCGTGCCACTCGGAGCTTCCTCGCAGCCCCTCTGTGCGCCGTGCCAGCCTTAATACGCCGCTCGTTAACAGCCGCTCGTGTCCAACCACCTACATAGGCTACATCGGTCGCCTTCACCCATTTTCAGGTGGGGTGGGCGGCACGTTCGCCGATAAAACATCAGGCGTGTATTGTCGGGGGGCCCCCACATCAGGGGCCACACTAAAGGCCACCAGGAGCCGCGAGTGGCCAGCCGGCCTTGCAATGAAGAGCCACCGGGCTGCACGGTGGGTGAGGGCGGGGGAGAGGGGGGCGGATTTTTGTTGGTCCCTTATCTTGCACGTAACTCGCGGCCGTGACCTCGAGCGGAATGGCGAACTCTCTCCTGTGGGCCGTCTCACCGGGATGATGGAGATCTTGGGGAAGTTGTGCAGCGACTCCCACTCGCGGCGGATGTACTCGAGGGTGCCCACGAACACGATGTGCTTCAGCTCGTGGTAGTGGAAGTTGCTCGCACGCAGCGGCATCACGAAGTTGCGCAGGCCGATGAGCGCCGACTTGGCGTCCCCAAAGATGCAGACGACGACGTGGCCACTCAGCACAGTCATGGACGCCTCGCTGCGCGTCTTTGGTGGGGGGCGGGGGGCGTGCAAGAGGTGATGTCAACAAGAGGCAGGAGGATGTGTCAGGCCGAGACGTTGGCAGCCTCTTTCCTATGAGACTGCGCCAACTTATTGGGTGAATGTGCGATACTACTTCGCAAACGGTGACATTTCTCAATACTTTTGGAATGCTCTCCAGGTAATGTTGGGAGCCGTACTGCATTATTTGCGTTCGTCCCTATGTCTCTCCATCCAGTGTGTCATACAGGACTCATTATAAGCTCATAAACAGGTCCAACAGCAAGTGTTAACGGCTCCGTTGGGAATCGATGACCTTTGTGCGTGTGTACGTATGTGTGGCTAAAGCACAGCAAGTTGGCACAGTAGGGGGCACAGGTGGTGCATCAGCCAGTCGTCTCAGTCGTCTCAGTCAGTCTTCCCGTGGCACCTGGGTCTGCCCCGTGACCTCCTGCCAGTGGGCGTTCGACACTTCACGTGGCCTCAAGATGCACATGGCCTGGCACAAGCGTCGTGGTGACGTCACCGCCACTTAGTGGCGAATGGCGGTTGTTGTTGTTGTTGTGTGTGTGCGTGTGTATGCGTGCGTGTTTCTCTACCAGGATAACCCTCTCGATGTCGCGGGACGGACACCAGTGGAACATGCCGGTCGAGTCGTACTTCTTGATGTTGCAGTCCATGTCCTCTGCTTTCTCGGTGCCCGGGATGGCCAGCAAGTCATGCCTACGCAGTACGTGTATCGGTACGCAGAGTGACACATCCATGACGGTGAGAATAGCTCTCAGGCTACCGAGCATAGCCACATTTAACAAGGCAGTTATGCTTCTCTGCTTTATGCAAACTCTGGAAGGTGAAAATCATGCATACATCAGCTTCATTTCAGTTTAATACGCAGGCTTGCGCGACCAATATTCGTAATAAAGGTTTTTGGGTTAGATCGCCTAAGTATAAATGTGTCGTAACCCTCCATTACCCGACACAGCCAATTAGTAAGGGATTTCTCACGTAACCAAAACGCCAATTGGTTACTACTTCAGCCCACCAGTGTGTTGGAGAGTAAATCCACAACATTTACAAATTGAGTACGACGTTTGGAATTGGCTTCATTCAAACCCCCTTTGTTGCCCAGTCTCATATCGAAAGCCAGTCCGGTCCAGACCACCGGTCACCAAACCTCAGCCGCCCATGTGCCCCAACCCTAACCATAACCTCCCCGTCTTCTATGTGCAACACCGCACCAATTTCTATTGGCGAGTCGTTGCGTATCCACGTGTATTGTCGCCGCGACGCTGCACCGCATTCCACCTTTCTCCTGCACGGTATCCACGCCGCAGCTAACGCCCTTCCCTTAGCGGACCGTTGGCTCGAGCGGCGTGTCACCGCCGCACTGGAGGAGGCCGAGGGACTGCTGCTCTCCGCCCGCTGCAGTCTACCAGCGGCCCGGAAAATATTCCTCGGCGAGAAACGAAGCCTCGGCAGATCGTCACCGGAGTTACCTGATGACGCGGGGTGGCGACGAATTGGGCGTCGTTCGGACCGCTCCGTTTTTCTGCTTCTTGTTGATGGGAGAGAGAGCTGAGGACTCATCGACTGAGGGGGGCGGGGAGGGTAGGGGGGATAGCAGGGTTAAAGGGCAACAGCAAGGACCATGCACACTCGCAAGCATTGGCGACGTCGGCATGTGGTCGCGTCACTCCCGTTAGGACTGCTCTACCACCCTATCGCCATGCACCACGTATTAGTAAGGGATTGTCCGAGGTGAACGTCTGCGACCAAACTTCACGAAACTTATGCCACGTTACATTTATTACAATAACACACAAAGCCCTCTTTTTTTTGTCAAGAAGTCACTGCCTGGATGAAGACCTTGCTGCTCTATTGCTATCCATTCTGCCACACAGAGGCATCCGCACGTCCCTCCATAGTAATTCCTTTGGACAATGGACAATGGAAAGTAGAAAAGCAATCCGGCGCTTTGTAAAGAACAAAATGTATATTCTGTAAAAAAAAAAACGCGCCACGGTGGAATATTTCAGGTGGAACGCGATGATAACCGCCAACCGATTTGCGCGTCCAGAGATAAACGATGGAAATGAAGAGGGGAGTCGGGGCGTGGGACGCGGGGCGAACTCGCTCCGGGGCGATGTTCGTGGAGCTCGCCGCGTCACTGCGTGAGTGGCGTCGGTCGTCACAGAGACAGGCGGATTTGCAGGATAAGAGCAGGTAGCTGAAAAAGAGACGATCCTGGGAAGAAAGAGAAACCAGGACAGGTGGCAACCCTACCCCCCTCCCACACGTGTACACAGCGCCCTTGGACGATGTGCACAGTGCAGGATGTCGCCATGTGTACATGTACACGTGTACATGTCAACGTACAGCCTTTCGTCAATCCACTGGTGGATGAAGACCTCTCCAAGACATGCAGGTCATTCGGGTCTGTTTGACCATACTTCCCCACACTGGTCAACGTGGATTCGGTGAAGGTGGGCAGCATAGACGGAGTATAGTACACAGAGGCGGCCCTAGACTAGCTGCCAGCAACTGGCGCCCGAGGGCGAACCATGTGATCGGAGCCCCGAACCCCGAGGGCAGATCCAGGCTGAGGTTTTTGGTAAACTGGGAAACAGATGCATAATGATTCGGTTTGTCCGTCCATCCATCTGTCCAACCAATACATTTTCAGAAATGTTGAGAAATGCATTATAAGTGATATTCCCTTCGTACGTGCACGAGAATTGAAATAATAACATCTTCGTTATTTTATTTGTATTTTTTGTCGGTTTCCCCCCCTCCAATTTGGCGCCCCACTGAACTTGGAGCCCGAGGCGACCGCCTAGTTCGCCTATAGGGACGGGCCACCCCTGATAGTACAGTACAACAATGACTCACCGCACTGCCCTCTACTGCCCATATTGCAATACCAGTTACATGCCGTATTGGATTTAAACGGGTTTGTTTGACCGTACGATAGAGAAACCCCAGGATAATCTACGCCCCACGGGATGCAAAACATGTGGACTGCTGCTGTACGGGCCGGTGAACACGCAACGCACAGAGAAGTCCTCAGATGTCACCCGGCCCCCCTCCACTGTGGCCCAAGAGGTCAGAGCGCTCAGTCAGCAGCACCAAGAGTCCCGAGTTCGAATCCGGGTCTCGGCCACCCTTACTTAAAAACTGCGTTCTCAAGTTCTCGTGCGCTGACTGTCTAGGCCCCGGTCACCGCCAAAGGCTGCACAGAAGTGGTCTTCAATTTGGTTTTGAACCTCCAGCTCCGCGGATTGGGTCGGCTGTCAATGCGACAAAACCAAATCCCGTGCCAGCAGAGCGTGCGGGGAAGGTGCGCCCTCTGTTGTCCACGCGAAGGGTTTGTCGAAAGAAGAAGAAAAAAACGTTCCGCACGAATATCTCGCGAAACACACGGACTCGCGCCACTGCGCCGAGGGCTTCCGTGAGGATTCTTTTGCCCCGTGAGCTGACGCCAGTAGCGCGCCCGGGGGACTCGGTTTGGGAAGGAGACCAAAAGGGCGCGCGTAGGGAGAATGCCGCTGCCACGGTGACGAGGGGCGATTTGCTCGTGGCGGGACGGTGTGGTCACAGGCGGCGTGCGAGATGCGCTGCATCGGAGGTAACTCAGCGGTGGTGCGCTCTTCCGATTTGGCTCCACGTAACGGTAAAATGATAACGCTCGCAAAAATAAACAAGTAAACATCCAGCAGCGATAGGAAAAACGCAGAATTTAAACAAAAATGCGTAAAAGCAATATCTGATGTGATAATTTAAATATAAGGAAGGAGAAAAAAAAAATCTAAGAAAGCAGATCAATTAGAAGCCAATTGCTGTGGCCAGGAATCTAACTCGGGTCACCGAGTACAGAGCATTAACCACTGCGCTACCGCTCCACCCATGATACCTTAACACTTCCCATGAATCTTTCCGACAGTTGTGGCTCAGATATTTGGACTTTTTATTTTATTTTTGATCACCCAGGTCACTCGCTCTGGCAAGTGAGACCCGTGTACACTGTTGGGCTCTCGCCTACTTCAACAAAGTAAACGAGTTACCCCGAGACATCAATGTAAAGGTGCAGCCCTGCAATTGCTGATTCGTGCCAAGATACACGCTGTCCGAGGCCATGGCAAGCAGTTCAGAATGGGGTCGAAGTCATCTAGCGATGTTGAGGTCAAGATCGTCGTAGACGCGACTGCCCCCCACCCCCCGTCATAGGAACGTGGAACTTCCTCCACTGGATAGGGGCCACCAAAGGTTTGATGAGTGGCACCCAACATTCGTTTGAGCTTTGGGGCACGATCACCTCGTGAACGTGGCTTTGGTCAACCTACGTTTGCTCTCTTGGCAGGCTGCATGGCCCACATGGTTTGCGTTAACTGTCTAAGAAGATGTGCTGCGTGCTATTTATTTGAAGGTAATGGCAGCGGTTATGACGACAGGCCGCAGGGCACTAACTCTAGAGCAATGCAAAAAGCAAAGTGGTTGCATTTTCAAAAACGAAACGAAGCAAAGCAAATAACTTACGTGATTGGATTAATCCATTAACAAAGTACTTGGCTGCAAAGAATGAAAATGATAAACACGAAGTTATGTTGAGAGAACAGAAATGGAAAAGCACAAGGATAGCACAATGGAGAAAACGAGAGAATGAGCGCACACAGTTTTGCATCCCTCTAAATGTCCGTCCGATGATTATTATTGTTTCAAGTAACCTGGTTTTTTTTGTCTCGTATGTCACGCGGACACAATTGCAACGTTTCTCATGGCAGGTTGAAGCACTCGCAAGAGCGTAGGGGTACACTGCATTCTAAAACAACAAGGACACCATTGTATAGTGAAAACAAAAGCTTAGCCATGGATAAATAAATAACAACAACAACATCGCTGCGTAGGTGTTCGCAGGCTGTGCTATACAGCTATTCGACTGTGCTTTTGAGTCGCACTGCACGGTGTACGACATGGTGCCCGACGTTTCGCTGCTAAATAATTCACTCTCTGGAAAAGCTCCGAGGACGCGGCACGAAACGTCGGACACCGAAGCCCAACATCACGCGGTAGGTGGCAACCCGAAAACACATCCGAGAGCCAACAAAAAAACATGTATTTTTTTACAAAATCCTTTCGAACGTTCTACCAAGCGCTGCCTTCTACACAAACAGCCGAGCCAATCAGCAGGCGGACGACGAAACACAGCGAGTGCATGCGACATGAGCCACGCGTGACATCACGTGACGGCGAAGACGGGACGAGACGGGACAGCGGCGGACGGACAGGCGGAATGTCAAACTTACAGGTGCGGAAAGTGGTTGGGAAATCATGAACAGAGAGGGACGAGAAGGGCGGCACCGTCCTGTCGGTGTGCCGCGGGGAGGTGGACATGCAACATGCTTGTTTCAGCCTCTGGTAGAATGACGGCTTGACTGGGATGTGGTGGAAAAGGAGGAGGAGGGAAGGCAACGCAGTGTTAGTCCACAAACAGGGGAAAGTATTGGGGGGATGGGGGTGGGGGGAGAGGTGAAAGAAACAACAAGAGGCAGAATGAGAGGACAATAAATGAAAATGTAAAAATGGTCAGAAATGCACAGAGCCAAGTTCCATCACCTGGTAGTCAGCCCCTTGTGTGAAGGTCGGCAAGGTGTGGACATCTTTATAACAATCATTAAAATGATGATGGACACTCATTTGTAGCCCTTTCTCCGTTCATTAGCAGATGAAGGCTTCCCCACGCCGTGTCCATCACGGGCGTTTTGTGACCACACTTCACCGTGCCGGTTCTATTGCGGGTTGGTAAAAATAAGGAAGGCCCCAGGACCGGTTCAGATATCATTCGACGCTGCTGTCTGCCGTCGCGGGGAACAGTTGGAATGTTTTTACACGTCACACTATGTGCTTATTTTGTGCTTATGGGCTAACCACTGCGCCACCACCCCCTCTGCCCCAGCATTTTAATAATGCACAACCTTTGTCAATCCAGTGGTGAAGGCAGGGTTCCCCATGGTGTATATGTATTAGCACATTACCATTGGGGCACTTGCTATTGATTCCCAGCTGCAACAAGCGCAAAGCCAGTGCCTCGCATCACTTGGACGCAACGTAGGATAACGACTTCGCACGTCGGTTTTCGCAGCCAACGTCTTGAGTCATAATTGATACTTGGGTTAGGCTTCATTCATTACGCGGCCGAACTCAAAACATCAATTACGAGTTGTGGCAATAACCCCCGAATACATCCTGCGGCAAAAAATATTAACATCGACAAAGCACAGGCAAATTATTTATGTCGGAAAGCCTCGCTGGAATCTCAAGACCCATTTTCGGGATAGGTACCCGCTACACCCGGGGGTTTTTGGCCCATTCCAAATCAGCGAGCGTCTGGCTTCATGTGGAAGGAGGACCCATCATGGGCCCTGCCGACACGCCACCACCGCCACACTGTGGCAGGAAGCGGAGGGTAGGGTCGGGAGTGGGGTGAGACACATTGCTGAGCTGTCAATTTGTGGTGGCCAGATTCGCTTCCACAAACCAAGTTAGTACCTCAGTGGGCTTTGCCCGGTAGGATGGGGATGGTTTAGTTGCATTTGCATGTTTTTTGGATGATTTATTTGCCTTTGCCTGCACTTTGCGCTGCTATCGCGTCTTTTGCATTGTTTGTTGTTGCAACGGTCTTACCCCGTGCCCCTACCGGAGATCTGTGGGAAAAAAAGAGCTTCATGGCTCATCGGATTCCAACCAGCAGAATAAACAAATATTCTGACTGTGAAAATGTTCCACGGGAAATGCAACTGTGGCAATGAACTCCCCCTCCTCGGGTTTCAGCAGCCAACTGCCGCTCGTTCATTGGCTGTTCACGGCGGTGGAGGCAATGCCTCGCGCGGCTTGCTGCCTCCCCCTGGCGTCTTCTACGCTGAATAGCCGCCACTAAGCCCTCTGGGCTCCCTTGGCCGTGTGCGGATTTCCTGCATACAGCTCGTGACTTTACCGAAAGAACTAAGAGTATGAATCCTTGCAGTCACGAAAGCTTCAAATCTAGAATTAAGGTGAAGTGGGGCCAGAGATTCTCAATTCCCGGCGCCGCACGACACATCACCGCACAGCGGCTGTCCGTGATTACCCAACATCGGGCACGTGCAGTGCGTGCAAGCGGCCCGACTTGTTTATCGGTTTGGAAAGTTTGAGGTCATCGTGAAACAAAAAAAGGTGGGCTGTTGGCCGTGAGGGGGGGGGGGTGTTAAAGGCCTACGAGGAAGGGCAGTCGAAAAACACCGTAATGGGGTTTCCTTTGCACGCCCACTAGCATGCCCTACTCTCAGTGTTTCATTCCTTGGCAGCTTCGTCTTCCTCAGCCGTTGACCTTCCTCCACTCGGCGGGAGAGCGAAGTGGTGCACAATCGCAAGGCTGCGAGTTCAAATCCGGATTTGGCGGTTGACAGCCCATCGGCACTCTGGGGTCGATAAAATGAGCACCCACTTTGTGGGGAAACCAACAGTGCTTGTTCTATGGAGAGACTCGGCCCCGCCACGGGAATGTGGAATTCCCATCAAAGGATCAGAGTTGTGAACGGGAGATGAGCACTGGATTTTACCTGGGCAGCTGCCTCCTCCACCGGTCTCCCACTCTCTCTACGATCTCTCGCCAATTCCGTCCAGCACGCGCCTTCAACTCTCCTAATCCCATCCTGCCATCTCACCCACTAGTCCATCTAACTGTAGTCACCGAGTAGTGGATGACGCCTTCAATGGCACGCCGTGCAATGACACAAACTGCACTTTATGTTGCCACTAACAAAGCATCATTCAGTTGTGCACAGTCCTCTGGTACCGATAGTGAAACGTAAAGACAGACCGTGTGTGCGTAAAAAAAAAACCATAAGCCGAGGCCTTCTGTCGAAGCCCCCCGTCAACCTTCGCTTTGTGGGAGGTTGCACACAGTGTTGGTGTACGGTGCTTCTTCTGCAAAATTTTGCTGTCTTTTCTTGGATTTTCTGTTTGCACATAGTCACTTGAAGATGTTTTCTTGTTCATGTTTTTGTTTTTTGTTTGTTGCGGTTGCACCCGCTTCAAGAGCCGAATGGCTCACAGGGCTATACCTAATAAATGAACTTTAACTTGAACTTCTGCCATTCTGCTGCCCCGCAGCGTCTACAACTCCTTAATCACCGACTCCCTGGGCTTGTTCAAGGCCAGGCTCGAGACCTGCCTGCGTCTACGAGATGTGGTCGCACTCATGAGCTGAATACATCCAGATTGCGTTGTGATCTACGCATGAAAAAGGTTGAGCGCATCCTCTCGAAGGCACGATGGAGAACTCGCAGTGCTGTGTTGCCACCTGTTCTGGGTTTTCCCAGGACGGTGCTCATTTTGAGGCTAGCTGCTGTCCTGGCAAATCTGTTAAGTCGTCCTGGGACGTAACAAAATCCAGGTTTTGTCAGTTGCACAATAATAATAATGAACACATCTCTCAAGAAGAAGCAATTACATTAAGTTATCCCCTCTTTTGGTATTGTGAGATATTATTCTTTACGTAATATTAATTAATAAGTATGTATTTACCCAGAAAAGCCACACTGGGTCCTCTCTCAGGAGGGGGGGGGGGGTCTCGCATTGCGACGTTTGGTCAACACCGGTGGCATTGTTTGTGTTTAGATATGGGAGGAAATCGCAGAACCTGGAGAAACCCCGCGCAGAACAGGGGGAGAGCGTACACAGGCCCAAACAGAAAGTACCCATGTCAGGAAATCAAACCCAGGCCCTTCTTGCTGTAAGGCACGAGTGTGACCATTGTTACCACGTGTGTGTGTGTGAGTGAGTGTATGTGAGTGTGTGTGAATGTGTGAGTGTGTGTAAGTGTGTGTGAGAGTGTGTGAGTGTGTGTGAGTGTGTGTGTGAGTGTATGTGAGTGTGTGTGTGTGAGTGTATGTGAGTGTGTGTAAGTGTGTGTGAGAGTGTGTGAGTGTGTGTGTGTGAGTGAGTGTATGTGTGAGTGTGTGTGTGAGAGTATGTGTGTGGGTGTGTGAGTGTATGTGTGAGTGTGTGTGAGTGTGTGAGTGTGTGTAAGTGTGTGTGAGTGTGTGTGTGTGTAAGTGTGTGTGAGTGTGTATGTGAGAGTGTGTGTAAGTGTGTGAGAGTGTGTGTGAGTGTGTGAATGTGTGTGTAAGTGTGTGTAAGTGTGTGTAAGTGAGTGTGTGAGTGTGTGAGTGTGAGTGTGCTGAGCCTCTTTCTGCACCGTACGTCGCCAACCCGTGCTAATCGGAGGTGTGACGTCACGGAGAGGTCACGGCAAGGTCAGCCACGAGGCTACTTGCTGACAGCACTTGCCCCCACAGTCTGCTAAGGCTATACGGGGGATCTTTGTTTACTGCAGGGTGTCTCAAACTAAAATGACGAAGAGTAAAACGATTTGTTTTTCTCTTCCCATAAACGGCTGCTAAAGTGCCATGTGGCTCATATCGAAGGCAGTTCCACAGTTTCGTACGTAACGCTTCAGACACTTCAAAGGCATTGGGTGATTATTCGGACAAATCGTGAAGTGCCATTTTTTTTGTTTTGCCACAGTCTGTCCATTAAAGGGTGTACGTCAAACGGAGACCATTTACCGACTGGCTTTTGCCATGCACGCTGGGATTATGCCGATAACGATTTTAGTGCATTCAGGTTCATGGGCGTGTTGAAACCGCCAGGTCCACCAATTAGCCATGTCTCCTGAAGCTAAAGATAATCACGTTCAAAAACGGCCGCCCACGTGCATGCTACCAGGATGGGGCAGTGAAATGTTGAGGGCGCACTTGGCTAATGCTGGGCAGCCTCCCCACTCACCCATGGAATCCGCAACGAGAAGGCGGGCAGACAAAGTGCGTGCGTGTGTGCATGCGCGTAAAACTAATACATGTATGTATTCCATCAAGGTCCTTAAAATCTGCTGATCTCCAACTCTTCAGCACTCGCTCTTTTTGGTGATCGGGTTTTTGTTAGCATGGCACCCAAGCTATGGAACGCCTTGCTACTTGAAATCGGGCAATCAGAGTCGGTAGTTATATTAAAGTCAGCTTTGAAAAGCCATCTCTTTAAAGTGGCCTTCATTCTCTCGTTTGGTCGGTTGCCCCAGGTCTGTTTTTGTGCCATGCATAGCGATGAAATGTAATTATTTAATTATCATTGCGTGCGTGTCAGCGAAAGCTCCGCTGACCTCCTGTCAGCGGAGCCTTCGGCACTTCACGTGACGGCCTCAGAGTGCACCTAGCCTGGCGCAAGCGCCGCGTCGAAGCCACCGCTGCTTAAGTGGCGAGCGGTGGCGGCCGGCGGGCGGCACTCGCTGGCCCCGTCCCCCGTGGGTGCCGAGTGTTTACTCGCTTTCCACTCACAGCCCACTTGCTCCGAACGCGAGTTCAGATTTTTCCGCAGATGCCCGGGGAGGCCAGGAAGCATTTGGCACGATCTGAATCTTAAGAGTTCCTCCACGGCAGCGGCTGTCGGTGGGGTATTATCGCATCGTTAATAGGTACACGGGCGCAAACTCGGTGGTAGGACTTCCGCCGTCGGACGCGACGCTTTGTTACAAAGCGTTTAGCGACTCTCAGCAACCGTGGGGATGGCGTGCTCGGTCAAGTGACTCACGAGTGGCAAAATATAAAAATACTAAACCGTGCTCACGCAGAGACGCGTGGGGCGCAGACGCGGGGCCACTGACTGTCCGTTGTTAAAATACATTTCAGGGTTTTTTTTACGAGTTAGGAAAACACATGCGGACGAACGGATTCTGTCAATGCTTTCCAACACGCAATCGCTCTTTGGAAGTGTTAATTTGGCGGTACGGAGGCTGACGGGTAGCTGGCAGGGCAAAACGCATTTTCAATTTGATAATTCGGCACAATTGAATTCCTAACGATAGCCATTGCTGTCATTTGTATCAGTGTCCCGAGGTGTGTGTTTGCCTTTGGATGTCTGATTGGAAGTGGCATCGCATTGACTCAACCATGAACACTACCAGTCCACGGGACTGCGAGATGGAGATGTTTTGAGAGTCAAGCACTTACATCCTTTACAGCCACATTTCCTGATTTTCTTGGCATCAGAAATGTCATCGTGGCAGGCCTTGCAGTAGAAGAAAGCTCTGCGAAAGAATAAAAATAAGAATTATGCACATTTTTTTCACGTGCAGTCATAAACGCGATAATTTCACCAACTATATTTTAACTCAATAAAATCAGCAACAAAGGTTCGATCAGTCCGCAAAAAAATGTAATAATACTGCCATTCATTTATCAAGTAAATCTATGCGTTAAGCACTATAACAATACATTAATACTTATTAAAGCCCTTGATCAGTACACTGCCAGTTCAGTGCCTCCCCATGCAGTGTCAGTCTTGATGGTTGTTTGTCCGCACTTCACTACTCTGGTCACTGTGGGTTTGTGCAGGCGGGGAGCGTGCGGGACGCAGGACTGGTCGAGGCATCGCTCGCCACTGATGTCAGACGTGGGCTGGGAAGCGAACTTAGGTCGTTAGATTCACATTCACAGTGCCATGGCCACAATGCTACTGCTGTTCCTCGACAGTTTGTATTCAACAACGAATTTACATTAGAAATATCGTCAATATCGTCCTTCTCAATGCTACGTCGTGTGTGCTGATGTCCTTTCTAGGCCTGCCAGCCGAGGAGGCTACGTCTGACCGCTCACTTGCAAGTGACGAGGAGTTTTGCATCTGTGACATCTGTCCACGCACATCAACGCACGTGCACGTTTTCACAGAGCGCCCCTCCAACTCTCTGTGTTTTGACAGCTGACTCTGCTGTTTGCGCATGTCCTACACGAGTTAGGCCCTCTTTGGGTGCACATTATGGCCGTCCGTGTGCGTGCGTGTGTGTGTATGCACATCAGCTGCAATTCTCTAGGTGTGAGCTGTCAGGCACTGCATGCGATGACTGTGTGATCTCGTTCAAGTTTATTTCTTTAACCAGGGGAGAACTAAAGATACCGGGAGAGTCTCATTTGATGGTAGAACACTATGTGTGATGATTGTTGTAGTAACCTGTGTGCTGGTCGAGCACTGTGTGAGAGATGACTTATGGAACAGTGTTCAATAATGCATCTTTTTTTTAAACATTCCAGCAAATATAGCGGTCTCTGGTGGCAGGAGGGAGAGGCCACGTGACTCCATCACGTACAACATTCAAATTGAAAACCCGTAGTGTATCACGAGATTAAGAATCAAATAATAATCGATGAATCCAAGTACGGCATCGTCACACCCGGTCACAGTACCAAGACATCGAGCGTCTTCCCTCTCCCTGAGAGGACCGATAAGCTCACGAGCATCACAATACGGCTCTGTGTGACGGATCAAGATGGGCAACGACCTTATTCAAAGTAGCCATTTTTTTTTCAAAAGCCGGAAACTCTTTTCCCTCTCCATTTATTATTTAGCGAGCTGTCACTCAAAGACGCCCGACTCAAGGCCTGCGAAATGCATCTCACAAACCGCTGCGTCTTGGCAACAACCCAGGCTCATTTAGACGAGAACAGAGGCTGCTGCTGTACCTCTGACCAAAAATGATAATTTGCAATATAGTTATGGAAATTCCCCAGGGACTCTTTCATGTAGATTGCGTATGAAATTCCACGCGACGGGGGGGATGGTTAAGTGGAATTTTACAAGCAAAATCGTGGGATTTATAAGAATAGGTTTTACCATTTCTGGCAATAAAACAGCTGTGTGAAGATGTTAACAGACCAAACTGAAACCTTTTGCAAGGAATCATGTCTGCATTAACCACATGTACTTGTGGTGAACATGCAAACAAAACGCAGCATGCTCTGGTAGTTTGTGCATTGTCTTTATCGGACGTCCGTGTGAAGGGGCGCGTAACCTCTTGACCTACGGCTTGAATCTTGCATCTCGTAGCGGCCGAGGACTCGCCGGGGCGGGGGGGGGGGCGTCGTAACGACGCACTCACCGTTTCACCTCCTTGGCATCGCTTGCGATGAAGAAGCCCAAGGTGCCCTCTTGGATCTTCACGTGGTTTCCAGGGTTGATGAGGATGCTGCAAAAGGGTCAACGCGGATGCTTATTAGTCAAGCTCATCTCCGTTGCGAATTCTTAAAAGGGTTTCAAGGTTCTATTTGAAATGTTTTTCCGACCCCACTCAACTGGCGGGGTGGGGGTCAACAATAGTTGAACATACAGTGCAACGTCGCCTATCCGACCATCGCGTAGCCCCTCTGACCAATTAACCGCCCTAAAAATAATCTGCCCAGAACGACTTATGCTTACGAGATGTTGCTAATGAACGTTGTTGTAAGTTTGTGCAACATATTCGATTTATATTTGCGGTATTGCTGGACTTTATTCAATTTATTTTACCTTCGTCATTCTGGTTACCCAGGTCGCTCTTGTAAATGAGACTATCCTGGGCTCACCATTCCTCACCCGGTTAAACAAAAATACATCTGAACTGGAAACTCCTAAGTTCAGTACCTGTGCACGGTGTAACTTTACTGCACGAGTTAACGTTATCCGACCGTTTCACATATCCGCCTACATCGTGTCAGACATGCGACGTTGTACTGCGTCATACAACAAAGATCCCCGTGTAGCCTATTGCAGAATGTTGGGGAACGTGCTGTTACCGAGCACCTATGAAGGCCGGCAAGGCACCAGAGAGGGTTGTGTGACCAGAACTATGCCTGGTCACCGTTGGCGCTGGTGTTTACACACACTGCACCTGGTACTCATTTTAGGCCGAGTAGACCTAGAGGGAGGTCCAGAACCGGTTCAGATATCACTCGCCACTGATGTTAACCGTGGCCGGGAATTGAACATAGGTGACAGGCTTCACAGCGCGGTGCGCTAACTGCTGCATGACACACACAGTACACATACATGCACGCACAAACAGTACACACACAGTACACATACATGCATACACATACATGCAGTACATAAAGAACTTCGCATCTACCGAAAGAACCAAAGAGTATGGATCCCTGCAGTCACGAAAACTTCAAATCTAGATTGAACTTCGCATCTATTATGAAGCTAAGATTACCGAGTATGTATAAAATGCAGAAAGATAAAAAAAAATCTGAAAAATGCCCAAATAAAAACTAAGATGAGGCTTTTTTTAACGGACGATAGCTGAATGGGCAGCGTCTAAGGTGAAGTAAAAACTCCGATGTACGGATTTCCAGCGCAGCTTGTGTGCAAGGAGGTCTGAGTGGGACCGACTCCACGAATGCATTTGTAGGGCACTGATCACCGCACCACCAATATATATGTAACATACTGTCCATTACGGGAGCAATGTAGTATGGAAACGCTAACCAGGATATTTGTTAAAACAGGGTATCTCTTGCTCTTATTGGTTTAGAAGTTATGGTATTTGCTTGCACGGGACTTTCATGAGTATTCAAAAGAACCGTTCGTTGCCAGAAGGCGCACCCGTCTGGCTATCCTGCGTATGCTGAGAAGTCCTCCAACGATTTGGTGAGAGGCTATCCCGAGTCCCAAGGGAGCTTGTGTTCATCGACGGAATGAAGCTTGCGCCTCATCATCAGCGGCAGCCATGATCAACCCACTGCTGTATTAAGGCATCCCCCAAACATCAGTGTGATGTTGTTAAAGTAACTTGACAGGACTCAAGAGTTCGGCCATGTTTTTGGACCACGCTGCCACTTGGGGTGACTGCCATGATTGAGCTTCGTCTCGCAGTCGCATCACCCATTGGTTGGAGATGCATGCGTGGCAGCCAATTAGACGCGACTAGCTCTGATTGGTTCAATTTGCACGTGCGGGAGAGTGGGTCGTCGTGAGTAAAAGTACAGAATTACCACCCTTGCTTCCGATTGGTGGGACTTGCACGTGCAGAGGGGGGATGACTCATTTTCCCAGTCGGAAATGCATTGCTTGTTCAACATCAACATTGGTTGATCCTGCATGCTTTCAAATCATGTAGCCTATTGTCTGCAACCGTGTGCGGAGTTCTGATTTGGAGAAATTTACTCGGGTGACGAGGCGTCATTGCTTAGGGTTGGAGCTGTTTTTCCATTGGCTGCGGGTGGCCAGGCGCTGTGTATATAACTATCCGCATTGGAGGGGAGCACCAGCACCGGCAGGAGTCTCAAAAGCAGTGTGGGCCTGCGTTGACAAAGTCGACTCAGTGCACTGGGAACTCCCAGACGTTACGTTGTGAGTAAACTACGTCAGGCTGTGTAGTTTATGCTGTACGCGGCATTCCTTGTGACAAGAGTGATTCCGTGTGGCTCGGACCCGGGAAGTGGTCGAAGTGACCGTCAAGGGCAGGCGTCTGTCTCTAGCGCCGCCCTGTGGCGAAGAGGGATCTGTGCAAGCGTGGGCGACCGCACTCGCCGCTCGGAAACACTGCGTGTGGACTGGGGCCGACTCGCTGGCTTGCTGCATGGTGCGAACTGTAGTGCTGGATGGTGGTGTTCGACTGCTGTGGCGTCTGACCACAAGTGAAATTATTGTTGAGTATGGCAAGGCGTCATCTGGTGGGTTGTCGCTTGACCTGCCCTGCACACAAGCTGGTAAATCTGATTTCTGCGGTGCAAAAAGGGGGCTGGGTAGTGGGGGGGGGGGCATGGGCCCAAGGACTCAAGAATTCCAGAACCCAAAAGTATAACCAAGTGGGGCTAAAATCGCGAGGTTTTCATACCCCGCCCCCCTGGAATCCGAATGGTTCTGAAAGGTGGACTCTGCGCACATCTGGAAGGGCTCTCCAAGACGGCCTTGTTTTCAACGTGTCAATTGAGGAATGTGCTGGGTTGCCACTAAGTGTGCGTTTCGATTAAATTCACATTGTATGCTCCCTTTTAGATAAAACTGCCCGACTCCAATAGAAACCCTTTGTGGTGGCGTGCCTTCAAACTGACGCGAAGTCACCCCGACGGAGTCGCACGCGTGGAACTCCACCCATCCGCAAGTGACCAGGCTAACGGCAGTGACGCCGCTAATGCGTCCGTACATCGGCGGCTGTCCTGACCTGTAACTCAACTCTCGTGCACGTGCTCATTTTCATGGCGGCGGGGGGGGGGGACATCTCGGACCACATTCGCAACTGACTTGCAAATGCGATTGCTAAATGATTATCGAGTGTATAATTTTAGTGCAATTTGTTTTAGGGGTGTGTTTTATACTCCCTAGCCATCTAACGTCCTCTTGAGTTCTACCATTGCAAACTCCAGCTCTGGCTATCTGAAAAACGAAATTAAACGACTCCACCGGTGGGCATCCTTTTATGGGTTTGTTTCCTCCTTTGGCTGCCCCCCCCCCCCCTCTGTCCCCATGTATTGGTCTCGCCCACCGACCATCCTCCCTCCTGGTGACATCCTGCCTGGCTGACTCTTGCACTCAATGCCAAGTTCCAGCAACGTCTGCTGGGATGGACTTGTGCTTTGCATCGTTTATCCACCCACTTCAGCCGTCCACTTTAAGAGTTTTTTTTTGTCAAGCCCTGAGAACCATTGTTGTAAGGGCGCTTTAAACATTTTACATTATGATTAGAGTGAAGACCTCTACACTTTGATGGATTTGTATTTGTTATCCATGCACCTCGGCTGCTCTTCCTCAGCAGTTCGCCTGCTGTATTTTTCACCTGAAGACGATTGCTTGTGTTGCGATCAAAACGTCGTGATTTATTTTTTATATCTACATGACTTTACCGAAAGACGCAAAGATTAGGTTAGTAGTTGCGCAAATGAGGATTAATGCAACTTTCCCGTTTACAGCTCTTGGACTGTGACAATTTCACTTTCCGATGGCGGGGGCGAGTCGTATGCATGGCTCAACTACCGGCAATTGCCTCGTACTCATTTTATTGAACCCCGAGGGATGTTGGGCTGAGTCGATGCCCACCGAAGATTTGAACTTTCAAATTTGAGTGGCGATCTACTGCCGAGCCACCTGGCCAATTACAAAATAGCATCCTAATTAGTTAGGCAATTTGTTTCAGTCATTGTCATTTTCACCATAACTGTCGCAATAACACTTATCCATGACGAAGCTGGCAGTCGTTGGCGGTGGCCACCGCCGCTGCCGATCGTTTCTGCAAATATTAGACCGGCACCTGCTGCTGATAATTGGCAGACACGCGGTGCCGGCTGGAAATTCCGTGTTCTCCATCACTTGGTGTGGTAGTCGTGGAGAGCGAGGGGGGGGATTTCTGTTTGGGGTGGCTGGGTGTGTGTGGGTGGGTGAGAGTACATGGGGTGTGGGTTGGCACTGCTGACTGCCAAACAACATTAATCTCCCACAAGGATGCTGGTCATTCGAACATGACTGGAGTGGCGGGGTTAAGCGAGCCTGACGGTACACATCAGTCGGCACAGGGAACCACTAAATTACGATCGTCACTCGTGATCTATGCACTGTTGGATGAATGCCTCCAAGCTGTCACCGTTGCTGCCACCCTTATAAATGAACACTGCATTTGGCTCCTGCGTACGAGCCGATTTTCATCCCTGCATCTCCACGGTGGATGCCGTCTGAGGGGGTGTGTTCCACCCTTTGGCTGTCGCTCCATGATTCGTCTCGACCACTGGTCACCACCATCGCCTCGTGATGTGTCCTACCCAAGCCCACTTCTCTTTGCAGTCCGTATGATGTCGAACCTGCGTACGTTCTGATCCAGGAGTTCCTCTAACCCCCCATCCCTCTGTAATTCCAAGTGTACATATCGTAATACATTAGTGATATTGAATAAAATATATAGTGTTATCCATTTTCCTTGTCCACTGTCCATAGGCAGTAATACGCACAGATTTAGATTTTTTTTAACTTTCGTCGAAATAGTCTAGCAAAATCGTTATTTAATTGTATTCCTGTGACTGATAGCACGCCGGGTGGCACCAGTTCATGGCTGTGTACAAACGATATGCACAGAACTGTCAAGGGGGAAACTCGGCCCCCTGCCGAACACCTCCGCTTCCTACCGCCAGACCCTGCCACTGCCGCATAGTCGACACCTGACCTCCGTCTGCTGTTCGTCGCGTCGCCACCATCTGGCTTCAGTTACCCCAGTCGATGGCTGACCGCTAAGTGCAGCACAGGGTGAGCCAACGCAACTCCGTCGTTACAATCGGCTCATTGCAGGCACTTAAGAATTACGTGATTAATTGCTTCCTCCATAATGTTCTAAGCACATTTTGTTCCAGTTCCCTTTATAATAAACCGCTTATGCATTGCCCGAGACCCAAAGCATTCTGGCGTTTACAAGAGGTTTCATTAACACGCGAATCACGAGGCTGCCCGATGTAGCTTCGTGTATACATCGTGTTTTTGCTCCTGTTACACGCTGCTTCGCGTGGCCCTATGCACAGCTTTCCCTTGTGCTCTACGGCGAGACACGTGCTCGCTCCGATATTGAAAGGATGTCAGACGTGCGAGCCTCTTCCACAGCTGCTAATGACGATAAATGCTTCACGGCTAATGACGGAAGCTGCTCGGAGCTAACGACGATTAATGCTCCCAGCGACCGCCGGGTGAGGACAATCGGCGCGAGTGGCAGGGAGGCAGCAGCTTGACTTTAGATTCTCTGCGCGTTTTTGCAAAGAGAAAAATCGCCTACTGCCGCAGTGCAGCATTTCGGTGAGCGCATTAATCCTGGTATTACACCCCACCCGTATTCAAATAAATAAAGTTATCTGCGTTAAATATATTTAGGAGTCCATCCTATTAGGCTTCCAGACCTTGCATAATCCAGTAGCGTTTGTCTTAAGCACGCCGAATCGGCGGTCTGGGGATCATCGGCAGAGGCTAAAGAGTTGCTCGGAGGCTCAACTGGACCCATGTGGCAGTCTCAGCTGGCAGCAGCCCCTCGCTCGGTGCCCTGCCCACTTTCATGTAGCCCCGCCCCCCACATGGGTAGCCCCGCCCCTTGTCAAAATATTTTAAATTTGCGACAAAATGCGAGCTCAACTAATATGTAGGAGGCTTTCGCGGCCAATGTTATCCATCGGAGGTTTTTGGGTTGGATCACGCCGCGGTTTCATGCGTCGTTAAACCCGCCACCAGGCTGTCGCCTGATGATGCTTGTAATTACTGGCGAAATGTCTCTAATTGTAAATGTGGGTTAACTCTCCAACGCATCGGTGGCGCTGTACTAGTAACGAATTGGCATGTTTTGTTGACGTGACGCCTTACTAATTGGCCGTGTTGGTGGTGGCAGGTTTAACGGCACATTTCTAATTACGCGATCTAACACAAAAACCTCCATGGACAAAATGCCAGTTTTCAAAAAAGCTTCGGGACACGGGGACAGACTTCCTGAAACCAGTGGGGCTGCCTCTGCCAAACGAACGTTTTTCTAGCCTTGTACCCATAGGCTGGTTAAACAAACACTGCTACTGGTGGTGACCCAGATGTTACTGGCGAGTGCCCGCTCCTCCATGCCGTCCATATATTGCACAACAGACTCATCACGATGGCATGCTGTGAGATAATCACTGAATAACCAATTGGCATGCAGCAGCAGGCATATTGTAAGGAAAGTAATGAACGTGCATGCGGTGAGGAACGGCGCCCAAACGGGGCATTGACGGTGACGTGTCTGGGATATGTCCTGCAGGAACACGGATGGTGGAGTTTGCTTGTGAGAAAAATGCAGTGAGTGATGTAGGTTATACATAAAAAAAGGTTGACGGTGTAACTGGTCTGTCAGGATTATACAAAAAGCTAAATAGGAGACTCGTGAAATCGACGTTAACACAGGTTATTTTTCGATTTAAAGCTTTCGTGACTGCAGGGATTCATCTTCTTGGTTCTTTCGGTAAAGTCACGTAGAAGGGAAGTAATAAAATAATTGTTTTATTATGTTTTATTTTTATTATTTTATTACTTCCCTTCTACGTGACTTTACCGAAAGAACCAAGAACAGGTTATTTTGTCGATTGCAATTATTTGCCCCAGGAAAGTTTCGCTACGTCAAAACTCATCGGCAGGTTCCTGCCACTGGGGATTGGCCAATGTCATGAATGACTTCACGTGGCAGGAGCCCGGAGAGAGCTGTGTACGAGGGGGGGGGGGGGCGACACTTGGCACTGCCACGTGACGCCCGTTACACCCGGCTCGTGCGTGGATGGACCTCGTCGCCGATCTAGTTTCCTAACCAAGCTCAAAGCCTGCTGCCTTGCCGTCAGAGATCGTGTGCGTCCATTCGGGGGGTGTGGGGGGGGGGCATTTAGTTTAGTCGGCAAACGCAGATGAATGTGCGACGGCTTGCTGCTTGATCATTAATAATGAGCTCGCAGCTGGGCCCAGGCACGCGGGGCCCACCCCGTGATTTAATTTGCATTTCGCGTGCCGTGGCAAAGGAATTGCCGCTGCGTAGAGGGCTTTGCTGCGCGGCTCGCCGATGCGTCGCGCGGTTGTCGTGCGTGTTTGGCACAACGTCCGATATTTCTATTCGACGATTTATGAAAAGAACTCGCCACGGGCCGGCCGACGGCAAGGAGCCGAGCCCAATCCGAGTCGGTAAATGTCAGCATCTGGCAACTTTCTTCCGTGGTCGAGGGAGAAAGTGAGCAGCTCGGTTCGGTTCCCCCGAAGGGAACTGCGGCGTGCGGAGCGAAACGTCGGACGTCGTGCCGAGCAACGCGCAGTACAACCCGTGCAGCATATTTAATCTGAGAGAGGATGTCTGGAAATGGCATAGAAGGCTAAATGTGGAGAGCTATGTCGTGAGGCTGAGCTTGACCCCGACAGTTCGTGGCCTGCCGTGTCTTGTTCGGTATGACGACCGGTCAATTGAAATGTTTCTTCCTCCACGTGCTAATTTCGCGTGGGAGGAAACTGGAGAAGCCAGAGAGAACCCACGGGGCATTCGAGGGGTAGGAGGCGGCAATTGGCACTGCCATCTGCTGGCTACCCGGCACACGGCCCCACGTGGAGCCACGAGGCGAGCATCATGCCAAACGCTACGCAGTGCAGCAGAGCGCAGAGCCGTGGTGTCGTGTTCTGGTTATACTAAAACAACATTTTTTTTTATTTGACCAGGTAAGGCCCGCTGAGCTTTACAGCTGTGTTTTTCAGAAGCGACCTGGCCACAAATGATAGCTCAACCAAAGTGGCTTATCACGTGGGAATTTCAAGGAGCCAAATACTCTAAGCGTGTGATGTTGATTCTCTAAATGTGGGTGGAGAAAAAAACCGGATGACCCGGAAAAAATAATCCACGGGGAGAACATGCGAACTCCAAATATGCAGGCGCCGGGGTTGGGATCGAACCCACGACCTCCTGTATACCAGGCGAGGCAGTTAACATCTCGCCACCGTGTCTGCTGGTGCCTGGGGTGTAGTTGGCAGGGAGAAGTCCGGTTGGTGAGGTGAGGTGTGGGATGTGCTGTCTGCAAGCAAAGATGCTCGTCGCTCAAGTAAACGTGGGTGGGCAAAACGACACTAAATACGACGGGGAAAGGGGGGAGGGGAAACGTGGAAGGATGATCACCGACGTGCAATAGGAGGACTTAAAATAAGTAATACACGTGACGTACATATGCCCGGTACAATCACTTTGATGCATACGCAGGCACAGAACGGACACAAATTCCATTTCTAAAGCAGGCAAACCAGAGGTGAGTAACCGAGTGTAGTGGATCATACCGCATTTGGCAGCTGAAATAAAGACATTAGGAAATTGCGCGTTATTTTTGTAGATGTATAGAGATTTTTCCTGGTAATAAAACGGCTGTCTTAAAGCAAAGATTGACTCTTAAGCATGGTAGGTGTAACGTTCAACATCAGGTGCTTGGTGCGGAGAGAAAACCTAACACTCCAAAAAAAAAGCGCAGTGTGAAATATCTGCATAAACACAAGTAATCATGTAAAATGTATTTGCGGTCGTTAAAATAAAGAAAAATGCAAATATACATTCATAATAAATGGCAACTTGTTGGGCACCAGTCTTTTACTAAATAGTGAAAGTTGACTACAGCAAAGTGGAGTGAACTCATTGTGAGCGTCGCATTGGCGTGGGTTTGCCGTGGTTGGGGATATTAAACAGCGACCATTACTTGTCAACGCACTTCGCCAACTTTGCAAATGCACTGTAATCTCACGCAAAGGCACCACTGGTATAACAAGCGTGTCGATCTTCGTGGAAAGTGCTGTTGGTGGGCAACTACGGGCGAAGCTGCACGCGGGGACGGGTCGTGTGGCCAGCACGGACGGCCGCCTTTTGTCTCCCCGCTACTGATGTTTTATGCACCGCTCCTGGTACTCTTGAGGCCAAGTCGACCTAGAGGAGACTCTGCACCGGTTGAAAAATCGCTAGGCCGCTGACGGTAGCCGATCAAACTCTACATCTGGGTTCGTAGCGCAGCGTGCCACCGTTACCCATTCGTCCACACTTTAGCACTTATTTTTAAAAATATATAATCTCGAAACTGTGGAAATGAGGTCTTTTAAAGGTCCAATTTATCTTGACGATCGCTTCAATAACTTCACTGGAGTCAATGAATTGTGTTTATTTAATTAAAGGCTGGTGTCCCCAAGGTATATTCACAGCTCTTCTCATTCATTGTCACCCTACAAATTGTACTCTAAATATACACGGGCAACAATAACTTGTGTGATCAACACATTTTTTTTGATTAGCTTCTAACATTCGTGCACACACCTTCACGGTGTTTCATTAGGCATCTGTGCCTCGATAGGTGCCGATGTTGTTTGCCAAAGTTGCTCATCGCGTCAAGACGGGGGTCCTTCATTCACCGTGGCCACGGCACGAAGTGTTCTCCCGGTGGTTTGAAAACCGAACGGGTGACTGTTCAAATCCAAACGGCCAAAGAATTTCGATGTAAAGATTTCGTGACTGCAGGGATTCATATTCTTGGTTCTTTCGGTAAAGTCACGTAGAAGGGAAATAATAAAATAATAACAATAAAACAAAAAAATAAAATTCTCTGCTTGCGTTGTGGCCGAAACGTCGTGAGAATTTTATTTTATTGTTTTATTTTTTATTATTTTATTATTTTATTATTTCTCTTCTACGTGACATTACCGAAAGGGCCAAATAATTGTTATTTCACGCACCTTTGTCCGTCCACTGATGGGCAAATGTCGGTTGGTGAATGGAGGGGGGGGCACCAGGACCGGTTCAGAAACCACGCGCCACTGCCGTTAGCCGTGGACCGCAATCGAACTCCAGTCATCGGCTTCACAGTACATGGCGCTAACCGTGGCGCCACCGCTCCCCTTTCGCTTAACAGTTGCATATGCACTAATCAACATGTACATGTGTAAAATGGAACGCTAGGGCTGTTCTGTATGGCTTTCCGCTTTGTATTATCGCTTCGATACGAGGCATTGGGGGACGTGACGGTCGAACTTTATGCGCACGACTCGCCTGCTCTCTCGCATGTCCGACTTGTACTCGATGGCAATGAGCAGCAGCTTCAGCTTCATGAAGACCAGCCTGCAAAACACACGCACGGCCGTCACTACGAACGCTCGGCGTGCACCACCACCATAGGGCTTTTAATACTTTTTTTGCCCTTCCACCCCGCGCACCTCCAATTAGCACGGGAGGCTACGTACGGTGCGAAAGAAGTTCAACATACAGTATGTACAATAATAACGCGGCATTTACTGGTGCCACGGAGATTGCGACTAACCCTGTCGTTTTGAAATCGAGCAATGGCAAAGATTCCTCATCATACTGATGGGCGAGCATACCTTTCAAGTAAATAAGTAATATTTAAAAAAAAACTTTTTAAAACACGCTTTAATGAAATGTACCGTACTAGTAATTGAAGAACTCCACGACTCAAGGAAGTGAACCCGAAGCTTGCCATAACGTAAGGAACCGTGGTCATTTACAGCCAACCTCAGTTGACCGTGGACAATGAGACCCAAGCCGAAACATAACATATAAAAAAGAATGTTAAAAAATATTTATTTTTATTTTAATGATAAAATATAGTATTGTCATCAGTATGACATAAGTATACCAAGTTTGCAGTCGATACCACCTCGGTCACTTCTCTGGCAGTGACAAAAGTGATTGTGTGCACAAAATTAGAAATGCAGTGCTGATGTTGCCAGGTAGGCAAATTTCCCCCCTCAATTACCCAATTAGTGCGGCTAAGATGCTTGCAATGACGGATGAGTGTCGTTTGCGGGTCAATCCAATGCGGTGGGTCTCGTGTGACCATGGGCAAACAGTCTCCCACCCATAAACATAAAACCCTTATCTTAATTAAACGTTGGCAATGTTCATTACAACGGAACTGAAATGTATTACATCACAAAGTTGCACAACATTGGTCAGTGCTGCTCAACTACAGTGTCTGCACTCACCGCACGGTCCACTTTCTCCGTGTTCACAAATCTATTGTCTGCTGAAACACAAATTAATCCGCTGCTACAGCTGGCGCTTAGCAATCACGCAAAGCTGGTTGCCGTGGAGGGCCGCGAGCACTGGAACTTAAGGTGGTGCTGCTCGTGATTGGCATGGGAAATCGCTTGCTTCTCCTACTGCTGCTGGCAGAAAGTGAGAGTTCAATGGAGCCCTCCTAGAAGGTTGGCATGGCGGGGTGGGGGTGGGGGCCTGTGACTGCCGTGCAATTGCACCGCCTGCACACTTGACGTCAATGCCAGGGCGTCGAGGCACGTGTGTGGATTGCGGGCTGCGGTAACGGCGCAGCGAAGCGCGGTTCGTCATTGTGAACGCCGCCAACGGCCGATGTCGTGTTCTCCTTTCCTTCAAGGCCGTGTCAGTGGTGGCGGCGGTGGTGGTGGCGCTATCGTGGTGGTGCAGGGGACGCAGACCCACTCGCAAACGGTGGGGAAGGACAGCCCCGTGAAGGCGTTGGACAGGTACTCCGTGTACATCTCGTTGGACACTCCCTCCAGGTAATACTTCTGCCAAGTGTCCTCTTCGATCTGGTGCGGCAAAGGGACACGCAGAGGCAACAACAACCGCCATTCACCACTATGTAGTGGTGACGTCACCACGACGCTTGTGCCAGGCCATGTGCACCTTGAGGCGCGCACACACACACACCCACGGTCGCATCGATTTGCATGGCTGGACATGAACGCCATGGTCCAGCGAGATGTCGCGTAGCCACCGAGAAAAATAAACCGCCCGCGTCCACTGCAAGTTCTTGTTAGTGGTGTAACTGTCATTTCTGACAAGCCGGCTGATGTAAGTGTGCAAAATGCCCGGCGAGAAAACCGTAGCTTGGGGGGAGGCACGCATCCCCATTGTCAATGGCATCGACCCCCAGGGAGCATTGTGATGCCGGTGACAGCGGCACACTCGCCACGTCTAATAACACGTCTTTTGTTTTTGCTGTTGTGTGTTTTCCTACAATTTTATTGCCAAATTGTACTGTCAGTGTCGTGAGACAAAACTAATCTCAGAGTGGTGCAGTGTTAGGGGGGGGGGAGGGGGGGGGAGACGGTCCGAGGGGAATGCTAGATCACAGAACTACTGTTAAATGTCATCACGTGATGTGTCATCCCCGCGAGGGATTCCGTGTTTTCTCACCCTCCCTGCTACAGGAGGGCAATTGTTTTTTTTTGTTTGCTGCATGACATTCAAACCGATTTATATTTAACTGCGAGCTGGAAATAATCCAAATGTAAGTGCAAGGCCAAAGTTGACACGCTCGCTCTTCATGCACAGTCATTGGCAGCTGGCCTGACATCATCGGCTCGCTACTCGTCGAGGAACCCGCTATTAAGTCACCGGGGTGACCGAAAACCCGGATTCGAACCCAGCCTCCCAGCGGCGCTGGCTCAAGGCTCTGACCTCCGAGCTGGCGAGCTGATGGTCGTGCCGTGCGCTCTGACCGACACCTTCGGTCAATCGCACGCGGCGGTGCCTCCCTCCCGGGGACTCGGGACTATTCTGAGTTTCCTTTTAAACGCGGGGTCAAACACGTTAAGCCGCAATTCTACACGCAGCGATTATAAATACACGATACAGTATGTTGTTACGTCCCGGATGACAAAAGGGATATAAATAGTAATATAATAAAATAACGGCGCACAGGGTGGAACGCGTCCGAGAGGGACGTCCAACCGAAGGAGACGGAGCGATGAAATTGGTTCCCGTGTGCAGGCGCTGGGTGCATCGTTTACAGCAGACAGATCGCGAGAGGTGGCGATGGCTGCTTGGGATGGCCTTCATCCAGCAGTGGATTGACCGCAGCTCATGGCGATGAAGAACACAATTCATAGCCTATTAATAATATCTGTCGGACATAGCGTGACGTTCCGATGGGCACCTGGTGGCAGATGCAAACTTTTAAATATAAATCTGCGGTTAAACGGCAGTTGTGGGTATTACCGACCGATGCAAATAAAGCCGACAGCGAGGGCACGTTGAGATGCACAAGGGATACCGGATTCCCCAGGCAACACCGTGGGCGTGCCGCCTGATTTTCCGTGTGACGTCTTTTAATCCAGAAAATACGGTTGTTTAAAAAAAAATTATTGCCCGTGTGGGGCGGGGGTGGGGTGTTTGCATTGTTATAGCTGTATCTATCAAAATATGCATTTATTTAGTTGTAAGCCATGCATATACATAGATTTAATACGCTTCTAAATATGCTGTGTGAAATTATAACAATTCACAGCCCTGTGTTACTCCACCGCCGTGTTGATCATGGAGGGGGTGGGGGGGGTGCCTTGACCGTACATCATCGTGCCGGTCGGTACAAGCTGTGAAGATGAGCAGCATAGCTGTACTAGCATAGAAGTACAGTACAACAATACACGTTGCCTGTCTGTTCGCTGTGCTGCCCACAGTGTCACCCTGCAGCAGCCTATAACACCTGCCACACAGGGTTGTTGTCCGTCCAACTCCTGCTTGGCTAGCCAAGATCTGACGAGAGTGTAACATTCCCAGTGACTTGATCATCGGCTGCACCTTTGTGAGTATTCTATAGATGAGGATGCAGAGCGGCAGAGTTGTATCCCAGTGTCTATACAGAAGAGGAGTGCAAAGCCAAAAACTAAGAGCAAACTGCGGCTGTCATGTCCAAGTGATTTTTTCACAAACGATCATTGACGCAGTGCTCTCCTGCGTACAGCTCTGAGCCAGTTGGGACTTTCCACGTTCCCACGGCAGACGACTGCCGTTAACTTCCCACACTAAGTGGCGCAGAGGGGTGCGTCAATCTCTGACCCAGGATTCGAATTCTGGGGCCTTCCAACTCACGAGCGGCTCAATCGTGCGGAGCCACCGGGTCGGACGGCACGACCGCTGTGCTGCCCGTGTGTGTGTGTGTGCGCACATTTAACTTATTTCGCACCGTACGTAGCCAACCGTGCTAATCGGAGGTGCGGGGGAAGGACAACAGACTAAACACAAAAAGCAGTTCTGATCAAATGAGTTTTCAGGCTGGATTATAAACGAGGTACGGACGGACGCGGCCAGCCCTTGACGAGGCGCAGCGCGTGCCCCGCCCACTCGGTTTCCATCCCTTGCTGGCAGCGTGGCTTGACGGGACGAGGCCACCGTACCCGCGTTGGAAGTGTCATCGGCGCGTTCGCACATCTACAGGTGCCTTCGAAGTAGCCCCTGGGAGACACGGCGGTCTAAAGCTCTCAGTGTTAATTCGATTTGCATCCTCCATTTGTGGAAGAAAAAAAGAAAAAATCTAAGCGGACCAAAACGCGGTGCCCCCGTTATTAGTCAGAAATAAAAACACGCGTGGACACTCCCCCAGTGTCCTTGCCGAGCGGTGTTTAGTCTTCCACTAATTGCGTGGGTCGTAAAGAGGTAAAGGCGTGGCCCTGCAATTGCTTGCTCGTGCGCCTATTGACGGACAGCGGAGTTAAATGGAGCCCCCCTTCTATAAAAGGTATTTTGGTCTACTCTTCCATGCGAGCTGGACGTCTTTCAGGAGGGGGTGGGAAGTAACCCACATTTCTCCTCGCCGCACGTGACCTGCTGATCGACGAAGCGTGGTGTACGCATTTATACTGCCACGTCGGGAGATTGAACCGGTGACCTCTGGACTGTATAATATATTAAAATATCGTAAATATAAATTATACAATGAATATTACAAGAACCAAGGTCGCATCCCCTGACTTGCTGAATATTTTCTGGATATGCTGTAATGCTGGCTTGGAAGGTAGCAATTATTGGCATAAGGCAACCACAATGAGACTACAAGGTTTATACCTATCAACAGCAATGCTAAATGATCGCACCCAATGTTCCTGCGATCCTACAAAATTGTGTGCGTGGAAAAATAACGAGGAAAAATACGTTCAGTTTAGTTTTTTGAAACGGCGAGTTTTGATGCTCGCCGGTTTGGGCCACGCTCACCTTGATGTACGAGCGCATGGAGAAGAGGTTCGCGAGCATGGTGGAGAGGCAGGGCGCGAGGCAGCTCTGGGCGATGAACCCGAGCTTGAGCTCGGCGAGGCAGATGGCGTCGTCGCCCTCCTTCCAGTTCCAGCTCGGGATGTTCAGGAGGTGGGCCTGGACGCAGGGGCAGCAAACAACAACGGAGGAAGTGGTGGTGGCGGCGGTGGGGGGTAGTGGGGGGGAACTAGCGGGCAACGGTGCTTTTGCAGTGGTTTCAACGGCGCCGTGTTCAAGCCATCGCAGGTCACAGCAATGCTCGCCCACCCACTCACCACAGAGCAGGTCACATCAACCCACCCACCCACCCACTGACTTGGCTACCTACTCATTCACCCACCCACTTGCCCACACACCACACTGCAGGTCACAAAAACTCCACCCACCCATCCACTCACTCCCCACACTGCAGCTCACTTCTCTTTTTGCTTATTCCCACCCACAGCTCACCTTTGAGTTCCCTCCCACCGTCCCCAATCTCTTACAATAACCTCGCCAAATTCACGAAACGTAAACTCGCGTCTTTTACGACGTTGCTCGTGCTGTCTGCTGGCCTGCGGGCCTGTTGCACAAACAAGTGTTACAAAAAAGTGTATGAAAACTAAATACTAATTAAATATATATAAAACCGCAGCATAACGACGGACCCAACGGTGTACGGAGACGACTGAAATACAAGTTCTGCAGAAAAGCACTAAAAAGAATGTTGCAACAGGGTGTGTTTTGTTGAGCCAGGTAAGTACTCGAAAGAGCACGATTGGCCTCGCCTGCAAGAGCAACCCGAGTCACCACAATGACGAAAGTAAAACAATCAAAACCCATGGTCACATGATGAGAAATTAATCGTGAAGTTGGGTACAATGTTGATCATCGTGTGCAGTTGGATACAGTTAATTCCGGGCAGGGCTTAATCACAGGTGAGCTGCAAACCCGCGTCTGATCTCGGGGTCTCAGCCGTGCCCCTCGGTACTCTGACCTCTGAGCCACCGTCCCCCAGTCTTGGCACTTCGTCTTTTTGCCGTTTTGGCGGGTTGAAGGATTTTGGGGGCCGTGTGTGCGAGGAGAGAGCATTCGTGTGGCCGTCGCAGACGACGGTGGCGAGCTGCTACCTTGTTGTGGTACTGTTGCATCTGGGTGATGACTCGGATGCGGGGATGGTAGTTTTTTATGGAGATGACCCTGCAACGACAAAAGTGGCATGGCCCAGTAAAGCCCGGCGACAATTCGATTCAGACGGATGCACCAGTGCACAGATGCGAGCACAACTCCTAGACGTGGTTCACCAGCTGCGCCGGAAGAGGAGCTAGCGCAGGTTCCAGCGCTGCGATCGCTCGCCCACGCCACTGCCCTCAGGAGGGCCTCCACCAGGGGGACCTCCAGAGAGACCTTCTAGAGGGGATGTCGTCTAATCCTTAGTGGCCAGATGTCTTGGAAGAAGTCGGAGTACCCACACTTTACCCCACTGTATGCAATCTGACAATCGGATAACTGCCGGGCACACAGTTATACTGCTGGGTGGGACAGACGGAGGTGGCGTGATTTTAAGAAACTTGCCCATTGTTTTAAATACTTCAATTCAATTGAACTGGTGACCTGACTTTCAAGTCCGTGGCAGCATCGCCGAACTCAGCCAACTCCGTGGGATGGGAACAAAGTGATGTTTGGCTGTTGGCTGTGGCCAATGCGGCTGTGGCCAATGCTGCTGGTGCACACCAAACCCACCCCAGCAATCCGGCCACACAGCCAGCCACTCAGCCAGCCACTCCACGCACACCAGTCAGCCAGCCAGCACCCTTAGCCAGCCAGCCACTCGCCCCACCCAGTCAACCAGCCAGCCCCTCCAGCCAGCCACTCACGCACCCAGTCAGCCAGCCAGCCCCTCAGCCAGCAGCCACTCGCCCACCCAGTCAGCCAGCCAGCCCCTCAACCAGCTCCCCAAGCCATCCACCCAGCCACTCTGACCCCCAAGGTCTCACACAACCACCCACCCACCCACCCACTCCCTCAGTCCACTTTTGTGTTTAGTTGTTGTCCTTCCCCCCCCCCGCACCTCCGATTAGCACTGTTGGCTACGTACGGCGCGAAAGAAGTTCAACATACACACGTAGTCGGCGACCTATGCATTAAAGCACGTCCGACACGTTCGTGCGGACGCGTGGCAGTGAGTCTGCCGTCCACTAAGGGCGCTGGCCCCGGTGCCGCTCTTTCGCTCCCTGGCTGGCTCCCTGGCTCCCTCGCTGGCTCCCTGGCTCGCCTCATGATGTTGGAGGCGTCCTCGGCGTCGGGGTCTCCGCAGTATTTGTTGGCGAGGATGAGGCACGCGTCTGCCGCCTCGATCTGCACGCGGCGCCCCGCACACGCCGGGACACAACGAAGACAATGACCACGACAGACGTTCACACGTGGCGAGATGTTAACTATCTCGCCTGGTATGCAGGAAGTCGTGGGTTCGATCCCGACCCTGACACCTGCTGTATATTTGGAGTTCGCGTGGTTTTTTCTCTCTCCAGGTTCTCCGGTTTTTCCCTACACGTTTTAGAATCAACGTGCGTTCAGATAATTTGTCTGTTGCTCTACATTTCCACGTAATAAGCCACTTCGTTGAGCTATCATTTGTGATAGCCGGGTGGCGTCTGAAAAAGAGCTACGTAGCTCAGTGGGCTTTGGTAAAATAAAAATAAAAGTTTTTTTAGATCCACCGCGGTTAGCGTTGCCAACCCTCCCGCATTGGCGGGGAGTCTCTGTGGGAATTGGCGTCGATGTCCTGGTGGATATGGAAATAAATTCCGGGAGATTTTAATAAATGGGATGTTTTAAGAAAATGAATGCACATAATTCAGCCGCAAGTGCATTCGTTGTTAATACGATTTTTCATTCCCTTGACAGTGCAACCACTTAATACGTAATGTGTGCTGTCATTACGTCAAGTTGGAGAGAATCTCCCCAGAATCGATTCATTCAGAGTTTGCATCCCTCACCACGGCGCCTCTGTCCTCTCCAAGTTACATTTCCCCACGTTATAAATGTTACGGTGACAATTCTGTTCAATTCTGTGCATGATGGCAGCAGCAATATGTTGAGGAGCTCCATGCAAAAGTGGAGGTCTGCTAGCCATGAGAGAGGGCATCGGCTGGGAGTTAATGAATGGAGCATAATGAATAAATGAATGAGATGCGGTCAGATTCCAGCCAGCGTGAGTTCACGACGGGTCGGCAACTTTCACGTTAATCTGACAAAAATTCCAAAGTTCGACTTCGCTATGAATTTCTGAATAATGCGGAAATCAAAAATCAGTTTTGGGATCCCAAAAACATGACGCCACAGGAATGGACGCCACTCATATTGTGCTATGAAGCCAGGGCCCATGCCCGAAACGTTGGCAACTTTCCAAACATGTACACATACACACATTGAGCCGGCTGGAGACGCTACGCTCGCGATCGCCGCCAGTGCGGAGTGAAACGGAGCGTGCTACCTTGACCCGCGCCAGGTCGTGGGGGTTGAGCACGGAGCCTTGGTAGAACTCCACCTGCGTGAAATGTCGCTTGAACAGCGCCTCCAGCTCCAGGTTCGGAGAGATGCTGCGGACGAGACGTCGAGTTCTCCGAATCTATCCAGATTCCCCCCCCCCCCCCGCGCTAATCCGTAGGTATCTCTCGTGTCGGAGAGCTGGTCCGTGGAAGCGGATATCGCAGAGCTGCGTCTGAGAGGCCTTCAAGTGGCCTCCGGTTCACACGGCGGAGGGCAGCAAGATATGTGTGGAGATCTTCATCCGAAATTTGGCAAACATGCACCCTGACGCTGGCACACGACGGTGCTACCCTTACGAATGACGTCACGGGGATCTTTAACGTCCACTGTGAGCGAAACAGATGGCGCGTAGTGTTGTTATGATTCTAACACCTGCCAGTGATAACCAGGGCGGCCAATAGATTCGAACTGTGAACGCACCACCACGCGTGTGGTGGTGAAGGACTATGAGCAAGATTTCGGGTCTTTTAGGGGCAGAAATATTCACCCCTCGCCCACTCGACTCGCTCACTCGATCGTTGCGATTCAGGGTCACGCTTCCATTTAAATATCGATTATTTCTTAACATTGTTATGAATTGTAGCCCAGGGGGAACAGGAACCCATTACCTATAATGCAAGCGATTTGAAAAAGTCATGGATTCATGCACGTGTGTATCGTGAGCTTGAGAATCGATTCATTCATGTACGAATCGCTGCGTTGGTCCACCTGGATTTGTATTACAATAGTTAAACTTGCGTTACACCAGCAGTGGGAATAGGGGACAGGCCGTGAGGTCCGTAGTGCAGCGACACTACCCAACTGCGACCCACATGTACACGGACAGGGTTGTACAGCTTGCTTAATCACGTTTTGTGCACAGCAAAGGAATTAACCAAAGCATAGACTGGACATTTGAAATCGACCCCTCCCCACTGAGTAATGCCCCCCCCCCACTCCCTGCCTCCCCCACCCCACAGCCCATCAATAATAATAGGATTCGTGGATAAGAGGATGACGGATGGAAGTGGTTTCTTGTCACTTTATCCATCACGATGATGAGCGAGGCTACAATTCTTGCACGGTCGTTTTGAGTCAAATTCACAGCCTCGGTCTGGGAGAGGTCACGGGGGGGAAAGGTGGGGGCCCGCGATGCCCGACTTAAACACTGAATTACATTTTAAAGATAATAAAAATGCCAAAATTATTTTGTAATGAAATATGTTGATGAAATTAACAATTTTTTTAAGTAAAATAAAAATAGTTAATGGTAATTCCACAACCAAGTTCGCTGAGAAAGTGCGCCACGCAGGAAGCAGAGATCCCTTGATGAGTTGCGCCTCATAAATGTAAATTGTTATTTAAAGAAAGCACCTAATGGAACGCGTTTCCATGGCCACGTCCAAGATTTCAGAGAAGTTATCAAAATTCGCGATTTATCCGTGGCGACCTGCGGTGACCTCCACGCCGCCACAACGGCGGCAGCAGCGCGAGCGACGAGGGGGCGGGCGGGCGGCGCTCACTTGTGCAGGAAGACGATCTCCACGTTCACGTCGTCGCGGTCCTTGTGCAGGAAGTCCTTGAGGAAGTTGGAGACGCTCTCCAGGGTTATGTGGCCACACACGACTATGTGTCTGAGGAACGCAAACAGTGCAGGGCTCGGTGTGAACGGTCGGCCGGCGTTCGTTTAACCCCTTTCCCAATTCCGATGAAGTACGTACGCTTACCTCATCGGCATTAAATCCGATTTTCCAGTCCGATGACGTACGTGAAAAACTAAACTCGACTAACTTCATCGGTACCGAGGCTCCCGCAAGGCCATGCGGGAGGGCGTGTGGCACAGTTTGGCGCCGGCCATCATAGAGTGCGGTCATGTCGCTCCGGTTCTCTACAGCGAGTCAAAAATAACGGGGCTATGCCTCTCTAAAGTAAAATTAGCGCCGAGCCGCTTGCGAGTTCTGAGATTCAGCGGCGAACAGGACACCCACCCCGCAGCTTGCGGACGTGTCATAATGGGAAAGGAGTTCATGGGCACCGTCACCACTTTCCACTGGCCACATCCGTGCCGGGCCGGGGCAGGGCCCTCGCGGTTCAGGGTGGGTTTTCACTGCCAATTTGCAGCACCGAGTCGCAACTGAGTCGTGCTACGCTGGCCCTCAGAAGGCCATCTCAGTCTGGCTCGGGGCCAAGCAGGGCCAGGAGCTATGAGAGCATTCTCGTTGCGTGTGCGACATCGGTGAGGATCACGGCGTCGCTGCGTCGTCTCACGTGTGGCCTCAACGGTTCTGCTCGGCTTCTGCAGTGGAAAACCAACGTGGCACTTTGCTGTGCCGTGCCAGGCTGGCTGGGCACGGCCATGGCACGGTTCGGTTGGTACAGTGGGGTGAAAAAAGGTATTCTGTTGTAGTCATGTTTTTAGTCCAGACAATGGCAACATGTGGAATTTTTTTAAAGTGTAAATAGCGTGAAAATTCATTTCAGTTATTCTCTGCATCCATTTGACTCAAGCAGTCAAAAAATGTTGCCCAATCAAAGTGATTCAAGTGTTGGTGTGGGGCACGAAATTCCCCTTTTTAGATAATCTGGGGTCGGGTACTCTGATAACAATGTAAACGTTACATTTCATTGTGTTCTGAAAAAGTAATTTCCAGTGCATATCATCATCCATGATCTATCGACTGCTGGGAAAAGGTCGACCAAAGCTCTTGCAAACTCTCAGGTCTTATTCATCGAGCTGCACACAATCTGATCTCGTCGTGTCTTCTCCACGCTGGATGCCCTCCCTTTGACTGCTTCTGCGTCGGAAGACTCCGACAATGGCCATAATCTCTTCTGGCGACGTGTCCAGCCCAAACAATTCTATGATCTATAAGTATTATTTCCGTCTCTTAAGTGCCATTACAAGTATGCATCTCTCCATGCTTTTTTGCACACTTTTCATAGCTTGTTCCACTTTGTTGGTCAATGTCAAATGTTTCTGATCCCAGTGTCATTGCGCGTGTTCTACAACCGATGCACTCATCTCTTTTCGCTCCCACGCAAAGCACCGCTCTCGTGCCTGACCTACGTGTGGTACTTTACCTTTCTCCTGGCATTTCCCCGTCCATGTGAGGTTCTGCCTTCCTGGTCCTCTTTCTCTAATCGTGTTTGCCTCGGGCCATCATCTCCCACATCTAATTCGCAGTCCTTCACATCCTCGTCCACTGCCTGGATCCACCCCTCTCTCGGCCCTGCCTCTCAGTCTCTGCCCCAGTGCTTCCATGTTCATCGCCTCTCTTCCCATGCGGTGTTCCTCTCTTTCAACAACATCCTCGCCATCCGAGTCGACTATCTCTCGGCTCGTTTTCAATGGGTACTATTGTCTCCAATGTTTGAGCCGATCCAGTTTTGCAAACCCCGAGTTCTCATCTTATCATCATTCCTGTGGTGCGCAACTTCCACTGCTTCCTGGCTGCGAGTCTAACATTCAAACCCCAGCGTAGTGCTTTCAGCTAAACGTAACAACAGCCGGCGAGTAGAAAATGCTCTCATAAGCATGGGGGCCTGGCTCATCCTTCACTGGTCAGTCCAGAGTCCGTGGTGGGAATTCCACATCACTATCGGCTGGGGAGACATTTCCATGGAACAGCCACTCGTGAGAATGACGACGACTGAGTGGCAACCAGGGGAGTGAACGCGCCCAAGGGGACGCCCACCGGGGAGATCGAGTGAATAAATCCGCTCGCGTGCAGGCGCTGGGCGGATTGTGATTACATCGCAGGATCGTGAGAGATGGCAGTGGCATGGGGAGTCCTTCATCCAGCAGTGGAATGATAACGGCTGCGTGGTGATGATGGAGGAGCCAGTTCTGAATTCCTACAAAATGGCACGACTCAGCGGAGTGGAGCAGCAACCTCCGCATGACGACACGAGAGTGAACATTCTTTGCGGCAATACATAAACCAATCGAACATAATTAATCACGCATCGCGTTAGAAGGCAGCGCTAATGAGGAATGTGCTGTTTGTGAATCGTGCCCTGTGCATCTCACCCACCGCACTGCGTTCTTATCATTCTTATCGTTTGTCCCACGAAAATTACGTTCAGATATGAAAACAATTGACCTTGATCTTACTACAGCTTAGCAGGTCCACAATTGAGGCGACCTCACGGTCAAAAATGTCACGTATAATACACACAGATGTTATTTGAAAGGTAATTATCTACATTTGTTGATAATTACGGCTTCTTTGTGGAATAAGTGGGCGGTTTGTTTGGCGCGCATCAAACGGAATGCACCACCACCATCCCAGCGTAGATGAAAGCGTCACTTCGTCCAAGTACATCCGGCACCGCGGAAATTTGAGCGCATTTCTCCCCTACCAAGAAAGGTGGACACGTCATTTTCCCCGATGTGAATTACGGTTCCTGATTGCTTGACGTGGCATGCCCAAGGAAAACACCACCTGGCGATCGTACCGATGGCAATTCTGGCAAGAAGCGCCCGATGATGCTGGATGTAATTGACAGGGAAACGTCGTACTCAAATTGTAAATGTTGTGGATTTACTCTTAAACACACCGGTGGGCTGAAGTAGTAACTAATTGGCACATTTTGTTTAAGTGACAAACCTTACTAATTGGTTGTGTTGGGTGCTGGCGTTGCCAACGACACATTTATACTTAGGCAAACTAACCAATAAAACCTTAATTATGAATAATATTGGGCACGGAAGCCTACGTGTCAAACTGACTCACAACCCCACACCTTTCAAATTGTGTCCGCAATGTGCATCCGAATTTGCGGAACTGCCCAGCTGCATCATCGCTTTCACACCTCTCCATTTCTCTGCTTCTTTATTCTATTTCCCAATCGTACTGGGAACGGGCAGAGCTCTATGGCTACGAAGCAAATTACAATTTGTAGGGGGAAGAAAAAAAAAAACCTCGACACGTTTGTCATCGCTGTGTTCTTGTTATTTCTACTTGTCCAATAAACATGGAACGTTGGGCCAAACTTCGTCCAACGGTTCTACCCGCGCGCCAACGTTGGCCCGACGTTGCATGTTTACTTGGTGTGCACTGCTGCCAGCGACATGATCGCCAAATAATTTGTTTAGATCTATGGAGATTCATAGAGCGGTTGGATATGACCAGGGCTTAGTTTGAGCCGGAGTCTGTCCAGATTAGCGGCCTGGACAATAGCATCCACTCCCGACACAAACATCCAGTATACCTCGCTGAGACTGGCGCTATTAATCACGCGCCTAACCCCAGTAACTAGTGACCTGGAACAGAAAATATATATCTCGATGGAGAAATGAAGCCCTGGATATAACACGAGTGAGTGTTTGTGTGTGAAGGGCACTGCATGGCAGATGCACAGGTGATGTAACGTGTGCACGGAGTGTGTGGACATGGAGGGGTACCAAGGGTGGAGATCAGCAGTGGATTGGCGAGCTGTAACGAGCCGACTCGGACTACAAGGGGATGGAGTGGAACGCGGTAGACCCATATGACGCTTAGTGGGGGCTCTGGATCTGGCGCCTTGGCTTTCACCTTTCCCCCAAGAAGCCAGCTGATTTGGCATGTCATCGCCTGGTCACAAAGCAACTGATGCAAGGAAGGCTGGAATCTCTGCTGGCTGTTGATGGCGGTGGCTGCTCGTCCCGTGCCGACCTACCCTCCAGTCTTCCATTTTCTGCGTTATTTGCACTTAATTTTATAGATACAAATATTCGGGGCAGATAAAAATGTACTCATTTGTTTGCCGAGTAATTTGGCCGTTACAGAATGAGGATTGACTCAGTGAAACTCGGTTCCCCCAGCCGTCCGTTCTGTTGAATTCCTGTTGCTGTTCAAGGTCAGGCTTAAGACCTTTCCTCCTCTTCTCCCTCTGCCTGCCTCGTTCTGCAAAAGCACCATGCCCACTGTTTCTATGCGGCATATTGACATGCTATATTAATCCAAATTGTATTGTACCATTGCATAGTACTGCTGTAGTTTAACGGGTGATGACATTCTGTTCATATGCAACCTGTTGCGTACATTATGAGGTCCATCGGTGGACTGCACAGAATTTCTCCGTAAGATTACATTGAGGGCTTGATTGTAAGCCGGGTCTGACCGAGTCCGTGGCCTGGAAAATATTTCTACACACCGCACCCATACTATAGCTCTCACCAGTCTCAGGTTCTCGAGACCAGACCTTGGCCTCAAGGTCAGCTCGAGGACATTTTCTCAGCTCTCATCCTTGGCCTTGGCGTTCGCCCGAGGACTTGGCTTGGAGGCACCGGCCTTCACAATGGCCTTGACCTAAAGGATCCAGCCTTGACATTGGCCTCCACCTAGAGGATCTGGCCTTGACACTGGCCTCTACCTAAAGGATCCAGCCTTGACACTGGCCTTCACCGAGAAGATCCGATCTTGACACGGGCCTTCACCTAGAGGATCCGGCTATGACATTGGCCTCCCCCGAGAGGATCTGCACTTGACACGGGCCTTCACCTAGAAGATCTGGTCTAGATACTGGCCTCTACCTGAAAGGCTTCCGGCATTGACCTCGACCTCAGGTGTCCCAGCCTTGGATCCAATGCTGCCTCTCGCTCTGGCGGTGGCTGCTCACCAAGTGACGACCCGCTACAGTTTTCCATTTGCTTTGTTGCTTGTACTTTATTTTATTTGTTTTGGCTTTCATTTCACTTCACAAATGGGACTATATCCCGTTAATCTTGAGTTCACATCTGGTAAAAGAAAAAAACTTTAAATTTGAAATTACTAGCAACCCAGCAAATATTCACTGATAAATTAAGCCCCAGTTACCTGCACTCACAAATAAATGTCGGTGGGTGCGCATCCACTTGAATGCAGTGCAACAGCCGTAGTGGCACCAGACACAACGTGCAAACATGCGCGCTGCCAACACAACTGATCGGCATGACAGGGATCGTGCAAAAGCATTTGCGAGAAAACACTCATTACGCCGAGCGAACGGACGCGCTCCCGATTGCGCTCGTTACGAAACCTCCATCAGTGCATGTCGTAACAGCTGCTCCAGTCGGGCTAGAAAAAAAATCGGACACACAGTCTTTGGAATGCTGACGATCACCAAAGAGGTTTAAATCGCTGCGTGTGCATTCAAACCATTTCCGAGCCTTCGCTTACATAATATCTCGTGAGGCTCATCGACATGATTCAACAGCCACGTTTCATATTCAAATTTTAATCAGGAGTGTGACAGTTGTTGCTTAGGTCGCCCTCCTCCTGCCAGGTCTCTGTGCACGGGACGGTTCATCCGGCCAGGTGGCTCGTGGCGGGAGAGCGAGTGGCTTTCAAGCGGAAGGGAAGGTTGTGAGTTAAAAAATCCTCGTTGGGAGTTGACATCCTTCCGGGGTTGATATAAAGTGGATTCCACTTGGTGGGGGAAGTCGACTGTGGTTGTCCTATGGATAGACTCGCCCCTGTCATGGGAATGTGGAAATTGCACCAACTGGCTCAGGGATCGTGAACCAGGGAATAACTCGATCCTCATTTTAAGCAGCAGGAAATCACTGACTGAAAACGCAGGTTTAATACTCTGCTTCATTCGAAAAAAAATTGAATAAAATGCGGAAATAAAATGTGTCATAAACCCTCCTCCACCCGATGCAGTCACACGAAGAAATGTGCCAATGGGATTGCACAGATGGTGTTGCTGAAGCAGTTATGAACTTGCCACGTTTGTTCACGCCACAAACCCTATTAATCGGCTGCGTCGGGTGGTGAAGGGTTTGCGACACACGCTATCTTACGTACGCAATCTAACCCGAAACTAATCATTTATGATTCATAACATTGGCCGCAGAAAGCTTATCCACAGCATTAAATGTAGTATTCATTTACTGGTAACATGTCCCATCGTGTTAAGACTCCCACTCCTAGTTTCGAAGGTGGGCTCTAAGTCAATGTTCTTCATAGCAAGGCCCGCGGGCCACTGACGGCCCCCGGTGGCCTTTAGTGTGGCCCCCCCACAATACACAAATGTGAAAAGACCCCTTCCAGGTGGTGTGGCGGCCCTCACGCTGCTAAAGTCTTATCGGCGAAAGTGCTCCTCCCTCTGAAAATTAGTGAAGAACACTGGACTAAGTGGTCGGCGGAAACCGCCTGGAAGGCGGGCGGCCTGAGCAACAACGGGCGACGAAGTCACACGTGTAAAGCAATGATGCGAGTCGCAATCATGGCTGCGGACACCTTGCATCCAAGCCACATCCCGTCAGCGTTCTTTGCAAACGTTCGAGGCCGCATCGCTCATTCGGTCGACTTACTTTCTGCCCCGCGTCGGATTATATTTCCCACCGTATTTCTTCCGGTTTAGGATGAGCGCAGCGATTTCTGGCACGTAGCGAGCAAACATTGCCTACATGCATCATGGAATAGAAAGAGAGCATGCGGAGAGGTGTCTGCCTCTGAGCGTGGATGTTTTGGGGGGGTGAGGGGGGGGGGTGAAGCAGGGGGCAGGGGGTGAAGGGAACATGGGGGGCATAGGGAGGATGGGGAAACCTCTGTGTACAGCATGCCATACTTACTTCCTTCCACTAACAGCACTATAGGTGCCACCATATTTCTTGCGGTTTCCTATTAATTCTATTATTTCAGGGACGTAGCTGGCAAACATGGCCTACAAGAGGAAAACAGGAGAGAAGAACAGACAAACACAGAGACTAAAGACAGCAAGTTTCGAGTGCAGAGAAGGAACTGAAGAGCTTAACTGTTGTCGGATGTTTCACAGTCCACCGGTTGTATCCGTGACCCGTGTCGCACTCACACATATGCTCGTGAAGCACATGGTCATTTTCTTTTATATTACTTTTACCAAATTCTTAAAGTTCAGATCACAAATTGTGGATGTGAGTAAGATTAATGATTTACCCTTACGCGAGGTTTTTTTTTTCCCCGTGGCGCAATGAGCAGCGATTGCTTTACGGGAGAATTAAATTAATGTCGCGCCAGTTGCGTTTGCAACTCTGCAACTTTCTTTTAACTCATCCTGAGCACTTTTGAAAATGAACGGAAACGTAGAAAATAGCCGCCACGGTCACACGTCGAGAGCGGGGTCGGACACACGGAGACAACGAAGCATTGTCGTGAGGCCATGTTTTTTTGTTGTTGCAACAAACATAAACCCGTGGAGGATTTCTTGCGATAAATCTGCCCGCGCGTACAAGTGCGCCTAATTAACATGACCGGCTTGCCAGTAAGAAGCGGGTGGGACGGGGGGGAATAACTGGGCTGATTTGAAGCAAAATGCGAGTTTGTTTGCGATGAACGCCTTCTCGTTTTACGTTCACGGCTGCCACTGGCATCGTGCGATGGTGATTCGAGTTGATTTTTTTCAGCTTGTCCCCCATTGTAAATATCTGTGATTGGATGAAATGTGCCACCTGTAGCTAATATAAAATCGAAAGTGTGTTCGCTCGTAGCACGAATGCATTATAACCACGTTTGGGAGTAGAATAGAGTTTAGTTTTTGGAAGGGAGAAAAGATATATATATACGCATTTTTATTCATCCTATCTATTTTCCCAAACAGCTTTCATTCGAAATACACGGACGGCAGTTATTCGAATTTGAGAAAATTAATTGGAAACCTGCAGCTTGCGATGGGGAAATGGTCATAGCAATTACAATGCAATTGTCTGGGAAGCAACTCAAATCGTTATAACTTTGAGTTCATATGAAACAGTCGGGGGTATAGTCATCACTTTAAAGGGGACAATAATTGAAATGCCTAACACTGAAAATGTGCCTCGATGGTGATGAAATGCCAAACCATCTCATGGAGAAGTGTTACCAGCAAAATAATTTAGTTATCCATAAAGAGTGTGGAGTGAAGTCGTTCCAAAGCACGTGATGCTTTGCCGATTAAATGTAACTCCAGTAAAAAATAACAACAGTCACGTCAATTGTTTACGAAGACTCGGGAAGTCCTCATTGGAGTCTCGCAAGGCTGTCGCTGTAGAATTCTGCTACATGGGGATGTTGGGGGCCAGGTTCAGGAACGAGTGTTTCTGGCTTCATGCGGCAGGAACCCAGAGAACCCCGCAGACGACCCAGTGAATCGATTGCATTCTCGGGGAGGTGTGTATTGTTGGTAGCAATCGCCGTGAAGTGTAATGTGTGTGTATGACGAGGTCTCGAGCTGAACTGGAGGGGGGGGGGGTGTGTAATGCCGCGTGGATTAAAATCGATCCGTGCGCCCACGGTGCACCTTTGGATTGCGCACGTATGAACAAATGTTTTCATTATTATTATTATTGCGTTAATTCGTAGCATGTTCACCTGACAAACGCTAGAGGCACTGCCATTCACCGCATCGTCAATGAAACGAATAGATTCCTGAATCGATTCACGACCACAATCCTAGATGGGCCATCAAATTGTACCGCGGAGGTTTTTGCCACGGTTGTGACGTACGACTCGCCGACGTGCGTTCGGGTCGCTCCGCGATTTGCCCGGCACGATGTCCGACGTTTCATTCCAGGAACCAAATGTTTTTTTTTTCTAATCAACCCCTGGTCTGTGTAGCTCTTTTTCAGAAGCGACCTGGCCACAAATGATAGCTCAACGAAGTGGCTTTTTTTTGCTGTCTGTTTGTTCCAATCGAGCTCCTGATGACGACGCTCCCCAGCACGTGGGGCGAAACGTCGGACGTCGTGCCGGATTGCGCGTGGCGGCGGCGGCAACAACCCTGGTGGAACGTCGGGAAAGCTGTGCTCGCCGAATCGCGACTCAATTGTCGCGAGCCGATTGGGTGGGGACGGCCGATTCAACGGCGAGGGTGAGGAGGGCAACCGCCTCGCAGTTTCTATCGCAACGGGAAACCCTCCAGTGGCCGTTATGTTTCTTGGCAGAGAGGAAAGACGAGAAGGGATTCACAGATCGAGGGGGAAGTCTGGATTAATACAGAAACCGCAAATCCAATTAAATTATAGCACATTCAGAGTATATAACAACTTGTTAATTATAATGATAATAATACTGGCTTAATAACGTACGGCCCTTTGTCAAGCCACTGCTGTATGCGAGCTGGGTCAGTGATTAATTATTATTTTATTATTTGACCACGTTGGTCAGTGTGGGTACACCAGGAGCAGTTCAGAAAAAACTTGACACCGATTTTGAACCACGGCCGGGAATCGAACTCGGGTGAACCAGGTTCGTAGCAGCATAGAATCAGTGGCGAGTGGTATCCCAACGGGTTCTGAGCTCCCCCACCCCATCATCAAAAACACGCACTGACCAGCGTGGTGAAGTATGGTCAAACAACCCCCACGACTGGTATGTCGGGGAGAGGCATTCATCCAGCAGTGGAATGATAAACAGCCAAAACGTTTAATGCGATACAACAATGTTAGTCACAACAACAACAACAACATCAAGACAAACCTGTTTTGGATCCTTTTAATACAACACTGAACAGTAGCATTACCACTCCCTCATGGGTAATTATGACGGCTCGTTTAAGATGTAAAATCGTTCCCATGACCCTAAATTATTTAATGGCTAAAGGGCTTCCACGAGATGGATCTCTACACAGCCCTTCTAGCATGTCATTTGGTCTACTCTTCCGCGCTGGTCAGGAATCTTGGAAGAGGTGGGGGAGGACCCACACTGCACCCCACCACACACTACCTGCCGATCGACTCATATGTGGTCTATCGTATTTTGTAAAATACTTTCTGGTTTAAATAAAAATAAAAACCTGATCATTTTAACCTAATCGTCTGTTATTTTAACCTCTAATCATTTAGTCTTCAAATATTTTCAATGCAATAATAAGTAAATACCAATATTTGCATTCACATTGTGCCCAAAATGTAACGAAATACGTCTCTGTGCACAGCTTGCCCCTGTGTGCGTCACAAGGTGACTGCATCAGCCGACAAGTGGGCATCGGCCTGCCACGAGGTCGGATGGGGGGGGGGGTGTAGCGATGATCACTATCAAAACAAATCGTGGGTACTTATTTGGTATTCAGGCTTTTCCCATGTGACAGCGCAAGGCTGTCGCATGGGAAGGCTGCGATTCACAGACCAGAGTCTGCAATAGGGGGGCGATGTGAACATGCGCATTCTCAATTGAGTCAACAGTATACACATTTTGATTTAAAGCTTTCGTGACTGCAGGGATTCATATTCTTGGTTCTTTCGGTAAAGTCACGTAGAAGGGAAATAATAAAGTAATATAAATATAATTGTTTTATATTAATATTATTTTATTATTTCCCTTCTAAGTCACGTAGAAGGGAAATAATAAAATAAAATAAATATAATTGTTTAATACTTATATTATTTTATTATTTCCCTTCTACGTGACTTTACCGAAAGAACCAAGAATAAGTATACACATTGTTACTTAGGCCATCCAATTTCGTCGGGCTCAGGGTATAAAATTACCTTCGTATTAAGCGGTCCTCTGATGATGCTAACAACAATGAAGCTCATAATATAATAATATAATAGAAACATTCGTTTTCAAGTGCGCAGAGACGTGCGACCTCTCACCAGTCCCCCGAGGATGAAGAAAACCATGAAAAGCCGTCCCAGGGTGGTCTTGGCGTAGACGTCCCCGTAGCCCACGGTGGACATGGTGACCATGAGCAGGTAGACGCACTCCCAGTACGTCAGCTCCTGCGAGTTCTGGAAATTGTTCCACGGGTCGCCCGAGTTCTCCACCTGCCCGCAGTGGCGCCCACTCGTCGTCATCATCATCACCATCGTCATCATCGTCACCATCGTCATCATCACTATCGTCACCATCGTCATCAGTCATTGTCATCATCGTAGTCATCATTGTCATCATTGTCATTATCATCGTCGGCATTCTTATCGTCAGCATTCTTATCATCGTAGTCATCATTGTCATCGTCAGCATCGCTATTATTATCGTCATCATCGTCATCATCGACATCATCATCAGCAGCCAGAGCGATTCATTTCGGTCGAGTCCATCCGTATCGGCGAGCCGGAAAAAGCTTCCGCTCCCCGGCATTGGAGTTAGCAAGTTATCCCCGTGGAGGTCCGGTCCCGGGGATTGTTCTGCACTGACCTCAACGTATACCCCAAAGTCTATAACACCTGTTATGCATGGCAGTCACCTATCCAGGGACGATCCAGGCTCAACCCCGCTTGGCTTCTGAGGTCGAGCGAAAGTGGCTCTGACAAACTCACCCGCAACGCGCCTTACCTCGTCAGCTCGTTGCAGCAAAGCGGATTTGAGCCTGGACAGTGCTCGTATCGGCCTCCTGACCATACGTACCGAGCGCCGGTGGCCAGGAGACGGCAGTACGGCAAACACTGATGTTGTATTCTACTTCTGTGCTCCCCACACTCGCCAACCGGTGTTGACCGGCGCGGTCGAACGACGGCCAAATAACCCCCAGCATTCACGAGGCACGGGGAGGCCCTAATCCAGCCTGGGACTCGAATGAGCGCCATGCGTGCGCGCGTGTGAACGCTCGCTGGCGGTGTTTCGGTTTTTATCGGACGACGTGATTCGAACGGACGCGAGAGCGAAGCCACAAACGCATACCAGGTGGATGAAGCCAGCCGCCGTCAGCCATGTGCTGATGAAAATGGACAGCAGGTTCACCAACTTTATAGAGTTGCTGGAAAATACAGAGGCACGGCACATCTGTTAAATAACTTAAGGTCGTGGATAAATAATCGCGTCGCGCCCGCGCTCGTCAACATGGGGGGGGAACAAACGTCTGGGATCGTTGAGACTCAATAGGTGTGCAACGATGCACCGATGCACCGATGCGTCGATTTGAAATGGAAGTTTTTAGCGCGTGAGACGCGCGCCGTCAAATCGCGAGAGAATCGACGCTCCGATTGTTTACGCGGCGTACGCTGCGCGCGTGCAGCCTCGAGAGGGGGGCACCACTATTGCTCACCGCAACGCGTAAAAGGCGACGTTTGGCAGTGAATGCAGTCATGGTGTTGAGTCGCAAAGCGTCCGTCAGAATGGGATACGCACGATCGATACCTAATCAATATCCTCACGTCACATGTAGAACAATGGTTGTGCAGTGGTCAACGTGTTCGTTGCGTTATGTGGAAACACGAGTTAGATTCCAAACCATGGCTAGCGTAAGTGGTGAGCGATGCCTGCCCCCACCCCCGAACCCCCCCCCCCCCCACTTCACCAACCCGCACTGACCAGCGTGGTGAAGTATGGTTAAACAACCCCCATGACAGAGATGGCCTAGGGCGGCCTTCAAAAGTGGATTCACAAAGCGCGGTAAGTTGTCATTTATTTTAATTACTCGCCTTTTGCCCGTCCAAGGACGGGTGTGTTGCAGTAAATCTGAAACTTGCAAGCGAAAAGCAGGCCGCGACGTGATATTCATTGCATCAATTCGTGTGCAATTTGTAAGGGCGCGGTGACACGGACCTATTGCGTTTAAAGGTTATAATCCCTTGTTCATCATGACGTCCTTTTTACTTTGATGTCTCAACAGCGTTACAGAGATCGTGTGACGTGAGGGTTCTGCCTTTGTAGTGAGGGTTGTAAGTTGACGCTGAGGAGGGGGAGGAGGCGCCTCGCCCCGCCATGTGGAGTGACGTCAGCCGCTAATTATTAGGAATGGGGGGGGGGAGGTCCATTTGGAGCACAATCACCGCATGGGACTTACTTTGCCAGTACCTAAATGTGAGGATAAGTTTTTCCCTTTTCTGGCAATAAAACAACTGCGGAGCAACGATCACCATTCCTGCATGCCGAAGAGAGTTTTTAATCGGTGCAGGATTACCTGCTGCGACGTACGGATTGGGAACACGGGGACATTGACAAAGAAAATGCAAGGAAAGCTGAAAAGTGCGCAAAGAAGCGTGGAGAGGTGCATGCTTGGTGTTTGCACTGACAATAAGAGGAATGCACCGATCAGAGAACATATGCACGTTGAAAACATCGCATTTCTTCTATATTGACAGTCGACTTGGGCAGGACACGTCGCGAGAAGGGGATGCTGGCCAGTGGTCGAGACTAAAAACTAAAACTATTTTTATTTTGCCAGGTAAGGTCCACTGAGCTATTTAGCTATTTTTCAGAAGCGACCTAGCCACAAATGAATGATGTGCATTCATTACATTAACTTTCTTAAAACATCCTATTTATTAAAATCTCCCGGAATTTCTTTCCATATCCACCTGGAGATCGACGCCAATTCCCACAGAGACTCCCCGCCAGTGCGGGAGGGTTGGCAACACTAACCGCGTTGGATCTAAAACAACTATTTTTTTTTATTTTACCAAAGCCCACTGAGCTACGTAGCTTCTTTTCAGATGCGACCCGGATATCACAAATGATTGCTCAACGAAGTGGCTTATCGTCACGTGGACATGTAAATGTGGGGGGAGGGGGAAGCGAAGGAGGCGGAGAAAAATCCACGCGACGAACGGGGAGAGAGACATGCAAAACGCCAAATATACAGCAAGTGTCAGGGTCGGGATTGAACCCACGATTTCCTGCATACCACGCGAGGTAGTTAACATCTCGCCACTTGTGACGCCTGAGTGATGGCAGCCAGAGGAGAGGAAGACTGCCCAGAGGACATCTGCCCCGGAGATGGACCCATGAAATGAGCATGTTTCATCGCACTGGTGGGATGGTCAGCGTCTCATGTGGGCCCTCATCCAGCAGCAGATAGATCATGACTGATGATGATGATAATGGTTTGTTATTTCATTTCTAGGTGCTGTCTACCTTTATGACACTGTCAACAGCTACAGGTCATGTGACTTCAGTCGACAGCCAATGGCACTTCTGGTACGGACTCATACTTACTACCAGTGCCATTCGGACACTTTGCAACGACGGCATTTAAAAACGACAACGGACACATATAAAATGTCACAAAAATAGTGCACATTTATGTCAAAACTAATAAATTACGGTACTTTATCAATCCGCTGCTGGATGAAGGCTTCCTCACGCTGCGTCGGTCATGGGATTCGTTCGACCATACTTCACCACTTTGGTAGATGCGGGTCGGTAACGGGCGAGTGCGCGGGTGCACGGGGACCAGTCCAGGCATCGCTCGCCACGGCCAGGAATCAAGCTCTCGCGTGGCTGGGTTCTGAGTACGCAAACGACTGCGCCGCCGCTCTCCCTCTGCCCGATTTAAATTCAGTGCCCAAGCACTCACGGCTTCAAGAAGAAGAAGCCTTCAAGAAATGTTAAAATATATACATATCACCAGGACATTGTCACTGAGCAAGTATCCCATCAGAGTTCTAATTCCGAAGCCCATTTCGACGTTTGAGACGGCCCGGGACACTCGCGCTAATGTAGCCCCCAAGCGTGACATTCAAGTGGATTATAAGGAGCTTAAAACTCGAAGCCGTATTCCGCTCAGAAACGACAACCAGTGCCCTTTGCTGGAATCTCGCTACTCCCAGCGCTCGAGAAACTCGGGACTGTTTCTTGCCGTGCACCGGAGTCCCCTAGTGTCGATGGACTTCTCTTTCCCAATAACATCTGCTAAATCCAGCAGCGTTTGTTGAACACGCTGCCAATGAGACCCAGAAGGTTGAAACCGGTCCGGAGTTTGCATTGCTTGGGAAAAAATACTGCACGTATGTATGGAGAAAATCTTTTCCCTACCGTACGTAGGCAACCGTGCCAATCGGAGGAGCTTGATTAATTGTTCTTGGGGAAAGTAAATAAAAAGGCCGTTTGACTAAACCACATTTTATATTTCCCCACGAAATCTAAGGTCGGCTAAGCTTTGTGTTTCAACGGGCTAGTGAGACTTAAGGTGAACAAAAAATATACAACGTCAATCCACATCTGTGCTCGTCTGTGTGCGTATCTCACGACCGCGCTAGCCGTGTGGATCGCGCGCAAACTCGCGATCAGCGCGATCGACGCGATCACTGTGCACGTTTTGACGTCGCGAGGGGGTAAGCGCTCGCATGAACACGCGCGAGAGGAAGGGGCGGGTGGCGGCGGGGGGGGGAGACTCACCTCGTTTTCAACACGTTTAGGAACTGCAGAATTTCAGAGAATTGTATCAGCCGCAAGGCCCTGAGAAACCGTAAACCTAGGGGGAAAAAAAAGACACAACACACAATTTGATTAGAACACAAAGTTACTGTCTGAAAAATCATATCTTTAGAACTGCTTTTTGTGCTTAATTTGTTGTCCTTCCCCCGCACCTCCGAATAGTACGGACTATGCACGGTGCGAAAGAAGTTCAACACACATGCGTACGTACGATAACTGCGAGGACAACTCTCCCCTCTCTCCACCACTGCAGCCTGCACTCCTTTAATGGAGGAGGAGGAGGAATAGCAAAACGACACAATCTCTTCCTGCTGAATCTCCGTCATCGTGGCCGGCAGTAGCGGCAGACCTCGACATTGGCACGTAAGCTCCTGAATCATAGTGCAGCCATATGCAAGAATGGAATTGCAACCGAATGAAATTCACAAATGGTTCCTGAAGGTGAAACCGCCAGCACGCGGAGCGAAACGTCGGACGTCGCCGTGCCGGGCAACACGTGGTCAAACCCCGCGACGGCACACCTCGCGACGGCCTACGCAGCGGAGCTCAGCACAAACCACTCGCGACGTGGTTTTGACACTGCCCCTGCACGAGTGAACGGTCACCGTCACGTTCATGGCGAGCGGCGGCGCTGCTCACCCCAGTATTGGAAGCCCTCGAGGTAGTGCTGGTATCCCCGCTGGCCCTCCTCCTTGTCCTGGCTACTCTCTTTCTTGACGCGAAACCCCTTCTGGTAGAGATCGCCAAATGACTTCTTGCGGCGAGGCGGCTGGACCGTGTCGGAGTGGCCACCGCCGCTCTCCGCTCCGCGGTAAACCAGCATCTTGCTGGAAATCATCGTCGCTCGCCGGCGCGTTCCCTGTCGTTTTTCTATTCAAATTTTTGTTTTTTTCACTTCGACCCGACGTCGCGACTGATCCCCACCGCGAGCTGCCGAATTAGCTCCGAGCGCCGTTCCGTACTAAAGCGGCCAGCCGCCGAGTGGAAAGCTGTGCTCGCGCAGTTTCCCGTCGCGTGAATGAGGAGTGCGTGGAGAGAGAGAGAGACAGAGAGGGAGACGGAGAGGGAGACAGAGAGAGAAAAATAACTCGTGCTAACCCCGCGTCGTTTTATTTGCCACTGGCGGAGTTGAGCGGCCAGTGGGGAGAGGCATTGGATGGAGGAGTAAGCCCCGGTTGTAATGTTTTAGCGGCCGAGAGAAGCACTAATCCAGGAGGCCAGATGGCTCGGGATCCCAGCAGCTGTGTTTATGGGGAGTGGTGTCCGTGAGGCTAAAAGGCTTTGGAGAGCCTTGTTTGTGGAAAGTTTCTCGTTTGTCGGGAGCGTCCGGTGCCTTTCCTGCGAGTGCCGCACGGCTCCCCGTGGTAATTTCCAGGCTGTGCCCACGTGCTTGGTTGGGCGCGATGTCCGACGTTTCGCTTCCACGTATCATCTGGGAGCTTCTTCGGGGAAACTGGATTGAGCGGCCAGTTTTCTGCATCCCCCGATTATACGGCAACGCGTCCGTAGATCGCGCTGAGCAGCACAGCCCGGCAGCCACGTCAGAGAGTCGGCTGCTTAAACTATTAAATTATTATTTGACCAGGTAAGGCCCACTGAGCTATGTAGCTCTTTTTTAGAAGCAACTTATCACGTGAAAATGTATATCAGCCAAATACTCAAAACACACGTTTCTCAATGTGGAGCGGAAAAAGCGGAAGACCCAGAGAAAAATCCACACAACCACGGGGACAACACGCAAACTCCAAACATACAGCAGCAGACGTTAGGGTCGGGATCGAACCCACGACCTCCTGTAGATCAGCTGAGCTAGTTAACATCTCCTAGCCACCGTTGCACTTTTGGTGAGCTCCACCATGGATTGTCATGGGAAATGGCTTTGAAAATGATGATTCCCGATCACTAATCCAGGTCATCGGATTGTTGAAATAAGTTGATATGACAATTAATTTAATCATTCACTTTGTCCACGAGAGCCACACGGATACTTTTCTTCAGGAGGTTTCTCTGTTAGGGTTTTATCCGAAGATATTTTCAGAATCAAAATCAGAATCTGTATTTATACTGGAGGAATCCGATGATCTATAAAGCTCATTTTCACGGGTGTCCAGAAGGCAGGGTTGAGCGAATGATGATGCATGTTTATTATACAAGTGGGCGGAAACCGGAGCACTCGCAGAAATCACACACACGCGCGAGGGAGCAACGCTCTATCCCCGTACAGATGGAAAGAGATGGCGATTCGTCCGCTTGCTGTACTGCCTTCTCCTGGCGAGCTAGGGTATGGCACTCCCTCGACACCCACGGGGAGGAAGTTTCACAACGGTTTGTGCGGTTATACACCAACACTCGCTAGCTCCACAGTGCTAGCAGCCACGTGCAGAGTCAATGGTGGTTGTCCGATTGGTCGACTCACTCGTGTCATAGGAATGTGGAATTTCCACCATTGGCTCCAGCGCTGTGAACAGCACATGAGCACATGAGCACATGAGCACATGAGCACATGAGCACTGCCTCAACGATCGGTTTGGCAAGAGATTGCTTTCGCTGCTGATTAAGACGCTCGGCGCTGTTGTCAATCCACTGCTGGATGAGAGTTCTCCCCGTGCTGTGGTGATTTTTTTAGTTTTTACCAAACTTAACCACGCCGGTCAACTTGGGCTGGTGAAGGCGGGCAGCGTAGACGGTGTCATAGTACAGTACAACAATAGGTTTTTTTCCTGCACCGCCCTCGACTGACAACGTAGCCCCTGATTCTTGATCACTCTTTGCAGACTTGTCCTAAAGCGTGCTGGGGAGGGGGGGGCGAAATCCCTCGGGTTTGTTTAACGAGGTATGAGATTCGCGGGACATTTAGTTTTCCCAGAGTTGCCCTCGTGTAGGGGTTACCACCTGTCCAGGTTTGACCTGGACGTGCGGCAAGCCTACTCACCACTCCGTTTAACCCGGAGAGTTCGCAGGAAGGCATCCGTGTGGGGGTGGCGGATTCATTTGATTTGTGCCGAGACCTGGTGCCGGAATTGTGTTTTTATTTTGCGTGAACTTTATTACAGGCTACTGCAACAGTTCTGATAGACCCAGGCCAAACCGAGAAAAACAACAATAAGAGAGAAACACGTCCGGATTTTGTGTGTGGGGACAAGGTGGCAACATTACAGGAACAGCCTGCAATAAACTCCGGCCAAATCCTCCAATCAGATTAAGACGCTAATCTGCTTTACGGCACTGCCGCCTGGGAGGCCGGTACAGTCCATCCCCTGCGTTGCGTTCACAAGCGAAAGCTGGATTAGTGCCGGCTCATTCTCTTCCGAAGAAACAAAGAGTCGGTGGCCAGGAGGGAGGGAGGGACGAACGAACGAACGGGCGACGGGACGGACGTGGGCCTGCCAATCCTGTCCGTCGCCGACCTCCGAGTCAACTGTGAGGGTTGGTCCATCTTGGACATGAAATAACTCTCTCCCTTGTAGTCCACACACACACACACCACCCGCTCTCTCACATGCAACGGCCACCTACGACACAAACTGACTTGCCCGCCCGTCAGGCAGAGATGACATTGCTTTTCTCAACGACATTTAAGCAAACCTCCTTATGGCGCCTAATAATCGTGAGCCGAAACGCACTCGTAAGAGCACAATCCCGCATGTCTCGCTCAAGTCGTCCAGAGAGGACGTCGGAGTTTCAGTTCAGATGTCCCTCCGAGCTCCGTTCAGAATCAGAATCTGTATTCATCCTCGAGAAATACAATGAGCCGTGAAGCTCTTTTGCACAGATGTCCAGTGGGGGCGGGTCAGAAAACTACGGCCACAAACAGTACAAAAAACGATAGGAGAGCAAAGTGTAGGAATGGTAACCAAATAACTAATAAATAAATATAAGCGAAGGTTATAAGTAAAAAATTGCATAAATTCCACTCTTTGGACCGGTGCCAAAGAGTTTGGGTCCGTGTCATTTGTCCAAAACAAGTCAAAATGTTTTGAGATTCGCTCTCGGAATCAACGCGTCCTGCCAGCTGTGATGTACGGATTAGGAACACAAGCAAAAACAAACTCGAGATTGAAAACCAATTTCTTGACAACTGCTGATTGTGCTTCGTTTGTTGTCCTTCCCCTGCACCTCCGCTTAGCACGGTACATGTGTACTATGTACGCAGGTAGAACTTCTCTCGCACCGTATGTAGCCGACCCCGCTAATCGGAGGGTGCGGATAATGGGATGAAATCAATCGCGCTGTCCCCCGAGATACACCGAGTGTTCAAATGTTAGACAGCTCCTTTGGTTGCACATATTAAATATCTGCAATTTAATAGCGTGCTGAAAATTGTTTTGTTTTTTTAGTTTGAATTAAACATTACAGGAGAAGTTCTAATGCGCACTGCGCCCGAATTAGATTTAGCTGCGTCCGGAGGTTTTATGAAACACGAGGACACCTCGCCATGCACTGGCATGCATCGGACATCGTTGAACACTACGATGGTCGTCATCGCCGCTGTCCGCGGGTGAAGGCCTCCTCAAGCCGTGACCCGTCGGTCAAGAGCCCGCGAGGCAAGATTCCACCCAGCACCTCCGCACCACGAGCTGAACTCATCACTCGGGCGCTTACCAAGTGTCGACTGCCCCTACTGGAGATCTGTGAAAAAAATAGCTTCATAGCTCATCGGATTCCTCCAGTAGAAATAAATCTTCTGATTCTGACACTCGACCACTGGCCGTCATGGCCTCTGGCGGTGCATCCTGCTGACGGCCCATTGCCAATCCACTGCCGGATGAAGGCCTCCTCCCTCCTCCCTCCCACGACGTTTCGCTCGTGCGGGTTGCTTTGACCGTACTTCACCACCTTGTGTCAATACGGGTTGGTGAAGTGGGCGGCACAGGGCCGGGTCACATGATCAACTCGCCACTGACGGTTGTGCCGGGGCCTGGAATCGAACTCGGGCCGCAGGGTTTGCGCCGCACCACTCCACCCCGACTCGCTGAGAAGCGCAATAATTACAAAAAAAACCTTCCACGACGCTCTCTTTGCGATGTGTAATTGGGCCTTCTCGACCAATTGTGTAGCGGCACCGCGCGGGGCGACGCAAACCTCATCCGCCCCCGGCTGTCATGAACCAAATACTTTGTTTTCATCACAGTCTCACACGGCATCAATTAAATGCTTGTGTCAATCAGTGTGTGTTCCCATGTGCTTTGTGCCCTGGTTAAATATGCATGCGAAATGCAATGAAGCACCACGAAGCCATCTAAAGTTTGTGTATTATTCATGCATCCGATGGTGTAAGAACATAAGAAGACAAGTCAGAATAAGTTGACGTCAACATGTTGTGTGCAGTTGCACGAGGCAATGTGACCCGCTGTTGGATGGGATTTGTGTTTCGCGATGAAGGCAACCTATGGGCTTACCGAGCCAGCTCCTGTTGAGGTACACAGACACGAACACTGGAGGTACGGTGAAGAAATCCACGATGGAGTTCACCTCCAGCCAGAACCACAGCTTGTCGTTGGCTGCGATGAACTGCACGGGCACACGGAGCAGACCCGAGCACCCCACACACACCGCACACGCACCGCACACGCACCGCACACGCTCACACGCACGCACGCACGCACGCACATGCACGCGCACAGACACGGCCATCACACACGCTCGCACGCATGCTCACGTGCACACGTGCTCGCACATGCACGCAAGTGCACACATGCGCAGACCCAGGAATTACACACACACACATACCCGGGCATCCACACACACACACATGCATACGCACACAAATCCCGACACCCCCCATACACATACGCTCACGTATGCATCCGAGCGTACACACACGCGAGCGCACACACACGCAAGGGTTGAGATTAATTTAATGAATTTTGGAAACAAGTAATCAAAGTACAGTAGCTTCAATTCCAGCAAAAGAGAGCTAATTTAAATTAAGACTGAAATTGTGTGTGTGTGTATCTGTGTGCACGTGTGCGTGTGTGTCCTATATGACACGGCGCGCGGATTAATCAGCGCTCGCCCTATGTTACAGGCATAACTGTTTATCCATCATTAAGGCACGTATAGCAAGTAACGACTTAATTCCCGTTTCAATGGGGGGGAGGCTGCTTAGCAGGGAAAGGTGGACCGCGGTTGGTGGCTGCTTGTGGGAACTGGTATGTGATGAACCCGGGTGTAAGAGGTGATGTTCAAGTTTCACGTTTATTTGTCAGAATTATCAGAATGGTTATACTGGAGGAATCCGATGAGCATGTAAAGCTCTTTTTCGCAGACATCCAGCAGTAGCATTCCATGTAACCAGCGTGGGAACTCGAGGGACCTGGGGACAGGAGGTCTCATTTGCGAGAGAGGCACCGGGTCACCAAAATGACAGACGCAAAACTAAATAAAGTGACAGCGTTGGAAGCAAATGTAAATCTGGCCAAAGAAAACTGCGTGACATGAACAATCGTAAATATTTCCCCAGACGCGGGTCGAAGTGACGTAATAAATCTCCCCCTCCCCTCCCCTACGCGTAAGGTGGCTCGGGCAGATAATTTTTTGACCGTTCAGAGCCACGACAGCCAAACTGAGCTGCGGGAACGCTAAACGGACGTTGGGTGGGCGACTCGTGAAAGGGGCACGGGCGAGTCGAGCGCAAGCGCGGCGGCTGCGTCTTCTGCCTTACCCGCAAGCCAAAGTAGAGGAGGAAGAAGATGTTGAGGCCCATGTCGAACTGCAGGGTGGTGTCCTTCTGGAAGTAGTGGCAATCCTCGATGGGGCTGCGGAGACGACACGCGGGCGCGCGGGACAGGACCAGTTGGCTCACCGCACGGACGCGCACAGCGGCTTCGTGGCATTTCGCAAGCGAAACAAAAAAAATGCTTGCGACGAAAAGTGACGATCACTGACGGCACGTGCAAGCAGAATGAATGATTGCATAGCGAAAAAAACAAACAAAATCGAGAATTTCAGAGATCTACAACCAAATGATTATGAATGTGCCCCATCTCGCAAGCTAAGCCTGGCTATTCGCGCTTGCGTGGGTGACCAACCACCAGGGCTTGCCAGGGGTTGTTGGTGATGGGGCTGTGAGGTTTTGACCTGCAGATGACAGCTTGCGACTATCACCCTTTGTACGAGGCGGTGTTCTCTGGGCATTACAATGGTCCTCCCAACGCTCATCAATGGAATGGGCCAAACGTCTTGAATAAGTCATTGTTATTGTAGTTATTGTGCCGAGTGCTTTGACACAATAACTACTTGTGAGAGAGCGGGTGGTGTGTGTGTGGGTACGACTACAAGGGAAGGAGTTATTTCATGTCCAAAATGGACCAACCCTCACAGTTGACTGGTAGGGTGGCAAATTGCCCACATTCATGTTCATTTACAGGAAGACAGATTTAGTTTATTACAGCGGGAAGGGCCCAATAAAGCTGGTACGCTCAATGTCATGGGCATCCTGTGACTGCTGCAGCAGTTATAAACTTGCCACGTCTGTTCATCACGTGACAACTTTCTTAATTGTCTGTCTCTAGCGGTGGAGTGTTTACGACACACGCTATTTCCGCACGCTGATCTGACCCAAACATTTCAGTGCGCATCATAATGTCGATTCACCTTCTAATTTCCCACTCGAATGACTTTCATAGCACATCCATTTAATTTGCATTGCGACTCTTGGAGCCAACAGCGCCAATGTAATATGGGCAAAGTGCCAATGGAATCAGTCGAAGGTGGCACGCGTGGCCTCGACGTCAAACAAACGATCAAACCAAAAGAAAAAAAAATATCTAATTTGTGACGACCGCTGGCGAGTACAACACAAGCCACTAAGGTAGCAGTGCTTCCCACACATTGAGTATTCAAAACGTTGGTTATCCTACGGACAGTCACTCCTTTCGGCCATAGTATGGTGTAATTCCCACCGCTGGCTTGGGCTTTCTGTAGGTGATAAGTGCTGCACTACGCTTACGTGTCCTCATCGCGATTCGCAAATTGCCTTCGATTGGTGAAGTATGGTCAACGGATACATTTCCACCACCGGCTCTGCAGGGCCGTGAATGGGCAATGAGCATCACCGTGGTGCTCATCTGAGTAGGAAATCTCTTTGGAGTAATTTTTTTTTTATTATTTCACCACACCATGGTCATCATCAACTCAAAGAGCAAACCGAGGCATGGTTAAAATTCCTTTTTTTTTTGCAAAATCCAATTTTAAACTCTGGCACTCGTATATGCAAACGAATAAATAAACGAGACATTTGCAAATGTGTGGAAATGGGGTTTGCGCAAGGTTTTGAATATCACCGGGGGAAAAAAATGAATAATCAGCAGAGCTGTGCATGCAATTCCAAGCGCTATGTTTGCAATGAATCTCTCCGCCCGCGTCGCCGTGCTAATAATCCTCCGGCAGCCGTTGCCGTCAGACGACATCAAATTTCTGTTCCTAATGAAACAACCTCTCCACTGACCCTCGCTCCGCTGTAGATGCCACGGCGAATATCACGGCTCGCGCGAGCACGCAAAGTGACGCGGCGTGTCAACGTCGGCGGCGTCAGCAGCAGCAGTGATCTACCCACTGCTGGATGAAGGCCTCTACGGCAAGACAGAGCGTATGCCGAGTCTAATTTTAATGGTTATGGCTGCCCATGTTGAAGTCGCTAACATTAACGATATTCTGTTTTCATTACGGGATTTAATTACTTTTGTCAATTCGCGTGATTAAAATTGGCATTGTCGTTACTTTGAACGTAAATTCATAAATGTTGCAGTGTAACATCAATTTAATCACTCTTACCCAGAAACGCCAATCGATAACATGCACACTGTGGTCTGTACACGCGGTCACATTCACACTGCGTCGTGACTGTGCTACACGAAGCTGTAAAGGCCTTTGTGGAATGGAAGGGCAGATGTGCCGCTGCGTTTGGTGAGAACAAAGTACGAGCATCAACGCTCCGGGTCGTTCGACCGACTCCGAGTAACCATCGCCATCGGCATGGCTTATCACGCCACCGTCGATATCTGCACCCGTCGCGGTTTCACCCCCGCCATGCCAATCGACCTGACAATTTAACACGCGACTGACTTGATACCGCGAGCGATGGAGCTACGCATAAGCAGACCGAGTGTAAAGCTTCAGCGTGCCAAAGTAGCTTCATGAGCGCCCCGGATCCGCCAAAGAAAAAAAAAAATGGGATGCAATAAAATATGATCTCGAGTTAAAATCCCAACAAAACATAAAGAAGCCAATCTTGTCCGCATCTTTCGTGTCTGCAATTCCTCTCATTATCTATCTCTTGCCTACAGCCCATCCGTCATCTCACATCTACATCCCTTGCCGAGACCTCGCTCGATTTGCGACATCTTTGGCTCATCTGTGTCGCTCCTCCTAACTGCGTCTCTGTCTGCATGTCTCTCATCTCACTACGGCAAGGGTCTGCATCCCTTCTGTCACCTTACAAGGAAAGTTTGCAGGGGGGGGGGGGTCAACAGTAGCATATGCTTAGAGCCCCCAACGGTCCAGCATCAGCGGTGGGTGCCGTTATAATTCTGAATCGACACGGCGGGATTCTGTCACATTGCAGGTTCATTGAAAACATAGCCACACGGTGTACCGAGAGTACGCAGAAGGGCATGCAGGTGCGTTGTACACACACACACGCACGCGAAATCACTCGGGCACACGTGGTCAGTCTATGCACACTCACCTCGTCGCACTTACACCAGGAACAGGGTTTCGGGTAATATTTCGGGAGGGGGGGAAATAAAACAAATGAGCCTACCACCTTGCAATGTTATATATATGCACACACACATATACACACACACGCGCGCGCAATTTTTTTCCCCGTTTAACCAGGCGAGAGCTCAAGAGACCAGGACAGCGCCTCACTTGCACGACAGTAACCTGGCTCACCAATATGACGAGCAGAAATTAAATGAGAGTCAAGCGAAGGCAGCAATTGTTCGGCTCCTTCAAGAGCGAACAATAACAGCAACCCCGGCATGCTTTGCATGTGAGGGCCTGTGTGCAGGCATTGTCATTTTTAGTGGCTGTTGAAGTTCTTCTTCAGCTGGAGAAGAAAGCGCCCGAGAGCGTGGCTCTCCCCACGCGACGTCGGGTCGGTACCGCGTGTCGTTCGGAACGATGTACGACGGTCCGCTCCTCATTGCCGGGAGCCGTTTGAGGAAGTGAAAGCGCGTTCGCAGCATGCGGAGGGGGAACGTCGGAATTCAAGTGGCGGACGTCGTGCCGAGCGACATGCGATACAACCCAGCAGCAAAATCCTACGGGGTCATAGAACTTCAGTTTAGTCGTAAGAGGTTGGCCAACGCCTTTGGTCTCACTGTCAATAAAGTAACATACGTCCTCGATTGAATGATTATCTACCTTCGTTTCCTTAATTGGTAAACAGAGCAAATTTAACAATAATGAGACGACTTTTAACACTCGGCATTTTTCGCAAACGGACTAAAGTTCGAGTGCCATTCGGTGCAATGTTGCGCATCCCAACCCCATGTGGTACGGGCGGTAAAGGTTGGGTTTGTGAACGTATCTGTGGGCGGTTAATGGCTCAGGGTGGACATGTGACAGTGGGATAAGTGACGTTATACTCTACGCTCAGTTTACGAAAACCGTTTTCTTGGCTATGAAGAAAAATCTAAGGAAATGGAGCTCACGGTGCGGTTAGGCAGAAATTCTGGTGACGAATTAGTGAACGTTTCAAATAACCTTCAACAGGGCTCTTAATCGGAAATATAGGAGATCCCCTCTTATCCGTGGTTGTATGGCGGCACCTATTATTATTATCGGCGGGGTTATTTCATTCATTGGAAAGGATATAACCCTGCGGATAATGGAATGAATTTGACTCCTCTTATCTGTGGAAAGATCGCGAGTATCAGTAAACTGATTTGCTGTGCATTGTGGGTAAAACCGCGGACAATTGTAATAAATTAGGCTGCCGATAATCGGAGTTTGACAGCCCCACAGCTGCCATGGATAACTAATGGGTAATAGGGCCGCAGAGAAGAGGAGTTCTCCTGTACATGACCTGTGACCGCTGTTTAAAGGGGGCCATGCAAAAACCGAGGGGGAGGTCAGGGAGGGCACGACACAGTCAATGTTAAACAAACTGTACCCTCGCGTGCATTTTGAGGACGGGCTCCAGTGCACCTTCTTAAATTGCCACCGGCGTTCAATATCGTGCCATGATTTGAGTAAGGAACGCTTAGCCGTCAATATGAGTGGGGGGCTCAGGCCCTCCCTCACTACCCACCCCGCCCGCTACGTGGCTGGTAATCTAAGTTTCAGTGGCTGTGTCAACCTGTCAATAAAGGCTCTCCGAGTCGGCTACACCATATTGGATTTAGAAACAGCTTGAATCGCTGCAATATCGCAATTGCAGCCTGAAGACCGACACAGCGGAGAGCAGGGGAAAGAACCCACAGCGATGTTGTTTTAGTTCTTCTAATAAATGCCACCATGGGACATTACAAACCCCTCTTTGCTTTAAATGGCAAGTGATGTGTGTCAACAGCCAGAAGCCTGCACCACCCCCACCCCCCCCCTCTCTTCTCTGCACCTGCTATTCCGACAGATGACGGTCGTGCATCCGAAATTGTGAACGTGAATAATACAGGGGGCAGGCAAATTCCACGACGTCATAATCACCTTTGATTGAATGACCTGAACTACAGCCGCTTTGTGAATCCACTGCTAGATGAAGGCCTGGCCACCCCACGCCGCGTCGTCGGCATCACGGGGTGGGGGAGCAGCGGGGGATTGTCCATACTTCCTTTATTTTACATTGCACCCCCCTGCCCCCCCCCTCCCCACTTAAAACCCTCACCCCTCTCCCGGTGTCTGTGTGATGGATGAACTTACTCGGACGAGTCGATAAAGTAAATCACCAGAGCCCCGATGCTGAGAAGGAAAACGAGCACCACCTGCGAACAGCCACGGGGAGAGGAGGGGGGGGGGGGGCGGTGAGTTGGTGGTGAGTTGGTGGTGAGTTGGTGGTGATTTGGTGGTGAGTTGGTGGTGAATTTGGGGAGTTTGTGGTGAGTTTAGGGAGTTGGTGGTGAGTACGATGACGACGACAAAGAAGCAGAGAGGGGTGGGAGGGTGCAATGATAACTCTAACAAACGTTTTGTGCGAACACTGATCCATTGATCCTTGGCGATAGAGGAGCAGTCTGCAATAGCTTTCCCACAACGGGAGTGGGGAGGAGGGGGAGGGGATATAAATATGCTAAATGGGATGAAAATTTAGCGGTGAACATTAACGAATGTCCCCCTTCATGGACACTGAAGACCACGTGACGGCTCCATCACGTCTTTCTGTCAAGCTGTGCAGCGCCGTAATTCGTGTTTATTTTTTAAGTGCGGAAAATGCCCAGGACGGAGCTTATCGGATGCGTGGTGCCTACCGGTATGAGCTTAGGAAACTAGCGAAGATGATTGTCGACGTTACCCGACTATTGTGGACGACTGCTTGTTATTAGGTCCATGAGGGGCATCCCGAAGACAGAAATTTCCTAAATCGCCGGTCCCAGCGTGACCCGGCTGATGATGCCGATGACGCCAATGACATCACCAGGCCCCCGCCTATCACCCCCCGTCCAGCGGCACACCAACGTGAGACAAGTTTTTTCCCCCCCTCCGGGTATTTTCGTGTTTAATCCGAATAGCCGACACTCCGCCGAGTTAATGAAAGGAAACTCGGCAGAGTAATCGATTTCTCGAAGGATTGGGAGAGGTCCCAGCTCGCAACAAAAAATACCCGGATCGCCAGCGCGATGACGAACACGGCGTGTCGCGGAACAGCCCAGGGACACCGCGGCGCAACTTAAACGGGCCCCCTTCGTCGAGCAGACGAGATCCTGGGGGGACAAATCTTCTTAGCAGTTAATTTGCTAACCTGCGAGCCCGTGCCCTTACGTCGTCACGGATAAGCGGCGTAACACTGTACACAAAACGAGCATGGAAATTCATCATCATCATCATCATCAGCCACGATCAATCCACTGCCGGATGAAGGCCTCCCCCAAGTCAGTTGTTACGAAGAAACTGAAAGGCGGCAGCTTCATCACATTAGATAATGCAGCGTGTACTTGTTTGTTACGAGTATTCATAGTAATTATAATTATATGAATCATAATAATAGTAATTCTAATAATTATAACATCAAATAATTGATAGCCCTTGGTCGGTCCACTGCCTCCCCCATAACATTCCAGATATGGGGGTTGTGTTGGCCATACTTCACCACGCTGGTCGGTGCTCGTTAGCGAAGGTGATGGGGTGGGTGGGGGGGGGGGGCGCACTCAGTGACCGGCTCAGATATCACTCGCCACCGATGTCAGCCGTGGCTGGGAATCGAACTCGGTGTCGTCAGGCTGACAGTGCAGTGCTTGAACTACCACTGCACTACCACTTGTGCCCACCGGCTTGCAGAGGCCGGGGTATGTCCGTATCCAAAGATCAAGGTGTCATTCGTGACCAAAGCCCTTGATGCTGTCACACTTTCATCGCTGTGGAGGGCGGGGGGGGGGGTTGATGATTGGTGGCTGGAGCAATGCCCCAAGTTGAAGCCACTCGTTTCCCAGTGTGTGTGTGTGGGCACCGAGAGCCTTGCCAAGGCTCACCCGCCTTTACCCACAGACAGATGACCCACGGTCCCACTGCACTGTCGCGGTTGCCATTTTGCCTCCTTGGGAGTCGCAATGTTGTAGCTATTAAATCAACTATCATCACACTGTTAGGAAAAGTAAGTGAGCTTGAGCTGGACACTCCGCTAGAAGGGACGGTGATGGCCAATGGCCATGAAGGTATTAAGGTCGCACTCATTAGACACAAAGTGCTCGCATAAAATGAACTGAAATACCTTTCCGAACTCGTCGAGGAGCATAAGTGATCACGCCAAGTCCGCTCATCCTCGCAGCAGTGACTTTGGCTAACCATCGAACAAAGACGGCCACCGCATCGCGTGCTTTTATAAGCGCTTCTGCGGCCTTCTGGAATTGTCTTCCTTCCGATATTAGGAAGCCACTGGAGGCTATGTACTTTTCAATCGAGATTAAATACTCATTAATTTGTGATAATTGGTTTTTTACCCTTTTATCTGGCAACAAAAATGACAAATTTTTTACGCCTTTCGGCGTCATCTGGTCCAACACCATGTGAGACTAGGCTCTAAGAAAAGCTGTCTCGGGTGTGGACCAATCAATTTCAAGGACAGTGCATACATTATCAGAGTTGTCTTTTTGTTTGCATTCCGACAGCAGGTATTGTGGTCAATGCAAACATGACTCCTTGTAAAAAGGTGTCAGTTTTGTTGCCAGATAAAAGGGTAAAAAACACATTATCATATTTTGCTACTGGCAAAGGAGGTTCCAATGGTATTAATTTGTGTTTCGTTTGTTGTCCTTCGCCCGCACCTCCGATTAGCACGGGTTGGCTACGCACGGTGCGGAAGGAGTTCGTACAAGAATAGCGATTGCCTTGGAATGGAACACGTCCGAGTGGACGCCCACTGGCGAGATGGAGCGACGAAGTGCCGGTGCGAGGTGGATCATTGCATCGTGGGATGGTGGGAGCTGGCAGTGGCTAGGGGAAGCCTTCATCCATCCCACAGTGGATTTACCATGAATTATACTACTGCTCCTGCTGCGGATAATGATGCTGCTGCTGCTTATGATGATGATTATCATAGTAATGGGAATTGTTAATTTAACTTCAACGCTGTTATTGGTGGTGTGTGTTATGGATGATATTCCCATCACTTGCGATGCACCGCATGGACAGTGAGCTTGTGAAGAAAGGAAATGCTGTGTACTTTGCGTGCAAATCTACAAATTTTTTCCATTGGAAAAAAGCCGCAAATAGCGATATCTAAATTTGGGCTCACACCCCACGGTGCCTTGCAAGGAAGCGATTGGCTAATTGGCATATCCTTTCAGCCTGAGCAATCTGTCAAGCCTAGGCTGCAATCACATCTCGAACAAAGTAGACTAGATTATAATATTCAAGAGTACAACATATATTTTGTTCCATTGGCCAACGAGAGGGTTTTTGGTCTATGTGCAACCGACACTTATCTTGGGGTCATGGGTGAAGTGTGCTGCCCCAAGGGCTGGCTACGGCTGCTGGGCGATCAATGGAACTTCCACAAGGAACCACAAACAGGAACGTGAGTTGATCTTTTTAGTAATTTTTTGTTTCAAAATACTTTTTTTTGTAATCTTCCCCAAATGTTATCCTGCTCGTGATATCCGCGTCGCGTCATGCGCCGCAGAAACCATTCGGAATTTTTGCCGAGCAGTGTTAGAGAACGGTCGGTGGAAAGCGGATATCACAAAGCTACTTCTGAGACCCCTTCAAAGTGGCCGCTAGGCAGCACTTTCGCACCCGCTCTACCGGGGGAGATTCATGTCCGTTGCATGACATTTGCGCCGATATTTACTTGGAGCTGGAATTTAGAAAAAAAATTAAGTGCAAAACCAATTTTAATGCGCAGCCATTGGTGACCGGTAGAGACCATTACGTGGGAATAGAATGTAGAGAGGATATATTAAATGGAATGTGAAATAAAGTGAGTGGGCTGGGCAGGACACGTCGCTTAGAGGGATGGAGGCTGGTAGCTGAGGTTAATGACAGGGCAGTAGCCAAAGGAGAGATGGAGTGATGACATCAGCCCGTATACAGGATCTCAATAGATATTGGCGATGGCGAAGACTTGGGGAGGCCTTCATCCAGCAGTGGATTGATCATGACTGATGATGATGATCAAGAGGCCGAGGACCACAAATGACTTTCATCGCTTTGTGATTCCCAACACAGTCTCTAATTTTTACCTTAAAGATAATGACATCATCATTATCATCATCGCGACGACGACCTAATATTTCAATTTGGTTCATTTGCTCTGAAGAAGGGATGTTTGGCCAAAACGTCGCCGATGATGTTTCCTTTGGAGGCCACAGTGCCACATGAGTCAGGGTTTCCTCCCACGCGTATAAACACTCATTCATTGGCTGAAGACATCTTAATTCATAGAGGACTGCAGAGCTTGACCAATTGTTGGTGCCGGCTAACCACCCGGTCGCCGCCTTCCAGCCCCTCGCGTAGTTCCTCGGCGATGGCGAGAGATGCAATTTGCGTGAACAACGCTACATAAAACTAAACGACGTTATTCAGGAATGCGAAGGTTTCTTTTATTGTATTTCATACTCGCACATCACTGGCATCGCAGCAGCGGGGGCAGCGGGGGCAGCTGCTATCGCCAAATAAAACGCGGGACCTTCGCAAACGGGTGTTGGCGGGTGTGTGCGCGCACGCCCACGCCACCGTGGATTGCTCACCAGCACGCGGCCGGTTTGCGTCTGCGCAGAGATCATGACACCGGCCCAGTCCTTCACCGAGGTCATCCAGCCGACCTCCGAGTCCTCGGCCTCTTCTCGTGGTCGGTACGTGCCCTCGGAGGGAGGCGCTCCGTCGGCTTTTATCTTCTGTAATTCCTGTCGCAGCGAGAAGGAGCAGAGGGAGGGGAGGGGAGGGGGGGGGCGCTTTGTATCAACGTGACCTCCATCGATCGTTTAACAGTGGACAAATTACGCACTCTGGGCTGGAAATGCGATGTAACGGTCGTTAACGAAGTGGAGCGCTTGCCGACATGACCACCTGAGTTCGATTCCCAGCCACGGCTGACAACGGTCACGAGTGACACCCCCTTTACCGAGGCGCACTGCCTGGTGTGGTGAAGTATGGTCAAACAGCCCCCCGTGGCAGACACGGCATGGGCAGCCCTTCATCAAGCGGCGTGCTGGCTAAGGGCTGCACGCTTCTACAAATAACTTACAACACTGTCAACCCCCTGCAGGGTGATGACCTCCCTCACGCTTTGTCAATCATAGGAGGTTGTTTGACCATACTTCACCATGCTGTGTGAGTCGGTGAAGTAAGTGGCGGTGGTTGGGGAGGGGGGGCGGGGAGCACCTGGACCAGTTCAGACATCACTCATTGCTGATGTCAGACGTAATCGGGAATTGAACTCCGTTCTCGAGGTTCGTAGTGCAGGGCACTATCGCCGTGCCACCAGTGAGACGCAAAGCAGCCTTCCAGCTGGAGTGCAACGCACGTTATGACATCTGTCATTTCCACACCTCCGATGAGCGCGATTGGCTATGTACCGCGAGAAATAAGTTCAACGTTCGTACACGTACATACAATTCATATTCCACCGTTGCATCCCAACCGCGTGGAGCGAAAACATAATGGGACTTCGTATTGACAGTATAAACACATAATGGCCGTCCGTGTAAGTACATGTCACGGCAATCGTATTGACCATTCAGAGAGATGGGCCTGGGCCAGACGCATCGTTACTGTGACAGATGGTGGCACGTGGACGAGACCGATGACGGAACGTCAGTCAACTGCAGCGGACTCGCCGAAGAGGACCCCAAACGCACGCCCGCCACGGAGACGGAGCGATGGAATAAAGAGCTCTGTTGCTCGGGAGCGACGGATTGCGGCCAATGCAGGACGAGGGATTGTGACGGACTGGAGAGGGCTTCTCTCGTTACGCGTTCGGTCCGTGGGCAGTGTTCATCCAACAGTGATAACTGCATTTCAAATGGTAATATCTTAACATATACCACTCCATATTTCCATTCTAAATATTTAATTAAGCCATTTCATCATGTAACTCGCATTGTATTATCATAAAAAAATATAAATTACCGGTGTAATATTACGCATGTCACAGTCCCTATCGCAATGCTCCAGTGTTAACTTCATTAAAAGGCAGAACTGAGACGCCGCATTCACACGAACGAGCCCTGGCGCTATAGTTCAGTGTGCACTGCGATCCGCATCTTTTCATTAAATCAATTTTCACTAACTAATTAATTGCACAAGGAACGTGTATGGAAGTTGCATTGAATGGGTAACAAATACATTTCCTGTAAATAACCTATGCTGAGTAACCTTTTACATTTTTACCTTTTCTCAATTCCCCAGTGGATGTAGGCCTCCACATGCTCTGTCACTCACAGAGTATTTTTTGACCATACTTCACCATGCTGGTCAGTGCGGGTTGGCGAGGGAAGGACGTGGAGGGTTACCCAGGATCGGATCTGATAGATCTTGCCACTGATGTTAGCCGTGGCTGGGAATTCATCTCACGTTTCCAGGTTCGTGGCACAACGTGCCACCACTCAACCAAAATTAATGAGTGGTTGATTAAACAAAAGGTATGGGTAGAGTGGTGGCGCCGCAGTTCGCCTACCGCGCTATGAAGCCAATGACCTGAGTGTTATTTTCAGGCATGGCTAACATCAGTGGGCGAGTCAAATGTGAACTGCTCTTCCTGTCTGTCCACTTCACCGACCTGCACTCATCAGCTTGGTGAAGTATGGTCAAACAACACTCATGACTGATGGGGCGTGAGTAAGCATTCGTCCAGCATTGGAGTGGCAGGTTCAGGAGTGACAGGTGAAGGAATCAATATAATTAATGATAAGAACAGCGATCATGGATGATGATAAAGAAGCCAAAGGGTAACTGGGCAGGACAACTCCAGAGCGGAGACGGCGCGACGAGCTGCAGCAGCGAGACGTCGTCACAGGAGTGTGAGGCCGCGACTGGGCAGGAGCAGTTCAGGAAAGCAATGGAAGAGCGTGGGCGAGAGACCTCTGCCCGGCAGAGGAGGAAGTGACAACGCTATTCCGCACCTCCGATTAGCACGGTTGGCTTCGTACGGTGCGACAAAAAGTTCAACATACATACAAACTGCTGCCAGTGACAATTTGTACTGAACAATTAATTCCGATTATCACGGTTGGCTACGTACGGTGCTAAATTTCGATGTAAAGCTTTCGTGACTGCAGGGATTCATCTTCTTGGTTCTTTCGGTAAAGTCACGTAGAATGGAAATAATAAAATAATAAAAATAAAACATAATAAAATAATTCTCACGACGTTTCGGCCACAACGCAAGCAGCCGTCCTCAGGTGAAGAATAGGTCTGTCGAGAAGACAGAGTCAGACTGTGGCCGAAACGTCATGAGAATTATTTTATTATGTTTTATTTTTATTATTTTATTATTTCCATTCTACGTGACTTTACCGAAAGAACCAAAAAGAAGTTCAACAAACATACAACAATGAGAGCAAACAGCTCAGCCGCACTAATCGGGTACTGGAGGGGAAAATATTGAAGCATCATCGCAACGTTGTGTTTCAAATTTTTGCGCAATCAGCCCACACGTTGGACTTTTAAGTAGCTCTGACCACAAAGTGAATGTCGGCGGTCCAAGCACGATCAAAGTTAGTGTGAACCGATGTAAGGACCGCCAAATGTTTGACCTTCTTGCTGTGGCATGATGATGCTGGTTGTAATTACCCGCAAAACGTCGTACTCGAATTGTAAATGCTGCGGGTTCACTCTCCAGCACACCGATGTGCTGAACTCATAAATAATTGGCATCTTTTTGGTTGACGTGACACACCTTACTAATTGGCTATGTCGGGTGGTGGCAGATTTAACAATATATATATTTACGCGATCTAACCCAACAAATCCCTGATGTATGACGTTTACCTATTGCTGACAAGTGCAAGGATAAGAATATGTGATTAGAGGCTGCTTAAATGCCTCAGCGATTTAAAGTGCCTGAACATCTTCATCTCCATTATTCCAATGCCCAGCTGTCGTTGTTGTCATTATGTTTGCTGGGCCTCGGTGACCCACTGCTTGGCATCTGTCCCAGGTGAAGGCAGCACCAGCCTGCAAGTGGCCATGCGTCTGCCAGTAGGGCAGAGGCAATGTTGATCTTGCTGTTTTGCAACTAAGCCATTTGCGAACAAATTTTTGCTTCATTTGGACCGTGACGTCCCGGGGTCCAAATCCATCCGGGCAGGCATCGTAGCCGCACTCATCGAGTACTAGAGGGGTATATCTTCAGACCGAGGCTGGTGCGGGCGTGTGCCAACTTGTGGTTGGCCGCCAACTTTTTTGTTTGTTTGAAATTCCAGTTCAACCCTCGGTAAAGGAAATAAAGACCTCGCAGGATTTTTCGATTTAAAGCTTTCGTGACTGCAGGGATTCATCTTCGGTAAAGTCACGTAGAAGGGAAAAAAAAAAAACATAATAAAATAATTCTCACGACGTTTCGGCCACAACGCAAGCAGCCGTCCTCAGGTGAAGACCAGGTCTGTCGAGGAGACAACGTCGTGAGAATTATTTTATTATGTTAAATTTTTATTATTTTATTATTTCCCTTCTACGTGACTTTACCGAAGACCAAGAAGATGAACCTCGCAGGATATCTGTCAATAACACTTCCATGCAGATGGTCCATTGCCCGAAACGTTGCCTCTTTTAAGAGCAAAGTGTTATTCGCAAATGTGTTGAGTTTGTTGTGATTCGTGCTTGTGCACTCCTGCCAACGCAGCAGCAGCAAGCAGCATCATCATCATCATCACCACCACCACCAAATAATTGTCTCGTTCCAGGAAAAGGTTCCCTGTCTCTACTTTCACGTATCAATTGCTAACGCGAAAACCCGTTACCGCTGCCGCTTCACTGTAGGTCACGCAAATGAAGAGGCGCGGGGGGGGGCACCGGACCCTTTCATGTTCGCCGTTGAGACATTTAGCCCCTTACATTATTCACATCCCTCTCCGGGTCCGCACCGCTGCTGCTGTAATTGAATAAAAAATGCATACAGTGTCTCCATGACAGCAATAAAAAATTCATGTAATTATATCTGCGCACCGAAAGATGCTTGTCAACGGAGCCATTAAGGACCACTCGTCACGTAAACAACGAACACACAAAACACAGAAAGCGTCAGGTTCCCGTTCCTTATGTTAGAACTACTTTCACTCGCGCGTTGCAGCAAGTTTGGCTTTTTGGAATAAAAGATCAAAAGAAAACAAAAACGGGCGCAGCAAAGAAACGCTGAGAAGTGGCACGTTCGGAGTTGCACGTTGAGAGAGAGATGAAGGAGGAGCGCATGATTCAGGGAACAAACGCAAATTAGAGACGTGTTGACGGTTAAGTCGGTAGGCTTCGGCAGGACACGTTGCTCGCAGGGGTGATGGCGAAGTTACGACGACGACCATCGTGATGGAATGGCAGTCAAAGGAGAGGGAAATGCATCCGAGAAGTTGCCCACAGTTGGAGATGGAGCCACGTGAGATCAGTTCACGTGCAGACGTGCACGGGGGATCGTGAGAGATGGCATCGGCATGGGAAGGAGGCCTTCGCACAAGCGGGGAACAGACAACGACTGCAGATAGGGATGATGAATGTATACTCTTAGTTTTTTCGGTAAAGTCACGTAAGTAAAAAATGAAATTAAAATTAATAAAAATAAAATAATAAAAGTGATTTTTTTATTAAAATTAATAAAAAGAAAATAATAAAAGTGATTATTATTATTTTAATTTGATTAATTTTAATTTCATTTTTTACCTACGTGACTTTACCGAAAAAACTAAGAGTATGAATCCTGACTGTCACGACAGCTTCAAATCTAGAATTAGATGATGAATGTATTTGTATACCCATGGAAGCCGCCTTCACTGAATCTCTCGACGGCTATTTCTGGAAAGTTCTGCTTGGGGTCACATGAGCGAGAACCCTCTGAAACTGAAGAGGCAATTCAACATGCTTGCCAAATCTATATCTTATTATCATTTTAAGAGCACACGAGAGCACCAAGAGAAAAACAAAGTGGACAAGGGAGTAAGAGCGATGCTCAGAAATGCGTTGAAGAGATGATCGAACCTACTTACTGAGCTGCCTTACAGGGGCTCCGCCGCGTGTTTACCCAGGAGATGATGGGCGTCTCGTGCCAAACGGTCTCGGCGTAATCACACAAAAAACGCTCACTTGAAACAAATATTTTTTTTGGGCATCGTCTCATTAAATGCGTTTTTTGTATATTTGAACAGTTTGAATGTACGTAACCGCACTATGCATATCATCTTCGGTGGAACGGTGGCATAGTGGTTGGCGCAATTTCGTGATACGGACCTTGTGACCAGAGTTTGATTACATGCCTTGGCGAACATCAGTGGCAAGTGATATCTCAACCTGTCCTTCACCAAAACTAAACTATTTTTTATTTATTTTACAAGGTAATACCCACTGAGCTATATAGCTTGTTTTAAGAAGCAACCTTGTCACAAATGATAGCTCAGCGAAGTGGCTTATCACGTGGAAGTTTATAGCAGCCAAATACTTGAAACACATGTTGAGTCTCGATGTGGAGGCAAAACCCGTAGGACCCCAGAGTAAAATCCACGCGACCACGGGGAGAACGTGCAGACTCAAAATATATCGCCATCAGTCAGGCTCGAACCCACGACCTCGTGTACACCAGGCGAGGTAGTTAACATCTCGCCACCGTGGCACCCCAACCTACATTAACCGCGTGGGTGAAGTATGGTCAAATAACCCCCCCATGACAGACGTGACGTGGGGTAGCCCTCATCCAGCAGTGGACGCACAGGGCTGTCGAATCATCATTTACTGCAGATGCACCTGTGCAGCCCCTCCTGTCAATCCACTGCTAGACGCGGGCCTCTGCAACGTGTCAGCAGTTATTGGACCATACTTCCCCACGATGGCCAGCCGAGGGTTGGTGAAGGCAGGGGAAGCGCAGACGCTGGGGGAAATAATTTCTGCACGACAATATGATTACTAATGAACTCGCATGACCCGCCCCTCCAGCTGCTGCAGTCACCAAATTATTCTCGTGATTTATTGTACCTCATCTTAATCCATCTTCATTCCGCCATTGAAGGTTCCATATAGCTCCAATCTGAAGCCCCCCCCCCCCCCCCCCTTGGGCAGAGTCTTATATAAAACACAGAATCAGTTTGCCCCCCCTCCCCACTGCCGCGTCGTGATAGCATCTCTTCCCGCTCCTCTCTGATGATCTGCACGTTCATTATCTCCGCTTCTATCCACCGCCATTACCCCAAAGATCTCCGTTGTGTCGCCTCCGCCAGTCCAGTGAACGGGGAGTGCTCGCGCTGTTAAGGGTTTAGCGGCTCCTGTGCTCACAAACCCGAACTCTGTCCATCCCAGCAGTGTGAATGGGTAACACCTCCGATTTGCATGGTTGGCTACGTACGGTGCGAAAGAAGTTCAACCTACACACATACAGGTCGCGTGTGGTGTGGTAAGGTGGCGGTTGACTCCCACTCCTTCCACGACGCCTGGCCACCGTGGACGAGTAGGCCAAATGCCCTCTAGAGGGGGTGCTCTGTCATAGCGGAGACCCTTCCACCAGCAGAGGTGTGAGCATGCACTTGCAGGGCAGCGCCTTTGCCTACCTGGAGGCACACGTCTCGCTCAGGTGTGGTGGTGGTGGTGGGGGGCGGTAGGGGGAGGTCGCTGCGACCCAAGTTAGATTCCGGCTCACGGCCAACACCGGTGACGATTATCTCAACCGGTACTGAGCTCTCCCACATGTTGACTCAGATGAGTAGCTGGTGCGGTGTGTAAACATCACCCCAGGGGAGACAAAGGCGACCGGGCGTCGTGTTGCTGGCCACCCAACCCCTCCCTGCACCCTGTGTATGTGTGCTCAGTAACGGCGCTTGCCACGCAAGTGTGTTCGAGGCTATAAGGAGGATAATTGTATTTGGTTGTCCACCAAAGGTAAACTAAACTACGATTTAAAGCTTTCGTGACTGCAGGGATTCATCTTCTTGGTTCTTTCGGTAAAGTCACGTAGAATGGAAATAATAAAATAATAAAAATAAAACATAATAAAATAATTCTCACGACGTTTCGGCCACAACGCAAGCAGCCGTCCTCAGGTGAAGAACAGGTCTGTCGAGAAGACAGAGTCTGAATGACACACTCCAGGCTTGGAGCTACTATTTAAGCTGGGATGGAGGGGGGAAGAGCGCCTTGACAAAAAAATGTGCATATCAAGAGGAATTTAGCATATTTATTATGTTTTATTTTTAGTATTTTATTATTTCCATTCTACGTGACTTTACCGAAAGAACCAAGAAGGTAAACTAAACTAGATATGAAAGTCCTGCTGCACCCTCAATCCTCCTGTCCGTGTGTCCGTGCATGCTACTACAGCTACCGAACGGGCCACCCTCTCACGGTTCGATTGCCATTTGTAAACCTCGAATCGATTAGGCCATCGTCACCAACCCCGCAATGACCAGCGTGGTGAAGTATGGTCAAACAACTCCCGTGTACCAACACGACATGCCTTCGTCCAGCGGTACATTATTCTTGCAAATCAGATACGTAGAGTTTACTACCCCAGCTGTATAGATCTATACCAAAGGCGTTGAACCAATATATATCGACACGGTATCTTTCATCAACGTGTCGGAGCTCGTCAAATCTCGGGAGCTGAGCAGGTTTGAGCCTGGATATTTAATGCTTGAATGAACCACCACCATGACCGTACTGGGTATGATCTTCATCACATCCACTGTTGAGCTCATGTTTTTTTTTTCCGATACATGATCCCGGAACCATAATTGTAAAAATATAACTACACCACAACAAAACCCATATATCTTGGGAGCAATCAAAACGCGCATTTACAGCCCCTTTCGTTGTCAACCCATTGCTGGATAGGGGGGCCTTCCCACGTAGCCGTGGTCGTCATTTGACCATACTTCACCACGCTGGTCAGTGCCGGTTTGGAGAAAGATGTGGGCGGTTGGGGGGTGGTGGTGGTGGAGGTGGTGGGGTCACAATACTTTTTATGAAATCAAAGCTGAACTGACAAGGAAGGCAAGGTTCGGTATTTGTGGAACAGCAATCGTGCAATCGCGAAACTCTATGTGCATATAGAGATGTACGTGCGGTTAGAAATTAAAGGGGCTTGACGCGCCCTTGCACACCACAGCGTCGAAGGTGCAATGAATATTGCATGTCTACACGTGTCCGTGGGAGCGAAGGGGGAGGTGGGTGTCACGCACGCTCGATCACCTTGTTCGCTTTCTTGCAGTGGCAGCAGACCGTCCAGAGGTACTTGAGTGACCTCCACGACAGAATGATGAAGAGGCCACCGAAGAAGGTGACGAGCGAGGAGGCCAGGAAAGCCCACCACATGCGCTGCTCGTTGTTGCACTGGATCTCGGAGAAGATGACCCCCATGGTGCCCGCTGTGCTGTGCACGATCCAGAGGGGTTGACACCGCAAACTCGCCGCGGGGAAATTCTTGTAGAGGCCCCCCGAGCTAATGTCCACCACGGCCTGCGTGTCCACCGCCGAGAAGACGTCACAGGTTCAGCTTTGTGTCAACCAAAGCCCGGTGTCCACCACGGTCTGCGTCCGCTAAGGCCTCGTGACAATCACGGTTCGTGTCCACCAATGGTCGTATCCACCACGACCTCGTATCCACCACCGCCGCTCTCGACCACCACCGCCACCACCAGGGTCTTGGGTCCACTGCAGCTGGACCACCACGGTTCGCGTCCACTGATTTATTCGAGGGCCGGGGATCGAGTCCACCGATGACTCGACGATAGTCGTGTCCACCACGGTCTCGCGTCCACCACCACCACCACGGTCTCGCGTCCACCTCGGGCTCAGAGGCCGGTGCGAGCGTCACCCGCAGCTCTGTTCATTCGGAGCGCTGCAGCCATGGCGACCGCTGCCCGCGCCTCTTCATCCTCATGACGCAGCCTCATCCCGATCCTCCGTCTACCTCTCCTGCTGCTCCTGCTGCTGCTGCCGCTGCTGCGCCGCTAAACCGCTCCTCTTCCTCCTGCTACACCGCGGGCGGCTCCCTGGGATGGCTGCGCTGCAGCCGCGATGGGAGCGGTTCGGCGTTGTGACACGAGGAGGAGAGGTATAGATGATGAGGAGGAGGAGAGAGCTGGGAGAGGCACGGAGAGAGTGGCAGCCGGGAGGGGAGGGGAAGGGCGCATCCCACCCTCCCGTGGCTGGTGTTCGAGAGCAGCGAGCGTTCAGCTTGCGCGCGGACAGAGAGAAGCAGCAGCAGGAGCAGTCGCACGCACGCACGATGGCGCCTCTAGTGGTTGTCCCCAGCTGCGCGATTAGTGAGCCCAGGGGGTGGACGGCTGTAATGATTCGTCGGTTAAGTGGATTAAGCGACTTTAAATATATTTGACTGTTTTGTTGTGTGGCAGTTGCCATTGGTCCCCGCCTCCCGAAGGCCGGAAACCCCCATGATGAACTACCGCCCATCCATATGCACCTGATGATGTTGACCGCTTTGCCAAGTCCCGCCTATTACCTCCCGTCCAGCGGCACACTTCATCCGATTAGTCGAGCAATCCAATCGAACCGATAATCTGGTAGCCAGCACTAGGGGGTCATCGTCGGGGTTAGCAATGGTTGGCTGGAGCGGTGGCGCAGCGATTAGCGCAACGCGCTGTGAACAAGGGAAACCGCAGGTCGATTTCGCAGCCACAGCCAATATCAGTGGAGAGTGGTACAAGAATTAGTCTTGACCCCACCCCTCCCTGAAGTATGGTCAAACAACCCCCATGAGCAGACACTGCGTGAATGGGTCTTCATCCAGCAGTAGATTTACAGACGGGCTCGTAAATGAACGCACTGTCATTAATTAAAGCACCATCTGCGCACAATGAGGTCGCGCACACCCGCAGTTACTGGTACGGCCTAATATCATCCGGACGCAGCACTGTCTGTGGACGATGCCATTGTGGTTACAAGGGGTAATGCATATTTTGTTTTAAGCCTCGTGGTAGGGGTGAGAAACATCCGTTTAGAAATGCATAGGATTGAAATAAATTAAAGGAAAACCTGAATTTGCATAGGGCACCGTTGGGGTAAGCTTAGGGATAGTCTCACGATTCGGTTTGGCTCCGTTGTGGGCGGTGCAGCAAATTCATGTGGTTGAGCTGCTTTGTGCGCCCGTGTCTACGCTCCCCGCCATCACCAAGCCGGAGCGACCAGCCTGGGGAAGTATGCTCAAACAACCCCCCACGGCCGCTCATCCACCGGTGTGCCATGAAGAAGGCCCATTGCTCAAAACGTCGCAGATATAGATGCCCCTTGAAGACACTGGCATTGACAAATGTGTTTGATGGGGTTTATTTTACATCCAGCAGTGGATTGACAAAACGGCTGTACACATAAGTGCGTGGTCAATGACCTTGCGAGGTTAGGGTTAGAGTTAGACTCAGTGCTTGATTTCAGCCGGAACAGTCCAGAACTCTTTATCTTTTTTGCCACTCCACATCGATCTCGCGTTATCTTGTCCTTGTGATAATGATTAACCCTCATAGGGTGATATGAATACTGTACAGCATAGGGTACAATCATATGGGATTATTATGGATAGGCGTACTTTCTACTCTTGTGGTTGTGCCTTACGCCAAAAATCCCTCCTACTCTAAACAAGTCGTTCTGGAAATTATGGAGTGAGCAATGAAGCGCCGAGAGGGAGTGAACATGTGGGTGCTGTCGTGGGGACTGCATGGTGTGCTCTTAATGCCATTGTGAGAAGGTACGTGACCATACTTCACCACGCTGGGCAGTGAGAGCTGACGAAGAAACCCACCTGATATGGGGAACACGACTCTAGTCGCATTCAATTGGCTCCAGCCACTCTGCAATTAAACAGGTGCGTACAATTCATGCACGTCTCTAATGCCCAACCAGCTCCAAATAGCGTGAATGTGCAGAGGGATATGGTGCTACTTCAGAGACGTATGCAGACACAAGCCACAAGTTTCACTGTGAATGAAAGTGAGATTGCGCAGGACGCGTCGCTAGAAGGGATGGAGGCCGGTGAGCGAGCCGAGCAAAGCAGCTACACTAATGGGAGGGAAAGGACGACCAGGGTGGAGATGGAACAATGAAATCGGCTCGTTTGCAGGTGCTAGGTGGATTGTTACATCACAGTAGCGGCTTGGAGAGGCCTTGGTCCAGCAGTGGACTGATGGTGAGTGATGACGACCGATCCGGATTAAAAGGTCTTTGAGCCGCTGGGGGTGATGAGGCACATCTTGAAGCGCGGGTGGTCTCCCAGTCACTCGTGTCTGCACGCGATTACTCATTTAAAGCTGAGTCGACATAGGGAATCTGTGGAATCTACAGTGATATTCTGCGATTGGAAAGTCAATGTCATTGGTATCGGCAAATCTGTGACACTTTGATTTATTAAATAATTATTTTTTATGCAGAAATGTTGATACTAGAAACGCAATTGGCCAAATCTACTCGTGACACTGGTGAAGTCCGCACCGCAGACAGAGCTGTCCACTCCAAAGCTCAAACAGTCGCGCGATGAAGATGATGAACACGAAGTCGTCAAACATGGCACACGACAGCGGGCCGAGTATTGGACATGGTGCAGGGTCCTTCATGCACGACTCGTATTGCTCGCAATCTGCAGTGTCCTCGTCCACGCAAGTCACGAGACTTGCGTATAGTTTTGGCAAAAATTGTGTCACGTAGGAAACCGAACACTAAATCTAGTGACTAAATCGCTGAGTTTGCAACACTGTTTACATCGGAACTCCACTCAATAGCACACACCCGCTCACTCACCAGCACCCCACTCCACACACCCGCTTATTCACCAGCACACACCACTCACCAGCACACCCCACTCCACACACCCGCTCATTCACCAGCACACCCCACTCACCAGCACACCCAACTCACCAGCACACCCCACTCCACACACCCGCTCATTCACCAGCGCACACCACTCCGCAGACGAACGCACCTCCACCACTCACACATTAAAGTCGCTCCACGCACGATGGCGAGCCTGAGATGGGCTCGTCTTGGCGTGAGATCAATTCGGCAGATGAGATTCCATGACGGGTTTTTGATGACGCTGTAATTAGTTTTTCAAGTCATCAAGTCATTGACAGATTCTGCTGGCATCAGCCCCACTCGCACACGCGAGGCTGACGTCAGCCTCACGGACATTATTGGTTCATTCCGTGCGGCTCTTTAATCGTCGATTACATCTCATGCACCTGTTGTCTGCATCTACATTATGCATGCGCTTGCTCTGCTATTGAGTGCAATGTCATTTCATAACGCGGACACGAAGCTTCGTCATCCCTGTCGTTCCACCCTTTCGTCACCTCCCGCATCGGTTTTTTTAAACCCTTTATATTAAGTTCGCTTGCTTGCGTGCTTGCTTGCTTGCTTACGACCGTGCAAATCTTTCGGTCGTTTTTTAACCCACTTCCCGTGATCCAATCGAGCTGACATTTTCCACGCAGACTCGTTGTGCGTGACAATTAATTTTCGTGAATTTTTTTTTCCAAAATTTGACACTGTTTAGGGAATTTTTTTTTAAAATATTTAATTACCAATTGCTTAATGCTGCCAGACAATCATCTGACCCATAGGTGGCAGCCATCTCAAGCCAGAGGACGAGAGGACTCTAGCCGCCACGCATATAAAGGATTTATAGTGAAAAACTTTGTTTTTACGGGTTAATTTTTTTAATTCTAAACCCTCTGTCAATCCATTGCCGGATGAACACCTCCTCTCCGCGACGCGTCGACCGTGACGGTTGTTCGACCATACTTCACCACGCTGGTCTGTGCGAGTTGAAGGTAGCACGCATTGAAGAGGGTTGCTGGTTGATCGGTTCTCGGTTCAGATGTCGCTCTCCACTGACGTCGTCCACGGCCTGGAATTGAAACTCATCCGCCGATTGATGGCCCCTGAATCACCAGGGCTGAGTGGCCGGTTCTAGCGGACGGGAGCAACGGGGCCGGTGCATGTGCGCGTGTGTGCACTGCGGCAACAATAACCCGAGTTCGATTCCCGCTCACGGCCAACACTGGTGACGAGTGGCTAAACCCGGTACTCGGCCCTCCCACAGGTCGACTGAGACTCAAATGAGTACCCGGTGCGGTGTGTAAACATCACCCCTGGGGAGACAACGGCGGCCGGGCGGCGTAGTGCTAGCCACCCACCCCCTCGTGTGCCGTGCCGGCCTTCATAGGTGCTCACTAACAGCACTTGCCCCAACAGTCTGTTCAGGCTGCACGGGGGATCGTTGCTTTTATCTTTTGGACCCATCAGTGTGGTGTGTAAACATCAGCACCGGGGAGTTGCCACATGTCCAGGTTTGACCCAGACAGTCTGAGAGTTGGCATCTATGTTATATTGACTTTTCCGCGATTGAGCATTATTGTAGTACACTGCACAATTTAGTAAACTGCACAATTTTGCTCGGCCGAGGCTGACTGAGAAATATGTCCGCGTCTGATGGGGGGGAAAAGGTGGCAACCCTAAAAGGGAGAAAAAGGCGGTCGGGGGTGGTGCCGGCCACACTTGAACCCGCCCAGCGTGAACAGGTGCTCGCTCGCAGCAGGTGCCCCCCCCCCACAGCCTCCCATGTAGGCTACACGGAGGATCGCAATCTGTAGCCTTTGTGTGTGTGAGATTTGAGCAGACACGATATCTGTTGCCAGGGCAACGCAATTGGGTCCCTCGGGTTACCGACTCAGCGGGATGCACGCGGGCTCACCAGAGCCCTCTGGTGGAATTCACGGAACACTGCTGTCACAATAATGCCACGTGCGTCACAAAGAAGTGCGTGGCATTGTGAACAGCAGCAGGGGCGTGAAACCCAATCGGACAGCGGACCGCTATGGATTCAAATCCACCTCCCGCGGGCCACAGAGTTGAGCCTATGCAAATGAAAAGCATAACAGCGCGGTATTCATGTGCCGAGCATCGGCTGTGTAAAAACGGTAGCTCGATCCAAGCCGCGTAATGTCAAACCATATTAAACACATTCCTGCGGAGGGAGCTGGTAGGAACGTTGGGTTGCTCGGTCAATGACCAGGGTCAACGGCCGGCGGCGTGGTGTATTCCGCAAATATGGCCGACTGTGAGGGCGGGCACAAGCCGGCGTGAGTAGGTTAAACGTTGAGTTGTATAAGGGCAACATGGGGTGACCAGCCCCTCCCCACCCAGCCCCACCCAGTCCCACCCTCCCCACCCAGCCCCTCCCCACCCTCCCCTCCCTACCCAGCCCCTCCCCACCCTCCCCACCCAGCCCCTCCCCACCCTCCCCTCTCCACCCAGCCCCACCCCTCTCATTTTTGGATGCACAACGGACGGATGGACACAATAATCCCCTGTGGGCTGGTGTAACCAGGAGGTTCCTACCAGTATGAATAATATGATATGTACAGCTCCGCGCTAAAGTGCTGCGGCTGTTTATTTCGTGGTGCCTGACGCCTCGTTGTTTGAATCGCTACATCAAAGTTCGGACGGAACAAGTGGCTCATGCTGCCAGCTATGGCTGCAAAGTTTGGTCGTACATGTCATGTATATCGTTTTTTGTTCAATTGGAATCACAGTTCCTATAATCACTGTTACATTGTTTTTATAGCTTTATTTTGGTGATATTCGAAAACGTTTGGTTAAGCCGTGTTTGTTTGTTGAAGTACGGAGTTAGCCTGATACGGTGATTTTTTCTGGAAGATTTTTACTGATTTTTTCCAGGATGTTTCTGTTGCGAAACGTCACTTTAAAATGTTCTTTGTTCATGATTTGTTTATTACGGTTGCACCCGAGTCAAGAGCCTCATGGCTCACAGGGCTATACCTCGATTTAAAGCTTTCGTGACTGCAGGGATTCATCTTATTCTATACACTACTACACTATACACTACATTATACACTACTACACTATACACTACACGACTACACACTACTACACTATACACTACACTATACACTACACGACTACACACAGACTCGAGCTCTTCCTGGGGAATTCCCAGGTGTTCCCAGGCCAGTCGAGCGCGTGCTGCCCGCTGGAGTTCCATGGAGAAGTCTACCGCATCATCACAATTCTCTAAAATACAATCTCTTTTCCCGCGTTCGTCGGATTTTTTATTTAAAACGGAAATGTAAACGCGGGATTTTTTGCTGCTGGAGTGATTAGGATGGCCGCGTCTGTCGGGGTTGCGTGTATGGAAGCAGCGCGAGGAACTTCCTCGGATTTCTAAGGGACACAGAGGTGGGGGGGGGGTACTTCCGCGGTTGTCTATTTGCCCAGATAACGTGGCCGTGGAGAGCGACGGGGGAGAGGGGTGGGGGTGCACACATCGCGTGATGGGGAGAACTGCACACGCGCGCGCGGTGGACTGGGTGAGGGCGGCGGGGGGTCAGGGAGGGGGTGGAGGAGGTCGAGGCAAGGGGGCATCGATCGGGAGAGCGGGGGGGGGGTTAGAATGTCGTTTTTAATATTTCAATAAGTCATGAAATTTTAACACGTGGCGGGCCGGAGAAAGAGGCTTTTGGGGGAGTGAGTGCGGCCCGCGGCCCGTGTGCTTGCCCACTCCCTGGTCGTCTTCTTCGTCGTCTCTCCTGTCCAACCTATATCGTCTTTCCCCCCCAATGTTCTGCACAGGCCACAGCTTCTGGTGTTGGCATTGCCAAATCTCGAGGATAGTGCATTGTGGTTGCTGCCAGGGCTTCTCTTCTGGGATGGATGGTGGTGGGAATCAGAGACCAGATGGCTCAATGAGCCGTTCTGTCTACAGGAAAGTAACCCATACTGACGCCTACCTAAAACCTGATTCCCACCACCATCCATCACAGAAGAATTCCCTCATCGAAACGCTACACCATAGAGCTCAATGTATCTCCGACCATGAACACCTAACCAGTGAACTCAAACACGTACACCAAGCTCTCAAGGCGAATGGATATTCTGACTACACAATCCGCAAAGCCGTCACCCCAACCGCGAGGAAGTAGCCATCTGTGGATCCAATCATGACCATCACCCTGCCATACATAGCAGGGGTAACCAAACATATTTCTAAAATAATGAACAAACACAAGATCCAGGTTAGATTTAACACAGTACATAAAATTCGTGATCTGATCCCATCTGTGAAGGACAAGATTGCTGACATGCAATATTCCGGCGTCTACAAACTAAGCTGTGTCTGCGGCAGCAGTTACATTGGGGAAACTAAGCGACATCTCTCGGACCGTGTTCGTGAGCACAAGGCAGATTTGAAACACGGTAGGACCAATACTTCTGCCGTGGCTGATCATTACTTTAAGGCGGCTAGCTCACACGAAATGATTTCTCTAAGACGATGGTACTTTGCAAGCCTACTGGCTATCAACAAAGATTCGTTCAATTTCGATTTAAAGCTTTCGTGACTGCAGGGATTCATCTTCGTGGTTCTTTCGGTAAAGTCACGTAGAAGGGAAATAATAAAATAATAAAAATAAACCATAAAAAACAATACTTGACTTTACCGAAAGAACCAAGAAGAAGAAGATTCGTTCATGAAGCCATCCATATATACAGACACAATTTCAACCGAGAGGAAGGTTCTATACTCAGCAATCATTGGAAAGATGTCATCAACCACTTTGGGTCATAACTTAACTTGTGTTTTCTTGTCAATCAACCTCCACCATCAGCAGTGTGGTGGGTGGAGCGGGGTGCAGGGATTTCTTGGTGGCCCTTTGCTGCATTGGCATTGCTGCTGCATTGGCATTGCTGCTGCATTGGCATTGCTGCTGCATTGGCATTGCTGCTGCATTGACATTGCTGCTGCATTGGCATTGCTGCTGCATTGGCATTGCTGCTGCATTGACATTGCTGCTGCATTGGCATTGCTGCTGCATTGGCATTGCTGCTGCATTGGCATTGCTGCTGCATTGGCATTGTTGCTGCATTGGCATTGCTGCCCCGCCAATGCTGTTGGTGCTGCTGATACACTTGGGCTACGCCCATCTCCAAACCTTTATAAACGGTTTGCCTTTAGAGGCGAACCCCTTTTCCTGATGACGACCGCTTATGTTGCGATCGAAACGTCGTGATATTTTTATTCACTTTATATTTTTTCTTTCTATCTACGTAACTTTATAGAAAGAACCAAAGAATATGAAACCATTCGACTGTAGAGAAATTGTGACATCACGCTTTAAACGCACATCATTGTCCACTTGTCATATCGGGGTGACCCGCGTACTGAGTGCGAATTGATAGCGCCCTCTCCTGGCCGCAGTATAGACGGACATCTGCCACTTCAGCATTCTCTTGAACTATTTTATTTTACCAGGTATGGCCCCACAGAACGACGTAGAAGCGACCTGGCCACACATATTCGCTCAACGAAGTGGCCGCGTCTCACCATCTGCTGTTGCCGATGCTATCATATTTATGTGCAGACACGAATATGGGAATGAGTCATTATTTATTATTACAATCACCAACAACGACGCTTAATGATTGTGTTATAGATGAAGTTGATTTAAAATTCTGAAACGTGTATGGGAACACAGCACACTGATTGATTTGTTCACTGGGCAGACGACTTATAATTGATACCCTTTCTTCTGTATTGTAAGACTCACCACCAAACCTTACTTTAAATGACATCGGGAAAAATTGCGTCTTTAAAGCCGGAGTTTACGATACAGTAATATATATTTGAAATTGTGTAATTCATGTATCTGTCAATAGGTGGCTCTAGTAACCTATCACAACCAGTAACTCCGTTTTAAAAAAGACAGTCGCCTTTTTAAAAAGCGGACTTTTTTGTTGTTACACATCTTTCGTGAATTGCTCATTCTTCTACTTTTGGTTCTCAATTTGAAAGCGGAATAAAATTGTATCTTACCATCAAGTCACGCGTTTGTATGGGGTGCAGTGGCGGTGGTGGTGCACGCGCACTGCACCATGGGACCCATCGAGCGACCGGCGTTTTATTCCAGGCCATGGCTCAATATTCGTGCCAATCGATATCTGGTTCGGTCCTTTACCAACAACCCATGCTGACGAACGTGACTGCCACAATGGGAGGGCCTTCATCCATTATATTTTTTAAAGACGACTGTATTTATTTTTACTGACTAGAGGTTCAAGGGGATACTGATAATAAAATTAAATGTCAAGTGTTTTTACCAACTGGTATTTTCTGGCAATATTACAATTCACAGTCAATTCTCTCCCATCCAAATTTCTTCCCATAAACATTCTCAAAGCTCTTAGCACATTTCTTGAAATGAGAAAGGCCGTAAGTCCTATTACAACTCTGACAGTGCTGTGTGTTGCCAACTGCTTGACATGTTGGGGCTTTGGGCCTCCTGTGTTTAAGAAAAAGTATAGGAAGTTGGGTGGTAGTTGGTGTCAAGATGGACTCAGAAGGGTACAATGAATCATCAGCGTGAGGATTTTTCTCTTGCAAGCTATGGGACATGTACGTGCTCCAAATGAGCAAGTATTCCCATTGGGATATGATGTTCTTTGAGGGGTATTGAGAGACAGAAAATGGAGTACATTTATTAACGGTTACATACAATTTTAATGGTTAAGAAAAGCACGTGAGTTTGGGCAGGTCACATCGCTAGGAGGGAGCAATTGCAGGGGTGTGCACCTTAACCTCATTTAGCATAAAACGCGTCTTATAATGGCAACAGTTAATTTATTGAAAAAAGCCTCCCAGTTCCAAAGGTGAGACAGCACATGACATTGAATGGAACCCGTGATGCGGGAAGACATACAAAGGCGGACATCAAACACCTATCAATTTCAAACCGTCTATTATATAAAAGTGAGATTTATGTAGTCGAGAATTGTCCACTAGTGAACGCACACGCTGAGAAACTAGTATTGCATGTTTTTAAAAGTACCTTACGGACCTGGCATATCAGTATTTAACAATATATTTATGCTACAATATTTACTTACATCATCATTACAGCCTAAAGCACAATAATGGAACAGGAGAAACCCCATTACAATTTCCAAAGTGGAAGGTCTTTTCAGTTATTTGACAACATAAAAAAGATGCCCATGTTAACCTCAAATTATCAGGACAAGTGCTGTTCTCAATTATTGAGGCTAGCGTGGCACAAGATTGAGTGGTGGTAGTGGCAGTGACACACCTGGCCACCTTTGTCTCTCCGGTGCAGTTAAGCCTCAAAACTGCAGGATATGCACATTTTTGGCTGGCTCAGCCTACCGAAGGGATCTGCGAAGTTGAAAATGTCTTTTGGCAAATCATGTCGTGCATCATGACAAGGCTCAAACCCAGGTTAACTGGGACGGTGGTCGAAGCGTGCAAGCTTCTGCACTCTCCCCGCTTGCATTCACTGTAATGCCCACGTGCGCAAAGCAGTTTGCGTTTCTAAATTATTGTCGTCAAAGTTAGGCCACACTTGTCGACGTTAATGGGTTTCCTCCCCTCTCAAAAGAATAGCAGCATACGTCACATACATTTTGCTAGATACACTATACTATAAAGCTAGATTAATCATCTTTCCATCGACCTCGTTAACAGCACACTAAACAGGATGCACTTATGCCTAACGATAATTATATCAACAGCAATTAAATACAACATAAGGGCGTCCTCTATAGAAATCGGCACAACTCCGTCACGTCACATTTCATCCAACCGTCCGTCCGTCCACCCAACCAACCAACCCATTGACAGCCAAAAAAAATTAGATTTGGTTCATGAATAATACCAGCAAGCTGAGAAGTTAGGTTTTAGTTTGTTAATGTCTGTACATAGATACATACATATGCAGTCTTCGTAAATGTTAAGAGAAATTGCACCTGTTAAGAGAATTATTTTTAAAATTAATATCAGCTGGCAAATATTAATTTGTATCAAAAAAAGTTTAATGCAATGTTAAAAATAATTAATTAGTGCTTGGAGTCACCAAGTATCAGGCTACATATGTGGTGTACATGCACAGTTACATGCATTTCCTTCAATTGAGGTTGCCAAATAAAATGTAATATTCTGCAAAGAAACAAAAGACATGTTTCATGCTATCTGCTTTTTGTTAAGCTCTGGTGGTTTAGTTAACAGCCACTCGAAACCACAGTAACCACGATTGTGTGCGTGTGCTTAAACTAATTTTATCTTAAGCGCTTGACCTACCAACCATATGTATGTTACGCGTGCCATGTCTATGTCTGCAAGCATTGCAGCTATTGAATAATTTTAGCATTTATTTCAGCGTCTGAACACACGACGCCAAAAATATCCACGCGATAACATCAACGTTAGTGCGCACGAGGTGGATTTTTCTACAGCTGCTCAAAAGGCATTTCGTCCCTGAATGACTGACTGCATAATTTGAAATTGCTGGAAACCTATGCACATTATTTTTTTCTTAATTGAATTGTGACAGTGGGAAGTTGCTGCGCTTTCTGATTAGGGTGGCCGGATGCTCGAGCTGATAGTCTCGGAGGGGGGGGGGACACTGGTTGGAAGGCAGAGGACGACTTTTGCCATTCGCGGGTTTGTGGTGGAGATGGATGATAAACCAAGTCAGTAAAACCAAGTCAGATTACACGTTGGGATATAAACGAAGGGGTTAGTTGGTTGTCCATTATTAAGTCCTAAATCAGTGCTCGCACAAATACGTAGTTGCTGGCATTTGCACACGCAAGCCTTTAATAGACAGTTGAGGCCAGTGCTGTCAGCAACAACATATGAAGGCCAGAACGGCATACGAGAGGATGGTGTGGCCAGCACCACGCTCGGGGCCGCCTTTGCCTCCCCAGTGGCGATGTTTTTACATGTCACACCAGGTACTCATTTGAGACTGAGTCTACCAAGGGGAGGCCCAGGATCGGTTCAGATATTCGCTGTCACTATTGGTCACGAGCTGGAATCGAACTCGGGTCGCGTGGTTCGTAGTGCACTGCGCCACCGTTCCCTACACGCACGCACACACACACGTCCTGAAATGAACTGGATCGTCCCACTATCCCAGTCACCAACTTCTCCAAAGGCTGCGGTTTATCAACACCACCATCCGCGTCGGACGCTTGTGACACATCCTCTCAAATGGGGCTTACAGGTCATTGTGGGGTGATGGGGCCGCTAAGTACAACAATTATCTAGGAGGCATCACCGCCGGAGCTGGTGGATGAGATCAACTTTAGCAAGAGCGATTGCTACCGAGTGCTCAACGTCGACTATTCCTCACTTGCCCTGCCAGTTGCAGTATAAATACATTTCTAGGTTCCTTTACAACCCAACGACCTTTAGCTGCTGTTGCATCGCGACTTGTGAAACGCGGGCTGTTTAACCGCACCAGCACCCCGTACGCACTGTACGCTCCGTACACAGCGAGGATTGCTCTTTAGCTCCCACTCAAGGGACTCGGGGTTGCAGGCCAGTGGCTATGATGTAGGGATGGTCGGAACTGCAATTCTTAACGGTGTCAAATAGTCAAGACAAATTTCCAATCGTGTTTATTTCAAAATGCAATGATTTTCTTCACAACGCCTTATAATCTGCCTACCTCCACAGCAGGAAAAAATAAACCGCATCTTGTTTTAACCGTAAGGATCGACATCTAACCGCAACTAAAGAAATCAGAAGCCAAAAAAAGAGTGCACCAATCGCAATTCTCCATAGCAACGTGGTCGCCATCGCTGACGTTCTACAAAAACGAGGCACTAAGGGGGTAAAGGGCGACGTGAGCAGATCGCCCGAGTGAGCGCCAATTGCCGGAGATAAAAATACCTGCCGCCCCTCTCTGTTGTCGCTCGATCGCCTCACCTAAGCATGGGATGCTGCAGTGGGCGGGGGGCGGTGGTGTAGCGGCGAGAGTGGAGAACGGTGGGGGGGGGGGGGAGTCGAGTTGGCAGGTGGCGAGAGTGAAACTCAAGCCCGAGGTGGCAGGTGCATGCCGTGGGCAGAACCTCGCTCAGGAGTACACGACGGGAGGAGGGAGGGGGGGGGGGCCTTGTGCCGGGTATTTATGGACGCTAGGAAGGGCCGGGTGCGTGCGTATGTCTAAGTGTGCGCATTCACGCGTGCGCTTTGACGCTCACGACCGCAAACGCCTACGTGCGCCCCACCCCCCGCCAGCTTGTGTTACGGTGTCGCTCTCCGATGTTGTTCCGATGTGGTTCCGGGTTGTACCGCGTGCTGTCCGTTAACTGTGTCACGACGTTTCGCTCCACATGCTGGGGAGCTTCAGCTCCGGGACGTCGCGCCGAACGTCACGCGGCACGACACGCGGCACACACGTCGGAGAGCCCACCCCCCCCCCCTCAACGTGAACGACTGCCGTCGAATTTTGTCGACGTGGCACCTGCCCGTGCGTACGCGAAAGGACGGTGCTTTTTTACCGCACTGTGATTTTCGGCACACACACACACACACAAGGACTTTGGGTGCAATGTTGGCAACACACACCCATAACGTCTGTCTGGGCAGCATGTGTCCGTATGCGTGTACGTGTGCACTTAGCCTGGCACAAGCGCCGTGGTGACGTCACCGCCACTTAGTGGCGAAGGTCGTGTATTGTTGTTGTGTGCGTGTGTGTTGTTGTTGTGCGTGCGCGTGTCGGTGTATATACAGGCGGCGCCAGCAGCAGTGGCGACACCTAGGTGAGCATGTCCCACACGCAGCAGCAGCACATGGCGGCCATGCAGGCCGTCAGGCACGTCTCGGTGGTGCTGCTGTTGTTGTTGCGTCTCTGCTCCTGCACCACGTACACTGAGGGCGACACGACATCCAACAGCAGCAACAACGGCAAGCGTGCACGTGTTAGACGAGTTGACAACTTTGGAACCGAACTTCGGCACGGCCTTCGACGAACTCAACCGTCAGATCTCGCCCCTGATCGTCTGATCTCGAAAGCTAAGCGGGGTGGGGCTTGGCAGGGGGTTGGATGGGCGACCACCATGGAACAACAAGTTGTGCGACATGGGGTTGCTGCTTGGCTGCGTGGTGGGAACCAGACAGCAGTGGAGCGAAATCGATTGTTGTACTGTACATTTATGCTCCCGCGTCAACGCTCCCCACCATTATCAACCCACGTGGCATTGGGGAGGCTCCTATCCAGCAGTGGATTGACAAAGTGTTCATCAAACTTATACTATAGACCTTCTCAAGAGAAGAACGTTAGACACATTCACAACAAATTTAAAGTGTTGTTGTTTTTTGGGAACAGTTATTGATCATTAACTCGCTCCACTCGAAAATCTGGTTTTAATCATGCACGGTTGAATCGTGGACTTGAACCCTGGGCCCTCAATGTTGCTGGAAAAGCGGAGCCACCCGGCCACATCACTGCAACCCCGTTTGAAGAAATAATAAAAGGGAGGTCTACCTGTTAATTATTCATCACACACACAACAGGAGAACGTTCCATAATTTATGTATTCGCAGGTGACCTTTATAATAAATAACTGGCAGTAGACTTTGCCCACATTATTATATCATCATCATCACACTCAATGGAAGGCAAATTACCGGGTTCACCGATGACGAGGATCATTTGTTTGCAAGTACTAGCGTGAAATTTGAGACATATTAGAGATTGAGGCCAATGCTACCCTATGCGTAAAACCAATGAAACTCCCGGCCATAATTTTCAATGGCCCACAATTGGAAAACGTTGGTATTTGCGTAATAGCTTAACATAGATCCGACTATATTTGCACTAAATATCAGCATGCGATTAAAATTTACATCGGTCACTCAGGTTGCGATAGGTTAAACAACATTAGATGTGCCATTTCACAAACGCACGCCCTCAACGCACGATGACCTCCAAGCCGTGCAAGCTAAAACGTCCCATACATCTGTGGGGGATAGGGACTGTGGTGTCCATGGGGCTAGAGAAGTTGGGGCAGTTCCACGAACAGGGCAAGCTTGCAATTCCTAACGCCATCGTGCAGCCGTGCGTCAATGCACACTGCAGGATGAGGGCCCTTCTCACCACGTGTGCATCGTCGGGGGTGACTAACTTCTACTGGTTCAGTGCGCTGGGCAGTGTGCCTTGGAGCATAGATATGGGAGCTGAGTACAATACAACTGTCCTCCGATTCTGACCAGGTAGCCCCCACGCCTATGATAAACTGTCATACATGGTGATCACCCATACAAGCATTACCCCCGTGCTCAGTCTTGCTTAGCTTCTGAGACCTCATATGATGGGTTGTGGTCAATTTCACTATCATTCTAATAAGACTACATATGGAGTGTTATTTTGAAGATAATTATAGTTTTAGAAAACATGGATTGTCATGGAATAAAACTAACGAATTGACACTTCGATGAAATTCAATGCACCATCACCATCCCAGGGTGGATGAAAAAGTCAGTTTGTCTGCCACGATATTAACAACATTCTCCCCAATTAATAAAAGTGGAGAAAAAATGTATATCTGAATTACAGTGCTCATTGGTTAACATGCTACGCCCAAATAAAGAGCCAACTCAAAATAAATAGCCACTTTGTGATCATTACCTGCTAATCGTTACCCACAGCCTAAAGGCGTCTGACATGTACATCCAAAAACGTAGAACTGTCCAGGTGTAAAAGCATCGCATGCCTGCTAAAGCCGCGAATGAAGACGGCCGTTTAGTCGACTGTAAACAGGAAGTGCAGTCAGCAAGTGCCACACGCTTCAAGAACCAGTTGAGAGCAAAAGTCCACTCAAGGGAAACTTATCTCACACTGTGGTCCTCAATAAACATGTATTGATTCTCAGGAGGAAGGCTTCTTCAATTAAGTCTGAGGATCATATCCGGAAAATACAAATAGCAGGTGTTAAAATGAAGTGAATTTTAGCCAGATTGCACTTCAATCTTGGTTGCTACACTCGCGATACAGTCAGGTGACAATTTGTAAATTACGTCAAACGCAAATTACATGCAAATGTTGCAGTTGGGTTAAAGGAGTGGACAAAATTGTAGAGATGAAACAAAACGAGAGGAGTGATGCATCGCAAGATGGGGAAAAACATTTGAGAGAAAATAACTGAATCTCGTCATTCGCCTGGACAGTTCTAAATGTTCACAAAAAATATAGAAACCAGAGTGCTGGGAGGGGAGAAGGGGGGGCGCAGGGAGAAAGTCGCTTCTCAAGTCCTGTGGCTCGTGGAAACGCACTCCAAAGTTGCTGATAACTGCTCCCCCAAGCGGACAACTGGGATGGCAACTTCAAATCAGAATCGCTGACGAAGTCACGTGGACTACCCGAGGTTGCAGTGTTTTGTAGTCCAGTCATTGTTGATCACTCACTTTTCAACAAACACTTGTTTTCACTGGCCAGACACAACTCCATCAATCAACGGTACTATTGCCATACACTGAACAATTAGGAATAACCCACAGTGCAACTGCAGTAACCAATCTAAAACTGTGGAGTACGTAGGAAGGCCACCATCCCCTTGATCATTCACGAGCAGAGTTTCAGATTTTTTCACCATGAGGCTACTCCAAAGCTGTCCACTGGCTCACCCACCAGACATGACCAGACAAACACTGCTGATCAACTCCCCACCGTGGGAAAGAAGATTAATCATGCAAAGTTGGCGTAGTTGCTCAACGTAAATGAGTTTCCGGCGATGATTAAAATCTGTAGTTGCAGTTCAAAAACAACCTTTGTCCAGGACTTTTGCAACACAGAATACGCAAAAGGAAATATTGAGGTCAGTTGTGCAAGTTTTACAAAGCGTCGCATTGGTAACGCACAAACCCCAGCGTGCGCTTCAGGGCTGTTGTGCCCGACGACACACCAGCGGCGAGATAGCGGTGCAAAGCAGAAATTGAGAAACGTGGAGAAAGGCTTTCGTCAGATATTTCTTCAGAACGTAAGGAGGCGTTTGCAGTCGCAGGCGTGCTTCCTTGTTGCGCAGTCGCGAAAGAAGAGTGGCGTGATGTAGAATCTTCCGAATGAGTAGGTTACCCATCCTCCTCTGCCGACCCCGTAGCCTTGAACTCCCTTCTCCCAGCCATCTGTGCTGTTGACTCCCTGCTGTTGTTCAAGTCCGAAGTTAAAGACCTTCCGTCTACGCCTGACTGCCTCCACAAAATGCATATGCGCACTCATCCTGTACAACGTCTTGAGATCGCTGTATAAAACGAATTAGCATTTTATTGTTTTAGAAATAAGAAAGGATTTTGGACGCAAACGCCAGGCAGCACCAACCCTGACGTTGGGGGTCCTAATTTCGGCGAGCAACTTCCAGCCAAATGCAACCACTGTACACCAGCAGCCTCTTAGGGGGGAATGGTGTCGCAGGCCCGACTCGCACACACACCAAATATAACCAGAGCCATGCCAACGGGCCTCCCACCCTGTATCGTATGCTAAACAAGGCACCAGTTCAGACACAACGCGTGCTCTGTTCCACTCACCGCCGGGTAAATCATGGGGCTCCGTGGAGGGAGGGAGAGAGAGAGAGAGAGGGGGGGCCTTCAGGGAAAAGTGCGTTAAGCATCTACATCATTAGACCTCCTTTGCCAGTACCAAAATATAATAGGGTTTTCCCCTTTTTTTTTCTGGCAACAAAACTGAAACTTTTTTACAAGGATTCATGTCTGAATTAACCGCAATACTTGCAGTCAAAATGCAAACAAAAAACATACTATGATAATATATGCATTGTCCTTGAAACTGAATGGTATTTTGATTGCAAGTATTGTGGTCAATGCAGACATGAATTCTTGTAAAAAGGTTTCAGTTTTGTTGCCAGAAAAAAGTGGAAAAACCCTATTATTATAAGTGCGTTAAGCTTGCAAAACCAATTATCGGTGGACAGTCGTGCCTGCTCTGGGTTTTCCAACCAAACTTTTAACAAGAAAAATCATGCATTACACATTGCTTTCCCAAGATAAGTTTGTCCATGGAAGTATTATAGTAATATAGTAATAGGTTTTTATCCTTTCAACTGGTACAAAAACTGACACCTTTATACAAGGCATCATGTTTGCAATAACCACAACAGAAGCAGTCAAAATGCAAACAAAAAGAAACAACTCTGATGATGATAATGATATGCACTGTCCTTGAAGTTGATTGGTCCACACCCGAGACAGCTTTTCTTAGAGCCTAGTCTCCATTAGTGTTGGACCAGATGACGCCAAAAGGCGTACAACTCAAAAACAGTGCACTATCAGAGTTTTGCCATTACGAGTAAGGTACATTTCATTAAAGCGTGTTTTTTAAAAGTATTTTTAAATATTATTTATTTTAAAGCTTGATCAATAACTACAACTCCCATGCCTCACTCGGCACCCCACATGTCCCTCACCCTTCCCCTAGCTGGGTGTAAATGTTAACTTAAATGCTTATCTGCAAACAGCATCTGCAATGTGCTGATCTTCGGGTCAGACTGCAAATGAAGCAGATTACAGAACTGTCTGCACCATTCTCCACTGCCCCACTGCCCCTCCCTTCAAATGGTGCTGTGCATACTTCACCCCATTGTGACGCTGGATAAACAGACCAATGATGACTACTACAACCACCACCGTTTTTATTTGACCTTTTCACTATGATCTCCTTAAGCATAATAATGTCCTTCACCCTATAAACGTGGGCAGAAGATGGTGGAACAGCAATGACTTATTGCATCTGTGTGGAGATTTAAAGGTTACCCCTCCTCCTCGTATTCCTGGGTTGTCTCCAGGTTCTCTAGTTCAACTTAACACGGAGGCTTCTCCAGTTGCCTCTCACATGCCACACACAACACATTCGTAGAATTGGCCGTGCATCCCTGTGAAACAGTCCACCTCTCTTAAGATCCGGCAAAGGATTTCCCAGGATTAATTAAGTCCATTATTATGATTATTCTTATACAATCGCCATTTATTGTCAAAGCCTATCTGTTTCACATATTTGAATTTGTTTGCCATGTTTCTGCAGCTATTGAAAGCCAGGTTCTCCCTCTTGAAGAGTTTTTTTATCTGGTCACAAGCAACGGCCATCGGTCTGAAATTCACCACATCGCTCTGTCACACGATAAAGCCCCCGCGAGGCTTTCTCCAGTGTACAGAATCAGAATACTTATTTATACGGGAGGAATCCGATGAGCTATAAAACTATTTTTCACAGATGTCCAGTAGAGGCGGGTCAGAACGTTACAACAACAAACAACACAAAAACACGATAGCACTGCAAAGTACAAAAAGGGAAAAAAATAACCCAAATAAACGCAATGAAAACTGAAACATCTCCCTCCTACCAGGCAAAGCCCACTGAGGTATTAACTTTTTCAAAAGCCACTCAACATGAAAGTTGTATTTATTTATTTTCCAAGTCAAGCCTCCCGGATTCTATTCAGTTGCCCGTTAAGCTGAAGCACTGCGTGTTTTGTTTAAAGACAATCCCTCTATATTTACTGGCCGCTCAGCGCTGGTGAAAAACGCATTTATATATATCGACAAAGTATAGAGGCATAGATGTAGAGCAGAAGAGGGAATCTTGAGCAACCAGTAAATATTAACAGGTTAGAATTACAGCAGTCGACTTAGGGTGTGATCCAAGGCAGCCGAAACTTCACTTATCGCTAAAGTGTACATGTCGAGTGGCCCCCTAGCATACAAGCGACGGTGTTATTCTTGTAACACACCGAGGTCCAACAGACTCGGCACCCACCGGCACTCGGCTCCACAGGCCAAAATACTCCCCCCCCCCCACGTGCCCGTCGCCCCCCCCTCTCACCCGTATCTAAGCTACCGGTGTAGTGGGCGAGGTTGGCAGGCGAGTGGGTGGAGCCCATGAGCGGTGGGCGTGGCTGGAGACAGGATTGGGAACCAGGGCGCACCCTGGTTGAGCTCGCAGGAATCCGGTAGCCGTACCTGTATCGGGCTTGGGCTGCGCGCCATAGTGTCCCGGCGGCTGTGGCTGTGGAGCGTATCCCGGGTAGCCTGGCGCCCCGGGCTGCCAGTTGTACTGCGGCTGTCCCGGCGGCCCGTAGCCCGGCTGGGAACCAGGAGGGTAGGGCGCTGGGGAGAGACGGCGAACGCGAGGTGAATGTGACGAAGGGATAAAGCGTGCCCAGCGGATACATTCACCTCCGTGTGTAAACTGCTACATTATTAAGCTAAACAATCTTCATTTTGAGCTATACAGCTCTTTTTACAGAGCCACAAATCGTAGTTCGACGACGTGGCTTATCGTCAAGTGGAAATTTATTGCAGCCGTGATACTCTAAACGCATGCTGATTCTAAACGTGGAGGGGAAATTTGAAGGACCTGAAGAAAAATCCACGCGACCACCGACAGAACACGCAAACTCCAAATATACAGGTGTCAGTCAGGATCAAACCCACAAGCTCCTGCATACCAGGCGAGGGAGTTAACATCTCACCACCGCAACATGCCCATCGACCCTCCAAGGTCGATACAATGAATGCCACTTGAAGCAGATCTGTTTCTCCGTGTGAACACGAAACATGCCCATCATCCCTGCACGGTTAATACAATGAGTACCACTTTCAGCAGATATTATAGTTATCAGCGTGAACACTAAGCATGCTGATTATTCTTTCATGATTAACAAAATTTGGTACTACTTTGTTAGATGTCCATAGTTGATTATTTGTATTGATTGACAACGCCTGCAAAAATAATGTTTAATTTACAACAATGTCTCAGTGTACTTATAGGAGATGGGTTTGGTACAATACAACGTGGATTAATATAGCATTTAAATAAGACTGCACCTCTAAACGCTTTACAAAAAGTGGGCATCCACATAACAAAAAAATCTATACCTCGTGATGGCTAAAATGACTTGACTTTTAAGGACATTACATTAGCCATAGGTTTCTGCACATGACGTCTGGTAATGGCATGCTATTCATGAATTTAAGTTAACAAAACCACAAACCAGATGGGATAAACTCAGAAAGAATACAAACGAGACAGTTAAACAGGACAATAATTAACTTGAATTTGATCACGAACCAAACTGTGACATAGGGAAGAATCGATGCACACGTCAATAAAATATAGCCCTTCATCAATCCACTGCTGGATGATGGCCTCCTGACATGACGTTGTTTGACCAATCTTCACCACGCTGGTCAGTGCAGGATGGAGTCATTGAAAGAATTCATATTCTTGGTTCTTTCGGTAAAGTCACGTAGAAGGGAAAGAACCAAGAATATGAATCCCTGCAGTCACGAAAGCTTTAAATTAAAAATTGAAAGAGTTGTCAGGGGCAGCCAGCAACGATTAAAATATCACTCGCCACTGATATTATAGCCATGGCCAGGAACCGAAAGTAGGTTGTCTGGTCGCCACGCCAACCCCCCCTCCCCCCATTGCATACACGAGTAAAATATAATTTGCATTTATGGAGCCCTCTAAATGAAACATTTCAAGAGTATGTACAAAAGAGAGAGGGGTAAATACACTGTGCGCTCGTTATTGCGCACCCTTGCAATGCTGCGTACATGGCAGCAATGGAACACAAGCCTCTGATTGTATAGTGATACTCCAATGTGTCTGTTGTACAGATATTAATGAACTCCACTCTTCCCTTGGGACAGCGTCACTAAGCACCGAGTCATACAACAAAAACCATCCACTGTAAAATGCACACGCCCCCGAGGATTAATTACATTCACTGTACTTAGATTTGTATTTATCATTCATTATTTGCCCAGGAAACATGACTGAAGTTGATCGTGGAAATATACCAATTGATGATATTTATCGGACCAATTTGAACCCCGAATGAGATTTCAAGCTGCGATCTACCGACTTGTGAGCCGTGCGCTCTAAGCACTGCGCCACCCGGCTGAACATCACAAAGTACGATCCTCAGGAAAGTACCGAATCCACATTCAGACTACCTGGTTCGATGTTATTGTTTGTGGAGATTTTAGCGTACGCGCGCGCGCACACAGGCGCATACTCTACAAGTAGAAGAATGGATTAAGGTCACCTTGAACTGCAAGCCAAGCTCGAGCCGTGGACATTCTCCCATACCTTTGGCTTAGCTGACACCCAACCCCTTCTAACTGTTGTGCAGGGGCCCCCTGTAGGCATGGCACGACTCACCAACCGGCCAGTGGCTCAGTGGTAGAGAGCGAGCGAGCGGCTCGCAATGTTGCGAGTTTACAAGCTCGTTGGGCGGCCGACTCGGCTCATCAGCCCTCCACACTTTGGTTGGGAAACCAACGGTGGTGGTTGGTCCTGTGGAGAGACTCGTCCCAAATGATGGGGCCACTTTGTTGAGTGGCCATCATTTTGTGATAGTCAGGTCACTTCTGAAAAATTAATACCTCAGTGGGCTTCGCCTCGAAGGATGAGGATGGTTTAATTTTAATTGCATTTGTTTGAGTGATTTGTTTACCTTTATTGTACTTTGCACTGCTATCATGTTTTTGTATTGTTTGTTGTTGTAACGTTCTTAACCGCCCCGACTGGGCATCTGAGAAGAATAGGTTTAGAGCTCATTGGATTCCTCCAGTATAAATAAAAATTCAGATTCTGATTAATTCCACCACTGGCTCAAAGGCATACAGATGAGATGAGAGCGCTGTCATAATACTCACTTGAGCAGGAAATAACGTAACTTTAATCTGGCGATTGATTACATTTCATTACGCAAGCATGTACCGTTCATATCGTTTAAATACCTCTGTGCAATTGCCTGTACATTTCGTTCCACACGTTCAATAAACAAATGATTGACATGAGAAAGAATGTGGATGTATTTCTTCATGACGCATCCACAGCACTGGGTAAAGTACAGAGTCATTGTTTTGTTGCGCTCTAAAACAGCTCCGTGACACTGGGTAGCACAGTGCTCAACTGGAGCGGCTGTGCACATGGGAGGGACGGAAGGGAAACGTAAAAAAAACAGAAACATAACGTTGCCACACGGAGAACAAGTTGTAGTACATGTATGTAATAGGGGAAAAGACAAAGTTCATGAACACGCTTCCGGCACGTGGATCGAAACGTCAGACATCGTGTGTCGAACGAGGCAGAGCGCACACAACCCGATTACACTCGAGGGAGCTGCCCAGCACAGCCATGAAACCCGCGCACAAGTAGTCAACATGCTTCTTTTTTTTTAAGCCATACATTATTGTATGGGGGGGTCAGCGTTTTCTCCTTTGGGGGGTTTGACGCTGTAATTTACACACCTGCACAGACACACGCGCGGAGCAAGGAGTCTGGAGAAAAAAACGTCCATTGTTAAAGTCGTGACATTTACCCCAGGCTGCTGTTACAAAGCGCATGACAAACAACAACAACAAAACGGACTTAGCGGCGGACTTAAGTGGACCGAAGAGCATTGTTTGCCCAGCAGTGACAGCACAAACAATGAGTGGTCCAGTTCAGCAAGGCAGTGTGGATGAGATTAATAGGAGCATGGCAAACTTTAAAATAATAACATATTTAATAATGTAAATGTACCATATGGGGGGTAGGGGGTTGTTGTATTGTGTTTTGTGCATGACACTAAAGAGGCCAAGTTGCGTTTTACTTATAATGAGTGTCACTATTCCAAGTACACAGATAGAAAGTGTCACTGTGTCCCTGCTGGGCATTTTAGTCAGCATTTGATTGACAGACCATCCTCTGTTGGGGTCTTGGAACGATATTAGACTGACGCACCAATGTCTGATGGGGGGGGTCTTTGGACAATGTTACAATGACGCACCGATCCTTGATGGGATCCTGAGAGAATATTCGACAGATTGAGCGGTCTCTGATGGTGTTTTTAGACAACTGGCAGAATGGTATCAGAAAGGTCCTTCCTCCACAGGGCAATTTACATTACAATTTGGACATACATGGCATTCAATTGTGACCGTATCTCAAGACACTGTAAAAACACAGTGGGGATATATATGTCATTGAGATGATGCAGGAGAAACACCACAAGGTCGAGAGACTTGAGACAATAATACACTGACAACCCGGTCTTAATATTAGTACAATAAGGTGGACCTGCCTTTAAATAAAAAAAACTCGGATGATTCGTTGATTAACCGATAAAAAATTGCAATCACCTACTTTTTTCTGGTTTATTTATTGTGCCCTTTAAAAATGGCAGCCCCTCCTCCCGACACACGCACCCTCCCGAAGGTGGGAAGTCCCTACAAGCCCCACCCCCAGGTTGACAATGTCGACAAAACCACCATGCCCTGCCCATCACCTCCCACACCCAGCAAAACATGGGAACGACCAACTATTTTGGTGCAATAAAATTAGCCAAACAATCAAACAGATAATCGGCAGACTAATTGATTACTTAAATAATCTCAGTTCTCAAAAAAATAATTATCGGACGAACGGGTGTTTCCTTCACCAGGTGAGAGTGCCGCGTGGTTACCTGGGTATGGGTTTTGGCCTCCGTAAGGTGGGGGCTGTCCTCCGGGACCTGGGTAGGGGCCTGCCGGCTGAGGGCACGGCTGCTGAGGGTACGGCTGCTGAGGGTACGGCGGGTAGGGTTCAGCACCCGGGTACGGAGGCGGTGCCGACGGATTCATTTATTTCGCACAAGAGGGTCAGCCGAGCTGCAGAAGAAGGATCCCTGTCAGGAAGAGAGGGGTGGGAAGAAAGGGACACGTTGACTACGCAAGAAAATGATTTCTTCCCCACAATTCATGATCACGATCGCCGGCGCACGGCTCGAAACGTCAGACACCATGTCTAACGATACACAGTTTAGCCAAAAATACAACTGACAGATATGCAGCACAACCACAGATACCTTCGAAGTAGGATTCAATCTCTATATTGCCATTGTGAATTCATAGTGCAAGCAAAACGTTCACACACGTGATAGGGTTTCCATGAACGAATACCATGAAATACGAAGTAGGAATTGGAAATAAAACATTTACATGTGCACCAAGCGACGCATGTGTCGTGAGCACGAAAACATGCTGTAAAATAGATTTTTTGAATTTTATTACAAAATGTGCTATCAACAGCATGTCAGCAGAGACTGTGTCCCTTCAGAACTCATGCACAGCAATGCAGCATTAAACATCAGATAATGGCCCATGAACGGATATCACTAAACTAATTGTGAGATGCCTTCACATGACCTCCTATCCACACCAGGGCAACTGTACCATGCGCTCCTTCTAAAAATACGTTCGTATGTTGAACTGCGCGTATGTTGAACTTCTTTCGCACCGTACGTAGCCACGATGCAGGCAATTTTTAGTAAATGTATTTATTTACAGTGCTGTCATGTATGAACAGATTAATTGAAACCAAAATATCAGAACCATCCCGAGGGTACGACTGATCGGGGCGATCGCCCCAGGCCCTGCGTTTTGATGTCACAGTGTCAGGCGTAATATTCCCAGTTTAGGGGGCCGACACAGCGGGATTATCCCCAGATCCCCCTTATAGACTGCCCGACTAAATAAAAGATATTTTTTTGTGCAGTCAGAGGGGTGACCAATGAGACCATCTGCACACAACACCTTAAGAAATCTGGTCTATTCCGAGTTGGGGTAGCCAAAACCCAGTTTTGGCCATGATGTCAGCAGTTGCACTTTCGAGCTCCCGTCTCTGAAGACACAAAGCAACTCACGTGAGATTAATCATCGCATGCCTACTGCCGGCGGCCGTGCCATCACGTGCACGCGCCGCAGAGGAGAGGAACATGCAGACCATGAGACTCGTTCGTGCTAATGGCTTGGGGCACACAGCCAAACCTGAAAAAACCTCACCAAGCTGCCCAAAACCGCCCGCATAACATTAAAAGTTTTCAAGACGAGACTCCACACCCAATTGGTATGCGCTGGGTTTAACCAGTAAACACAATGCTACGCTCTGTTGACTGCATGAAGAACATCACCATCATCATTATCAGCCTCAATCTCTCCACTGCCAGATGAAGGCGTCACCAAGTCGTCACCGTCTATCGCGGTCTCACGATGCATTCGTCCATCTCACTCCTGCACAAGAGCCGATCTCGTCACTCCCTCTCCGCAGTGGACGTCCCTCCTTCTCGAGTTTTCCCTCCTTTGGCCGCCACTCTGCCGTTCGTCTCTACCACCGGCCATTGTTCTTTATAACCGACGTGTTCTGCTGACGTCTCCGAACTGGTGAACTTTTTTCTTCTAATTCGTACTTTTCTCCATCCGCCAACTTCATTCGCATGTGCAAGCACCACACATCTTTGCGCACTCATCAGACCTTCTTATACCATTACCATGATGAAGAAATGCTCACGCTACGTGCCACCAATTCCACAGCGATTCGATTTAGAATGAACGACGTAAAAGTGATCGTCGGTACGACTGCGGGACGGCGTGTCTCCTCGTCCGACTCCCCCCTTGGTGTGTGCTTTAGCTACCTTCTTCATGCGGTCTCAGCACAGCTCTTGTCCTCACCACCACCCGCACGCCCACGTCAGGTGGAGAGGCCTTTAGCCAGCAGTTGATTAACAAAAAATCAATGATACCATAACTCAAGAACCGACCCATTATAAATATAAAATGCACAAAACGCTAGCTCAGATTGGTGCACGCATGATATCAATGTGGATAATGATTAACAATCCAGCGGTTTTTCCCATTATAATAATTCAATACATTTTTGTTTGTCCAATCTTGTTCACCGAGTTGTGCTCTTTGTAACGTGCATATTTTTAGCATAACTCGTAAGTATCATGAGTATACAAACATATGTTTTATAACGGAATCACAGCCTTGCTACTTTTTAAAAAATGTAAATACAGCCCTTGGTCGAACCACTGAGTGAAGGTGTGCGCCCCGCCTTGTCAGTAATGGGAGTTATTTGACCATACTTCACCACGCTTGTGAGTGCAGGCTGCTGAAGGACAAGGTAGCATCAACAAAGCTCTAACGAACACACCATGTGTCACGTACAGCCAAAGCTTGCCGTTTGTACCGCGACCGATGTGACCATAATTGTAACTCGGACCTGTCCTGTACAATACTATATAGCAAATCAGCTTATTGGGCCCTTCCTGCTGAAATAAATTAAATCTATCTTACTAATCGTTGCATCAGTAACAATTTATAGACAGACGGCTTCGACGGTGCAGGTTCAATACGACTGGTACATGTGTAAATTGTGAAATCCATGTCTGTACGTGTTCTGTTTAGGTGTTCTCTTTGACATCCTACACTCGGGGTGTGCACGACGACGTGGGCGTGCGGGCCTTTAAGTTTCTAATTCCAGCCTCTAGGCCCCCTCTTGCCTCATCGCTCTGGCAACCGGCCTACACCCACCACACTTGCTCTGCAGCCTGCACTCACAGGCACAGAGAGAGGCTGGGTTTGGGCCAAATCAGACAGCCACTTCTCTCTCTCTCTCTGTAGCTTCAAGCAGTTTGTTTTTAAAGAGCCGTCACCCTATGCTTCACTCTTTCTTTTTAAGGGTCTTTCATATATTATCTGAACATTTCACCATGATGGCGAGATGTTATCTCCCACATCTGGAAGAGGTCGTTTGTTTGTTCCCGACCCTGTCGATGCCTGTATATTTGGAATTCGCATGTTCTCTCCCCGTGGAAGTCACGTGGAATTTTTTCCAGGTCCTCCGGGTTTTCCCTCCACATTTCAAAACGTGCATTTAGATCATTTGGCCGTCACGATACATTCCCACGTGTGATGATTATGAAAACCACGTCTTGTGTGGCCAGGTCACCTTTGAAAAAGAGCTATTAGCTCTGTGGGCTTTACCCCGTAAATAATAATAAAATGTTTAAAGAATTTAGAGTTTTGTGTTGTGCTTTTCCCCTTAGGTTAGTGCAACTGCAAACCATATTACATACGTCCTCACTGTACACGTACACAAAACACACACACGTGTACAGAACACTTTTTCATGATGCTGCAATTATACATTTACAGCCCTTTGACAATCCACTGCTGGATGACGACCTTCCCACAAGCCGTGGCAAGTCATGGGGTTTTTAAATGAGCATACTTCTCCACGCTGGTCACAGCGATTTGGTTGAAAGGAAGAAGAGGCCCATGGCTGGTTCGGGTGTCATTTGACACCGACATCAGTCACGACTGGGAATCAAACGTAGGTGGCTAGGTTCTCCGCACCTCTGATGAGCACGGTTGGCTACGTACGATGGAAAATAAGTTCAGCACACATCCATACAGGCTCACAGTGCCATGTGCGACCCACTGCGCCACCACTCCCCTCCCAAGTATGAATTACTGTACTGTAATTTCGGTGCTTCAGTAATTGCAAGTAATGTATTTTTATCAGTGTCAATCACTTATGATGTAATTTACATGTATATCGTATACATATATTTTCTTCACACCTGTCCACGTGCTATCTGTCTGACCGTGCAATTTGCCACGTTCGAGTAATTCAACCTGCAAATGGCTGTTCAGGTCAGATAACATCTGTGAAATATTTAAGTACTTCTGTGCCATGAATAACATTACCGCCATCACATCTGGCCTGATGGCCTTGTGGGGATAATGATGGAGTGACTCACAATCAGAAAGCTCCGTGCGCATTCGAGTTGACATTTCGGTCAATGATTAGTCGATTCAGCCCATCATCCCTCCGGGGTCAATGAGTAAATTTAGGGTCGATAAGTATAAAAGTTACGGTGAGTCACCAATGATCACCTCATAGATATACTGGCCCCTGTCGTGATAACGTGGAATTTCCACCACTATGTGAAGGCTGCAGATGGAGATAGACGCAGTGCTATTGGTTGCTTTAGCGGGGAGACACCTTGTCACTTAAGTACAATTTGTTTAATTAGCAAAGCCTCACTGAGTTGCAATACTCGTTTTCGGGAGTGTTATTTTTTGGGCCAGTTCCTTTGTAAGGGAGCATTTTTTTGCAATTGAGAGAAAGGAAACTGCAGTACCCATTATGGCTAAAGCTCTGTCACCTGTGGTTGTGCCAACAAGTAATATATTTGGTCTGGGCTCATGGCACTCTTGGCCATGGTTTAGCTGTACCTGCGCAAGAGTGCACCTCACAATGATCAATGCCAGGTGCCATGACTACCTGTGCACCATTTTCCGAGCGGTGAGAATGGGCGTGGCTGCTAACGTCCAGAATGGCGGACAGCATGCAAGTTTTTTTTCTGTTGTTTTTTCCCTGTCCCCAATTGACTTGTCAGTTGTGTTGTCGTAAGATTAAATTCCCAATTTTGAACTCTCACAACTGTTAGTGCACTATCACGGCTCTGAAAGAGGGACTCATTAAACCGAAGATGACAACGACACAAAGGGGAATGTGTGCTGCCAATTGTAGGGTGGATGTTGATCCAGTAAACATCATGCATTGTCTCCATTTGTAAGAGTATGTAATTACAGTTATATAGGTATCGGTGTAATGTTCAACAGCCACTGTGGAAAACACTTGCAAGAAAAATAATAATCAGTCCCGTCAATATATTAACATTACACATGTCCCTTTTGCCAAACAACTATAAATGACCATGACATCTCATCTAGTTAAAGGGAAATTACCCATGTTTAACCAGGTGCCGAGATGTCTTCTCTCCCCGTGAAGGTCGCGTGGATATTTCTCTGGTTCCTCTGGTTTTGCCCTGCACATTTAGCAGCATACCTTTAGATTATTTGGCCGTCACTATAAATTCCCACACGCAATCGTAGAAACCACTTCCATGAGCTATCATCATGTGTGGCCAAAATGAAACTTCTGAAAAAATAGCTAACAGCTGAGTGTGCTTTACCTGGTAAATAAAAGTTTAGTTCAGGCATCATGTGGTGAGAACATTGGTACAACCCTACTCACTGATGTCACCACGATATTTAAGTATCTGCAAACTGGCTGGAAAGGTTTCACATGCACACTACCTATAAATAGGAACATTTAGGGATGGAGTGGAGTGGATTCACATTCGTTCACGCACTGTGCCATGAATCCACCGATTTTGATTCCTGGCCAAGGCTAACATCAGTCGTGAGTTATCTGTACTGCTACCGAGTTCCTCCTTCGAAACTAAAGTAGAAATGTTTATCATAGTTTTAAAAACAAATAGATTTTGGATGCAAAAAAACATCTTAATTTACGATAAGATTCCCGCACTGGCAGTTAAGGCCAAGAACTGAATCATCACACATCGCCAGTAATAGCTTCAAAGAGAAACCATTCCATATTAGAGAATGGTACAAGTTAACATACATTTTATAACCTTATTGTTTTCTCCTGCTTCTCGTTGGAAACCCAGCAGAAAATTGTTTAAATCCCTTGTGTATTTATATCCCAAAAGAGCGATCAATCTCGTTTTTCTAAATGCTTCACTTTCAACGCCGGATTTTGCGCTGCAGAATTTCCCCACATTCAGAAACTAAACCGAGGCAGGTATCACGATAGCGGAACTCCCCTGGTAGGTGTGGTGGGGGACAGTATGTGGAGTATTTTTTTTGTTGATGTACGATTTTGGTGGCTGTATTTAAGAGAAATGAAGTGACCCAACACAGCTATGTGTGGTTTATCTTCAACAGAAACGGTTTACCAGTTTTGGGAAGTGGGCTGCGATGATGATTTGAAAAAGAGGCACCACAGAAAATGAAACCAAAGTCACCTATTGCAAGCATCCTCGAGCCATTACCGAATGTCCCAGATCGGTGGGTTGTCACCCCCACCATGCCTCAGGTGTCTCTGTGTGGTTACACCGCTTCAGGTCAGGGAAAACAGCAGTGGTCAGTGACATTTTTGTCTGGCCTTCCCCTAGGTTGACTCGGCCATAAACGGCTTATGCGGTGTGTAAACCTGATGCCAAGGGGAGACAAGGGCTGCCAGATGCCGTGCTGGCCACGCTAGTGCCACGGAGAATCTGACTTATGGCTGCTCAGTAACAGCATTTGCACAAAGAGTCTATAAGGCTAAAATGGGTGTTATTTTATTGCAAAGGTACAAACGTGAATGTAACAAATTATTTGGTGACGCTGTGTTTGGCAGTGGTGCAAAAATCACAAATGGCACAAAAAACCCAACACGTTCGTCAACAACACCGCTGCCTTGAAAGCAGAATAGGTGACGTTTCGGGCAATGACCCCTTCTCCGCAGCACATTCTAAATATGTTCGCGTGCGAAAACTGTTCGTCAGGAAACATGTACGTGCAATTCTTATCAGGCATCTTGGTGTAAAGCCCAGTCTTCAACTCTTGTTCACTCTCTGGCATCTATTTACATACTGCAAAGAAGGGCTATTGCCTGAAACATCGCCGGCTATGCGTTCCCCCCCCCGCCCCCTATGAATGTTGGGTGATTTCTCTCCAATTGTTGTGGTCATATACCATTGGGTGTCCCCGAATGTGGAATTTTCCAGACCTCCCAACTTAAGAGCCTCCTAAAAAAGAAGTGCATTGGATCTTTCATTCCAATTCTGCATTTGTAAGTGATAACACACACACATACACGGTTTCGAATAAGCCGAGTATTTCCGCTGCTTATTGTAAACGAGATAACAAATTGTCTAAATCACAGGTGTAATCTACAAAAGTCATCAAATCTCGTTTCAACATTTTTTTGGGTAGAATTTTCCCCCGTTTGGGAAATCAAGCAGAAGTAGGTTTCGCCACGATATAGGGCAGCAGTTCTGAAAGAGATTGTTTTTGGTTTGTTTCGATAATAAAAGTGTGACGTTGGCAGTGTTAGCAAAAGTAGGTGACCCAACACAGAGCTGCGTGGTTTTATTTAAGAACGTAAAAATTTTTACCGTTCGGGAAGTGGTGGTGAGGCTTTGAAGAATACAGGTACAGCGATATAAAATGAAACCAGTTACTTCTGCAAACATCCCAAAACCATCGCGTAACGTTCCACATGGGTGGGTGTTCCCCCTGCATCCTTCCAAGTGACATCTGCCTCTTTCCTGGGCCACCCCCACAAGTAGATATACACTTTTTCTTTCACTAGGTAAGGCCCATTGAGTTATATAATTATTTTTCAGAAGCGACCTGGTCACAAATGATAGCTCAACTAAATGGCTTATTGTGTGGAAATTTATAGCGGCCAAATACTCTAAACGCATGATTCCAAATGTGGAGGGAAAACTGAAGGACCCAGATAAAAATGCACGCGACCACAGGGAGAGAAAGACACGCAAACTCCTAATATACAGCAGCAGGCGTCAGGGTTGGGATTGAATCCACGACCTCCTGTACACCAGGCGAGGTAGTTAACATCTCCTAGCCACCGTGATAGGTCCTTATACCAACAACATTTGCCAAAGTTCTCCAATGGCTGTTGGGCCATTGGTCTACAACCGCTGTAAAGGTCGCATACCATGGTGGCTTTTCCAATCGTGAAATTGCCAAACTTCCCAATTGAAGATGCTTCTGAAAAAGTGTCATGGACGCACCATGACTCTCATCAATAACGGCCATTCATAGTGTAACAATCCACAGCGCGATAAAGTCCTTCCGTTGTTGTAGCTGCCACGGGAGTTGTTCGACCATACTTCACCATGCAGGTCAGTGCAGGTGGGTTGGTGAAGGCGGACGAGCATAGAAGCGCAGTCCAACAACGGATTCGTTTTGCTGACCTGCCAGCTGTTCCCCACCACGTAACCTCGCAGCAGCCGACAGCAACCTGTTGTGCATGATTGTTGTAAACTCATCTCAAGCACGAACCAGGCTGAAAAGCTGCTCAGCTTTCAAGATCTGACCAAATCCAGCTCGTTCCAAACGAGGGTATTTATTTTCGTTATGCGAGTTTACTCGGGAAATCATCACAGGTATCGTCACTAAATTTCTAACTACTGACATGCGATCCGAAAAGGCATTTGCCGATTTATGTTTTAAAATCGCCAAAAGAGATTTGCAGCAGCGTTTGGTCAAATGGGTTCTGACCTGGTCATGAAGTCATAACAGTCCGCAATCACGCTGTGTACTGTACGTACATACCTGTCAACCCATACGGTTTACCCGTATGCTTGTACAGGGAAATTGAGTTTTCAGGTCAATACAGTGCACATCCGTTTCAATACGAGCAAAAATAATGTCTATTTGTTTGTCCATAATAGAGGTTGTTTGGGGTTAGAGTGCGTGGTTATTTCACATTTATCCAATCTATTTATGCGATCTAACCCAAAAAAACATCTTATGGATGATATTGGTCGCGAAAGCCGACGTGCTGAGCTGTTTGTGTTTCTCCCTTGTGATGGGACTATGTAGGATTAACGTTGAGATTTATAAGGGCACGGGGTGACCAATGAGGTCTGAATTGATCTGTAATAAGGTAGGGCAGTGATGATCAGAGGTTGGTAGGTATGTAATTTACTATAAACGTTGAACTTCTTTCGCACTGTACACAGCCATCCGTGCTAATCCTGGGCATTTTAATGACGCGTTCGAGCGTGCAAATGCAGTCGTGGTTATCTCACATTTATCCAATCTCGTGTCAACATTGCGTCCTAATTACACGCAATACGAGTAACGGCTGTACGTTGGGGGTGTTTATTGTTTGCAGTACCCACAGACGGACAATAAAACACATGATTGCATTCCTGTGTACAAGGCAATGCTTGCTACGTAAATACATTACGGAGATTAATCTGCGTGGGCTTAGTCGATGCACGGATTAATAATGCTGAGTTTTTTTTTGTCCAGCAGTGGACAAGACCATGGTAAATGCTGTTGTGAAGCTCACGCAATCTGGAACATGATGGTAGAGCTACATCCAGAAGTTAACCAATGGCTGTTGATGATGAAGCATTAATTCAGCAGTGGTTACGCAATAGCTGCTGACGATGGGATGATTTCAATGCATCAGCGGAGTGACCATGGCTGATGGTGATTAAGTAGTTTACTATGATAGTGGTCTTCATCCAGCGGTGGATAGTCCATGGAGAATGATAGCAGGTCGCCCATCCAGCAGTGGATGGATCGATGCTTGATGACAACAATAACTGGAGAAGTTCATACGACAACACGTGAATATCATCCGTATCGAGACACCACGCTCGCCAGCTCAGCTGAGAGTTGGCTGCTGCTGCAGCTGCTAATGATGACATACATCTATCCAGCAGTGGATAGACCACGGCAGATGACCGATAGATTCCACAACATAAACATTCCGTGGGAGGAGATCACTTTGCGAGAAGAAGTGAGAAGAAGCACTATCGCGAACTGGCTCTGACCGACCGGACGGAGTGGGGCAGAGCAGGTCTTGGCCTGTTTCTGCGGGTGAGGATGATGTGCAAGGGTGGTCAAGATGTATTGTGACCCCATCACCCCCCCCCCCCCCCAATAAATTAACCCCTAACATTTTCTTATTTCGCACATTCATTTCTGTTTTAAATAAACCTTACTTTTTAAAATACGTATTAAGTCTAGATTTGAAGCTTTCGTGACTGCAAGGATTCATATTCTTAGGTTTTTTCAGTAAAGTCACGTTGGTAATTTTTTTATTAATACAAGTAATATAAAAAATAAAATAAAAATCACGACGTTTCGGAGGCAACACAAGCTTCCGTCTTCATGTGGAACCGTCACAGCACGATACTTGATACAGCTATCGTGCTGTGACGGTCCCACCTGAAGACGGAAGCTTGTGTTGCCTCCGAAACGTCGTGATTTTTCTTTTATTTTTATTAATTAAAATTTTTTTTACCGACGTGACTTTACCGAAAAACCTAAAAATACGTATTAAGTGTTTCAGAATTGAATGGGAGGGGGTGGGATCACAAGACATCTAGCCCACCCCTGTATCGGTACTGTATTAACCAACACCCATCCGCTCTGTATAATGGCGCACAGAGAGAGAACCCACAGGATATGTTGCTCGTCTGTCCTTCTACACCAAGATCACAACAACACCACAACCACCATCATCATCACCTCGCCCATTCTCAAGCTCATCAGATATTCGCCCGCGTGTGGCGCTCCATCTCCCATCTTAGCTAAGGTCCTCACCGCCACCACCGCCACCACCATATCAAGCAGAACACCACCATCAATCGCCCCCCCCCCATGGGTCACACGAAATAACAAAAAACACCCAGCGTAGGGAGAGAGGAAGGCGTCGTTCACGTTGCATGCCATCCCCCCATCCTCACGGTTAACGACGCTGCGTTCGTTTCAAAGAGACGGGAGAAACGCGTCTCACGCGATCGCCGTGGAGATGGTGGGAGCGGTGAGATGGGAGCGGTGAGATGGGACGATGTTGACTGCGCGTACGGGGGTCGAGAGGAACGAGAGAGGCGCACAAAGACACGGGGTGGGTGCCGTGGTGGGGGGTGGGTGGTGTGGCCCGCCACCGTGGGGAGAAGGAGCGGCGAGATCAGTTTGCGCAGCAGCAGCACCACCATCATCACCACTACCACCACCATCATCACCACCACCACTACCATCACCACCCACCATCACCACTACCATCGCCACCACTACCACCATCATCACCACTACACCACCATCATCATCACCACGACCACCACCATAATCACCACTACCACCATCACCATGACCACCATCATCACTACCACCATCATCACCACAACTACCACCATCATCACCACTCCACCACCATCATCACCACTCCACCACCATCATCACCACGACCACCACCATCATCACCACTACCACCATCACCACCACTACCACCATCATCACCACCATTACCACCATCATCACCACTACCACCATCATCACCACCACGACCACCACCATCATCACTACCACCATCATCACCACGACCACCATCATCACCATCATCACTACCACCACTACCACCATCATCACCACTACCACCATCATCATCACCACGACCACCACCATCATCACCACTACCACCATCATCACCACTACCAACATCACCACCACCATCATCACTACCATCACCATCATCACTACCATCACCATCATCACCACTACCACCACAATCACCAAGCACATTGGGACCCGTGGCGAGGGAGTGAGAGGGAGGGATGGCGGCAGCGTGGCGTTCATCCAGCAGTGGATCGACAATCGCCATCACCGACGCTAAACGTGTCGCCGTTTCAGCGGATACACCCGTGTCAGCGTCGCAACAACAGACGGAACGGACCAGAAACGTGTGGGCACGTGTGCGTGTTTGTCACACGTACACAACACACACACACGTGTAAAACACACACACGCGTGTGTAAAACACACACACGACTGTTGCTTGTCTGCGTGTAGTTTTGCTTCCCTGCACACACGCTCCTCACCTCGCAATATCCGCCGTGAGACGACGAGGACGATGAGGACGAGGATGAGGGCGGGTAGCGCCTCTCCGTACTTCACAAAACAACCCACGCGTCACGCCGACGAGGTCTGATGATGGCGGGAGACGATTGTGATGACGACGACGACGACGGCGATGATGATGGCGATGTGCGCGTGACGCGACTTTGCGAGGGGTCTCGCAAGGAGCCGGCGGAACCCTGTGGGGTGGAGGAGGGGGAGGCGGCGGGAGGGTTCTTCTTGTCCGGATGTTTTCTGTGGGCGAGCGACGCCGCGTGACCCGTGGTGGTGGGGTGGTGTCTGTGTGTGCGTGTCACTCTGTGTGTCTGTGGTTGTGTGTGCGCGTCACTCTGTGTGTGTATGCGTGTCACTCTGTGTGTCTGTGTGTGCGTCACTGTGCGTGTCTGTGTGTGTGTACGTGTCACTCTGTGTCTGTCTGTGTGTGCGTGTCACTCTGTGTGTGTGTGCGTGTCTGTGTGTATGTGGGTGTGTGTGCGCGTCACTCTGTGTGTGTCTGGGTGTGTGCGTGTCTGTGGGTGTGTGTGTGTCTGTGTGCGCGTGTCTGTGTGTGCGTGTGTGTGTCACTGTGTGTGCGTCACTCTGTGTGTGTGTGCGTCACTGTGCGTGTCTGTGTGTGTGTACGTGTCACTCTGTGTCTGTCTGTGTGTGCGTGCCACTCTGTGTGTGTGCGTGTCTGTGTGTATGTGGGTGTGTGTGCGCGTCACTCTGTGTGTGTCTGGGTGTGTGCGTGTCTGTGGGTGTGTGTGTGTCTGTGTGCGCGTGTCTGTGTGTGCGTGTGTGTGTCACTGTGTGTGTGCGTCACTCTGTGTGTGTGTGCGTGCCTGTGTGTACGTGGTGGTGGTCGTGGGGGGTGGTGGTCGTGGGGGGTGGTGGTCGTGGGGGGCGGTGGTGTAGTGGTTAGCGCTCTGCGCTACGAACCTGGCTGACCAGGGTTCGATTCCCGCTCACGGCCAACACCGGTGACGATTATCTGAACCGGTCGCTGGGCCTCCCCTAGGTCGACTCAGCCTAAAATGACTACCTGGTGCGGTGTATAAGCATCGCCACTAGGGAGACAAAGGCGGCCGGGCGTGTGTTGGCCACCCACCCCCTCGTGTGCCGTTCCGGCCTTCATAGGTGCTGCTCGCTAACAGCACTTGCCCCTACAGTCTGTTACAGTCTGTTCCAGGCTACACGGGAGATATCGTTTTTGTATTGTTGGTGGTGGTTGGGACTTCCAGCCGACTATCGGCAATGGCTGAGATCAGCAGGGTTGTTGGGCGGCAGGGCTTTAGGGAGCGAAGCGAACAGAAAGTGTGTTGGAGTGGTGGTGGGTGGTGGTGGTCTGTCCGTGTTGCCACATCTAACGGGTAAAAACCACCAGATTCCAGCTAAAATTGCCACGGATGCCGCAGATTTGTATCTATACGAGAACTCTCGAGATCAGGGGTTCGGCCCTTGCGGGCTTCCGTTAAAAAAAAATCTGAAATCTTCAACATAATTTAACGTAAAATGTAATTGTTTAAATGTGGCAGGGAATGGGTCACTACGGAATGTCTTGGTGACGATATAACGTACCGTCAAACAGTACTTTTTAAAGAATAACGAAGGGGTGGGGGGAATAAATATACGGAGTTTATTCCATCACCTATTTTGTTTAAGCTCGAATGTGTCATCTGCCTGCTGGTGTTAGTGTACAATCAGCTCTGCGCGTGATTGCGACTCTCGCAACGATTTTGGTAAAAAAAAACAAAAAAACCCACAATGGCTTTCGATAATTCCAGAAATGTCAGTTCTGTGCAGATGTACCGCCCACGTGTCCCAGTGCATCATGCCCCCCGCCCCCCCCCCCCCCGGGGTCGATAAAAAATAATAACCGTATACATTTTGTAGGAAAAGTCTACGATGGTTCTATGACTCGATTAATCGATTCACACCCCCCCCCCTCCCCCTTTGGAATGTAACATTTCCACAACCCCGGCTGAGGGTTGTAAACAGGAGATCAGCATTTCCTCAATGCCATTTGTATTGTCCTTGTGTAGCCCCGGGAAATATTCCATCAGATTTGGTGGGGCGTGGAGCGGTTGTGGCTATTCGAGTGGCAGCACTGTTCGATAACGGTGAACAATTGCATGACAATCTTAGTAATTTAGAAAGATCAGATAAATAGATCACCCTCTTTTTTGTATGGCATGTAAATAAATAAATTCCACGCAAAAAATGTCCCACTTTACGTGATACGCACACCGGCCTTGGCCTGTTAGATACACGTTTATATCCTAAAAAAATAAACTTTAGTTTTTTATGGAAAATATCCGTCTCTCGAACAAAATAGAAAAAAAATATTTCTAGAGGCAAAATCTCTGATGTGGCAAGAGCAGTTGGTGACTGAATTCATGACGTCATAGTGATTCATGCACGGCTCGCCGGCTGTAAATGATCGCAGTTTAGTGCCCTTTCCACACCACGCACGTGACGAGGGTGGTTCATTTAGCCCGCAAGGTTAAAACCTTCAACTGGTGGGTCTTGGGCAAGTTTTCATTTAGTCATACACATTTTTGTTGTAGAGTTAAGAGTCTCAGTGAAGTCGATGACAACCTGTGGAATTTTAGGAGGGTCTGGGTGTGGATTCCAATTGTGTAATTCTCTGAGTCTGGTCGACCAAAAATGTTCAAATTTAGTTCACTCCGAGTCGTGAAATATATTGCTTGGAGATGCTGCTTTTGCGGTGGCGCACAATAAACAAAATAACTCAATAACACATTCCTCACGTGCTATGAAGAAGGGTCATTGCCCGAAACGTCGTCTGCTCTATATTATACTCGGCGGGGTAATTACACTCAAAACAAATGCAAATTAAAGACATTTGGACTGAGAAGTAAATACAGTAACTGTAAGTGGGCTGGGAAATGGTCAATGGACTGGTGAGAGAATGACAGCTGAAAATAACACAAAGACAAAGACCCCCCGTATAGCCTTAACAGACTGTTGGGGCAAGTGCTGTTAGCGAGCACCTGTGAAAGCCGGCATGGCACACGAAGGGGTGGGTGGCCAGCACCACGCCCGGCCGCCTTTGTCTCTCTACTGGCGATGTTTGCACACCGCAACAATATTTGAGGCTGCGTCGACCTAGGGTAGGTCCAGGACCGGTTCAGATAATCGTCACTGGTGTTGGCCGTGAGCGGCAATCGAACTCGGGTGGCCGGGTTCGTAGCGCGATGCGCTAGTTGGTGCATGCCCTCAAGGACGCCCACGGTGGAGATGGAGCGTGGCACCGCAAGACCATTTGGGAGGGTTTGGGAGGCCCTCACCCAGCAGTAGCTAGGTCATGGCTGGCTGTGATGCGACGAGATGTCACGTTTAGGATAAATATGCGAAACGCAGACGTGAATAATCCATAACAATGTATGTGCTGTGATGAAGGGTAATTTCCCAACACGGTGACTATTATATATTTATTTTATGTCAAGGCGGCAGTGTTATTGACAAGTACAGACCTGTTGGTGAGTATTATTCCAGGTATTATCAGGTCATCCAATCGGTAAATTCCCAATCTACATCTACTGTGTAGCCGATTTCCACGACTGCTTTTCTCCAGTACACTGCAGTTTCTAATAACCTTGCTAAATCATCATTACAGTATTATTGTGTTACGCGTAGAGCAAACCCAAAGCAGAACATGGGGAGATCATATAAACTGCATATTTATTGTTGTTATTGATATGTAAATAAGCGACACGCGTGTTGAATTTCCTTTCTCATGCAACTGCAGTATTATGCAACTGAGGATTATATTGCTCTAGAGGCATGTATTATTGTTATAAAAGCAGGTGCTGCTGATTTCTTAATGTCTCTCGCACATGCAACGAGTATGATGTGTGTTAACATTTAACTCTACCGACATCAAATGTCTACGTCTCATCTCTCCACGACTCTGGATTTCCCACTCAGTGTGTCCATGTGCGTGTCTATGTGGGGAGTAGTGGCGCAGTGGTTAGCATACTGCGCTACGAGCCCAGCGACCCGAGTTCGATTCCCGCTCACGACCAATAAGGGTGGGGAATACCTGCACTTGTCCTGGGCAACCCCTAGATCGACTCTGCCTCAAATGGTTTCCTGGTGCAGTGGGGAAACATCGCCACTGGAGAGACAAAGGCGGCCGGGTGTGGTGCTGGCCACCCACCCCGTCATGTACTGTGCCGGCCTTCATAGGTGCTCCTCGCTAACAGCACTTTCCCCAAAAATCTGTTCAGGATAAACGGGGGGTCTTTGTCTTTGTGTGTATCTGTGTACGTGTGTGTGTGTCTGAGTGTGAACCTGTTTTTCGTCTCCATGCATTCACACGGCTCTGACTATGGGCGTGTGTATATCTGTCTTAGTGGAGTGTTGTGGTTAACCCACTGCGCTCTGTGACATATCACCAGAGTTCGATTCCTAGCCATGGCTAACATCACCGGTGACGGTCAAGAATCGTCAAACATCCCCCATGATGAACGTGGAGAGGTCTCCGTGCAGCAGTACATTTGCAATGGGCTGAAAATTATTCGTTTCCATTGAGACGCGGAGTCTCCATTCCATAACGTCCAGCCACACGGACATTTCCCGCGTGTATTTTCCATTCCCTTACTTCCATCCCACGGCGTGACTATTGAATGTGCAGGTGATGCAACTGCACCGGTGCCCATAGGCCGGAGAGGAATAAGGGGATAAAAAGGGGATGAAATCACTCCTTGCATCAGGGCCTATGAAGTCAACCATGGGGCCCATACGCCCAAACAAATCAATAGGGACTCTACGTCATTGTGGTAAATCGAATGACTTCATCCCAATATGCTTCGGACCCATTTTTTTATTTTACAGAAATGGTTTTTGCCTATGAACAGCTGACCAGCATTGGTTCAAGCAAGACTCGCTTTGTTGATGGGACACTTTCAGTTTAATTGCACCAATCCTGATGATAAGATACACCACCCCCAGAAAGCCGTGGAGCCCATGCGTTGTGTAATACGAGATACGAATGTGGGACGAGGCGTTATTTATTTTGATAGTCAAAAAATCTGCAGAAAATACACTTCCTTCCCATATCCGTCTCCCCATATATATGCAGTATTATTTTACACATCTCATCAGCCACATCACTCTCTTGAGAGTGCAGGATTTCAACAGCATTGCAGGGACAGATACGTGGCGGGGAATTATCTGCGTATATATTTTTGTTGATATATATTCTCCACATCCACGGTGATAATTATTATAAAATGTTTTTTTTTACATAATATGTAGTGTGATGTATGTATTCCTTCGTACACAGTGCCGGATGAAGCTAGTGCAGGACCTGTAGCATATGTTATAAAGTGGCCCTAAATAAATAAAAAACATTAAAACACGATTTTTTTACTTGCATAGTAAAGTAATTGTATTTTGCATTTGCTATATAGCCAGATAATAGGACAAACCGCTAACCTTAAACACCCGGTCGTTGGTAGAAGTTGAAGGCGGTATAGCACTATGGTAATAGAGCAAGTGCAGAATCACTGAACCAGAATTGATAGCTTGAAAGCATTTATCGCGGGGCCCTTGAAAGTGCGGGGCCCGTAGCATTCGTAGCTACTTTTGCTGTTAGGGTAATCCGGCACTGTTCGTACACAATTACAATGACGTAAACATACGTGGTTGAATAAAACAATTGAATGTATACATTTGGCCGACGGCTTACATTTCAAACATCCTCGTGTGACTCAGACGGTATTGCCCATTAACAAAGGGACTTCTTTCAGAATGCGGGGTTTCGGCAGAAGAGTCACCAACGGTCAACTGGAAAGACCATCGGGAGAGGCGATGATGGCTGGAGGGGTTCTGGAGGTGATTGACAAAGGTTGCCGGTTGACTCAGAGACCCGAGCGCGGTGTGACTGACTATTCCGAATGTGAATATATGCAAATTAATACGTCCAGAGCTGAAGATTCCCAGATAACGTAATCTGCACACCGACAAGGCATGACAATCAACATCATGTACACTACAAGTACTTTTTTTCTAGATGCAAATAAGTTGAGAATTACACACACTTCACCTGTAAGGTCATAAAATAGAACTAGATAACGGGTTAACACATACAAGGGGGGAGGGGTGGCTGATTGACTCAGGGTACTGATAGTGATATTGAGCAATGAGATGGCGACACTGAGAGCCTGGGTTCGAATCTGGGTTTGAGTCACCAAGTTTTCAATTGCAATGGCGTTATGGTTAAATCTTGATTGAAAGCTTTCGTGACTGCAGGAATTCATATTCTTTAGGTCTTTCGGTAAAGTCACGTAGATAGATTAAAATAAAATAACAAAAGATTACGACGTTTTGATCGAAACGTCGCTTGTGTTGCGATCAAAAGTTTTTTGTTATTTTCTTTGAACCTATCTACGTGACTTTACCGAAACACCCGAAGAATATGGCGTTATGGTTTTCAATACGGGCACCAATAACTGCGAAAATCCTTGATTTCCCATCATTTGTCTTATTCCAGCACACATAATTATTTTAACGTGTAATGGATGTGTGATGCATAGTCCTTCCAGGGCTTACACATTACGTACACCTGGTCTGCAGCTTTGGCTTATGGACTAGAAACTCGGGCAATGGGATAAAAACTGAAAAGTGCACAAATAATCGTGGGGAGCTGCATCAATTAATTGATTAAAATCGATTCTTAAGCTCACGATACAGCAAATACAATAATATAGCGTCACCCGTACCGTGTTCACTTGCCCTATCCAGCCACTAGAGGCCGCTACTGGTTACAAATATTTTAAAAATATATAATCGCGCAGATGGTTAATTGTATATACAACTAGTAAAGAACCCGTTCTTGCTCCGCAATGGCATATAAGAGACAGCTATTATTATCATGTTCTTACCAGATTCGTAATCTGCTTTTTATGGAATAAAAATGGAAGGATGTTTAGTGCGTGGTATTTTTTTACTCTATACGATTTAAAGAATATTGTGGCAAAATAATTACATTATCGGGAGCACAAATTTAAAAGTTAGAGCAATTTTAAATGAGCCGAGGTCAGTCTTATCTACTCGTTGCTCACAACCTGAACTTTTTGCGCCGTTTAAATGCAATTCCATGTTTTACTTGTTGCATGAAAAGTCCCGCGTAGACATTTACGCAGCTAGTTTCGGTGGCAATGGACTGCAGATATTGTTCGGGCAGAGAGGAGCCTCGACAGCAGCCAGCCGGGAAACTCGAGGCATAGTATGATATACAAATAGCACATGCTATATGAAAAAGGGCCATTGCCCGAAACGTCGCATGCATCAAGGATCATTGCCCAAAACGTCGGCTGTCATATTATTTAATTTCCTCATTGTGTTACTTGCATTCTTCACAACTGCGCCTACGATTAGTTTGTGTCGTCAATAGATACCCCGCGTCTACGGGAACCGCGCACGCGTCCATCTGTAGGCGGGTGTCGTCCTGCCAGGTTCACCACCTCGCGGTCAATTTGCGTGCATCGCCTTCACACTTCTTACCCACCCACGTGACCCTGCTCGTGTGTGCACGTGCTGGGCCGGTTACTGCATCGCAGGACCGAGAAGAGGGCTTCGGAAGGAACTACTCGTAGGGGCATTCATACAGCAGCGGATTCTTCATCAGAGCTACCGATGGATGACGATGGTGATAATGATGCTATCCGCGTGTCGAGGTGGAGTGGTAGGCGCATCGATTTCGCCGAGCACTGCGCTATGAGCCCCACGGGCACCGTTTGATTCCTGGCCACGTATTGTAATGTAACTCAGTGGCGAGTTACATTACAATCGGTCCTGCAGCACCCCCCGTGGTGCATGTGTATGTATATACACACGTTTACATGTATAAAGATAAAGGTCCCCACAATAGCTCCCTATATATCTCTATAGACCAAGGTGGTGGCGTGGTCAGCACCGTGCACGCCGACTTTTGACTCCCTAATGTTGATGATTACACCGCACCCGGTACTCATTTGAGGCTGAGTCGACCAAGAGGAGGCCCAGGACCGGTTCAGATATTCGTCACCGTTGTTGGTTCTGAGCGGGATTCTAGATCGCGCAGTGTGCCAACTATTGTGCCACTGCACCCAACTCACACACACACATACAAAGATCCCGCGTATCGCCTTTAACTGATACTTGGGGCAAGTGCTGCTAGCGAGCACCTATATGAAGGCTGACACGGCACAAGATAGTGGGTAGCCAGCACCACGCTCGGCCGCCTTTGTCTTCTCAGTTCTGATGTTGACACGCTGCTATGTCAAACTAGGGAGAGGAGCAGGACCGGCTAAGATATTTGCCACTGATGTTGGCCGTGAGCGGTAAATAAACTCAGCTGTGCGCTAGCCACTGAACTCACTGCCTGTCTGTAGGTTTACCTACATTTAGACGCACACACTCACACACGACATCAACATAACTGGTCTGTAAAAAACCCAATATCAAAACAAGACTACATGCAGGGCAATGAAACTCCCAATTCGTGACACTAACATTGCGAAATACAGGTTATTCGGCCGGCGAGTTGTTGACAAGAGTGATCTTCAATAACTCCCAGACGTGTCTCGCTGAGTCTCAAGCTTGTTTTCATTGCGAGGCTTCCTCCATTCGGAAGTTTGACGACTTCTACTGGTGCTGGAATGCGTGGCATATGGGAGGAAACCAGATCGGATGGGGAAATCCCACGCAGACAATAAGGGGTATAGGTCACTCTACAAGAAAGAAAACTTTGCACAGATGCAGTCAATAGCCTCGTGTTCTATTGCCATCTCCTGGCTGCGCCACCGCCCAACCCGACAATCGATTGGTGTTCACTATTTTGACGAGATCAAGCGCCTTCATTGTGATTTGATCGCAAGCACATCAGCAGTATTCACAAATAGTCATACCTCCGTGACCAATTTGAATTCTACATTTGTTGAGACATCTGTTAGCGAGTGTTTATTAAGGCCAATACTGCACACGAGTCGGTGATGTGGCCAGCACCACACACGGCAAGTGGCCTTCACCTCTCCCCAGTTTTCTGTTGATGCATACACTGCCCTACGCACTCATTTCAGGCCGAGTTAACCTAGAGGATGATAAGGGCACGTTCCCACTGGTGTGATTACGTATACACTGACTAGGGGATTAACTTTGGTGCCAATAATATTACGTGCCGAGGACGTTTCTTGCCCTGCTAATGTACACCTACGATCCAATATATATTGGAGGCAGGGGATGGTGGATCACAAAGAGATCCGCAGAACTCTCAAACCCACTGGGCTGCGAGGTAGACAGGAGACGGCAGTACAGCAAGTGGGTTCGTGAATCAGTCTGTGTGGAACTTTGGGTGTTATCAGGGTGCTCCGGATTCATCCCACATGTCAAATAACAACTTACAAAAAATATTTCAAAAAGTGTTTTTATCACAAGGTAAGGCCAACTGAGCTGTATAGCTCTTGTTCAGAAGCGACCTGGCCACATATGATAGTTCTACAAAGTGGCTTATCATGTGGAAATTTATAGCAGACACACATTCTAAACGCATGTTGATTCTAAATGTGGAGGAAAAAACCGGAAAACTCGGATAAAAATCCACGCGACCATGGGGAGAATATGCAAACTCCAAATGTACAGGCATCAGGGCCGGGATGGAACCCGTAACCTTCTGTCTACCAGGCGAGGTAGTTCACATCTCGCCATCGCAATGCAATGTCAGCGTTTCATTTAAAGCCAGAACAGTCCAGAACGCTGTTCCAGAATGTTTGGCCCACCACACCCGTCTCTCCTGAGTGTGTCCCCATGACACCGGACCTATTTTTTCTTAAAAACCTGTTCATAGAATTATAGGAACATAGGATACAATAATATATGAATATCGTGGATAGACAGGCGTTTCCTCCTACTCTAGTTAGTAGTGCCTTATGCAAAAAAATCCCTACTCCAAGCCAGCTTAGCGTGCAGGGTTTCAGAAAATTCCGAGCGGGATATTCGGCCCTGCGCAAGACCCTCCAATGGAGAGGCTTGGGAATACTTCCTGGTTCGATACTGGGCATTCCAATGTTTGTATTAGTAATGTAGCCCTATCATCTCACCCAGCTGTCCCGCCGTTGCACCGCGGGAATGAATCGATAAGATTTGCCTGCGCGTAGTTTCTGGGTAGAATGTTGCACGGCAGGGCCGTGGGAAATGGCGACGGCTCTGGGGTGCCTCCAGTCCAGCGGTGGAGCGATCACGGCTGATGGCAAAATAAACTCAACAGTTTTAGTCATTAAAACTGACTTCGAAGGAAAAATATATACAATACATAATGGGCGGCGTTTCGGATCATTGGCCCTTCGTCGTAGCACGTGACTGATTATGGGTGGATGATGGTAACTTGCAGCCATAATTGACGCTTTAATGAAAAATAGCATGAAGATAAATAAATGTATTCTCTTCCCAACAAACGCTTAGCCTGAATACTCAGTGACAAAACTCAGCACGGCCACAGTTACTCGCATACATAGAGACAAATATCCCCCGTATAGCCTTCACAGACTGTTGAGGCAAGTGCTGTTATCGAGCACCTATGACGGCTGGAACGGCACGCGAGGGGATGGGTGGCCAGCACCAGGCCCGGCCGCCTTTGTCTCCCCATTGACGACGTTTACACACCGCACTAGGTACTCATTTGAGGCTGATTCGACCTAGGGTAGGCTCAGGACCAGTTCAGATAAACGTCACTGGATACATAGAGACGCACATACACAGAGACACGCATACACAGAGACACACGTACACAGAGACACGCATACACAGAGACGCATATACACACAGACACACGTGTAGACACAACACACGCACACACCAGTGCCATTTTATATATATTTACAGACCCTATCACAAGTCACCGATTAGATGAAGGTCTTGCCCTGTCATGTCGGTTGTGGGGCTTGTTCGACCATACTTCACCATGCGGGTCACTGCGGTGGTGGAGAGGACTAGTTAATACATCACCCACCCCCACTCTACCGACATTCAACCCAGTATTCGCGTAATGTAACGTGCATCTTTCATTTTTTTTAAAATCCCTCCTGTTTTTACGTGCTTATTTAAAAACAAAAATCTACCACGAGGTTCAATGTTCACTTCTGACATCATATGCAGCTTCTCTCCGTCCTGCCGCAGTTGCGCGAAATAACGCGCTCACTGCCGGGAGGCAGAACGCAAGAGTCAAATCAAGTTCGAACGCAAGACTCGTTTGCATAAAGGGTGGGGGGTAGGGGTGGGACAGGGAGTAGGGGAGGGCGGGCGGGGGAGGAGGGGGTCGGTGGGGAAGGGGGGCAGTAGGGGAAGAGGGGGATTGGGGGATTGGGGGAGGGGGGATTGGGGGAGGGGGGATTGGGGGAGGGGGGATTGGGGGAGGGGGGATTGGGGGAGGGAAGCTCACTTTTCCTGTTGCGGCTACGTTCGTCAGAAGTCTTCGGGCAGAATGGAGGAAACAAGATGTATACAGGGGTGGTCCAGATGTCTCGTGACCGGCATTTCATTCTCTAAAACTTAATATATAAGTTTTATAAAGTAAGCTTTATTTCAAATTGAAATAAATATGCAAAGAGAGAAAAAATGTTAGGGGTCAATTAATTTGGGATCAAACTTGATTTGAAGCTTTCGTGACTGCAGGAATTACTCTTTGGTCCTTTCGGTAAAGTCGCGTAGAAAGAAAATAAATTAAATAATAGAATACGACGTTTCGATTGCAACACAAGCAACCGTCATCAGGTAGAACTAAACTTAAGAGAGAGACAACACACAGACACGGAGACACACAGACAGACACACGAGCAGAGAGAGACAACACAAAGACACACATAGAGAGACACACAACATAGACACACAGAGACCCAATGCTTCTGTGTCGAGGCCTTAAATAGAGAGAGAGGGGGGGACAGAGAGAGAGAGGTGGCTTTGCTGGGGCAGCTGCTGGAGCAGAGAAATTATCGTGTCAATGAAAGACCCAACAAGACTGGTACATTTTAGAGAGAGTTGTGTGGAAATCCACCCCGAAGCGACCGAGGGAGAGAAAGAACGAATGGACCTATGAGAGCCTGATACATTTTAGAGAGAGAAATAGGCCGTTTGGGAAAACAAACTTAGCTATTTTTTTGGAAATGTAATGCAATGCAACCAGGCTATGCGTTAACTGTGTGTTAGCCGACTCTCTGTGTTGGCTCTCTCTCTGCTTGTGTGTCTGTCTGTGTGTCTCCGTGTCTGTGTTTTGTCTCTCTCTCAAATGTAGTTCTACCTGATGACGGTTGCTTGTGTTGCAATCGAAACGTCGTATTCTATTATTTAATTTATTTTCTTTCTACGTAGTTGTGGATCACAAGACAGATCTGGAGCACCCTGTGTCACGCTCCCCGCCTTCCTGCACATCCGTCAAATTCACCTGAACGGGTTTTCGTTAACTTCGTGTTTACCCAGGCGAGATAACTCAAGAGACCGGGACACGGCTCATTTGGAAGAGTGAAGTGCGGCGATAGGCTGTCAGTAGGGGGCATTGATCGCCGCCGTGCATCGTCCCAACTGAGCAATTAACTACGAATTGCTTCAGTAAGCGCACTTTTATATCGCTCCTAAACCGACCTCTCCCGTCCTGTCACTCTACTCCCCTCCACGCACTCCCCTATCTCTCCCCTCTCATCTCACTCTACTCCCCTCAACGCACTCCCCTACCTCTCCCCTCTCATCTCACTCTACTCCCCTCCACGCACTCCCCTACCTCTCCCCTCTCATCTCACTCTACTCTCCTCCACGCACTCCCCTACCTCTCCCCTCTCATCTCACTCTACTGCCCTCCACGCACTCCCCTACCTCTCCCCTCTCGTCTCACTCTACTGCCCTCCACGCACTCCCCTACCTCTCCCCTCTCGTCTCACTCTACTCCCGTCCACGCACTCCCCTGCCTCTCCCCTCTCATCTCACTCTACTCCCCTCCATGCACTCTCCTACCTCTAATCTCACTCTACTCCCCTCCACGCACTCCCCTATCTCTCCCCTCTCATCTCACTCTACTCCCCTCCACGCACTCCCCTACCTCTCCCCTCTCATCTCACTCTACTCCCCTCCACGCACTCTCTGCTCCAGCATATTAGGCTTCCTGTCGAGCTCACAGGTAAACCTTCGAGTCAGTGAGAGGTCGCTCATGCTCCTCTGGTGCCCCCAATGTCTAGAACTCCCCCCTGCTCCAGTTCAAGTCTCGGCTCAAGGAGCTTCCGCTTTTCTCTCTGCCGATGAATGACCACTCCTTTCTACGTATTATAAACATAGCGAATATTCCTGTGCAGCATCTTAATATGTGATCACAATTACACACATTGAAAGAAGTCTATTGATTTGTATTAATATGACGGCACAATTCTTCATTAAGTCCATCGTGTATTCTAATTGCTTGGCAGCATACAATGAATCATCCCAATACAGAAGACAGAAAGAGGAAGACCCAGGACACTATGAATATGCAAAGTAGACAAACGCTTGGCACAATGGGATGTAACAAAAACAACAGCGGATACTATGTGGGACCAGATGGAAAAGCCCTGGGACCAGATGGGAAGCGATACGAGGTCACCAAGCGTGCTCGAGTGGCCGTCAAGGCGAGAACGTAACATGATAGCCATGCCTGAGTAGACTTAACCCAATAAAGGGGACCACTTTGTTTTCTGTAGCAACTACACGCCTGGCGCCAGTGGGTGATACACCCATGTTTTATATGAACTCTGTACTTTCCCATATTCAGCTTGAGAGAGACACGTAAAAAAAGCACAGATTGTCTAAATGGGTGTTTTCCTGTACACCGGTGTCATTCACCCACAATCATGCAAATTGGTTCACACTTCAGTGTTAATGCTCTGCCTTTGTTTAATGTTCAACGTTTGTTTGTTTGTTTTACTTAATAAAATAACTACTTAAATGTATGGCCATTTGCAATGTGTACATAGTTACACGAACCGAACGTGTTGTGTCGACTCATGACTTGCTTATGTAACCGCCCAGGCGAGTGACTCAGTGGTAGCTACCCAATAAATGTCTAACGTTGAGCCAACGTCGGTCGAACGTTGAACCAACGTTGGGCGAACGTTGAACCAACGTCGGTCGAACGTTGAACCAACGTCGGGCGAACGTTGAACCAACGTCGGTCGAACGTTGAACCAACGTCGGTCGAACGTTGAACCAACGTTGGGCGAATGTTGGGAGAATGTTGGGCCAACGTTTGCTCAACGGTTCCAACCACATGCCAACAAACGTTGGCATGTTTAGTGGCAGAGTGGCGAGCAATGAGACGATTGTGAGTTCCAATTTCGGTTGTTGGGGATTGACTCAGCCCATCATCTCTCTAGGTTACATAAAATAGGTACCACCTTGAGGGGAAGTCAATAGTGGTTGTCCTGTGAATGAACCCCCACCATAACAATGTGGAATTCCCACCACTGGCTCAGGGCTGTAAGCAGGAGATGAGCACACACACTTTGGCTGTTGATTTATGCCTAGAGATTGATATATCGGTGCGTGTGTACACGTGGCGCAGACAGCGTGAATTGCCCCGCGCGTCACGTGGGACATATTTAACATGCATCGAGCACGTGCAGCGTGGACCTCCTTAATTTGCATTTCAATGGGGAGGAGTAAATTGGTCAACGCGGAAATACGTAGCGCGGTGGAGGGGACTGTGCGAAATGTGTATTTTTTTACTTCTTAAAATCTAAGTTGGAGTTCCCTCCATCCCCCTTCCCCCAATTCATTCCACGTGTACTCATTTCGGGAATCGACTCGCGCCTTCCTGCCTCTTCCCGGTGCTTATCGGATGCCTCTTCCATCGTTGAAATCTTCGGCTCCAGCGCTGACCGCAAAAAAAACAACCTCATGTTTAGTTTAGTTTTTGTTCTACGCAGTCAAATTTCATTCTCCATTTTTTACGGAGCCCCAATTAAATTTGAATGTCTCGCCTAAGGCGTCTGAAAGGTAGCTTCCTCATCGCCCCCCTCTTGAAAAATTTACCCATGCTCTAGCAATCATCTCATACCTGTCTATCTATGCACGTGCACTGACAGACGAAGACATTCACCGCATGTCCCGCTCTACAGGAAATATTAAGTGAGAGGGAATCATCGTTGGCGCTTTTCGCTCCACCGGCTCTTTGCAGGAAGTTAACTGAAGTGGATCATTCGCACCCTATTTGTCTTTCTGTTATCTGTACATGACATGCATTCCTACAGAAGGATGGGAGCGGTGGGCACAGTGGCTACCACAATGCACTGTGTGGATGGACGTGGTCGCGAACTGAGTTGATTACCCGGGCACGGCTAACAACAGCAACAAGTGACATGTAATGTGGTCTCATAGTGCTGCCCCTATAGTACTGCCCCTATGGTCCTATAGTAATGCCCCCCCCCCACCAACACACACACACATCCATCAACCCACAAACTGACCAGCGTGATGAAGTATGGTCAAACAACTCCCATGACCCACAGCGTGCGGGCATTGTGACGTTGTGTTTATGTATCACGAAGTGGGGATTTCTTTACGCTGAGTTTGTGCGTACAAAATAGATGTTGTTGATTTTTTGCGAACGTTTTTTTCAAATCACAGTGACGAGAAACTTTACAATGTCGACATTTTAGCGTCTGCACGTGAGACACATCTCATTCCCCCATCCAGCAATGGATTCGCCAAAACATTAAAACGAGTGTTGGGGCAAGTGTTATTTGCGAGTACCTATGAAGGCCGGCACGGCACGCCACACGAGGGCGCTGGGCGGCCAGCACCACGCTCGGCCGCCTTTGTCTCCCCAGTGGCGATGTTCACACATCGCACGAGGTACTCATTTTGAGGCTGAGTCGACCTAGGGGAGGCCCAAGACCGGTTCAGATAATCGTCACTGATGTTGGCCGTGAGCGGGAATCGAACCCGCGTCGCCAGGTTCGTAGCGCAGCGCGCTAACCGCTACACTACCGCTCCCCACTACATACATTCACACACATACAGACCCTACTTCTATTAACTTTATTTCTAACGAGCTGAGTCAATTTCAACAACAAATGTTTGCAAGGTGTCGTTGCTAAACCGGGGTTTCCAAAAACCGCATTCCTCGCGACGCTCCACCACGCTCCGTCTTCCACGTTTACCAATTTACTCCTCACCATTCAAATGCAAATTAAGGGTTTCCACGCTGCACGTGCCCGATGCTTGTTAAACAGTTCCCACGTGACGCGCTATAACAATTAACGCTGTGTGCGTTCAAAGAGTCGAATTAAAAATGAAGATTGTGAGGTCGGTGTGCGTGTGTGCACGTGGCGCAGACTGCGTTAAATGCTCAGCGCGTCACGTGGGACCTGTTAAACAATAATGGGGGACGTGAAGCGTGGAACGCGGAACGCGTCACTTTGTATTTGATTTGGGAGGAGTAAATTGGCAAACGCGGAAAGCCGTCGCGTGGTGGCAGGGTCGCGAGGATTTCGGTTTGTAAAACCTGCGCGAAATATGTATTTTTTTATTTCCTAAAAAGTTAGTTGGAGTTCCCTCCAGCCCCCTTCCCCCAATTAATTCCACGTGTACTCATTTCGGGAATCGATTGGCGCGTTCCTGCCTCTTCCCCGCGCTTATGAGACGTCTCTCCCACTGTTGAAATCTTCGGATCCAGCGCTGACCGCTAAAAAAATCCAAATCTCGTTTTCAGTTTTTTTGTTCTACGCAGTAAAATTTACTTCTCCATTTTACGGAGCACCCCCAATTAATGTTCATGTCTGAAAGGTAACTTCCTTATCTCTTGTCTCCATACAAATGACAGTACGTCGATACTCTTTGGTTCTTTCGGTAAATACTCTAAGGTGTTTTCGGTAAAGTCACGTAGGTAAAAAAATATAAAATAATAGAAATAATAATAGAAATAAAATAATAAATCACGACGTTTCGGAGGCAACACAAGTCTCCGTCATCAGGTGGGACCGTCACAGCTAGATTTACTGTCTCAAGTGAGCTATCATTTTATTTCTATTATTATTTATTATTATTATTATTATTATTATTTTTACCTACGTGACTTTACCGAAAAAACCTAAGAGTATGAATCCTTGCAGTCACGAAAGCTTCAAATCTTTCGGTAAAGTCACGTATGTAGACTTTACCGAAAGAACCAAAGAGTATGGATTCCTGCAGTCACGAAAGCTTCAAATCAAGACAGCACGTCGATCAACATGTCTCGTGTCGTGGGGGTAAGGTGTGCGTACAACCCACCTCTTCCACCGTGGAAGAGTAGACCAAATACCATGTGAGGGGGCGTTGCAGAGAGAGTGCAATTGAGTGGTCGAACGGAGACCGTCAACTATCCACAGCACGAGCACCCAGGTTGAACACGGGTGGCTAAAAAATACCAACCTGGTTTCTAAACCCAGGTTCTCAACATCGCTGGCTGAGCGTGTCGTTGTCATCTCGGCCACGGGGGGCTACACCTCACTCATCGCAGATAAACATTTCTACCTCGGTCGGCTTGACAACCCAAAAAAAGCACTCGACATAAAACTAACACGCGGCACTGTTCAAAAAGGCCCCGGCATGCAAATCTTGTCTTTACACTTAACTGTCAGGGTTGGGAGGGTCAGAGGTGACCCCCCCCCTCCACACACACGAGTGCTGGGCGGTGGAGCCGTGCTTGAATCGTCAAATGACCGTATCTTTAAAGACGGCGGGGTTAAGTGTGGGGTAGCAGGCGGCACGTTTTGAGATTTGTGGGGGAAGAACGATAGAAAGGGTGGGGGGGGGGTCGCGGAATCCCCCACTCGGTGTCTTTGACGTTGTTCCAACCAAACAGGCGAGCCCAGGCGCGGCACTTCTGTAAAATGAAACCATGCGCGCACCAAGAAAACCAAATACAATTTGCATTCATGCAGGCACGTGCAGGGGGAACCATGCCGGGCAGGGAGGGAGCTCAGCCCCTGGATTTTGTACAGTAATTGAAGGTGGACAAATCTGGGTAAAGTCGCAGCCCTGCAATTTCCTGCTCAAGCCGCTGTTGATAGAAAGGCCCTATGCGAACAGCGGGACTCTACGGAGTCCCTCTAAGTGGGTGATTTAGGTCTACTCTTCCACGCTGGCAGAGACAACTTGGAATAAAGAGGTGGAATTACCCACACTCCATCCCACCACACGTGGCCCGCCGCTTGACTAATTGCGGTGTACCGATTTAAACTGCCGGGTAGATAGCGGAGGTGAAGTGGGTGGAACGATTAAAAATACTTGTAAAATAAATCTTGCCTCGTTGCTTCAACTGCAGCGACCTCCGCATTGTAAGTCACTTGGTGACGCGAGCACGTGACAGATTAATTAATGAACTACTCTTTGGTTCTTTCTAATCACGTATAAATTTTTTTTAAAATAATAGAGTACGACGTTCCGATTGCAACACAAGCAACCGTCATCAAGTAGAACTAAATTTGAGAGAGAGACAAAACACAGACACAGAGACACACAGACAGACACACAAGCAGAGAGAGACAACACAGAGACACACAGAGAGAGAGATACACAACATAGACACACAGAGACCCAATGCCTCTGTGTCGAGGCCTTACATAGAGAGAGGTGGGTCTGCTGGAGTAGCTGCTGGAGCAGAGAAATTATCATGTCAATGAAAGACCCAACAAGACTGGTACATTTTAGAGAGAGTTGTGTGGAAATCCACCCCGAAGCGATCGAGGGAGAGAAGATCGAATGACCTTATGAGAACCTGGTAAATTTTAGAGAGAGAAATAGTTTGAGAAAACAAAATTTAGCAAATCTTTTGGAAATGTAATGTAATGCAACACAGAGAGTCGTCTAACACACAGTTAACGCATAGCCTAGTTGATTACGATCTCCAAAGATTGCTAAAATTAGAAGTTAAGTGTGAAATTGGACAGACAGAGACAACACCTTACATTCTCCCCGTAGAAATGGTTCAAACTTGATTTGAAGTTTTCGTGACTGCAGGAATTACTCTTTGGTTCTTTCGGTAAAGTCACGTAAGGCATTGGGTCTCTGTGTGTCTAAGCTGTGTCTCTCTCGGTGTGTCTCTGTGTTCTCTCTCTCTCTCTGCTTGTGTGTCTGTCTGTGTGTCTATGTTGTGTGTCTCTCTCTGTGTGTCTCTGTGTGTGTCTCTCTGTGTGTCTGTGTTGTGTGTCTCTCTCTGTGCGTCTCTGTGTTGTCTCTCTGCTTGTGTGTCTGTCTGTGTGTCTCCGTGTTTGTGCTTTGTCTCTCTCTCTCTCAAATGTAGTTCTACCTGATGACGGTTGCTTGTGTTGCAATCGAAACGTCGTACTCTATGATTTAATTTATTTTCTTTCTACGTGACTTTACCGAAAGAACCAAAGAGTAAGTCCTGCAGTCACGAAAGCTTCAAATCAGCTTTTAATTAATTAACTATTAAACAATGATAAAGTGAGAAGGAATGCGCCAACGTGCTTGGCGTCTGTTCTCTTGAGCTTCTGCGTAGATTTACTAAACTATGTTTTGTTTTATTTTGGCAGGTAAGGCCCACTGAGCTATATATCTCTTTTCCAGAAGCGACCCGGCCACAAATGATAGCTCAACGAAGTGGCTTATCGCGTGGAATTTATAGCAGCCAAATACTCTAAACGTGTGATGTTGATTCTAAATGCGGAGGGAAAAAACCGGAGGACGCAGAGGATAAAAATCCACGCGAACACGCGGAGAGGGACACGCGGGGAACATTCAAACTCCAAATATACAGCAGCTGGCGTCAGGGACGGGATCGATCCCACGAGCTGCTGTATACCAGGCGAGGGAGTTAACATCTCCTGGCCACCGTGGCGCCCTCTAGGCCGACTCCATGAGTTTGAGTCTGGCTTTGAGCCGCCTGTAATTAAACCGAACATTATATGGCGATGGTGCTGCGTTGACTGTGACAAACACTACATGTAACAGGCGACGTTTTGGGCAATGACCCTTCTTAAAAGCACACCTTTCTGGCCTCTCGGTGTGCTTGAAGCAGGGCCATTTCCCGAAACGTCACATATTATAGAGTTTTGTTCGAAGGCCACAGTGTTATTGACGAATGTGTTGAGTATTTACTTTGATTATTATTCATTATTTGTGCTTATTGCACCACTTCCAACGCAGCAGCAGCGCCACATTTTTTTAAATGAACGATGAGTTCTCGAGTGAAGCGAGTTGGTTGATCTCAGCCCTGGAACGGCGACGTTCGGGAAACTTAAGGAATTCCCCCCCGTCCCACAGTTTCTCTATGATTCAAAGCAAAAGCCCAGCCCTGCGGCACTTCTGCAAAATAAAGGTGCACACTGTGAGCAAAGTCACATGTTATTCATCCAGGAACGCGCCGTGCCCCCAGTCCAGCCAGCGCCTCAAGCAGGAAGGGAGTTCCACCTTGAGTTTTGTCATCGCAGGTGACGTAAGGAGGTGAATGATTAATACATTAATTAATTAATTAGAGAACAATGGGAACAGTGGAAGAGATGTGTAATGCACCGATGTGCGTACAGGATGCATTGACATCCTGGGTTTGAGTCTATGAGTTTCAGCCACTGCCTGCGATTAAACTGGGTGCCTAAGTGCAGCTTGGTGGTGTTCATTCAGACGCTGTCTTTCCGACAGACCTGTTATTCACCTGAGGACGGCTGCTTGCGTTGTGGCCGAAACGTCGTGAGAATTGTATTTTATAATGTTGTATTTTTTATTATTTTATTATTTCCCTTCTACGTGACTTTACCGAAAGAACCAAGAAGATAAGTGCAGACAGTTTATAGAATCGGCCATCATTGACTGGGCAAAAAATTCCCCCCATCACAAGTTAATCGTGTGGTTATTTTTCCTCGCGTGCCCCGGATACTTCCAGCTCTGAGAGTATTTTTTGTTTCATTCACATGCGGCGAACACAATAGTCATGCCATAGAACATATATCCCGCGAGTCTGTGAGTCAATGCATACGACTGTGTATATATGACGTATTTCACCACTCTGGTCCGGTAGGTGAAGGCGGGGAGTGCATACATGTCGGGGGCATTTAGAGGTACAGTACAACAAGAGATGTTTCTGCACAGCCCCTTGCTGTCCCACAACGCAGTCCGGTAGCGTGATCACAATGTTTGTGAGAGGTCAGGAGGATAATTGTGAACTTGCAAACGTCGGTCGATATCGGAGTAGGCAAGATAGGAGCAGAGCGTGGCTCAAATCGAGAGTCAGTGGGGGCCACGCCGTTTTGAAGAGAATGCTCTTAACGCATACTCTTAGGTTTTTTCGGTAAAGTCACGTAGGTAAAAATAAAAATAATAAAAATAATATAAAAATAATATTATTACATTATTATTATAAATAAATAAATATTTCTCTTATTTGTATTACTTATTTCTATGTGACTTTACCGAAAAAACCTAAGAGTATGAATCCTTGCAGTCACGAAAGCTTCAAATCTAGAATGCTCTTAACGGCCATGTCATGTAACAAACACTCCGACTCGGCGCCTGTAAGATTAATTCCGGAGTTTAAATAAAGACAGCCGGCTATCATGTTCGAGATGAAACCGGTGATCAGATGGGCAATATAATCTGCTCCGACGTATGGACCAGAAACACGCTGTGTATGCACCGCTGCGGAGGATGGAACACTCGCTCGGCTCGAACACGTGGAGAAATTGACGTTCGTACAACTACCACAGGGGTACGAGTAGACGTCTGTGTCGTGCCGCGCGGATTGCTGCATTACAAAGTACAGCTTGAGGAGACCCTTGCTCAGCTTGCAATAATAATACTAATCATAGATTTGAAGCTTATAATAATAATGATATTGATTAAGCGTTTTTCATCAATGATCTCAAAGCCTTGTGCAAAACAGCAATGGACATTTCGACATGAAATAACTCACGGGGGGAAAACAACCTAAGAAACTGTATTATAATAACGATAATAAAAATGAATTTTAAAATTAGTTTACTGATTGTTATAAAAAGTTGAACATACGCAAGTGTGAGATTAACATTTCAGGCAGGAGCGATACAAATGCCCAGAGACTTGGAGATGCTGGCTTCTCGTAGGGGAGCGGATAGAGTTTCAGAGTGTGCATGGGGGTCACACGCGGACAAACCTCGCTCGCCCATCCACCACAGCCTCCCTGAGCCGGGCACGCAAGACAATATCTGCATCCCCAGACCCTTGGAGGCCTTGAGGGTTCCTTCTCATGCACACGGTGGTTCCACGTGTCTTGTGACCCACAATTAATTGACCCCTAACATTGTTTTAAACTTTGCCTATTCATTTATGTTTTAATTAAACCTTTAAAAATATATATTTTAGAGAATTAAGTTGTGGGGGGTGGGGTCACAAAGCATCTGGACCACCAATGTGACTGGGCCAAGGGCGGCTTTGCGCTCCGCTTTCTATCAGCTTCAGCGTCACACTCTTTACACAAACAACCGCTAAAACTGACTCGTTAAAAACTATCGACTGTAAAATTTGGACGAACTATCGACTGTAAAATTTGGACGAACTACCCGTCACAAAAAGACTTTCGAAGGTTGAGTTTTAGTTGCAATACTTAACGTGATAGTGACACAATGGAGGGGTGGGAGGAGGGGGGCAAGTGAAACATCCTTGTCTGGGGGTTTTTTTCATGACAAACGTAATATTTCGAGACCGTTTCCAGAACATCATCTGAATCCGCATTAATTCCTCACTGACTCACTCGCTTGCTCATGGCCGTCTGTATATGTTAGATGATGATAGGATGCATTGTTACAAAAATTACGACTATCCAACCGTTTCCAAAATGTGTTTATATCTCGCATGACTCAGTCGGCATAGTTAGCATAAACAGATCATTCCAAACGTACAGCCCTTTGTCAATCAAATACAGGATGAACGCCTCCTCCCCCACACGCTGTGTCAATCGTAGGGGGGGGGATTTAAGCCATACTTCACCACGCTGGTCAACGCAGCTTGATGCTAGACATGGGTGGGAATCGAACTCTGGTCACCGGGTCAATGTGCGCAGCGCGCTAAGCCTCCGTCAGAGGTCGCAACCGGGTACCCGATACCCGTACCCTACCCGATACCCGGCTACCCGTACCCGGCCGGGTACGGGTACGGGTAGCCGTTTGCGACCCTGGTGCGGCCGGGTACGGGTAAGGAATCAAAACCCGTTTGCGACCTCTGCTCCCCGTGCCCCACCACCGCGTGATCCCTCAACTTCCGCGACCTCTCCCTGCCATGGCACGACGCGAGTCGTTCGCCGCGGGTTTGCCCACCTTCCAACACTCATCGCGAGCGAATGTACTTCTCGTAAATGTGATGTCACAATTTTATTCAGCACTTTCCAAAAAGTTGGGAGAACTTTTGTATATATATAAACAAAATTGTTTAACAATCTTCTTCTCCCCACCACACATTTTTAGGAGGCTCAATATTTAATTTCCTGTTTTTTTTTGTTATTGATAGGGATAGACTCAGTGCCGGATGCAGGGCCTGTAGCATGTGTTATAAATATTAGAACACATACATGTTTTACTTGCATAGTTAAAGTAATTGCATTTTTTCCAATTTTCTATACAGCCAGATAATACGACAAAATCGCTAACCTAAATAATCAGTCGTTCATAAAAGTTGAAGGCAGTATCGTACTATAGTAACAGACCAAGTGCAGAATCACTGAACCGGAATTTATAGCTTGAAAGTATTTAGCGCGGGGCACTTGAAAGCGCGGGGCCCGTAGCATGTGTTGCTACTTTTGCTACTGGGATAATGCGGCACTAGGTGGACTTGCCTATCGACATTTGTGCCATATTTTAGACATCTAGCCAGCCACTCTGAGAAGAACAACATCTTTGCACGAGCTACAATTACTCACTCACTCGCCCGTGTGAGCAATTCACTCACAAGCCACTCACTCACTCGTGCTGCTTGGTCAGCCTTCATCCAGCAGTGGATTGACCATGGCAGATGATGCTGACGCTGACTCACTCTGTCAGTGACTCACTCACTCTGGACCATATCGAGATGCTAGATATTAAATGGCGTTTCGTCATACAGGAATTCTAAATATTTAATCTCTTGATAAATAAAAACATTATGATGTCACTTTTGGAATAATATATATAAAAAATAACAGCTTTTTTAAATTATTTTAAAACAATTCTATCTACGTGACTTTACCAAAAGACCCAAAGAGTATGAATTCCTGCAGTCACGAAAGCTTTTAGTCAAGATTTAGCTTTGTTTAACACGTAGGCTACAGGCTTAGTGCGGCCTGGAAGCGTATTATTAAATAAGACATATTACAATTCCTTATAGGGGAAACACAAACTAATTAACTGATTACTAACGTAGTATATAATTACAATACCCCTCCCTCCGCCACCTCTGATTTCTACACCTGATTGGGTATGGTGATTGGGTTCAGTTATTAAATAATACACATTACAACTGATTACTAATCTACAACTAATCATAACAATTAACTGATTACTAATCTATTATATAATTACAATACCCCCCCTCCGCCTCTGATCTCTGCACCTGATTGGGTTAAATGATGACGTCACCCTGCTGCTGCTCTATTTAAGACCGGGAGCAGGTGGAGGGCTTCACTATTCTGGAAAACTGCCTGATGATGCTGGTTGATGTAATTACCAGCGAAACGTCGTACTACTCAAAAAAACACACTGGTGGGCTAAAGTAGTGAACTATTTGTCTTTTATTAACGTGACACATTTTTTACTGATTGGCCGTGTCGGGTGGTTGAGGGTTGCGACACATTTATAAATAACGCGATCTCACCCAAAAACTATCATTATGAAGCTTTATTTTTTTGTATTAAATTGCAGGATTAAGCACATCCCACTCCATGTTGGTCGTAGCGACGTTTGACCATACGTCGCCGTGCTGGGCAGTGCACGTTGGTGAGAGGGGTGGCGGTCTTTGTCATTGCAACTGGGCGCCTGTGAAATAGAGCTTCATAGCTCATCGGATTCCTCCAGTATGAATACATATTTTGATTGTGGATGGGGAGAGGCCCAGAAGCTGCTCATGTGTCACTCGCCATTGACGTTAGCTACGGACGGGAATTGAACTCAGGTCAGTTTGGATATGCACTCCAAAAAAAATGTCTAGGCTAATGTGGGACAACTGAAAAAATGTAAGCAGATGCGTTTAGGTTCCAGGCAGTCTAAATCTTTACTGCCCCAAATGTTCACGCAGTCAAAATGGAATGTCGCAATGGATGTTTCAGGCAGTGCATGTACAGCGTTGCGTTGTCTCCAAACAACTTCAAAGCATATCGGATGCTTTAGAGCGCACTGATGGAAACGTTCTTATTCAGGCACAATGGTTTGTGGCTTTTCATTATCAAATTACATCTTCCAGAAGCACTCCCTTTCATTTCATTTTTTCTTTTTAAATCCTAGCCTGCCTTTGAAAAATGGCCCTCTATAAATATTCTTCCGTGTTTTGCCAGTTGTGTGTTCAAAAATAGTTACATTTTGCCGAGCTCTCTCGCATAAGGACCACAGAGACATGCAGTCCTTGGGCAATGACAACATACACGAACGGTGAAAAGTGCGCAAGGCGTGGAGAGATACAAGCGCGGAAACGCAACGAGAGACGGGAAGAGCAACGCAGGGAACTGGGAATAAATACAAATTAGACAAATCTCATTGACTGTATGTACTGTTTGTTGAACTTCTTTCGCACCGTACGTGGCTAACCGTGTTGCCTGTTAAAGAAAGGCACGCCGGGTTTGGGTAGGACGAGGCTGGTTGCGGAATGGCAGCCCAAAGGAGAGAGGCTGCATCCGAGACAAATGACCAACGCAGAGATTGAGTGCTGAGATCAAATCCCGTGCAGGAGTGATATGGGTCGTGGAAATGCAGCACGGCCAAGGATGGAGACGACACGGTGGTGAGGGGGGGGGTGGCCTTCATACAGCAGTAGAGAGACCATGGTTGATGATGATAATTCAATTATTATAATAACGCACTATCTTTTGTCAATCCACTGCTGTGGAAGAAGGCTTCATGAAAGTCTGTTGACCATGCTTCACCATTCTGGTCAGTGCGGATTAGTGAAAGGGGAGGCTTGCAGGATCGGCTCAAATCAGAGTGTCACTGCTGATGTTAGCTGTGGCTGGGAATCGAACTTAGACCGCCGGCTTCTTATCTCAGCGTCCCTACTGCAGCGCCACAACTTCCCCCCCCCCCACCACCACCGATGATGACAATAATGATGAAATAATGGTGATTCGGATTTTTCTGTGCTCTCACAACAGAAGTGGCTATCACAATTGTTGCTCAATGGCAGTATCTTGGCACTTGCCCAACATCGTGTCCGGGCACAAAAAAATCCGTGAGTCATGGCCTTTACGCGGCTTTGTCCCAGCTCGACACCAACGTGACGACAACCCTGTCTGTGGCAATCATCACCGTCGCGCCGAATGACCCTCAGCATTATCACTGGGCACAATTAGACTGCGCTGCGCATTCGGAGGGGGTCAACTCATAGGCAAATCAGAGGCCAAGGTAGAGGGGCAGGCCTGCAATTGCTTGGCTCACGCCGCTGCTGGCAGAAGAGTCTCCACTGAAGAGAGCACTGGAGCGACCGTCAATCGGGGTTAATTGGCCTACTCTTTCCACGCTGGTTCAGACGTACTGTAAGGGGTGGGTGTAACCCACATTTTACCCCACCGCCAGCGAACCTGCCCATCGACTAACTGCGGTTGTACCCACGTATACGGCCGAAGTGGACAGATGCGGAGGTGGGGGGTGGGTGGAAGGATGAGGTTGGGGAGGGGGGGTAACGTGCCCAATATTGAAATTGCCTTGCCGGGAGATCGAATAGAAAGGGCGACCTATGGTTTGAAATATAATCATTAGCACGGTTGTCGAGAAGACAATTAACAAAATAAACACGTTGACAATAAGCCCCCTCTCCTAAATGTGCCTCTGAAGAAAAAACAAACATATCAACGTTTCCACGTCCCGTGGGCCGTCTTAAGAGTTAATTTGTTTCAGCGGCATTGGCTGAATACCAGGCAGGCCGGTTTCGACATTGGGTGTCTCATCAGCAGAGGCAGTCATTGCTGAAAGCGACTGTGGATTATTCACCCCTGCATAGGGGAACATCGCTACCCAAATGCATCGCAAGCGACTAATTTGAATACAAAGCACCGCACGTCGCAACAACGGGGAGTCGGTGGGGAGCGGTGGCGCAGCGGTTAGCATTCGTTACTCCTAACCCGGCGACCCGAGTTCGATTTTTTCGATGGTTGACTCAGCCTCAAATGAATACAGTAGCTGGTGCCATGTGTAAGCATCGCCACGAGGGAGACAAAGGCGGCCGGGCGTTCGTGCTGGCCACCCACCCCTTTTAGAGGTGCTTGCTGACAGCACTTGCCCCAACACGTTTTTTTAGGCTATACGGGAGTCTTTGTCTGCTGCTCTAGCTGTGCGAAAGTTGAGTTATTTACGGGGGCAGCTGTTTTGAATATTTTAAGCTCGCCTGCTCTGCTGTAGATCAGGTTATTTCTTCTTTTCAAAAATGCTGTCCTCTCGAACCCAACCACAGTTGGACTTCCTCCACGTTCCGTGCGGAATTCAAATTACGGCTTTGCACGCTGCGCGCGCCTGATAATTGGAAGTTACCTTGCAAGATCTCATTCGAATTGAGATATAGACGCTATCGATTTTGTTTGTGTATGTGAATGTCAGGACCCCCACGCTTTAGCCTACACAGACTGTTGGAGAGAGCGCATTGTTAGCGAGCACCTATTACAGTGACAGGTGCAGCACACGGCGGGGTGGTGTGGCCAGGACCACGTCAGACCGCCTTTGTCTCCCCGATGCTTTTGTTTAAGCAACGCGCCAGTTACTGTAGACTGAGTCGACCTCGGGGAAGCCCATGACCGGTTCTGACATCACGCACCGTTGAAGACGCACGTCCAGAATTGCTTTGTTTAGTTTGCTGTCCTTCGACCGCACCTCCGTTAGCAGTTATTTTCACCCACGTGACTTTACCGAAAGAACCAAAGAGTATGGATCCTTGCAGTCACGAAAACTTCAAATCTAGAACAAAATCTTTGTAATTCCGACAACTCTCAGTAGGTGTCTCTTTGGAGCAAGCACAGTCAGCGATGCGTGGCATTCCCGCGAGACGCTGTCGGGCCCATGGGTGGGTGACCACCGTGCCATCGGGACAGGCGCTCTCTGTAGGGGGCATTGCTGTCCCTCGCTCCCTCCAACGCACCCTCAGAAAGTTGATCGATAAGCTGGCCGTGCGAAATTCGCCAGAATAATTCGTTGTTTTTTTTCAATTAATAATATTTGATTCGTGATTCTTGAGGTTATTAAAAAAAATAACTAAAGGGGAACGTGCAAGGGTTGGTGGGTCAGTACAGCAGCAACACCTGACGTTGTACTGCACTCCTGTGGTCGCGCCCGTCTAATATGCTCCGAGTTGCTGTGTGATTACCTTCATTAGGTGCTCGCTAACAGCACTTTCCCCGACAGACTGTTCATGCTATAAGGGCAGTGGGGGCGGGGTGGGGGGCTATTTGTATGATGACCACATCTCACAAAAAGCCACTGTGTGCCACTGTGAGCGTGGGAACAAACCGGCAGGACCTGCAGTGGTTCCCGGCATCATCATCGCTGCGTCCGTGCGGAGTAGCACGGAGCGGGGCTACGTCACCGCCCTGGGATTCCCCCCCCACACCCCCTGTGATGTCACCCAGTGACGAGACTCTCTCCCATATTTGGACATAACAACTTCAGGGTCCCCCACTCCTCCAGCACCACCACCTCCCTGCGAATTTGAAGCGATGTTATAAACAATCGGTCGGATGAATCGATTATTTACGCACCTGCGACGCGTGCGTTTGCCATCGTCATCATCATCAGCAGCAATGGTCTTATCCACTGCTGGATGAAGGCATGCCCTCGCCAAATCCCTTCACGGTTTCGCGATGCAACGCCAATGATCCAACATCACTGGCTCCTGCAGGCACACGAGCTGAATCCACTGCTCCATCTCCGGAGGGGTGGACGTTCTCCGGCGTCTTCCGTGCCGCGAGATCTCAGGCTATTATCTTACAGAGTCTTTGCAGAGCAGCAATGTTTGTGTGACGCCACGATACGGTACTTTAACCCCCCGGCTCTTGAACAACAACCACAACAAAAAACAGACTCCAGCTCCCAAAGCAAACACATCTATGTGTGTGTTGAACTTCTTTCGCACCGCACGTAGCCAAGCGTGCTATAATCGGAGGTGCGAGTGGGGGGCATGACAACAAAATAAACACAAACAGCAATTCTAAAGGCGCGAGTTCTCAATATAGGTGATTTTAAAGTGCATAGCTCCCAGTGGCTTCCGAGTATCGGAAGGAAGAGCATTCCAGACGGCCGCAGAGGAAGCGCATCTGAAAGAGCACGATGTAGTGACCGCCTTTGTTCAATGGCGTAGTAACTACATCATCAGTGGCGTAGTAACTACATTATTAGTGGTATAGTAACTACATTATTAGTGGCGTAGTGACTACATTACCAGTGGTGTAGGGACTATATTATCAGTGGTGTAGTAACTACATTATCAGTGGTGTAGTAACTACATTATCAGTGGTGTAGTAACTACATTATCAGTGGTGTAGTAACTACATTATCAGTGGTGTAGTAACTACATTATCAGTGGTGTAGTAACTACATTATCAGTGGTGTAGTAACTACATTATCAGTGGTGTAGTAACTACATTATCAGTGGTGTAGTAACTACATTATCAGTGGCGTAGTAACTACATTATCAGTGGTGTAGTAACTACATTATCAGTGGCGTAGTAACTACATTATCAGTGGTGTAGTAACTACATTATCAGTGGTGTAGCAACTACATTATCAGTGGCGTAGTAACTACATTATCAGTGGCGTAGTAACACATTATCAGTGGTGTAGTAACTACATTATCAGTGGTGTAGCAACTACATTATCAGTGGCGTAGTAACTACATTATCAGTGGTGTAGTAACTACATTATCAGTGGTGTAGTAACTACATTATCAGTGGTGTAGTAACTACATTATCAGTGGTGTAGTAACTACATTATCAGTGGTGTAGTAACTACATTATCAGTGGTGTAGTAACTACATTATCAGTGGTGTAGTAACTACATTATCAGTGGTGTAGTAACTACATTATCAGTGGTGTAGTAACTACATTATCAGTGGTGTAGTAACTACATTATCAGTGGCGTAGTAACTACATTATCAGTGGTGTAGTAACTACATTATCAGTAGTGTAGTAACTACATCATCAGTGATGTAGTAACTACATTATCAGTGGTGTAGTAACTACATTATCAGTGGCGTAGTAACTACATTATCAGTAGTGTAGTAACTACATCATCAGTGATGTAGTAACTACATTATCAGTAGTGTAGTAACTACATTATCAGTGATGTAGTAACTACATTATCAGTGGTGTAGTAACTACATTATCAGTAGTGTAGTAACTACATTATCAGTGGTGTAGTAACTACATTATCAGTGGCGTAGTAACTACATTATCAGTGGCGTAGTAACTACATTATCAGTGGTGTAGTAACTACATTATCAGTGGTGTAGTAACTACATTATCAGTGGCGTAGTAACTACATCATCAGTGATGTAGTAACTACATTATCAGTGGTGTAGTAACTACATTATCAGTAGTGTAGTAACTACATTATCAGTGATGTAGTAACTACATTATCAGTGGCGTAGTAACTACATCATCAGTGATGTAGTAACTACATTATCAGTGGTGTAGTAACTACATTATCAGTGATGTAGTAACTACATCATCAGTGATGTAGTAACTACATTATCAGTGATGTAGTAACTACATTATCAGTGGTGTAGTAACTACATTATCAGTAGTGTAGTAACTACATCATCAGTGATGTAGTAACTACATTATCAGTGGCGTAGTAACTACATTATCAGTGGCGTAGTAACTACATTATCAGTGGTGTAGTAACTACATTATCAGTGGTGTAGTAACTACATTATCAGTGGCATAGTAACTACATCATCAGTGGTGTAGTAACTACATTATCAGTGGCGTAGTGACTACATTATCAGTGGTGTAGTAACTACATTATCAGTGGCATAGTAACTACATTATCAGTGGCGTAGTAACTACATTATCAGTGGCGTAGTAACTACATTATCAGTGGTGTAGTAACTACATTATCAGTGGCATAGTAACTACATTATCAGTGGTGTAGTAACTACATTATCAGTGGCGTAGTAACTACATCATCAGTGATGTAGTAACTACATTATCAGTGGTGTAGTAACTACATTATCAGTGGCGTAGTAACTACATCATCAGTGGCGTAGTAACTACATTATCAGTGGCGTAGTAACTACATTATCAGTGGTGTAGTAACTACATTATCAGTGGCATAGTAACTACATTATCAGTGGTGTAGTAACTACATTACCAGTGGCGTAGTAACTACATTATCAGTGGCGTAGTAACTACATTATCAGTGGTGTAGTAACTACATTATCAGTGGCGTAGCAACTACATTATCAGTGGCATAGTAACTACATTATCAGTTGTGTAGTAACTACATCATCAGTGATGTAGTAACTACATTATCAGTGGTGTAGTAACTACATTATCAGTGGCGTAGTAACTACATTATCAGTGGTGTAGTAACTACATCATCAGTGATGTAGTAACTACATTATCAGTGGTCTAGTAACTACATTATCAGTGGTGTAGTAACTACATTATCAGTGGCGTAGTAACTACATTATCAGTGGTGTAGTAACTACATTATCAGTGGTGTAGTAACTACATTATCAGTGGTGTAGTAACTACATTATCAGTGGTGTAGTAACTACATTATCAGTGGCGTAGTAACTACATTATCAGTGGTGTAGTAACTACATTATCAGTGGTGTAGTAACTACATTATCAGTGGCGTAGTAACTACATTACCACGTGTTTTCTGAGAATGTTAATGGGGAGTCGCGAGACATCTGCACCACCCCGGAACATTAGAATTATTAACATTTCTCTCCATCCCTCACCCCACTCCCACATCCGCCCAAGGGCCTGGCTTGGAGTTGGACCACAGCTCCGTACGAGACGAGCTTCAAACGCTCCGAGGAATTTAGGGAGGGGGGTGTCTGCCGCGTCTGCTGTGGTTTTTTTTTACATTTCAACTCTCTTGGCATCCACCTTACGGGAAAGTGGAGCGGGAATTCCCGACAGACTTTGCGAAAAGTACATGTAATAATACACCTACGGGGATTATTACCTCTAAAAAAAAAAGTTAGCCACTTTATTATTTACAATTGCAATGGCACGATACTCATTTAATTTGCGGTGACGCAGAGGTTTGAATCGAGTGAGCCGAGTTGGATTTCCCGACCACAGCTAACAGCAGTGGAAAGTGGTGACCGGAACGGTCCCGGGGTTACTCCCTTCATCGTCTCGCGCTCACCGCAGGGTGCTGATGCACGGTGGAGCGAACACAAAACGCCTTCACCAAGCAGTGGAGTGACAATGGGATATAAATTGCGATTGTTAACAACAATCATAATCAGTGCCGGATTATCCTAGTAGCAAAAGTAGCTACATATGCCTCGGGCCCCGCACTTTCAAGGGCCCTGCCCTAAATGCTTTCAAGTTTTCAATTCGGGTTCAGTGATTCTGCACTTGCTCTATTACTATAGTACTATACTGCCTTCAACTTTCATGAACGACTGGGTGTTTAAGGTTAGCGATTTGTCGTATTATCTGGCTCTGCTTAGCCTTTTGGAGATCTGACAAGATTGGCTCATTTTGGATAATGAACGAGCCAATCTCGTACATCGCCAAGCGTAATAATCCGAGATGCGGGGTGAAGGAGATCAAACTAAACACAAAAATATATTTTTGATAGACGATGTCACCCCGTGATTACACGAAAAGACAAACACGTGCCTTTGAACAATGTAATTACGCTAAGTGGCTTTGAAATCCAACGACATATTCTCGAGACACGGGAGCAATAACATAATGTCAGAATTAAAGTTGCCATGAAGAACGAGTGAATGCAACAGACTGTGAAGGTACCTGCAATTGAGGCCACACACAGGACGCATTGATTATTGATCGATAATCAGAGTTCTTCATAAATATGGTAAGAACATCAATAACCTGGGTAATATCATTATATCATCAAGCTTATTGATCATAAAACTTCGTTTTTGTGCGTAGTTCGTTATCCTTCCCCCGCACCTCCGATTAGCACGGTCGGCTACGTATGGCGCGGAAGAAGTTCAACACGCACGTACACGCACGTACACGCACGTACACGCACAAAGATCCCCCATATAGCCTTAGCAGACTGTAGGGGCAAGTGCTGTTAGCGAGCACCTATGAAGGCCGCAACGGTACACGAGGGGGTGGGTGGCCAGCACCACGCCCGACCGCTACACTACCGCTTCCCCACACGTGCACACGCTCGTACACACACGCGACTAATCATCGGCTGTGATGCATCCACTGCTGGGCGAAGGTCTCCCGAAGCTGTTCGCCATCCCCGCACTCGAGACAGCTGGTTTTGGTGCGAGTTGCGTTGACGGTCGGTCCTCGCCGAACGCGGCGTGTGCACACGCTGCGTTGATTTCCACCGTGCCGGGATCGCCACCCCCCACGCCCGCGCCGTCAGCCGGTTTACCCGTCCAAATACGACGCCAGGCGCAGGGCCATGCGACGCTGGTCCGTTGGCACAAATGTAGGGGGCGTAGACGTGGAAGCATAGAAGTACAGGACAACAATGGGTTTGTGCTGCGCTGCCTTCTGCTGCCAACCACGTAACCCCACATGAGCTATGACAACCTGATGTGCATTTTGGTTTCCCATCCGAGCCCTATCCAGGCTTAAGCCTTCTTAGCTTGCTATAACCCACAAGATCGAGCACATTGTGAGTGACATAGTCAAAGCCACGCCTTGGCGCGTAGAACACGTACAAGTTATTTCCCAATCAGTAATTAGGAAGTGCGTCTCTCCTGGCGTAATGCAAGCTGGCTATCGCTGATTCATAATGCACAATTGTAACTTTTAGTTCCAATTAGCAAATGCAAAACTTTCCAATATGAATTCGACCAGCACTGAGCACACGTGGTTGCCTTTGCCTCCCAGCGTTGATGTTTATCTACCGCACCACGTAACCCATCGACGAATGAGTTGATCTAGGGGTGATGCCAAGCAGGTTCAGATTCAGTGTGCCACTGATGTTATCCGGGGCCGGGAATCGAACTCGGATCGTCGAGTTCAAAGCGTTGTGCACGAACCACTGTGACACGAGCCCCAACAACGACTACAGCCGCCGTTTGCCACTAATTGCTTGTGATGTCACCACAGCTTCTTGTGCCAGGCGAGGTGCACCTTGAGGCTATATGAGGTGTGCAAGGCTCGCTGGCAGTAGGTCACAGGGCAGAGCCAGGTGTTACGGGTTAACTGACTGAGATGGCTAACAAATGCACCTGCTCACACACGATGCATTCTGATGAGACTCAAGGACTGATCATAGGCAGGCGAGCCTGAATGCTTCAAGCCGGCTCAGGTTTCCCTACATATGGATCAATATTTTGCAAGCATAGAAAAGAGAAGGCATGCATGTGGTCCAGAAAACTCGGAGCTTCGTGCAGAGCACCTCCGATGAGCACGGTGGGTTACGTAGGGTGCGAACATACAAAGACAAAGATCCCCCGTATAGCCTTAACAGACTGTAGGGGCAAGTGCTGTTAGCGAACATACACACACACATACGGAATCCAGGTTGTTTACATCCGGTGTTACTCAGCTCATGAGAAGATGACGCCTCTCGACTGATTCCCGCTGGGACCAAACTGCAGCTGGCCATGAGCCAACTAACCCAGTATGTCACACCGACGCCGTCTGCACAAGCACTCCATTACTCATGAAGGTTTGAATGAGTGTGCGGAGTGTTTTATAACACGACGTATCCAGGCAGGAGTCTTGTATTTCGTGGTGTTGAAAGGAAGGTCCCACCCCTCTTTGTGACATACTCCACGTGCAGCAGCGGAGTTGCTGACGCCTCTCAGAGTGAGCTACAATTGTATTGCAATGGCTGACCACTCAGAAGCATTGATGAGTCTCACATTTGAACTGAACCAGATGCAAATTAGATTGGTACAGGCGTGGAAGACTTTTTTTTATAAAGATGTTAAAATAGGGAAGGAGCAGGAATACAGCCCGGTGGCACCCCAAGATGAACAGAGAATGCTTCTACCTGCTAGCCACACGAACTTCCTTCGCACCGTACATAACCAACCGTGCTAACCGGAGGTGTGGAAAGGCCATTAACGGTCGTGAACAGGTTCAGGGATCACGAAAGAACGAAGAACAATCCAAACATCTGGCTTCTTGATGACATTGGAGGCTTTAATCGGGTAAACAAAGCGGAATTGCAGGTCATAATCACATCTGACGAACGGCTGCTGTAGCAGACACACCGAGAACGGCATGGCGTCTGTGCATGGCCACTCCTGGCCTTAAACCACACCGAAGCCCTTCTTTCATCATACCCGGTAAAGCGATGTGGCAGAATTGTTGCCAGAACCTTTCCCGGCAATCTTAGAAGAGTATATGATAATCAACGGGGGGCATCTCTCTCCTTATATTAAGAAGAGGCACGCACACAGAGCCGTGCGTGTACGTTGCACGTGCAATACATACACATTAGATGTGAGTGCGCTTCCTGGCCACGGCCTTCCTTTGCGACCGTGGGTGACGGCCATGGACCGCGTCAGAACACCGCACTGATGCTGTGGGATGGCTTCCGCACGCACGGGCACTCAAGGACGCTCCGCCTTTGCCAACGTGGTGGTGACCAACTTCAAACAAAGGAATGACTGACCAGACAAATTGCTCACTGCTACTCATTCCCGGATGTTTACTGCATCTCCCGAAGCTCTTGACTGGATATCAACACTTCACACGACACCGTGAGATGCTTCGATTCCTCCAAACAAGATCATCATCATTTAAGGTCGAGATGTCATCATGGCCAAAAGCTGCTGATGACACTCAACCCCATCGCCAACGCCAAGTCTCGTGGCGGTCGCACAGACGACACGGGATCTGCACGTTCCAACGATCTGCTCTAAAGTCCTCCCCTTGATGACCGGAGGAGTCTCAGAGACGACGCCAATACCTGTCGCGGCTGTCAGCCAAACTCTACGCGTCACGCCGACCACAACATCCCTTCCCGAATCATATCCGATGCAGCATCATCATTGCCGATGCATAAACGAGGCCTGTTCAGAGAGAGCGTTTGGAGCACCGGGTGACTAAATCACGCGTCGAAAGTTTTCTGGATGGGGGATGAGGATTGTATCGGAGTTGAACTTTCTTCAAAAATCCGAGAGTAGTCTACACACGGCGAGTGGGAGCGTTGAGTCCAGCCGTCCCTATGGTAACGGCGAATCGGGGAGACCGCCCGAAGCCCCGCGCTTGGGGGGGGGGGGGCAACGCGCTTCGACGTCACGGCGTGAGAGGTGATAGTCCCGGTTTAGTTTGAAGGCGTCGGTGGGGGTTGGGGGGTGTGCACAGTGGGATTCGCCCCGGGCTCCGTAACCCACCTGGACGTGAGCATCTAACAGGCAATGGTTGACGGCTTGCTACCTGTTACACCACAGACACAAACACCCTTGCACTAGGCCAGCGGTCGACAACCTGCGGCTCCGCAGGACCGCGTGCGGCTCTTTGAGGACTGCCGCTTTGTGACGTCATCGTTTATTCAGGCCCACCGCCGTCTCGAACTCGGCACGCGCATTGCGGCTCTTGAAATGTTGAGGGAGGGTGGGGGGCGGTTTAACCGAATTCCAAATAAATATCTCTTCTTGTTATTGTGTTTCGCCAACCCCTGCCCTAGGCATTGCGAGATTTTTTGAAAAACAAATATAGTATTGAAAAAAAACGTTTTATTTTATTATTTGCATCGTATTGCGCAAAGCAGACTCGTGACGTAATGGAACTTTGGATATAAATAATGAAACACGCTTTAAACAATGATTGGTATGCCTAACGCGTGCTTGTGATAGTTGGCACGTACACAAGTCGGCAGTTGGTGTTGTCGTGGGCTTTTTTGTTTGCATCAGATGGGGCAACACCATCTCTGGGCACCTCCAGTTCCACGTGATTGTCGTCGTTGTTTTGTTATTGTTTAGTGTCCGATATGATGGAGTGGTGGCACAGTGGTGAGCGCAATGCATTACAAAAGCTGAGATGGATTCCCGTATCATGGCTAACATCAGTGGCGAGCGATGTCTGAACCGGTTCTGGTCCTCTCCTTGCCACCACTCCATGCTATCAGATATAAAACCAAGAACAAAACCACAACAACAACAACAACAATTAAACCACGTGGAACTGCACGTGACCAGAGATGTCGTCACCCCATGTGATGCAAACAAAGAGCCCACGGCAACACCAGCTGGTGTACGTGCCAACTTACACGACCACCTACACCGACCGGTGAAGTATGGTCAAACAGCCCCCCCCCCCCCCCCCCACATTGCCCAACACGGTGTGAGGGAGGCTTTCATCTCTAGGTAACTATTTGTACTACTACTAGAAGTACAGGTATTTTAATAAGTCAATATATTACTCTTGAAGTAACCAGCTACCGCTGCAATGCAGGCACACACACAATGATCCAAACACAAAGACCGAAGCTGATATTTCCACACTCCACCAGATACTCATTTAAGGCTGAGCAGATCTATGCCTGACTACTGATGTCACCACATTGCATGACATGCAAACACACACAGAGCCTCACACGGTGAATACAATTCTAAAGATGTTGTAAAGAAATAAGTAATATAAAAAAAAAACTTTTTTTTAAACACGCTTTCATGAAATGTACTAGTAATGGAAAAACTCCACCACTCCAGGAAGTGGCCCCGAAGCTTGCCATAACGTGAGGGACCGTGGCCAATCACAGCCAACGTCAGTTGGCCGTGGACAATTAGACCCAAGCCGAAACATAACATATAAAAAATAATGTTTAAAAATAGATATTTTATATATTTTTATGATATAATATAGTATTGTCATCAGTATGACATAAGTATACCAAGTTTGCAGTCGATATCACATTGGGAAGTGGGTTCAAATTGAGTTACAAGATTTGAAAGAAATGTCTCACTTTGAACTCATCACGTGCCCGAGTCACCTCGAAACCCACCATAATCGCACTTGGATATCAGCGTGAGTCAGTCAGTCGTATTCGTTGTTTGGCCAAGGGTTGATGATGTAAACCCGCTGAGCCCCGCGAAACGACAACGGCAACCTGGGTTACGTCCGGTAAGTTTTAGTACACGTTACGGCTGAAAACATTGTACATTTAACGTTTAAGCCAAATAATCCCCACGCAATGTTTAGGTGCTCGTTTTAGGTGTATTTTAGGTTACAGCGGGAAAAAAAACCCACTTGTAAACAATCCACAAACAACCGCACGCGATCAAGTCCCGAATGGCAAAGTCGGCGCGTCGACTCGGTACGACGAGCACGCGATAATACAAGGCGCGCGGAACGCGTCACATACAGACAGACATACAGACAGACACACAGACATACAGACATACACGCAGACAGACAGACAGGCATACAAATAGACAGATATACAGACAGACATACATACAGACAGGCAGACAGACAGGCAGACAGACAGACAGACATGCAGACAAACAGACAGACAGGCAGACAGACAGGCAGACAGAAATACAGACAGACAGACATGCAGACAGATAGACATACAGACAGAAATACAGACAGACAGGCAGACAGACAGACAGGCAGACCGACAGCCATACAGACAGACATACATACAGACAGGCAGACAGGCAGACAGACATGCAGACAGACAGACATGCAGACAAACAGACAGACAGGCAGACAGACAGACAGACAGACAGACAGACATGCAGACAGACAGACAGGCAGACAGGCAGACAGGCAGACAGACATGCAGACAGGCAGACAGACAGACATACATACAGACAGACGTACAGATATACAGACAGACACACGAACAAAACAAAACATTGATAACGCAAAGTCTGCAAAAAGGCCGAGCGACAAATTCCACGTGCGCTTGAACGGACGCGTTCGAGAAGCGAAAGTGTCGTCGTGGTTGAGGTGCATTGCTCAATTCTGGTAGTACCAGCGGAAGGCAAATCTCGAGAAAACTTTTGCGAGGCGTTCCAATTTGCGTATCACGAACTAATAACTCCGCGCTCGCTTGTTCCCCTAAGTGCAGACATCTGCTGTGAATATTTCGATGTCATTAAGGTCACCCAAGGCTGTTGGATGGTGTTGCACAAGTGTGCGTGAGTGACACATCGTTGTGGAGTGTTTTGAGTGGCCGCTGATGTAATTGCGAAGCATTTCCAGTATTGCTCCGAACGTTGCTTCATTTTACAGTTTAAGTACGCTTGAATGATAATAATTCTTGTTATTTTTATTGTTTTTGCATAGATTGCATGCCCATGGTCCGCGTGTGCGGCAAGACGAGTATTTCCGTGTTGATTTGTCATCTTAGTTTACGACTTCAAGCAGTTTTTTTAATGCAATTAAAGCTTTTTTTGGTCTAATATCATTAGCAGCCGTGAACTATCCACTGTTTTTTTTTGTCTTTTGCGATGTAACGATTCATCTCGGTCAGGGGTCCGCAACCTGTGGCCCCGCAGCCGTATGTGCCTCTTTAACGGCTGCTGCTATTTATTCGGAAGGACCGTCTCGTATCCATCACACCCATTGCGGCTCTTTAAAATTTGAGTTTTACCGAATTCCAATTTTGTTGTTGTTTTGATTGCCGGCCCCTTATCTCGGTCATGCTTGTTCCTTCATTTGGCTTGCCGTTCTATCTATAACCGCTGCTTGCTGACCATCGTTACTTGTAAATGGGCTCTGCCCAAGTCCTCTTCATTAACATGCGTCGACTCTTCCTGCATACGGCGTTTAAATCCGCGTGTTCCTAATTCCTATCTCTCCGTGTTAAATTCCAATGCTAATTCGCAAACATTCTCTTTGTTTTTTTTCAGTAAAGTCACGTAGGTACAAAATTTAAATAAATTAAATCACGACGTTTCGGGCTCAACACAAGCGTCATTCTTCAGGTGGGGACAACTTAGTGAAAGCACAATTGCACGTGCGCTTAAGCGGTTGTGCTTTCGCTAAGTGGTCCCCACCTGAAGAAGGACGCTTGTGTTACGCCCGAAACGTCGTGATTTAATTTAATTAAAAAATTTTACCTACGTGACTTCACCGAAAAAACCAAAGAGTGTGAATCCTTGCAGTCACGAAAACTTAAAATCTAGAACTAATTCGCAAAGCTAATACCTCGCCGCTGAGATCGCACTGCTGCTGCTGCTGTTGCCACACCCGTGGCATCTCACCCAGATCCAGAAGAACGCTGGCCTACAGTGGAACAACGAGGACGTCCAGAATAGACATCTCGTTCGAGACCCAAATATTGCACCTCCGGGCTTAGACATTCCTCCTCGAAGACACCGGTGGTGTGTCCATCAACTGCATCGGAACATCAACAAGACGATAAGAGCATCTCCTGCATGAATGGGCCATTAAAAGTGACGGGTTTGCTCTCCAACACACCATGTGCTGAAGTAGTTCCTCATTGGCACGTTCACAACCAATTAAAAAACAACACGGTATTGGGCCTCCCCTAGGCCGACTCAGCCTTAAGTGAGTACAGTACCTGGTGGGGTGTGTAAACATCGGCACTGGGGAGACAAAGGCGGTCCGGCCTGGTGCCGTATCGGCCTTCATAAGCGATGGCTAACAGCACTTGCTCAGACAGTCTGTTAAAGACGATACACAGTGCACGGGGACGGGAGAGGGATCGAGCAAGAGGGGAAGGCGAGAATGTGAAGCTGAAAAACGACCCCGGACAATGTTACCCTGCTGATATAAAAAAAAAACATCAATTGCCTCCGACCGAGGCGCGTGCGCTTGCTTGTGTGCTTAGCCTGCGTGCACCTGCAGGACGACGTTTTATGGCCAGACCTTTGCTAGCAGTGCCCCCGACGTTAACTGTGTCGCCCAGCGGGGCATTTATTTCCAAGTATGCGTGTTGACCTATGCCCACACCCCGGGAGGCGGGGGTCTTTAATGGCATCGCCGTGCACGCGTGTGGTATGGCTTGCAGGTTATAAAGTGACGCATGCACATTTTTTATTGGAATAGTCGTCTGTGTGTTTGTTCGTGGGGAACGGTGGCGCAGCGGTTAGCACGCTGCTGCGCTACCAACCCGGCGACCCGAGTTCGATTCCAGCTCACGGCCAACACCAGTGGCGGTTATCTGAACCAGTTCTGGGCCTCCTCTAGGTCGACTCAGCCTCAAATGAGTGCCTGGTGAGATGTGTGAACATCTCGATTTAAAGCTTTCGTGACTGCAGGGATTCATCTTCTTGGTTCTTTCGGTATAAAGTCACGTAGAAGGGAAATAATAAAATAATAAAAATACAACTTAATAAAATACAATTCTCATGACGTTTCGGCCACAACGCAAGCAGCCGTCCTCAGCTCAGATGAAGAACAGGTCTGTCGGAAAGACAGCATCAGAGACGCTATCTGCTGCTTGCGTTGTGGCCGAAACGTCGTGAGAATTGTATTTTATTATGTTTTATTTTTATTCTTTTATTATTTCCCTTCTACGTGACTTTACCGAAAGAACCAAGAAGATGTGTGAACATCGCCACGACAAAGACGACCGGGCGTGGTACTGACCACCCCGTGTGCCGTACCGGCATTCACTTGCGCTCGCTGACAGCACTCGTCCCGAGGAGTCTATGAAGGCTCTAAGGGGGAGGACGCGTTTGTTCGTGGGGAGCGGTGGCGCAGTGGTTATCACACGCATCTACACAACTTGGGCCACCCGATTTCGATTGCCGGCCACGGCTAACACGAGTGATGGTCGCGTCATTGACCTGTGGGTGTTCTCTAATCCACGTGTTCCTATTTTATGTTTCTCGGTGTAACTGCAAGCGGAGGTGGGTTGTCTCTCTCCACGCTTCCTTGCGCACTCATCATCAAAGTTCACATTGTTTGCGCCCATACCCACGGCTTTACGGTGTGTATATTAATTTTGATGTCTATTTATATATCTAGGGTATAGGGCAAATATTTGTATTTAAAATAAATGTGTACATACCTCATGAATGGCATCGTTGCGTATGGCGCAGTCAAACAACATTCCTTGCGTGCCCTTGAAATAAACTCGGCTCTGTAATTACATTCGACACGTAATTCATTTGCTTCTGGTCAATGTCCTCCTCCTCCTACAATCTCAGGTATGAATGGCATTGTGTATAAAGGTGGCCGTGCCGATTTATCCAGGGCAGATGTGCTGGGCCTCAAGACTCGCCCGCGCTACTTTGCCGTGTGTGAGCATCAGCACCGGGAAGACAAAGGTGGTAAGGCGTGCTGCTGGCCACACCATGCCTCTGGGTGCCTTAACAGGTGCTGGCTAACACCCCTTGCCCCAACAGTCCTGTTGAGGTTATACAGGAGACCTTTGCTGAAGACTAAGGTTCCCAGCACTTTACGCATGGTCTCACGATGCACCTAGCCTGGCACACGTGCGGTGGTGATGTCACCGCCACTTTACGGCCAGACTGTCGGTAAGCGATATTTGATTGACGAAAATTATGTAAATTTCGATTTAAACCTTTCGTGACTGCAGGGATTCATATTATTGGTTATTTCGGTAAAGTCACGTTTCTTCACCTGAGGACGGCTGCTTGCGTTGTGGCCGAAACGTCGTGAGAATTTTATTGTTTTATTTTTATTATTTTATTATTTTACTTTTACGTGACTTTACCGAAAGAACCAGAAAAATGATGCAATGCACGGCCCTTTATCCATCCACTCCTGTGCGAGGGACTTACCATCCCTTTCGGTCTTGGGGGGCTCTGGGGGTTATTTGACCATATTCCACCACACTGGACAGTTCGGCTTGATGAATTGGGAGGCGAGCCCCAGGTGTGTCCACAGCTGGTGTGAGCCATGGCTGGCAATCGACCTCATGGAAAAGCCGCACCGATCACCAGTGCATAGCGGTGCACTTGAAGATCGCAACACTTACTTTTGTAGCAAAGTGAACGGGTCAACTAACTTTGCCTGGGCGATGCCATCCAGAATCAGGATATGTATTCATACTGGAGGAATTCGATGAGCTGTAAAGTTATTTTTCACAGGTATCCGTCTCGAAATCTACGCTCACCCGCTATATCGAACTGCTGCTGCTGCTGTGTGATCCACTCGGCTTCGTAGGGCAGAATGAAGTGGTTCCTCTGTAGACCCGTGGTCTGGAATAGTCTCTGCCGACTGAACTCCGCTCAGCCGTGATAATCTGTGCTTTCAAGCCCGGATGAAAACATGTATTCTCTTCTCTACAGTTTAAATTCGTTTAATGGTCTCAGTGCCACCCACGCTTCCATCTCAGCCCGTTGCTAAATATAGCCGCGTTGTAAAGCTTGGGGTAATTTATTGGCCGTGTCTATAGGTAACGGAGTGCACTCACTGCCACTCCACCTACCCTTCACCCTTTCATTGACGTACGGCGCAATAAAATAGTAACAGGCAGGTTATGCCGTCGGCACTTCCACGTGTGTGCATCTTCACACACACACACACAAATATTGACTCTGCCGATTCTATCGCAGTGGAAAATACTGACTCGGTGCACACCCACCAAGGGTGTTGCTGCTGCTCGGTTACTCAACGTCACAATCACGCCACTCGAGTGTGCACAAGAGCCCATTGGTTCTTTGTTTGAACTTGCCACAGTCACCCTCGCTGTGTAAACGCGCGGCGCAATAGCACTTTCTTCAACGTGAGACATCGATCATCAACGTCAACCATGATCTATCCGCAGCCGGATGAAGGCCTCCCCCCCCGCCCCCCCAAACGTTGCAACAATCCACCCAACATCTCCACGCCAGATAATCCCGTCGCTCCGTCTCCGCGGTGGACGGCTGTGCAATCCCCTTGCACAGAATCGTGGTCGAGGTTTCGCGATTACGCGTGCGATCGCGGCGGTCGGTGAGAATCGTGACGCGCGTAATAGGCAAGAGGTGAGTAAAGATTCGAACTCCGGGGATCTGGCAGAAGGAAGAAAGCGATGGCGAGGTGGAGTGGCATCATTTGCAATGGCCGTGATGACCTCTTGATATTGACTTCATCTAATACATTGAAGATGACGACGATGATGATGACGATGATTTGATGATGTTAACAATAATAATTTCAACTTGGAACACGCCACACACTATCTGCTCGCTCTCGAAGAGAGAGAGAGAGAGCGACTGGGAGGGTGTGATGCACCACGGATACGCGGGAAGGCAGCCAGGGGACAACCATTACCCAAGCTATGTGGTGCTCTGCGTATTGCGACTTTGCTCAGCTGAATAATAAAATGAAACCAGTTCCACCAGGCGGTCAGAACTCAAGAGACCAGCGAGGAGTCTCAAGCGTAAGGGCGACATGGGTCAGCAACACGACAAAAGATAAACGAATAAAATTAAGTTAAGCAATTAACCTATATACATTTGATAAGAGCACGGGCGAGCTAATGACGAAGACGATCGTAATAATACTCTTCACTTGTTAAAATAAATGATGATGACATCTGTGGTGATGTGGATGAGCCCGCTACTAAGACTCAACCATGAACAACCTGAAGACATTATCACCGCACATCACCTGCATCACAAAACACACGGACACAGAAACACGATCACACATACCGACACAAAAATGTTCTCAATATAACAAACACAAATCTATCCTGTACAGCCTTAACAGTGATTTTAGAGAACACTTTGCAGGCCGCCGCTGTACACGATAGGGTGGGTGGCCAGAACCAGGCCAATAACCGGTTCAGATAATTGCCACTGGCGTTGGCTGTGAGTGGAAATCGATCTCGTTCACAGTGCAGCGCCATAACCGCTTACACGACCACTCCCCACTGCATCATAAAGACACACACGCGCACACCCACGCGCACGCACGCGAGCACGCATTCCTTTGTGCACGCCTTTAACCATCCACGTGGTTAACTTTATTTTTAACCCAGGGGGAAGCCCTCTGAGTCGGAAATGTATTGTTTGAGAGGGAAACCCTGGACACAAAACAACCAATGCACGTCGCAGATAAATAGCATTGTCAATATAGATGCCACCTTTGGTAGAGTCATTGCTTTTCTAAGCAACCGTATTATGGTTCGCTGGTGCGACTGGCGACACGCCACTCGTAGCTACAGGCACAGGGAGAGCCACAATGGACGTGGTGTGTGCGCTTGCAGAAACATTCATATCTCTGGGTCGCTGGAGTGGCCAGAGATGAAACCGGACTGGCAAAGCCGCAAATAAAATCATCGTTACGTTTCTCAACATTTGCAAGAGACCATGCTTTATTCCACACGCACACAGAGGCGTACCATTGGTGTAAAACTGTGCAAACAATACTGTGCATACAACTTGTCAGCAGAGTCACTGGTTAAACACAGCGTAATGTTTGTTACCAAGACGTTATTGATAAGAGCACTCCGTCCCTCGACGTCACATGGCACGCCAGGCTAAGGTGAACGAACGTCATAAAATGAATATGCAGCCCTATAAAGTCGTTGCTCACGCCACTGCTGGAGAAAGGGCGTCCGCGAGAGAGAGAGAACGGCCACGGGGTATTCAGGGACACGTCTTGCACGCTGGCCAGATGTCTCGGAGGAGGCGGTAGCGCCCACACTTTACCCCACCACACGCACGCGACTTGCCGCCGTTCGAGGGTGGTCACAGCGCGGTTGTGATGCGGGGTGGGCAGAGACGGCGGGGGGGTGTTGAAGGAAATGGGAACTGGTCGCGCATATGTTTGAAAAAGGCAGAGGTCAGGATTTCCATTCAATGAAAAAGGTCAAGTCTTGCAAATGCTCGCTCGGATCACTGCTGGTGGACGGGCTTCCACTCCAACTAACTCCCGGAGGGTATTTGGTCTACTCTTCCACGTTGGCCACACATTTTGCAAGAGTTGGGAGTCCCCACTCCTTACCCCACCACACGCGGCACGCCGTGACTGGGGGGGGGGGGGGCGTTGTAGTTGGCATTCAAGAAAGTTGCCCCATTGTTCCGTATGCCGCGCCGGGAGGTAGGACCCAAGCGTCAAACCTCTGGATTACAAATAGCCCCCCCCCCCGTGTGCTAACCAGCATCGATCACAATAGAGGGTCGCCTAAGCAACTGCGTTATGGAATCACGCACGTGCGGTCGGGCGCCACACACACGCGCGCGTGTGCGTCACTGCGGTCACACACGCACACACAGTACAACATACCGCGCGCACGTACACGTCGCTCGCCCTGGGCAAACGTTGCCTACGTTGCGTTGTGTGAGAGTTGTCAAGGACAGAATGTGCGTCAGCCGTGGGAAGGTGTGACGCGTTGCTACGTAGATATCCCCACCCCCACCGCTCTCTTTACGGAAAAAAAAGCTCTTCATCATAGAAACAATGAAAGAAGAATGCCATCAAACATTCACTGCACACCGCCACCCCGCTCCTCCTATTGGGATATTTGTAGCCGATGAGACCAAGCAGCATGACGAGCCCACGGTCTGGTCAGGGTTAGACGAAGGCATTCCCCCAAGCTGTCGTGATGCAACGAACAATCTCGCTCCTGCACACGACGACCGATTCAACCGTTCCGTCTCCGTGGTGGACGTGATTTTAAAGTCCCAACTTCCCTGACCCTCCTCCACCCCCCACCTCGCCATCTCCGTCATTCACTGCAGCGACGTGCCCAGCCCAAGTTACACTCTGTCCCACGCGTTCCCCTTTTGGCGCTTGATCAGACGCAAGGGCACTGTCGAGCAAAGCGGAACAGCGTGTGGAGAGGCACGCGCCCCGTCTATCCGCGCAAACTCCAGCGGGCTGTTGGGCTCTCAGTGGCGAGGAGCGGTGGCGCAGCGGTTGGCGCGCTACTGCTGCGCTACGAACCCGGCGACCCGAGTTCGATTCCCGCTCACGGCCACCACCGATGACCGGTGCTGGGACCCCCCGTTTGGCGAGGAGTCTTCGGATGCGCTGGAACTTCGCCATCACCCACGATCTCTATTTCGCACCACCCGATTAACACGGTTGGCTACGTACGGTGTGAAAGAAGTTCAACATACACCATCTGTCCACTGCTGGATGCGGTTGCATTTTGACTTCCTAATCGGAATTGTGTTGCGTACTATGCAGTAGGTGACGTGATTCGTTCTTCGTTTTAATCGATTTTTAAACATATTTTAGTATTCATTGCACCATCTTAGGGGTTTCATTTTGCTGCATGACGGTACAGCGCTTGATAGATTTCACTCAGCCACAGCTAACAGCAGCAGTGAGCGAAACCGGATCTGAAGCGGTCCCATCAGCTTTATTTTAACCAACATCCCCGGAGTAGGGAGGCCTTCATCCAGCAGTGGATTAAAAATGTTACCGTGCAGGCGTCTGTCCGTTGTGCGTATGCGTGCGTACAGAACATGTTACCTTGATGGGTGAGATCGCTGACGGAACTTGTCCCTAGAATACGTTCGAGGCTATACGGGTTGCCTTTGTGCACGTGCACGTGAGGTGGGTGGCGGTGACGTCAGTGTTTGGTCTTCTGGGTTCGACCGCGGGTCACGGCAACAGTGGCGAGCGCCATATGACAACCCCTTGGCTTCCCCCAAGATCGACTCGGTCTTAAATGAGTGCCGGGTTTGGCATTTATTGATCAGCACTGGGGGAAGACAAAGGCGGTCGGGATTGTTGGTGTTGATCACATCATCAACCCGCATTATAGATTCACGCTCACAGCACTTGCCCCAAAAGTCTGTTATGGTTATACGGGGGATCTTTGTATTTTGCGCTAGGCTGATCGTGGCGAGGTGAGCAGAGTCCGGAGATGCGAGGCTCTGCAGCTCAATAAACACGATCTGCCGCTAACGCGTTCGTCGCTCCTTGCAGATGTTTACGGTTCAAACTCCAGTGCACTAACCATGGCATTCGCGCCTCCCGCCCCACAATGGAGGGTAAAGTTCCCGCGGCTTAATTCGCAAGGGGAGGCCCGTTGCGTACGGACATCACGGTTCAAATCATAAAGATTGGACCCAGTGGCGTAACGAGCGCGGGGCAGGCAGGCGGGTGCCGTGTCCCTCCCCACCTCCTCCTCGCCCCTGGTGGCCGAAGCTACGAGTTGGGTCTCCCCCTTGACAACCAACATGAGATTTTTTTTTCAAACAACGGTGTAAACGAGCAAAAACGTATTTAAAACGCGGTTACAATTACAATTTTATGAAAATGCTCTCATCTTCTTGGTTATTTCGGTAAAGTCACGTAGAAGGGAAATAATAAAATAAAATTAAACATAATAAAATACAATTTATCATGTTTTATTTTTTATTATTATATTATTTCCCTTCTACGTGACTTTACCGAAAGAACCAACAAGATGAATCCCTGCAGTCACGAAAAGCTTTAAATCGAAATAAAATGCTTTCATTTATGTCCCACGTATTTAACTTTAATTAGAGCGGTAACGTGGTGTCGCAAAGAGGCACTGCTACGGAGCTGTAGTGGCTGCATTATGCGAAGACGGAGCGCCCCCACAGCGTTAAATGTTCGAGACCGCGAGCGTCACGACGACGTGGAGTAGGCGAGAGGAGCCGCGGTATAAGATAGCCTCGAGCTGCGACCGTGCGAGACAAATCACAATATTAGGGCCCCACCTGACCAGTTGCCTCGTCCCCCTTGAAGTTGATGAAGTGAATCCGCAAACAGAACGAATGAGACATCATGGTCATGCTTTAGGCCCAGATATGGATCAGGATGTGATATTTTGCATACAAAATATTTAATCGTCAACGTGAATGCTATCACCGTGATTCCTGGACCTAAAGAGATGATCTGACGCTGATTGGATTGCGTCCGCATTAACATGATGTGTCATTCATTCTCTCGCGGGTTCATTTTATCCTGTTACAGCGCCGCTGGTTGCACCGTTACGCAAGTGTTATTCTCCATCGCCCCCTACTGTGTAAATCTGACAGGACCCTCTTGAAAATGAGTCATGAGACTCAGCGAGCCTTTCCTCATTAAACAAGCGTTGTTATTTTAATAATATAGGAGACATTATTAAGAAACAAGTCCATGGGGGATAACTATTTTAGACGACGAACTTTTCCTCCTTGTATTTTAAATCAAAAGTTGGTGGTGGGGGGGGTGCGTCTTGTAATCGTGTAGGCGCGTGCGTCAGTGACCACATTCGGACAACTTCATTGACACAAGTTTAAGGTGCGTCTTGCTTACCGAATGGTCTCATAATCCGGGGAATACTCGAGCAAGCGTGCTGTGTCAGGTAGCCTGCTTAGGAGTGGTCTTTCTTTGGAGGCAAGGCATAAGGGGATCCGTCCAACCAGCTCTGGTGTGGAAATTGATGTCTAAGTACAGCAAGTAGGTTAGCGAACCACTCTTCGCTGGATTTTTTTTTATTGTTTTAATGGGTTTTATGGTTTTTCTTCCGGGATTCTGGTTTTCTCCCACACGAAGCAAAATAAGATTTTTTTGTTTGCAAAAAAGGGAAGTTGTCCAACATCCGAACGCTTCCTTACATATATATTTGAATGTTGCTCATGCAGTATTTGTAGACATTAGGAATATTATTTAACGGCTTAAATGCGTATTATATAATACACAGCCCTTTCACAATCCACTGCTAGATGAATGCCTGGCTCTCTGTCTTCATCTGGTGCAATGAAGATGATGGTGTGTCTCTGTGTCTGCCTTTCTCATTGGACCTCTATGTCTATCTCCGTGTCGATGTATGTCTCCGTGTCTGTGTCTCTTTCTGTGTTTGTCCCCTTTTTCTCGCTCCCTCCACGTCCCTCTCGATGACTTGATGTGCGCCTCACGAAATCTGTCTATCTCAGTGTTTGTCTATCTCTCTTATGTATATCTCCGTGATTATCTCTGTGTGTTGAGAGGAGCGGTGGCACAGTGGTTATCGCATTGCCCTGGGAACCCGGCACCCCAAGTTCGAGCCCCAAACACGGCCAACGCCAGTGACGAATATCTGAACTGGTCCTGGGCCTCCCACTGGTCGACTCAGCCTTAAATGAGTATCTGCTGCAGTGTGTAAACATCAGCATTGGGGAGACAAAGGCGGCCGAGCGTGGTGCTGGCCACCTCACCCCGTCGTTAGTCGTACCGGCCTTAATAGGTGTTCGCTCCCTGCGCGTGCCCCAACAGTCTATTAAGGCTACACGGGACATATTTGTCTTTGCGTTTCACGTGCTCTGTGGCCATCTCTGTCTCTCGCTATTCATGTAACTCGCCGACCCGGCCATACTGCACATCTGTGAAAAGGGATCTTCATAGCTCATTGGATCCCTCCTGCAGTCCAAATCACGATTATGAAAGGTTCTGATTCTGAATATCTCTGTAAAAGTCTTCATCTCTCCCCTCTGCGTCGATCTGCCTCGACGTTTCCCAGTCTCCGCGTGTGCGTCTCTCTTGCGAGAGTTAGAGACCTCGACCCGCCCGCGAAAGCGGAGCCACTTTACGACAACGTCACTCGTGCCATTTGGCAGCCTGGCTGTTCCTGGGCACGACTCGCCAATAAGCTGAACAAACAAAAATATCTATTTATATATATTTGTTTATATAACACGTTCAATAAATGTCACATCGCCGGATCGCGGGGCTTGTTGGAGGCGGCATTCATCCAGCGGTGGAGAGATACATCCAGCAGTGGATATTCAACAACATCTGCTGCTGCTGATAGTCACGATGAAAACTCCACACACTTTAATACCCAAGCTAAAGCTATTTTTTTTTCGATTTGCTTTATCGGCCAAATGACTGCACGCACTTCATCAATGACGAACAATCGCCGCCGACGTACATTTGCATGCGTCTTGGGCATATTGCTGAGTTCCCTCGCTATGCGTAAACGGTGCAGTCACGACGCTTTCGATATGACCATTTGTTATTCCCACAAACCGCAACATCGGTGGTGGGGGGGGGGAGGGGTATTGGTGGTGCTGGACGGGATTTGCCAGTTCGAACCGGGAATGCACGTGTTGTACAATGGGCTTTGCGCCGTGCCCCACCCCCCCGGGAACTCGCCGTGACTCACGAGGCTTGGCCACGCCTGCGTTCGTTGGCAATAAAGAGCACGAGTCGCCTTGCCGTGCCGCAGTAAGCTCAGAGGGGTTGAGGAAGGAACCAGCGAGACTATTCAGCCGGCTGTGTACGACAGCTCTCAACGTATTTTGACATTTACGTGTCAAAGCGGAGAAATATAGTCTAACAAGTACCAAAGTCCATCACTGCTATACTACTAAACACAGGTAAGGTTCTTTGTGAAAGACACTGTTATACGTGGGCTGTTAGTCAGCGTTGTCATGATTGTGGTTACGTGGTGTGTGTGCGCTGTGCTTGCCGCTCACGGCACTTGCTCGAACGGTCCGGTCAGGCTATCTGGGGGGGGCTTTGTCTTTGTGTGCGGTTGTAAAGCCAGGCAGAGACGCCTGTGGTCTACGTGGTACTTGATACGTACAGACAGACGCGCCTGCCACTAGACACACGCTAAAATTGTACAGTACCTACATTATTTACATGTAAACACACCATGCATACGTCTTGCTGTGTGTACATACGCACGTTATATATGTTAACGCGCACACACTGTGGATGCATGCACACGTTAAACACACACACACACATACCCAATCGTACTACTGCGGATAGTACGTTTATAATGAACACGTCTGGAACGCCGCTGGCACTATGCACTTTTAGCTCGCCTGTATTGAGCACGAATTTCTTGAGAACTGCTGTTTGTGTTTAGTTTGTCCATCCCCGCCCCCGCACCTCCGATTAGCACGGTTGGTTACGTACGGTGCGAACAAAGTTCAACATAAATAAATTGGTTAATTGCATTCGCAATTTGTTTGCTTTCGAGTTTAAAACTCGGATAATTAACTCGGCTTGACACCACGGGCTCCCCTCCCCCCTCCGCCCCGAACTTGTGATCGAAAGGCAACGGCTCTTCACGTAGGAGCTGGCCACATTTGTGCGATCGGCAGCTGCGGGGTGCGACGTTTTGGGACGGCAGACGGCGATTTAAACAGAAACATCCACTTGGCCAGCCTACTGCTGGATGAAACCCCCCCCCCCCACAACACGCTTTGTCGCTCATGGGGGGAAGGTTGCTTTACTTACTTCACCGCGTCGGTCAGCGTGGAAATATCACCCGGTCCCATCGGGTTCACGACGCAACGCGCTCAACCGTTGTGCCACCGCTCCCAACTTGGCCTCTTCTTAGCCGTGCGGCGGCCGATGCACGTCCGCCGTGAATGTGCAGCGCCCCTGGGGATGCGGGTCGCCGAGGCTGGGAGGGCTATTGGTTGATCCGTACTTGTACACGGGGGTCGCCAGCCTGTGGCTCCGCTACCACATGCAACTCTTGAAGGACCGCTGGCTGCTTATTCTACGTTATTCTATGAAGGACGTTATTCTATGAAGGACAATCACCGTCTCGTATATTCACCACCGCAGCGCATTGCGGCTCTGGAAATATAGAGGGTTTTTTTTTAAAAATACCGAATTCGAAAGAAAAAACATATCTGCTTGTTATTTTGGTTTCTGACCCATGGTAGAGTAATAGCGTGTGTTAAACCACGCGGGTGTGTGTGAATTGTGGGGAGCGGTAGTGTAGCGGTTAGCGCGCTGCGCTACGAACTCGGCGACCCGAGCTCACGGCCACCAACACCGGTGACGATTATCTGAACCGGTCGTTCCCCCCCCCCCCCCGAGGTCGACTCGGCCTCAAATGAGTACCTGGTGCAGTGCATAAACATCGCCACTGTGGAGACAAAGGCGGCCGGGCGTGCTGTTGGCCACCCACCCCCTCGTGTGCCGTGCCGGCCTTCATAGGTGTTCGCTAACAGCACTTACCCCAACAGTCTGTTGAGGCTTTACGGGGGTGGAGGGCTTTGTCTTTGTCTTTGCTGCGTATTCAAGGTGTGTGTGTGTGCTTGTTGCCACCTTCTTAGATGGAGAACAAACCCGAAATGCGCAGGGACTCTAATGTGCTTGCCAACCGGGAACTGGAGACGAAAGTTCGCGTCTTGGAGGAGCAGAAGCGAGAGGTGAGAGCCAGGAGTGATTGTTTTACCCCCCCCCTCTCTCTCACTTCCGATCGACAGGGAACTGAAAGTCCAAGGGAACTGCACGGTTATTTGTTTTGCTTTAAATCACTTCGGTTATTTCACAAACAATGCTTTTGGGCTGGTTTCTCAAGGCAGAAATATCGGAGTTTCATTTCCGACGGGACAGTCCGTTTCCGGGATGCTGTTCCGAGAATTTACATCGGCTCGCCACCACACGCTTCACCTTTGCTCGGACGTTGCTTGCGGTTACCAGATGTCTGTTTAATACAGGGTCGTCCTAGTGGGTAGGCGTAACTGGCTTGTACGCCAGCGGCCGTCACTTATGCTGATAATCGCAACGCCATTCCGTGCAAGGAGATACCAAGCGAGATATTAAGCCCTTGGCGTGATCCGCCAGTGCGATGTTTTGTGCAAACCGCGTAGGTATTCAATTCGCGGGTTGTGTATTACGTTGAGCGTTTTGGTGCCGCGATTTTCAAAAGCCATGCGGGTAGCTGGCTGCACGCCTATATGCCTGCGTGCACTGTACTGAACTCAAAGACGAACTTTATTACAGATCAGATCAGAACACTTTACGTGTGTGTGTGTAATGTCATAATAGTGCAGTGAGATGGGAGGGGCAGAAGTAGGCTGACAGAAGACTGAGAGTTGGAGGCCGTGTTTGATATTTCCACACCAAGTAAAGGAGCTGCAAGAGAGTTGACACGTGGATAAGTGGCCACTGGCACTTTTGTCGTCAAATTTGTAAAAGCTTATACATATGCGTTGCTGTTCTCTCTTCCAGCTTTTGGACGTCAACATTGCCTGGGATAAGCAGTACCACCTGATGAAGGAATGCTACGAGAAAAAGGTAGGCGTCTCTTCAGAACGTACGCACGCAGTACACTGGGAATATTCCCGAAAACTGTCCTGGCCCTCCCCTAGGTCGACTTTGGCATTAATCGAGCGCCCAGTGCCACGTATGTAAACATCAGCACCTGGCCACATTACCCTCCTTCTTGTACCCTGGTGGCCTTCATAGGTGCTCGCTTATGACACGGGGGTATCTTTAGCTATGTATCTGCATCGGGGTGTATGGGCACGTGTATCATGTCCGTCTGTAAACATCTAAGTACGTGTCTGTCCACTGTCTTTCAAAGCGAGCCCGTCCATTATATTCATCATACGGAGAGACGTAGAGCAAGTGTGCTGTTGTTCTTGTTCTGGATGTCCTTAGCAAACTAGCTGGGTAATTGGCTATAATATGGGATTTACCATGTAACAAATAGGAACACTCAAATTAATTATTTCTCACCATGATGATTGTTACTAAATCGTCAACCGTCTTGTTGCGCGCCGCAGGTACGGGAACTGAGGCAGAAACTGCACGACGCTCGCTCAGCTTCAGCCGAGCCGGAGTTCAGCCGACAGCAACCCAGCCACCAGGTGAGCCCCACTTGCCCCATTCCATATGGCCCCACTCTCTCCAAACCACACTCATAGGGTAATTGCCCTCCTTGTGGAATTTCCAGTGTGTAGAAAAAAGATGCCTGTTAGGGCTTGTGTTGGCCTGCTCCGAATTCCTTACATATGGACATGGTGCACATTTAACACCCCCCTCCCCCACGCACTCCCTCTGCTGCCCGGCCAAAAATGGGAAAATCCAAAAGCTTAGCTCGACTTCCTGAGCTGGGGCACTTATCAGATGTCTCGTCCAGCGGTGAAATATTTTGGCTCCAGGCTTTCTGCGCTGGCCGCCAGAAAATTTCCCAACCTCGCGTGTTTTTTTATTTTTGTTCTACGCCGTCCCATTTCCTCCCCACCCCACCCCCACCTTACGGAGCCCCGCAGTTCATTTTCTTTCGCTGTCTGAAAAGCCCCTTCCCCCCGCACGTCGGGCGATTTTTCCTTGCAACTCCTCTGAGTTTGTGCTCAGATTGATGATGTGGGAAAGTTTATGAAATAAGACCTGTCTCTGTCAACCAGGGAGTGTGAATGGATATGTTATAATATGTAACCACGCTGGCTAAGACATCTTCCAAGATGTGTGGCATGCGTTGAAGCGTCGGTCACAACGCCCTCTGGTGGAGCTCTCTACCCCTGCCTCTTGTGGAGGCCCTTCTGCCAGCAGTGGCGTGAGATGATTAATTGAAGGGGCTGCACCTTTACCGTCTTACCCACAACTTCTTTCTAACAAAAAAACACCCGTCTTCTCCAGCCACCCTAGCACCTCCTCCTATCGCTCTGAATATTAAAAATGTCTCGAACAAGACGTATATTTCTTTGACCACTGGGACCGTTTGCGTCTACATCGATCCCTGTGCCCATCTCCGCATTGCAGAACCCTTAGTGCTGGAACAACGGAGGGTTTGGCTTCTCTGGGGCCACGCTGCCTTGGGTGCACCGTTTTGGACACGTGCGAAGGTCTCGCTGACATCTCGCTGACGTCTCTTGCCCCCCCCACCCCCTTCTTGTTCCCGCAGCAGCAGCAGCAGCAGCAGCGGAGAGAGATGGAGGCATCTAAAGACGAGCAGCTGGAGGCGGCCCTGGATCGCGAGAGTCGTTTGGTGCTCGAAGTGGCTCGGCTCAACCGGGTGAGAGCCACTTGGCCGCTCACGGCATGAAGGCGACGCGGCGCGGTCACCCAGGAATACTTGGCGCCCGATAGCAATACTTGCAGCAGCCCCCTTTCGTAAAAATCCACCGCTGGACAATGACACGGAGAGAGCAAGACGGTGCAAATGATGGTGAACAGGACTGCCGAGCAATGATACAAATGTGCCGATTGTATCTGTGTACGTTGAACTTCTTTCGCACCGTACGTAGCCAACCGTGCTAGTCGGAGGTGCGGGGGAAGGGTAACAAACGCAGACGCCCCGTGCTCACGCGCCCATTGCTGTTTTTCACAGGCTCTGGGGGATGCGCTGACTCTGCCCCAGCCTCAGCACGCATGCGTGGCCGCACCCGAGCCGACCTCGCACTGGGAGGAGATCGAAACGCAGAACGAGCTGCTCCGACAGCAGGTAATCGATCGCACCTCTACACCGGTCTATTAAACTATTAAGTTTTTTTTAGTTTGCCAGGTAAGGCCCACTGAGCTCCATAGCCCCTTTTCAGAAGCCACCTGGCCACAAATGATAGCTCAACGAAGTAGCTTATCAGTTGAAAATGTATAATCCACACGATTAAAAAAAGTACAGGCTTTATGGTCGGGATCAAACCCACGATCTCTTGTATAGCAGGCGAGGTAGTCAACTTCTTGCCACCATGGTGCCCCAGGCACTTGGGTCGGGAGGGGAGAGAAAAAAATAAAAATAAGATTACGCTCGTCACCGGCGCTGTGACTCATGTTTTAAAGGCTTGACGATAACTGTGAATTTCTGTGCAATACCGTCAACGTCTGTGCTGAGAAACTGGAGCACGGTCATGGGTTGTTGAGAATTAGCCGCGACGTTTGTGAGGGCTGCAACGGAATATCGTTAATCATAAAATTGCACCAAAATTCCCAAAGTGTGTGATCGGCATCGTACAGAGAGAATGTGTTTGGGGTTTAAGTTTACAAGTGCTTTCGTGACCAGATTACGAACGTCACCCGTTCAAAAAAATGTTTAAGTGGCATTAAGTAATAGGATTCTCTGCTGTGATAAGTAATAATGATGACAATTATTTACCCAAGAAAGCCTGAGTCTCAAGACTGTTATTTCCGGGAGGGTCATAGTTCAATTCGGATGTTTGGCCAATTCCATTCATGACTTCGCACGTGGGTTGGAAATCAGAGTAACCGATGAAAACCCACCACGTAATACAAGGGAGATGACGCTCAATAGACCCACACAGATGCATTCGTCAGCCTACCGCCGTCTGTGCCGTCTCCTGGCCACCTCCAAACGCCCCCCCCAATCCCCCCTCTCCTCGGTTCCACGCTGACCTACGCGCGTTTGGTCCTTGTGTTGCTCGTCCAGGTGAAGTGCTACGAGGAGGACTTCGCCATGGAAAAGAAGGAGCACAAGAAAACGTGCGGCGAGCGCAATGCCCTGCGTGCCAATGTGGGCAAGGCACAGGAGAAGATCATGGCCTTGAACTGGCAGGTAAGGTTACGATGCCACCACTGTGCGTGGCGTGCATGCGGCCCTGCACTAAGTTGAGAACCCTCGCAAATCAAAGACTCAAGGAAGGGAGGGGGTTTATTGAGGGCAGCTTTGATGACGCAAAAACTGGGCATTGTCTCCATTTCCAGCAGTCGTCAAGATGGGAATGGTTACCCGTAAACCGTTTGAGTTTCATCAGTGTAGATGCGACGTCTGCGTAGACGCGATGTTATCGTAGATACACGACCAGCTGGCTATGAGTGGCATACCTATCAAGTGTGCAGGTGGTGCAACTGCTCCATGCCCCACGGGTCAGAGTGGCCGAGTTAATGGGCTAAAGAGTGGAGGGGAGTTTAGACACAGGGTGGGTGAGGGGGGGTGGTGGGGGGGGAGGTCAGGGGCAAGAGGGCGGAATTTCCTTTCTTACAACCACAGCCCGTTCAGACCCACGGTACACCCTTGCTGGCTACAATCCAAACAATACAACCCAAACACACACTGTTACCCTGGATTATGGAGGCGTGGAGTTTATGGAAAGATCCCGGGGGAAGTAACATAGCAAGAGCCGCCACCGCCGCATACGGAAAGCAGGGTGCGGGGTGGTAATTTTTAGAAACCGCAACCCACCTGCGGTCACATGTGGATGCATGCGGGTGCATGCCATCGTTACGCATCCTGACGTATGTCGGGACATCGTAGTAGTTGTTGTGGTAACACGATGATGCGTCTCGCGCGCTGGGTTCGTGCCGCAGAGGGCGCACCAATAGGGACGCACTGCTTGATAACGCTTGGAATGCATCAACGTAGCACTGTCCTAATAGGGTGATGTGAGTCATTCAAGTTGCGGCATCGCCGCGTGCATTACGGCTGCCAGTTACGTTGGTTTGAACTTTTTTTTGGCTTCACAATTGGCACATCGCATTCAAAAAACTGGTCGAAGCATTTGGCGTCGGGCATGGGTGGTGGTGGTCCCACAGTTAAGTAAATGGTTTGCATTCACTAAGAGGGCCCCCCCCCCCCCCCCCCCCCCCATTTAAAGCCTCTAGCAGGCCCGGGCCCCCATTGAATTGGGCCCTGGTGCGACACCGCAAGTCCTGGGAATGCGCGGAGCTCTAACCGATCGCCCTCTGTGTCATCCGCACGCACGCAGGTGACCGCGTACGTGGCGCTCTGCAAGAAGGAGCGTGAGGAGAGGAAGAGGCTGCAGGCTCTGCTAGGCCAAGACGCTGCCTACTTGGTACCCCGCGGATAAAACATGGCGGAAACATCGTCGCAACGACGTCGCAACGCGCCAGATGCCCCACTCGGACTGGGTGTTTGGTGGGGTTTCTTTTTTTTGTATGATGTACCGATGTAAAATGGTATATAATATATCATTATTTATTTTTTAAAATCCTTAACGGGTCATCGCTGAAATAGTTTACGAATGCTACCACTGTGCAGGGATTTTGCGTTGTGCTGTTCAGCGCTTCATTGTGAACCCTCGTGCATAATTTTTTTCTGTAGAAGCTCCCACGACGTGACTTGCCATTCACTATGAATGATCCCTAAGGGAACCCTCAAGTAAAACAAGCAACAACTGAATTCAGTTCCTGATTAAGCTTCCCAGCATGCGGACTAAATATCGGACATTGTACCGAACAACGAGTGGTGCAGTGCTACAAACGCATCATGGAGAGCCATTGGAAATATTAATGTTTATATATATTTTTTAGGTCTATTAAATTTCAGGCAGGGTCATTTTCTGCCCCTGTAACGAAGAGCTGCCCCAGCCGTAGTCGCGGAGTTTACAGAAAGTAAACAAAAGCGAAATAAAGGAAACTCGGCCGCTCTGCCCGTGCCAATGTCTGTTTCCCCGCAGTAGTTTGTTGGGGTTTTTTTTCTTTTAAAGCCGAGCGGCGCGTGATGTGCAACGCCTGCCAGCTATGCTGCGGGCGAAGTATCGTCAACATTGCCATCGCCCGCACGACCTTCGTTGGCGGTCGCTCGCGTCCTGCGCCAATGACCGGGAGGGACTAGCCGCGTAACTTCATTCGTTCATTCGCTCCCCTGCCGCTCTGATCGCCGGAGTTTCGGGAGGGGGAGAAGCGGTGTGGTGATCACGATTCAAGTTCGAGAACCTGTTAAAAAAAAAATTGCCATCGTGATTGTCCTTTAGTGGCTCTGAGTTTTATTAAGATGACTTCATCAGCGAAATGATAACCCGGGACGGCAGCTGGGTGAGGCTGCCGATGTGAGTGACTGACCGACCAGGTGCTCTGTGTTGTTGCACTGCTGCCTGTGCAGAAGAGAGAGCTGTGGCAATGACAAACGATCCCAAAACGCGGCTTCTCAAACTCAGCGAAAGGGTGTTAAGTAAAATATCTAATAAATATAATTTATGGGGTTGTTTTTTCCAGGACTCCCCATCGATTTGTCAATCGGAAAGAACCGAGGCGTGCACCTGTGGTTCCGCCGTTGTATTAATTGATGAACGGCACTTGGCCGATTTTTATGACTTGGCCGTGACCTTGGCTATTCACCTGAAAGCAAAGTGCCGTGATTTTATTTTTTTATATTATATATATTACAAGTGCAATATACATGTCAGTACGGAGATTGATGAAGTCAATGTTAACTTATATTTTTATACACAGATTTAACGTATGGTATATATATATACACATGAATATAAAATACAGTATAGACAACCGCACTGCTATTATGAACACTTTTAAAAGACGAGAGTTTACAATTCGTGACAAAATAAATGTCAAATAAGTTGTTAAAGGAGACATTTCTTAGGTTTATCAATCAAAAAAGGCCATCCCGCTCACCAGGTCGGCCGTGGGGAGTTGATTGACCAAACTTCCCCGTGCTGGTCGTGCGGGTGCGGTGAATGGGTATCGGTGTAGATGTCACTCGCCACTGATGTTATCCGTGGTTGAGTCTAACTCTGGTATCTGGTGGCTAGGGGTCATGATGAAGTACGCTAACCACTGTGATACCGCTCCCCATGTTGTTACGATTAACGCATACAGCTCCACGTTTGTGTCCGTTAAGTTTTAACAACCGTCGAAATGTTGAGTGTATTGCCCTCGTTATCTATCGTCTACTAATTTAAATCGTGTGTCGTAAATGACCGTGGTGAATTCAAGTTTGAATTCGTCTGATCGGCAGAAATCATCATCAGATGAATACATTTCAGCTTTAAATGCGCGTGCGATTTTATTTATGTGCGCTAAAACTTTAGCACGACTGTTCTTGAAAATAGCAGAAGATGTGTGCTTGTCGAATTTGGACGGCAAGAAGTGGAGACTTGACTGTGAAGTTTCACGAGAAATGTCTGTGATACAGGTACAACACTAATGTGTATTAAAATATAATATATTATATATTTATGACCAGTGAAAAAAACTATTGCACTCAGGAAAATCACCATGAACTAGCTGCTACTGTTTACAATCCTTCATCGCAAACGAATTTGGAACGTTATGTTCTTGATGATGAAGGGCGATATCGTTTGGACTCGTGCAATCTGTAATGTGGTTTTTGCCATTATGACGCGTGGAAATACCAATTTATATATTTTTTGTTACATGTGTATTTTTTGTAAAAAACTTTCGGTATTTTTTTGTTGGTTTCCAATCAAATAAAGGTATTTTTTTCAACGACATATTCGGTTGCCAATTTTTGTGTTACATATTATTTTTGGCCATGTGCCACGATAGCCCGTTTAAATGTTTATCCAAACGCCCGCATTTGCCACCGAGACAGACCTGCGGTGGGTGACTCAGAGGTGGCTGCTGTGAGCTGTCATGTCCGGAAACATGTTCATGGGAAACATTGCTTCGTTACAAAACTTCTGTTGTGGTGTAAGGGGCTAAGGCACCTGACACTGGTCAGGTGCCTTAGCCCCTTCCACCCTGCCCCCCACCACAAATCGACTGCATGAATGTGCGCACCGCAGTCGGTTCATCAGCAAGCCTGGGTACTCCCCTACCTCTGCTACACCCCCGCCAACATTTCTGGCTCAACGTGGGAGGAATAGACCAAGCACCCTCTGGAGGGGCCTCGGCACCGGGCTACGAATAGGGGAGAAAGGGAGATATTTGACTGGAGCCCTGCCCCCCCCCCCCGCCATAATGAAGATCGTAGCGCCTCTGTATTGTCGCTGTAGGTTACGTGACGATGGGGCGATTAAAAACAAAAGTGCACCGCCGAGCTCCACGTTGGGATAAACGCATCGAATGGGGCGCGTGAGATTCGGCGGTGTGCGTGCAATGCAAAGGATATGCAAATTATCCATGGGATGATGATGGGGCAGAAGACGGAACTAGGCAGAGCAAAATGAGATAAAAGCGAAAGACAATGCACATGAAAAGGTACAAACGGCACGAAACGCGAGACTCAACAGCTCACAACATACACACGAATGGATTTGAATACACTATGTAACACAATTTTTGTTACTAGGTAGTAAGTGTTAATTCGTTATTGCTTATGCCTAAAAAGTATAGAAAATGGCCATTATTCCCTGTAAACTTTGCTTTTGTGACCAAGGCAGTGATATTTTTAAATTTACCTATTTTCAATGAGAAAATTGGCGAATTTGTGTCTTTTCGTTCACATAAAGTGAGAAAAAATCATGAATCAAAATTAAAATGTATTTATAGTAAAGTAATAAAAAAAATTCCTACTAAATATTTAGAAGTGAGTAGCTTTTCGAGATTTACGAGTATACTGTAAATCACTTTCACGAATCAGCCCCCAAATGTAGTCTCCCATCATGTTCGCGTTATACTGTCCTTGATAGCGGCATTCAAAGTTCAGTATATCCCGTTGGAAGTGCTCGCCTTGCTCCTCCGAGTACGCTCCCATGTTCTCCTTGAATTTATCAAGATGAGCATCAAGGATATGGACTTTGAGGGACATCCTACAGCCCATTGTGCCGTAGTTCTTCACCTAGAGTCTCAACCAGCTCCACATAGTTGTCGTCCTTGTGATTGCCCAGGAAGCCACGAACCACTGCGACAAAGCTGTTCCAACCCGCTTTCTTCTTTCGAGTGAGCTTCTTGGGAAATTCATTGCAGTCCAGGATCTTCTTCATCTGTGGTCCGACGAAGACACCGGCTTTGACCTTCGCCTCACACAGCGTAGGAAGCTGGAACTAAACTGAACTGGTGGGCTTAAGGCCACCTGTATTTACACGACTATTTATATTACTGGAAAGTTCCAGAATGTTCTAGAAGTTACTCCAAGTTTACTCAGCACTGAATCTATCTGGAATGTTCTGGAAAATAGGTAAATTTCAAAATATCAATGTCCTGGTCACAAAAAAAAATTGAGGGGAATAATAGCCATTTTCTGTACTTTTGAGGCATAAGCAATAACACTACACAGGAACAAAAAATTACGTTCCACAATGATATCATGTGTTGAGCATTTTCAAATCACTTGCAACACCGGTCAAAAAATGCGTAGTTTCTTATTCGATGCGTGCACTTGTCGATAGACCTTATCATCTAAATTAATCGATTAATCAACGATTAGTTTATGTCTTCTCCTGGCTTAGCGCGCGCGTGCGATGGCTCTGGAGAGACGAAAAGACGTCGACGAGAGACCATCGGCGAGCGAGACGTCATTCTGACTGTCGCGAAAAGGACGGCGCCACAGTGGTGAGATGTTAACTACCTCGCCTGGTGTACAGGAGGTCGTGGGTTCGATCTCGACCTTGACGCCTGCTGTGCAATTGTAGTTTGCATGCTCTTTCCCGTGTTCGCGTGGATTTTTCTCCGGGTCCTCTGGGTTTTTCACCCCCACATTCAGAATCAAAATTCGTTTCGAGTATTTGGCCGCTATACATTTCAATATAAGCCAGGTCGCTTCTGTAAAAAAAGCTGTGTAGCTCAGTGAGCCTTCCCTTGTAAAATAATAAAAGTTAACAGTTTAGTAGTTAAGTTTGTGAGCCTGAGCAGACACGTCGCTACAAGGAATGCAGTCCTCTTATCGAGACAATCGACGGAATGACCGCCGAAGGAAGCAGACACGCCAGACAGCTCGTGTGTCAGAGCTCGTATCATGACCTCTCTATGTGCTGTTGCAGAATGGTCATTTCCCGAAGCGTTGCCCATTCTATACTTGTTTTTTTCTTTCTCTTCAAGGCCTCGGTGTTATTGACGAACGTGTTGGCTTTGTTGCTGTTGTTGCATGTTGATTGTGTTGCATCACAAGACGTCGAGGGATGGTCCGGTGCCGGCCGCTGCAACCTTTAGACGCGGGACATTAAAGAGGCAGTCAACAGCCGTGGGGTTGTGGTCATGCAACTCACCCTACGGACCGCACAGTAAGCCCATAGAGACACACAGAGATGCACAGAGACTCAGAGGAGATTCACAGAGACCCATGGAGACGCGTAGATGACCCATCGAGTTGCACAGGAATACGTTAAAGACAAGCCACGATCGTGCAATTGCGGCCTAGCAACCCACAACTATGGGCTGTATAGTAAACCACTGTGGCCTGCGCTCCTCCAATGGAAGAGGAGGAGCAGCACTTCAACACGAACTCTCTTTCTGCTGAAGCCCCCTTCGTACTGCCATGCGCAATAGCGTAGACTCGTCTGTGAGATCTAGCGGGTGGAAGGAAGCGATGGAGTTATCATTACGGCTCAGCGATCGGCTCGTGCGCTGGGTGATGTGGGAGCCAAGGCACCTCGTAAGATTCTTTGTTGAATATTGCGAGTATCTGTTGCAACACCGTTCGCCACGAGTCCCGCTATCGACCACACTGACACACGTGGGCGGCTGTGGCGTAACGCAGACCAGGCCACATCTATGTTGACCACGTGCACCCCTGGACGCGCCTATGTACCGATGAGCGACATCGCCAGGGCTCGAGATCGCGGCCAGATGAATTGCGTCGGGAGTAGCTGAGGGTGTCGTCGCTGTCAGAGGGATGTACACATGCGTGTGTGATGAACGTGGTTCGGGCCGTCCGTAGCCAACCGTTCTAATCGGAGGTGCGGTGGAAGGACAACAAATACGGTTCGGGGCAGTAGATATATCATGGCTGCTGCTGCTGATGATGATGATGCTGCTGCTGATGCTGCTGCTGATGATGATGGTTTTCTCGCTATCGTCACCCGCGCTGGCGCGTGGCACGCGTTGCGCAGTGAGCACGGGGACAGAGGAAGTTGGTGCGAGCGTGCGAGCGTCATTGCCAAACCAGCAGCGACCTCTTCCTCACCACCATTACTTCTACCACCCCCACGATGACCACCAGCAGCAGCAGCAGCAGCGGCGACTCCAGAACAACAACAACAACAAGGACCACCACCACAGGAACAACCGCAACACTTGAGGGTCACGGCGAAGGCAAATCCTGCCGCATTACGCGATTCTGTGTACAATGCGGCGTTGTTGTTGTTGTTTTAAAGCTGTTATGAAATGTTATGTCAGCCACGATCTATCCACTGCTAGATTAAGCGCCGCCCCCCCACGCCCTCTCCTCTCCAAGCCGCCGCTATCCCTCCCACGCCTCGCCGTGCGAGCATCGTCCCAGTTGCTGCACACGAGACGATGTCTTTCCCCCATCTGTGCGGTGAACGTCGTCTCTTTCTCTCTCTGTCTCTCTCTCTGTCTCTCTCTGTCTCTCTCTCTGTCTCTCTCTCTATCTCTCTCTCCAGTACTTATGCTGCCAGCAGCTCAAACCAATGTTCCGCCTTTTGGGGGACATCTTTAAGAAACTGGGGGTGCCCTTTTACAACAGCAGCTTCGTATATGGGGTGGTGCCTTACCTGGCTAACAAGCGCCATGACCTCGCCAACTTCGCCTGTGCTCAGGCGAAGTTGGCGGTGTACAGAACGAGGAAAAAGATGCTGGAAGGTGGCGCTGACGGCTGCTTTGTGCTGCTTCCAGTGTTCAGGGGCCTGCTCAAGGCGCGGCTCCGGCTAGAGCACGCGTACCACACACATGCCGGTGATGTGCACGTCTTCTTCGAACGCTGGGGAGCCGGACAAGCCCCTCTCTGTACCAGCGTGGACGGCACCCTCGTGGTGTTCACCTTCTGAAGCGCTCGCTCGTCACCGTGGCGTGCGCGATGACCACCACCACCACCACGTGGCTTTTATTTCGTGTTGTGCACGCTGCATTTAGCGCCACAGCGCGTGGATTTGGAGCGTTTAATTCAATGTGTTTGCTGGTGACTTTGTGTGTTTCATATCGGAATTACCTCCAGTGCTGTTGTTGCTTGCGGCAATAAAAGTTGTTTAAAAGTCAAAGTCTGTCTCTCTCTGTCTCTCTCTCTCTGTCTGTCTCTCTCTGTCTGTCTCTCTCTGTCTCACTCTCTGTCATCTGTCCTTTGGGCTGCCTCTCCGTCGTGAGTCTCTATAACCGGTCGTCACCCCACCACCGCCGCCGCCTCTTCACATCCAGGATCTGATGTCTCTAACGTGCGTATGTCCCTAACTCGCTTCCTCTTTCTTCTCTCTCTCAAGAGCCTTTCCCGGCAGGCATCTCTGCGCGGATTGCTTGCGCAACCTTACTCGGAGGGGTGCACTTCTCCCACGGCAGTCGTTGGCACATCGTTACGTTGCTTTTAATCGTCAGCCGTGTTTTCCCAACACCGTAGCAGTATAGGTACACACATCTCTTAACTCTCTCACCCACCTCGCTATATATCGTGTACGCAGGGCCGTCCATGGGGGGGGGGGGGTGCGGGGCCCGGGGCGAATCACAATGTGCCTCCCACCCCTCTACGCCTTCAGATTAACCCGGGGGTGGGGGGGGGGGTATTACTCTTGACACCGTGATGTCGAAGAGCGTGGTCCCCCAACGCGCGGGGCCCGGGGCGATCGCCCTGGAACGGCTCTGCGTATTCGTTTGATCCCGGTCCGTCTTCAAGAACCAACGGCCCCAGCGATAGATCCTCTCGCCGGGTTTTTTCTCCAGCTGTGCTCTTCCTTGAAGGGCGATCTCAGTGCTGCGAGCTCGTTCTATGCACTCTCCGAGACCTGCCGTAGTGCTCCACGCGTCACTCGCATCGCGTCCTCAACACACTTTGCAAGTGGCAATTACACTTTTGGCGATGTGTAACTATTTATTCTGGAACATGAACGCAATGTTTCATTAAATAAACCTACTTTGATCCGTACACTCGGCTTTTTATTCCTCGGGTAAGAATGGCTTATTTCGGTGAAAAGCGACAGCACACGATTGAGAATGCGTTTTTGTTTCACTGTTCGCCCAAGTGGCGGTCGATGGGATACGACGGAGGCGCCGCTGATGGAAGGGGAACTCGCCCCGACCGTCGGGACGTCGACCGCGGAGATGGAGCGATTAAGAATCAGATCGTGCATCTGAAAGGCCAATTTCGTTTTCATCGCAGGAGCTTGAGAGACGAGGGCAGCTTGTGGAGATGGAGAGAGACGGGGAGCGGGGAGGGAGCGGAGGAAGTTATCCATAATCACAAAATGTATTGAGACTGGAGGAATCCGATGAGTTATGAAGCTCTTTTTCACAGATGTCCAGTAGAAGCAGCGGATATACGGTGGCTGATTACGATGATGACGATGGCGGTGGTGATGATGTTGATGCTCGTGTGAAAACGATCTTGAAAAACCGCGTTCTGCGTTTAGTTTGTTGTGTTTCCCCTGCACCTCCGACTAGCACGGTTGGCTCCGTACGGTGCGAAAGAAGTTCAAGTACAGCAGAGGTCGCAACCGGGTACCCGATACCCGTACCCTACCCGATACCCGGCAGGTACCCGTTTGCGACCCTGGTGCGGCCGGGTACGGGTAGGCCGTGAGTCACTGGTGAGTAACCGTTTGTCACTCATTTTCCAACGTCTTGTCTCTTCTCACAATTAAAGTTCCTAGAATCAACCCACCCGCGCCTGCAACATGGCTTCATCCCAGAGGTCGCAATCGGGTACCCGTACCCTACCCGATCTCCGGCCGGGTACGGGTAGCCGGGTATCGGGTAGGGTACGGGTACCCGTTTGCGACCCTGGTGCGGCCGGGTACGGGTAAGGAATCAAAACCCGTTTGCGACCTCTGACGTACAGACACACACGTGGGGTACATTCCTCGTCACTGGAAACCCATCGAGGGCTCTGCCTTTCGCTGTGTGCCAGTGGCTCACGAGGGTGAGCGTGACTCGAGGACCCTCTTCCTGCTCCCCACACCGTCTACCAGCCCCCCATCAGCTGTCCACGTGGCCCTACCAGCACGGATGCTGTGTTTGTATTATTGCAGAAACACAATTAAATACTTTTGCCAGGCCAGCATTCCTCTTACATTTGCACTCAACTCTGAACTCCTATATAACTAACACGGAAGATGTATTGTAATAATAATAATAGTGTTGTCGTAATATTTAATTGTGTTAAAATTGTATTCGATAAACATCCCTAATCGCCCCATATACTTCCACCCGCGACTAGCCCTATAAAGACGTGGCACTTACCCGGCGTCCCCGTGGGTCACGCGATACCACAGGTTGGGATCCGCTGCCTGAGACGAATTCGCTTTGTAAATGAAACAAACATCTACGTTCCCACACACTATGTGTCTCCACGTAAAACATATGTTTCACACATCAGCGTCCTTTGGACGTGACCGTTCATCCCTCCGCCCCCCCGCCCCCCCCTACAGCCAGCCAGCAAAACTTGTGTTTAATATGGTGCATCGGCGGCCACGTGGTTTTCTGGGATGGCACCTTTATCATCAGCTTTGGATTTCACAAGCAAACTCTGGACCGGTTTCTATATTTAGTTACTCATCGGCAGAGCCAATCTTGTCTAGAACCACTGTTGGATAACTTCTCCGATCTGTGCCCGAATTCGACCGAATACTATTTACGATACACACCACGCGTGTGCCCTGGGGCATCGTGGAACAAAGAAAGCAATGAGCGCAACTCTATTCTGCCTCCGCATATTAAAACAAACATTGTCTAACTCCTACGCGTCTTCTTTCACGCGCCAATTTTACAAAAGTTCAGCTCACGCGAGAACTAAGCGTTTGTTAAACACGTGGTGGTGGTGGTGATGACGACGCAGGCCGTAATCTCCAGCGACACGTCGTATGTATAATATTGTCGGAGTTTGTGCTTAAGATGTCAACATTCCGGTTTTGCTGACAGACCAATTCAAATGGCGTGTGCCCGTGTGTTGAATTTCTTTCGCACCGCACGTAGTCGACCGTGCTAATCGGAGGTGCGGGGGAAGGACAACAAAACAAACACAAAAGTCAGTTCTAGAGAAATTCGTTCTCAATCTAGCTGATGATTTAAAACTTCAAGCTCCAGTGGCTTCCTAATATCGGAAGCAAAGAGCGTTCCAGACGGCCGCAGAAGCCCCACGTGACACGCTGATTTGATTGGCTCTGTCGGTCGTTTGAGGGTTATAGTAAAACAACAAACAACACAACCGTCTAAACCCGAAAGTAACGAATTATGAATCATTGTGTCACGTCAGTCCATCGGCCTCTGGGGGGCTGTTTCTGATGTCTTGTTTCGGAAAGCGAAAATCAACCCGCGCGATGACTCCCTCTGCCCGCAGAGGGCGCCACCGGACATAGCTGCGGGCCCCACTGCGTCACGTTCACAGAGGAGGCAACGAAAAACCCCGCTCGCTCAGCCGCTGATGCTGCTGCTGATGGTTGTGCGATTTTTCTTTTTTTACGCCACCAAAATCGCCGTGGGTGTAACCAGAGAAACCCTCAATGTGGGGATTGTCCCGTCATTGATGCTCGCAACAACGTGACCTCGCCCTGACCTTGACAGCCCGCCTGCCTGACCCCTCCACTCCACTGCGAGACTTCTGCTTTCTGTTTTGCTTGCTTTGTTTACGTTTTGCGTTATTGTTTTGTTTAGGGGCCGTCCATAAATGACGTCACGCGATTTTGGACGATTTTTTACCACCCTACCCCCTCGTCACACGGCGTCACAAAAAATCAGACCCCCCTCAAATATGACGTCACAAAGTTTATTGTTTCCGAAATGTTAGAGCGCGGATTTCCCTTATTTGTTTTAATCGGAATCGTTTATTTCCGACAGAAATCATCTGTCGGAGACACAAAGCTGGAACACGCGCCGAGGGATGTCGCTGTCGGTAGCCACTTACCCAGAGCAGACATTGCAGGCGGACCGAGATCAACGTTGATGATGTTAAATACGTTTGAGATCTCAGTGCAGTGTGTGCGTGTTCATGTGTTCCACGTGTGTGCGTGTTCATGTGTTCCACGTGTGTGCGTGTTCATGTGTTCCACGTGTGTGCGTGTTCATGTGTTCCACGTGTGTGCGTATTCATGTGTTCCACGTGTGCGTGTTCATGTGTTCCACGTGTGCGTGTTCATGTGTTCCACGTGTGCGTGTTCATGTGTTCCACGTGCGCGTGTTCATGTGTTCCACGTGTGTGTGTTCATGTGTTCCACGTGTGTGTGTTCATGTGTTCCACGTGTGTGTGTGTTCACGTGTTCCACGTGTGCGCGTGATGCACGTGTCGCAGACAGCGTTCATTGCTTAGCGCGTGGGACGTGTTTAACAATCATCAGACGCGTGCAGCGTGTATTTGAATGGGAGGAGTCGATTGGCAAACGCGGAGAGACGTCGCGTGGTGGCGGCTCGCGAGGAGGACCCGAGATCGGGAGGGACCCTGGGATTCGCCAACTCGCTGCGTGCGTTTCTGAGTTTGCATCCGGCTCGTAGTTGCCGTTAGGTGGCGCTATCGATACGCAGCCTGAGCAATCCGAGCTTGAACTGCGCAGCGCCTTGGCAATCCACTGCTGGATGGAGAAAACTATCTCAATGTCGAGCAGTTGGTGGTGCTTTAGTTGACCATGCGTGAACCGCCCTGGCCAGATTCTTGTTGGTGAAACATGCGGGCATGGGGGGGGGGTGGCAGAACCCGCGCTGATATCATTCGCTACTGATGTTAGCCGTGACCGGGAGGAGAGCACGGGTTCGTGGGTTCATGCCGCTGCGCTCCTCCGCGGTGTACACATCACGGAGGGTGGCAGAACCAGTTCAGGGCGTTCGCCGTGGTCGGGTTCGTATCTGAGTGCGCTAACCACTGCACCACCGCTCCCCACACCACAGCATGATGTATTATTATTAATGTGAATGACCTCGAGGCTTTTTTTGTAATCAGAAAAAAATAATCATGCATTCTTATGTTTGCATTCACCGACAGTGGCGAATAATTAGATATTCTAACAGAGTTAATTATCATTAATCATTATCATCAGCATAATCATCATCTCATGCCTCCACACACCCCCCCCCCCCCCATGGATGCTAATCAAAAACCGATTTGTACAAGTCAGAGGCGAGCAGTCGGAATCGAATGCAGAGACGTGGGGGGCAGGGGGGGCGCGAAGGGAGGGGGCGGTGTGGGGGCATCAGCACAGACACTGGACATGTGACAAAGAGCTTCATCGCTCATCGGATTCCTCCTGCAGTCTAAACAAAGATTCCGATTCTCAAGACTCAAAGACACGCAAACGTTGATCAAACGTAACACCGGTTAAAACGCACGCACGGACACACGAAGCTAATTTTAAGCATTATACATTTAGAGTGAAATATTACGACCAATTAAGTGCGTTGGCGAGTCTGTATGTCCAACTTCATTGGCGCCGCGCGTAGCTAAGCGCGCAAGTCGGAGGTGCGGGAGGTGATGATGGAAGCGAACGCCGTGGCACGGAGCGAGTGCGGGGTGCGATGCCGTCTGCCCACAGCCACCTGCTGGCCGCATCACGGGAGGTCTCACATCGTCACCACGGACGCATGGCCGTGCGCCGTACGTTGAAGTCCATTCGCACCGTTACGGAGCCAAGCGTGCCGTCCATAAATGACGTCACGCGATTTTGGACGATTTTTGACCAACCCCCCCCCCCCCACTTGGTCACACGGCGTCACAAAATGTCAGACCCCCCCTCAAATATGACGTCACAAAGCTCTGCTCCCCCCCCCCAAATATAAAACATGCTTAAAATCGCTTTAAACTGTTGACATTGTAGTGCGTATTTAATGTGGCGCTGCACTCTGATGTTGTTGATTAACCCTGCACTGAGCCAAGGTTGACTGGGTTTACTGGGGTAGAAAGGGGCGTGGGGGGGAGTAGAGTGAGGTGAGGGGGAAGAGGTAGGAGAGTGTGTGGAGGGGAGTAGAGTGAGTTGAGGGGGAGAGGTAGGGGAGTGCGTGGAGGGGAGTAGAGTGAGACGAGAGGGGAGAGGCAGGAGAGTGCGTGGAGGGGAGTGGAGTGAGATGAGAGGGGAGAGGTAGGGGAGTGCGTGGAGGGGAGTAGAGTGAGATGAGAGGGGAGAGGTAGGGGAGTGCGTGGAGGGGAGTGGAGTGAGATGAGAGGGGAGAGGTAGGAGAGTGCGTGGAGGGGAGTAGAGTGAGATGAGAGGGGAGAGGCAGGAGAGTGCGTGGAGGGGAGTGGAGTGAGATGAGAGGGGAGAGGTAGGAGAGTGCGTGGAGGGGAGTAGAGTGAGATGAGAGGGGGGAGGTAGGAGAGTGCGTGGAGGGGAGTAGAGTGAGATGAGAGGGGAGAGGTAGGAGAGTGCGTGGAGGGGAGTAGAGTGAGATGAGAGGGGAGAGGTAGGAGAGTGCGTGGAGGGGAGTAGAGTGAGATGAGAGGGGAGAGGTAGGAGAGTGCGTGGAGGGGAGTAGAGTGAGATGAGAGGGGAGAGGTAGGAGAGTGCGTGGAGGGGAGTAGAGTGAGATGAGAGGGGAGAGGTAGGAGAGTGCGTGGAGGGGTGTACAGTGAGATGAGAGGGGAGAGGTAGGAGAGTGCGTGGAGGGGAGTAGAGTGAGATGAGAGGGGAGAGGTAGGAGAGTGTGTGGAGGGGAGTGGAGTGAGATGAGAGGGGAGAGGTAGGAGAGTGCGTGGAGGGGAGTAGAGTGAGATGAGAGGGGAGAGGTAGGCGAACACTAGGGGGCGGTGTTTGAACACTTTTTTCAAATTTTCTTGCTGTGGTTTTCACACCTGATGATGATTGCTTGTGTTGCAGTCGAAACGTCGTGATAATTTTATTGTTTTATATTTTTCTTATTTTATTGTTTCCCTTCTACGTGACTTTACCGAAAGAACCAATAACACTAGGGGGCGCTGTTTGAACAGTACGGGGCGCTGCTTCGTCGAACATCCCAATTCCATGCGGATGATGATCTTCCAGAAAGTCGAAGGACCGTCCGCCGGGTTTCGCAACGTTGGAGTTGCCAGACACGCAGTGGTCGAACGCGAACATGACGGCGCCGCACCACACGAACCATCCGCCACTGCGCGATTCGTCGCAGAGTTTGTGGTGGGGACTACGCCTCAGATTCCCACCGGGAAGGGGAGTAGAGGGGAGGGGTCCTTGCCAATCAGACGCCTGGCAGTTGACCAGAGAGCACTGGTATATCTGCATTTGTCATCAACATGCTAAATTCCTCTGCTGATATGTAAACTCCTTTGTCAAGGCACTCTGCTCCTCCCACCCAGCTTAAATACGCTGCCAGGCTCAGCAGTGTCCTAATTAGGACGCTGTCTTTCCGACAGCTCTGTTCTTCACCTGAGGATGGCTGCTTGCGTTGTGGCCGAAACGCCGTGAGAATTTCACGATGTGTAAATAAAATAGAAACGGTACTGTACTGTTACTTTGTACGTTGATACTTTTCCGGATATGGGAAGGAGGCGTGGTGATTTTTTTTTGTTTACCCGATATGTCTGCTCAGCCCATCGCAAATAGGTACATGGCAACTAAAATTCCACACTCCTCTGTCAACATCGCACCTTTTTGGCAGCATCAAAGTATAAAAAAACAAGAATAGGTTTTACACTTTCTTTAGCGTTCTCTGATCTAACACTGGTGAGACTAGGTTCTCAATAAGGCTGTCTCTGGCTTAGACCAATCAGTTTCAAAGACAATGGCAAATATTATCAGAGCATGTTTTTGTTTGCATGTTCACCACAAGTATCGTTTGTTGTCAGTGCAGTACTTGATTCCTTGAAAAAAGTTTCTATCTGGTGTTTGAACATCTTAACACAACTCCTAATTTGTTGCCAGAAAGGGTAAACACGTATTCTTAGTCTTGTGTCAATCCCGTGGCCGGATGAAGGCTTACATGCGCTTCTCGACGGTACAAAGTTGTGTATATCGTTGTTTGACCACACTCGCGCGCACTGGTTCACTGGCTCAGTGCGCGCGAGTGATCGATCCATAGCATCGCTCGCCACTCGTGTTTACTGCGACCGCGACATGCGACTCGAGTTGTGGAGTCCACGGTGCCGTCTGCTCGCGCCGCTGCGGCACCACCGCTCCACCCCTCTTACCGGGGGACCACTGCTTGGAATGACCTCTTCACATTTGGCACTTTCACACTGCCGGATGAAGCAGGTGCGGGGCCTGTCGCATATTTTATAAAGGGGCCCTAAATAATAATAAAAAACTGAAATATTAAAAACAAGATTTTAACTTGCGTAGTAGAGTAATTGTATTTTTTCATTTGCTACACAGACAGATAATATGACAAATCGCTAACCTTAAACACCCAGTCGTTCATAAAAGTTGAAGGCAGTATAGTACTATAGCAATAGAGCAAGTGCAGAATCACTGAACCGGAATTGATAGCTTGAAAGCGTTTAGCGCGGGGCCCTTGAACGTGCGGGGCCCGTAGCTACACGTGTAGCTACTTGTGCCACGAGGATGATCCGGCACGGACTCCTCCTCACACGTGCACAAGCGCAGGCGTGTGTCGATCCCTCACACCTAATGCGACCATACTTCACCAGCGTGGATTGGCGAAGGCAATGAAGCATAAAAGTTCCACGTCTCTCCCACGGAAGCACAGAATCGACGTGGAGGCCGTTCGCCACGTAGCGACCCCGCCGCACCGATGGCAACCTGTTGTGCACGGTGCTCGCCCATCCAAGCACTATACAGGCTCAACGCCTGCTTAGCTTCCGAGATCTGGCGAGTTCGGACGCATTCCCGATTGATTAGTTTTTTTTCAATGGCTTCTTTCTTAGCCGGTCAAGGACCTCAGCTGCTCCACGTGTCACGGCAAGCAGTGGCAGGGGACAGTGACAACGCAAATGGAACGAGAGCTGACAAGTGCGCAAAGTATAGCGTGGAGATGCGCGTGCACTCTGGGCTCGCACTGGGAGGAGACAGGGGGACGCCCGGAGTCACAGTACACAAGCAAGGCGGACACATCATACGGACTGTCAAGGAGTGTTTTTTAAGGGGTGGTTGCTCAGAACACGTGGCTATAGAGGGAACAAGGACACTGTGGTCGAGACTAACAGCAGAGTGGCAGCGCAGCGCGAAGATGTAGCGATCAGCGCAGCTAGCAGGTGGAGTGACCAGGTCAGCTAGGGGGTGGAGTGATGAGGTCAGCTATGAGGTGGAGTGATCAGGTCAGCTCAGCACGTGTTCACCACGTAGGAGACACGTGCTCACCACGTATGAGACACGTGCTCACCACGTAGAAGGCACGTGTTCACCACGTAAGAGCCACGTGTTCACCACGTAGGTGACACGTGTTCACCACGTAGGAGACACGTGTTCACCACGTAGGAGACACGTGTTCACCACGTAGGAGACATATGTTCACCATTTAGAAGTCCACACAGACGGCGGAAGGCGTCGACAGAGAAGAGAGCGAACGGGCGGTGGGGGCGGTGCGAGATTAATTATTAACGCGACGCTCCATCGCCTTACAAAACTCGGCATCAATAATTCAAGTTAATGGGCGCCGCGTCCAGCCTAATTGTGTTATTGACGATTGGAGGCAATTTGCTATGTTCCCTCCAGGAAAGCAAATTTAATCAGGCTAATAACTCGCTATGTGCGCGTGTGTTTCTCTCTCTCTCTCCTTATTCTTGCTCTCCCCTTACCCCTCTCCCTCCTCTCTCTCCCGATATCTCGCTCACTCCTCGCTCGCTCCTCCGCCACTCGTGTGCGTTTGTCTCGCCGACGTTCTCCGTGATTGCCACTCTATCGGCTTTCATTCGCGGTGCTTGATAATTGGCGCTCCTCTCAACGGGAGCGGCCGAGACTTGGCAACTGTAACTTTGTAGCGAGTCTATTACGAAGATCATCAGCCGTGAAGGTGGCGAGGCTACATTAATATCCACGCTGGTTCACAGGATATATAAAAAACTAAAATAACTATTTTTTATTTAACCCAGGTAAGGCCTCCACTGAGCTATGCAGCTCTTGTTCAGAAGCGATCCGGCCACAAATGAAAGCGCAACGAAGTGGTGTATCGTCATGTGGAAATGTAGAGCAGTAATATACTCAAGACGCGTGATGTTGATTCTAAATGTGGAGGGGAAAACCGGAGGACCCGGAGAACAATCCACGCGACCACAGGGAGAGAGACACCGCAAACTCGAAATATACAGCAGCAGGCGTCAGGGTCGGGGTCGAATCCACGACCTCCTGTACACCAGGCGAGGTAGTTAACATCTCCTAGCCACCGTGGTCAAGGTACAGCCATGGAAAATCTTGGAGACGACACTGCTACCAAATACATGAAGACCATTTATAATACTGCAAATGAATGTTTTTGTTAATATATCTCACACACTATGTACAAATCTATAAAATATGATATTGTACAGCCGTTTGTCAATGCACGGTTGCGTGCAGGCCTCCCCTGGTCGCGTGGGTCTTGGAGGTTGTGTGACCATACTTCACCACTCCGGTCAGCGGGTGGGAGGATGGGCCCAGCACCTGATTGGTGATCACGCTCGCCACTGATGCTCGCCGTGACCAGAAATCGATCTCAAATCGCCGGGCTCAAGGCGCTAACCATTGCGCCACTCATCCACCCCGAGCTGATACTTTGGATAAATTACCAAAAAAAACACGCGCAAGTTGTGACTCATTTCTCAATACATTTGTTTCTAATCAACTGCAGGACTTGCCCCGTGACGCTCGGAAGTGATAACGTCACTGGAGTTTTTTTTTCTAAAGCTCGTTCGCTCAGAGACGGGAAATCAAAATGAGATTATTGAAAGAGGCGGAACCGGTGACAGGAAGCGACTTTAAATTCCTGCCCGATTGGGGGTGCAAGACACCGATGGGGGGGGGGGGGGGTCCACAACACCGATGGGGATGCACGACACCGGCTCGCCGACGGCTTTTCCCACGCACGCACACGCCACGTTATTCATTAAAGACGAAGTGGTCAGGAAGCACAGGTGTTGACAGGTGCTTTGTGTGTCTTTGTGTGCAGGTGTGCGTGTGTGCGTATGTATGAGTGTGCGTGTGTTTGTATGTATGAGTGTGCGTATGTGTGTATGTATGAGTGTGTGTGTATGTATGAGTGTGTGTGATGGGGAGCGGTGGTGTAGCGGTTAGCGCGCTGCGCTATGAACCCGGCGACACGGGTTCGATTCCCGCTCACGGCCAACACCAGTGACGATTATTTGAACCGGTCCCGGTCCGGAGCCTCCACTAGGTCGACTCAGCCTCAAATGAGTACCTGGTGCCGTGCGTAAACATCGCCACTGGGGAGACAAAGGCGGTCGGGTGTGGTGCTGGCTACCCACTCCCTCGTGTGCTGTGCCGGCCTTCATAGGTGCTCGCTAACAGCACTTGCCCCAACAGTCTGTTGTAGGCTATAAGAAGGGATTTTGTATTTTGTGTGTGTATGGAGCGGTGGCTCACGACCAATACCAGTGTTGAATGTTTGCACCGGCCCTGTGCCTCCCCTGGGTCGATTTAGCTTTAAAAATAAATAAAGAGTAACTGATACGGTGCATGAACATCGACACTAGGGAGACAAAGACGGCCGGACGTGGTGCTGGCCACTTCACAACGTGCTCGCTAACTGCACTTGCCCCAACTGTCCGACGAAGGCTATCCGGGGGATCTTCGTCTGTGTGTCCGTTGTATGAGTGGATGTGTTTCTGTGATCGGAGGTGTTTTGTGTTGTGTGGGCGGTTGTTGTTTTGTTCGCGTCTGCTTTCAACAGGCAGACGCGTCGCTTCTATTATTTACGAGGTGTCAACAGACGCGTGTTCTAAGGGAGATTATGTGTACGGCTCAGGAACAGGAAAAGTCAGCTTTGGAGTGAGGTTAGGTCGTGAGTGCCCGCTGGGGGGCGCTGATGGTGAACAGCTTTGTTCTAATCGATAAAGTTGGTTAACCCCAGGCGACGCAGCACAAAACAATATAAATATTATCTACGGGACCTTTTGCCAGTATGGAAATGATTAAATGATTATTACAGGAGGTGTTAATACACCAAATTGGTATTTAATGCAAGGCATCAGGTCTGCGTTAACCACACATATCTGTGGTTAAACATGTAAACAAACATGTTCTGATAATAAATGCTTTGTTATAGCTATAACTGCTAAACCCGAGCTATTTACATTTTGAGACTTGCATGGCGCTTGTGCTGTTCGCCTTTTGGCGTTCTCTGGTCTAAACATATCAAAACAGGCATACGTATTTAAAATTAGACATTGAAGCCTTTCGTCGTATCGCTGCTAACGGTTCGTCGACCACACTTGAGCACACACGGCTCAGTGCACGATGTTGGCAGGTCAGATGTCACTCGGCACTGATACGAGCCGTGGTCTGAATCGAATGAAAAATCACCAAATAACCATCAGCGTCGTTGTGAAGATTATAAAGAACAAAAGCAAAATATAGGCAGACAATGTCTTCTTCGTTTATCTGTCCATTCACGTACAACACAACTATGAGTATGTATATGTAGGTGTGTGTCTTTCGCACCGTACACGGCCACCCGTGCTAATCGGCGGTGTGGCAGAAGGACAACAAAAACACAGTTCTAGAACTCAACAATGGGCAAAAAGCTTCGCGTATTGTCTAGGATGCCTGCTATTCAGGTTTCATATACAGAGAGGTTTGCTATTGATGTTTTATATACAGAGACGTTTGCTATTCATGTTCACATTCTGTCGGTATTTTCACGTAACTTTCTTAGAATTTTTCCCCGATGCGATATTCTCTTTTTAAGCATAATATCGTAGAGGGATGTTGATTTACAGTTAAAACGGTTCGAGGGAATTATTGGTAGCCTCGGCCACCTTGATTGGTACCAACGACCCATTCTCGGGCCAAAGGGCTCATGGACCCATACGTGACAGTAGAGAGATAAATATTTACAGACCTACATAGTATGACCTGGGGTCCTATACATATGGGCCTTGCGTCTCTTTATAACCCATTTGCAGCGTTATTGCATCCATCCCCGTCTCCCGCAATGCGATATAAAATACAATTACATTCTCTTAGAACAAGCGGGTAATAAAGCCATTCATTCATCGCGGGGCATTATTTATGACTGACAACACAGATCTGGAGCAGGCACGGGCATAATCTCGGAACGCAGAATTAATTCTGAACGTTAAGCGCGCGCGCCGATACAATAGTCAGAACTGCTGTTATTGTTTGTACAGTGCAATGAGTATATCCCGATGGTGTTGTTCAGCTGCGTAAATTATACATCTGCCGAAAATAAATATAAACACGTCCAGCTCAACGCAATAACACGATCGTTTGATTAGCTTCGTCACCGTTATCATTGTCACGAGGCATGCCCTATCCACCGCCGGATTAAGGCCTCCCCGATGATCCACTGAGCCAGCGCTGCCCACACACAGCACGCACAAAAGACAAAGACACCCCGTGTAGCCTTAACAGACTGTTGGGGCAAGTGCTGTTAGCGAGCACCTATGAAGGCCGTCACGGCACACGAAGAGGTGGGTGTCCAGCATCACGCCCAGTCGCGATGATTCTACACACCGCACTAGGTACTCATTTGAGGCTGAGTCGACCTAGGGGGAGGCCCATGACCGGCTCAGACAATCGTCACAGCTGGCTCGTGACGCCGTACGCGACACAAGCGGCGCGCATCAACGCTGCGTGAAGACGCGTACGCGTCAAGCGAGTGTCGCACGTGACGTTTAATTCGTCAACGCAATGCACAATTGAGCGTTAACACGAGGCAGCAATGCGCAATCCACATCGGTATTTGTCTGTAGTTGTCTAAATACATAACTTGAGTCGCGGCCCTTCGTCAATCTACTGCTGGATGGAGGAACGCCCCCTCCACGTCGTAGGGAGTTTCACCATAACCTCTTCACGCTGGTCAGTGCGAGTTGGTGAAGTGTGCGCCACTGTTCCATCCACGCAGATAACATTCGCCCGGTCGATAATAAACTCGAGGCAACATCTCATTCGTCGATTAAATGGGCGACGAGTAACTTTTGTAACCGTGGCTGCACACGCCGGGAAGGTGAGTCGAGTCAATGATGTAATGAATGGGGAACGAGAAAGGATCGGGAAAGGGAAGAGGATACTTTTTGACTTTTTAAACAACTTTTATTGCCGCCAGCAGCAAAAGCACTGGAGGCGATTTCAATATGAAATACACAGTCACCAGTAAACAAATGAAAATAAACGCTACAAATCGACGCGCTGTGGCGCTAAAAGCACCGCGCACAATACAAATACAATTCTCGTGGTTGTGGTGTCATCGCGCATGCCATGGTGATGAGCGAGCGCTTCAGAAGGTGAACACGAGGGTGCCGTCCACGCTGGTACAGAGGGCTTTTCCGGCTCCCCAGCGTTCGAAGAAGACGTGCACATCACCAACATGATGAGAGAAGAGGAGAGAGAGAGAGAGGGGAGTGGGGAATGAAAGGAGGAAACGAGATGGGAAAGGAACGGAGGAAAGGAAGAAGAGGGTGAGTAAAGATGAGGACGAGAGAGGAAGAGGCTCGACACGAGCCTCGACGCTGCTGGGCGGAGCAGCGTCTGTTTTCACATGGGGCGGGGCGAAGAGAGATGTTCAGAGTGGGTGTGGTCCCACAGCCAAGTCACGTGATTTACGAGAGCCTTAAGGCTGATTTAGATAGCTGTAGACAGCATTTGCAGCTGACAAATAACATTGTAGGACCTAAAACGTCTGTATTTGTTTCGTAACGTACAGATGCACAGCATTAACTGGCAGCGTGGTGCAGTGGTAACACTCGTGCCTCGCATCAAGAAGCGCCTGGGTTCGATTCCCGACTCGAGCGCCTTAATGCGATGACTTTGTTCGTCCTCATCATGTCCTGCGTGGGTTTCTTCTGGCTTCTTCGGTTTTCCTCCCGTGGTTAAAACAAAACCGTGCAACGTGACATCCCCGAATGCTTCATTGAAAATGACTCAATTGGGATTTCACAGCGGCAACATTGGCCGCCGACTGTAAACACGTGGCAGGACCCTCCTGAAAATAAAAACATAACGACGAGTCTTAAGACGCATTGAAACTTTCCTCGGTAAAAAGACGGAAAAAAATAAACGATTGAATGCATTCCCCGTGCCGTGTAGGCTTTGCGCGAGCTAATTATTCGGCTCATGAACACATTCAACAAATAAGATTACTTCTTCAATATCACAACACTAACGACAAACGTCTTAATGCTTTCCCCGTCGTGTCTGATTAGTCGGCGTGCAATGATTGACGTACTGTAATCATCGATCAATATTGATTCTTTTGGCTCGCGATGCGATTCCGTTCACGTAAGTGATATGTAAACGACTCCCTAATGTCAGACGCGTGCTAATGGCGAGGGACAGAGCGAGTCCCGTCTCCTGCACGTGCTATAGAAACAAACCAAACTCAGGAGACACACTACTAATGAGAATGCATGAACGAAACAAAAACAATTTATGGATTTTTTTTTATTAGGAACGAGACAATGCATGGAATTGCCGGGGGAGAGGAGTGGAGGTATTGACATGGCAGCCTCTACGTATTCATCTCTGTGGCTTCGTGCAACGCGCGCTCACGGAGATGAACACGGAGATGAACACGCGAGATGAACACACGAGTTCGCAATCTAATTACAGACAGCAGTGACTAGCGCGCTAATGGGTACGGGTTTACTTTCTGCTGTGTTGCGCCCAGTGGCGGCTCCTGCAAAATCTCTCAGGGGGGGCAAATGTCTGGATGATTTATAAGGATAAGGTCCACCCATGCAAAGGATAAATTAACAGCTTAAGCATGTGTAATGCGGGCGAAAGCGACCTTCCGGATGTGACGTCACGAGGAGGCGGAGCCAGGTGACGTGGGTGAAAGGTAGGGGGTCCTTAAGCGCGTAAACCGGAAGGAGAAGTCAGTCGGGGTGTGAGCGGAAAAGAGTGAGGCCACGCGGGCGAGTGTGGAGAGGGGGGGCGCCGACGGCCATCGGGAGCCAACCCCGAAGATAAGGGGAGCTGCGGAGTGGTGTGCAGCTGCAGAGGAGACAGCCAGGAGGGCTGCGTGTTAGAGGCAGCGGTGTGGCTGCCAGGAGGAGCTGCGGAGAGAGAGAGAGAGAGGGCTGCATGTTAGAGGCAGCGGTGTGGCTGCCAGGAGGAGCTGCGGAGAGAGAGAGAGAGAGCAAGAAGCTGTGAGAGCTGCGGAGGGAGAAGAGCAGCAGCGAGTACAGCCAAGGGGGGCTGTGTGAGAGAAACAGCAGCGGAGCTGCTGTTGTGGATTGGGCCGACAGTGGAGTCAGCACCGTGGAGAAGCTACAGAGTAAAGACAGCCGTGTGGGTGTACAGCACGAACCGAATAATAAAGGACACTGAGCCAGACATCGTGGTCCAGTCGTTTATTACACATGTAAAGGCAACTTCACTTCTTTAATATTAATGAAAAATATAGTGACTTTTACAATACATCTTGTTTGTTTCTATACTCACTATTAATATACAATCCACTCAAGTTTCTTTTATTAAAGATTCCACTAGGTGGCGACAAATAATATTGTTGGATGCAACGTGCTTACGTATGATGACGTAAGCACGTTAGTGCGAGCCCTCCCGGAAGCCATAGAGAATGCATTGCAGCGCCCCCCGTTAGAAAAAAAAAACATCTTTGAATGTAAGTCTATGGGGCCACTCGGGGCGATTCTCAGCGGGATTGAAATCGCCCAAAAAGAGGCGGTACTCCACAGAACGTGACATGACGCTGATTGGACTATATCCAGAGGCACAGTGACGGCTAGCGTGACTCTGTGGTTGAATGACATTGATGGTGCGTCGCCCAATCGCCCTAATGAAGAAACCGCCCCTGGTTGCGCCACCACGCCGTTCTTACCTCGGCCACAACGAAGCCACCAACTTAACACGAACCCACCGCGAATCGCCTCCAGTTTCCGGCGGTGGAGGAAGCGTTGGGTAGGTCCTTGAGTGTGTGCGATGAGTCCAGTGTGTGTGTGTGTCGCTGTGTGTATGTGTGTCACTCTGTGTGTGTATGGGGAGCGGTGGCGTAGCGGTTAGCGCGCTGCGCTATGAACCCGGCCAACCGGGTTCGTTCCAGCTCACGGCCAACACCAGTGACGATTATCTGAACCGGTCCCGGGCCTCCTCTAGGTCGACTTAACCTCAAATGAGAATGTATGTTGAGCTTAATCTAGATTTGATTCAAAACCATCACGTTACCATACATAGCAGGCGTTACCAAAAAGATTTCCAAAATCGTAAACAAACACAAGATCCAGGTCCGATTTAGTACAGTACACAAAATCAGTGATCTAATCCCATCTGTGAAGGATGCCATTCCTGACATGCAATATCCTGGAGTCTACAAACTAAGTTGCCCCTTTGGTGGCTGTTACATTGGGGAAACGAAACAACATATCTCGGACCGTGTTTGCGAGCACAAGTCAGATCTGAAACACGGCGGCAGAACTAATACCTCCGCCGTGGCTGACCATTGCTATAACGCTGTGGGCTCGCATGATATTGTGTTTTCCGCGACCAAGGTACTCTGCAAACCTTCGGGCTACTATCAAAGATTTGTTCATGAAGCCATCCAGATATATAAACATAGACATAACTTCAACCGGGAAGATGGATACAAATTGAGCAATCATTGGAAGGATGTTATTAACCAGGTAAAACCTTAACTGCCTTATGGTGTTGCCTTCATATCCGCATCTCCAGTTTCTTCAGCCTCCCACTCCCAGCCCCGCCCACTCCCCCCCTCCCCCCCCCGGTATGTTGTTCTTGCTCGACCATTAATCCCTCCAGTGAGCAGCACCACTCCCCCCCTACCCCACACCCCCACCCTCTCTATCTCTCCTCCCTGGCTCCTCCCCCCTTTCTTACCTTTCTAGCCTCTTATCACAGCAGCCCTTTTGCCCACTTCAGCAATTGTTTCTTGCTGTGGATGTCCCACCTGATGACGGACGCTTGTGTTGTGCCCGAAACGTCGTGATTTAATTTAATTTATTTTATACCTACGTGACTTTGCCGAAATAACCAAAGAGTATGTTGAGCTTCTTTTTGCACCGTACGTACGAGTATTTGTCTCCGTATGTGCGTAGTCTGTGATGTTGTGTGGCATGTGTATGCCATATTTTCTGTGTTAAATACTGTCTCTCTCTCTGGCTGTCTCTAGGTGTCTCTGTGTGCAACGTGGAGTGACGAATCAGTGGTTTTGCGCCCTGCACTCTCAACTCGACCACCAGCCCGTGTCCCGGTCAACAGCTATCACCATGTGAAAGTGCTATCAACATATCATATGCACCTCGTCTCGACAGACACGGCCTCACGCGAGTTCCACGCGTTGCGTGTGCTGGTCACGGATGTTGACCGTGAGCAGGAATCGAACTCGGGTCACCGAGGTTCGTAGCGCAACGCGCTAACCACGACACCTCCGCCCTCCCCCCTCTTCTCCACACATTTCAAATAGCCAAACACGAGGCAGGGCTGAATATACAGTCAGTTATACGTTTTATTTAAAGTCTCGCGTATACTTTAATACAAGGGTACGACGTGAACAATCCCAGTGGAATCTGCGTGAAGCAAAGCCACGGTGAACTAAGCCACCACGTGATTGTGGGCGCCACGGTGGCTAGGAGATGTTAACTACCTCGCCTGGTATGCAGGAGGTCGTGGGTTCGATCCCGACCCTGACGCCTGCTGCAGCATATTTGGAGTTTGCGTGTGTGTCTCTCTCTCTCTCATCATAACCACGGTGGCTAGGAGATGTTAACTACCTCGCCTGGTATGCAGGAGGTCGTGGGTTCGATCCCGACCCTGACGCCTGCTGCTGCTGTATATTTGGAGTTTGCGTGCGTCTCTCTCCCCGTGGTCGCGTGGATTTTTCTCCGGGTCCTCCGATGTTCCCCTCCACATTTAGAATTGAACATCATGCGTTTAGAGTATTTGGCCGCGATACATTTCCACGTGACGATAAGCCACTTCGTTGAGCTATCATTTGTGGCCAGGTCGCTTCTGAAAAAAGAAGAGCTATTTAGTTCAGTGGGCCTTACCTGGCCAAAATAAAACATAGTTAAATAGCTTAAGTTGTATCAGTTGCTGGCAACGATTACCAACAAGCAACGTGGGTCCCACACATCGCGTGCCGATTCAAGTGACAGAGAAACCCAAAGCATTCGTCAAATAACACCGCCGTAACAATATACAGGGTGCTTCAAAAAAATGTTAACTCTTACATGGGACTATCGATTTTAGCGGAAAAAGAACGGATAATACACTGTAGCATGATAACAAATGTGATGTTAGTAGCTTCCAAAAGTCTCCACTTTTTCGCCATCGTTGTCAAAGCGTGTCTGGAACCTTCTCGAGTCCGTCTCCAGAGCCCGGAGGCACATTTCTTGTGGCGTTGTTGCAAATTCTCAGAAGTGTTAAAACATATTTGAGGCACCCTGTATATTAGGCGACGTTTTGAGCCATGGCCCTTGGTCATAACACATACACGAATGGCCCCTTCTTTGTATTACCTGCCGTATTTTGCTTTGAAGAGGGGCCGTGACATGAAACGTCGCCTATTATACACCCCTTTCTCCCCATTGAAGGCAACCCGTGTGATCGAATGTGTCGAGTTGATTGTAATGTTCTTCTCGGTGCACCACTGCTAAAGCAGCAGCAGCAGCAGCATCGCCGCCAAATCACGTGAGTCCAGTAAAGCGCAGAGGGGTCTCGTGCACGTCAGAAGCAGCAGGTTGCAAACAAATAACAACACCAACAACAACAAAAACCTTGCCTGCTCACTCCGGCGAAACTCCTCCAATCCGCGACAGGAATACCCAGGCAGACCCTCGCTTAGCGAGAACCCCTCGTAGAATGCCCGTGTCGTTATGAGCGCTCCCTGAACGCATCTTGAGCGCTAAGCGAGGTCTAGCCTGTGCGTTCTTGTCTGCTGCAGCCAGAATCGATTTGCTCCCACCCCCCCCGCCCCCTGTCACCCCCAATTATCTGCGACCTTCTCGCGGATTAGAGGGAGCCACACTTAAATTTCGATTTAAAGCTTTCGTGACTGCAGGGATTCATCTTCTTGGTTGTTTCGGTAAAGTCACGTAGAAGGGAAATAATAAAATAATAATAATGAAACATAATACAATACAATTCTCACCACTGTATTTTATTATGTTTTATTTTTATTATTATTTTTATTTTATTTTATTATTTTATTATTATTTATTATTTCCCTTCTACGTGACTTTACCGAAACAACCAAGAAGATGGAGCCACACTTGTTAGTGGCGGCACATCAATCCTATTATCCGCGATCAAGATGCGCGAGTTAACATCTCCGCGGGTGAGATCGCTCTCTTAGCGGACATTTGAATAAGCGACCTCGACATTTGTCGTGTGGGTTGGAGAGTGCAACGCGTTCGGTGGCGGTCGCGTCGTGTTTACATTTGCTTTGGACGCGTATTTTCCAAACATCTGGAGACCACCGTGACCCTCTTATGAACTGCGTTGCGAATTAATTCACGACGGGGCAAAAAAAAAACAGTTACCCTCTTCAGGATCAATAAACAACAGCACCCAGATATTCCGATCAAAAAAAATAAACGACGGTGGAGACATACTCTTTGGTTCGTTCGGGAGTCACGTAGGTAGAAAATGAAATAGATTAAATCACGACGTTTCGATCGCAACACAAGCAATCATCATCAGGTGGGAAAACCACAGCAAGACATTTTTTTTCTAAAGTGGAATTTAAATTATTTTATTTTATACCTACGTGACTTTATCGAAGGAACCAAAGAGTATGGATCTCTGCAGTCAAGAAAACTACAAATCTAGCGGAGACATATTTCGTCACGCCAATCACCTGCACGACAGAATTCCAAACGCGAAGGAGATTGATGATTATAATGGGCGGCATCGATGCTCGCCGCAGCCACCAGCTGCTACGAGGGGATCTTTGTTGTGGACGCGATCCTGGTGGAACGCGACGGGTCCCGTAGGACGTTGATCGACGCCTGCAGTGGGTTGCGGAGTTAAGGGGGGCGGGCGATCAGGGCAGCCGTCCAGAGTGCAAAGCTGTAGAGGGGGTGAGCTGCACTGACATTGTCCGTGGGGGTGCCAACAAAAACATCTCAGACGGTGAGTGAGAGATAAGACATTGCGCAGAGACAAACGCAGAGCGACACAGATATACGGAGACAGAGAGACAGCCACGAGCAACACAGATTGGCGTGGAATAGTACAATCGTAGAGACTCGTAGAGAGACAGACAGAGCGACAGAGAAAGACACACCAGGGAAATATACAGAGACAGACAGTGACACGTAGAGAGACGCACGTGGACACGGGAAACATAACGACACAGAGACAGCGATCATCAGCCGCCCCCCCCCCCCCCCCGGTCAGATGTGTCCAGAGTTGGGCAAATATTATTTTTTATTTAAATTTGTTTTAATGTACTCTCAATGGACGAGGCTTGGTGTGCGATCACAGTTCATGGTCGCTACCGCTGCTGCTGCTGCTGTCTCTGGCTTGCAAGCTCCTTGCGTTCTCACCAGGAGCCGGACGGTCAGAGGAGGCCACTGCTGTCACCAGCGTCGGAGTGCAGTTTGGATCCATCAATCCAGCAATGCCGCTGCCGATGCTGCCAGACGCCAGCTCCTGGTGGATGCTCGATGGGGCCATTGGGTGCAGGATGCTGCGGAGAGCTGGCGGCTTCAGAGGTTGTCGCAATAGCAAGGCAGTTTGCTGCATGTGCTGCTGCATCTGCTGCTGCATGTGCTGCTGCATCTGTGCGCTACCTTCACCGCTGCCCACGTGATTACGCGTGGAGGACAGGTGAACTCCAGAATCTACGAGTCCCGGTGGCGACGACGATGATATTGTTGTTGCTGATGATGATGACGATAATGACACTGCTGCTGCTGCTACTGCTGCTGCAGCTGCTGCTGCGGACGTGGCAGGAGGTGCGTGCCGAGGAGGAGGAGGAGGGAGACCAAACGATGGGCCCAGGTTCAGGTTTAAGTTGAGCCCGAGGCTCTGTGCACGGAGCATCGACACGTGCGCTCCGGCCGAGTGAGCGGGGTCAGCCGAGGGCATCAGGCGGGCAGTGTGCTGCAGAAGGGCAGCCGCGTGCTCCCGGGCGCGCAGGCGAAGGGCAGCGACGCTGGCGTTGCGCTGCGGGGCCGGGCAGCCGTAGGGCAGCATCGGGGGCAGCGGTCCGGCCAAAGGGTCGGCCACGCAGCACGGGCAGAAGACACCACCTCCTGCTCGCGAGCGCGGGGAGAAGCATGGGGAGAGGAGGAGTTGCTGCTGTAAAAGGGGTCACGCGCGCGGACGCGGTCGCATCTCCGTTGGGTTAACGCGCCCGGTCGCAATGGATCTGTGGTGCTAAGCAAAGCCTGGTCAGTGGGGTATTTGGATGGGTGGAGTGGTGACCCTCTCCTGTAGCAGCCTGCACTGACCTGCGTGGTAAAGTATGGTCACAACTGCACCCCCCCCCCCCCCCTCCAGCCTCTACCGGTGATCAACCTGGCTTGGGGTGTTAGTCCATTGACGGATTGAGAATGGTTGGAATTGAGTATTGGATGTGAGATTGCCTGGGGGTGCCAGGTGTTGTAAGTATGGGATGCAAGTGGGCCAGGTAAATGGGCAGTTACAGTCAGCAATGGATTATTGAATCTATCTGTGCAGAGATTCGAGTGTCCATGCAGCCAACGTGTCGTACTGCCATCTCCTGGTCACCTCGCAGTCCAGCAAGTTTTGAATGTTCAACAAACGTCTGCGTGACCCACCAACCCTTAGCCCAAAGTGCAGGGTCACAGGCGCGCGCTTTGTGTTATCGGTGTGGTGTGAGGCATTGTGCAGTTGTCAGTCATCTGTTGTCAGGTGGAACATGCGTGACTGCCTTGTGTCTCCACGTGCCTGAACCGTTTGTCTCAACTGGCTGATCGAATGGTTTATTGACTGAAAAAAAAGAACCGACTGACCAAGTGACTGTTATATTGACTCGCCTGTTGATTGATCGTCCCACCGACCAATTGAATGCTTCATTAATGTACCGACGTGTTCATTGTCGAGAAAATCTACCAACTGTTGAGCTGACTCTGTGGTTGATTGGACATCCTTTCATCAGACTGACCGACTGTCCAGACAACGGATCCAATAACTGCCCGAGTATGAATCCGACAGATTTTTTATTTATTAATGACCGACCGACTGACTGACTGACCGACTATTTGATTGACTGACTGAATCGATTTCCTGATTGACATTAATTCACCTTATAGTTCACCGACTTATTGAATAACCGACTGACTGGGCAACCGGTTAACTGACCGGGGAAATCCCCATAATTGACCAAGTATTTGAGCGACCCTTTGACCGATCGACTTTGACTGGCCAAGTGAATTTGTCCGACTATTTACGCATCTCTGTTGACCGATCCACTGTCAGCCTATGCCCTGATTAGCTGACCAACTATGGCAATGGGCGCCTTGGCGACGATATGTTAACTACCTCGCCTGGTATACAGAAGGTCGTGGGTTTGATCCCGACGCCCACACCTGCTGTAGATCTGGAGTTGGCTTGCCCCTCTCTCCCGCGGTCGCGTGGGTTGTTTCTCCGGGTCTTCCAAATCTCCCCTCCACATTTAGTATCAACATCACGCGTTTAGAGCATTTGGCCGCCGCTAAAACATTTCCACGTGACAAGCCACTCGGTTGAGCTATCGTTGGCGATGGCCAGGTCGCTTCTGAAAAAGAGTTACGCAGCTCAAAGCCCCTTAACCCGGTGATCTAAAACGCGTCGACAAGTGTTGGTAGTTTATAGCGGGGACTGGTCGACTGAGCGATGGACAAATGCCGAGAGGTCGCACCTTTGCCGGGTGGGGGGCCGGGCTGAGCGAGGGCGCGCGCGTACGATGCCGTGCTCAGCGCCAGCATCGCGGGGAAGCACGCGGGCGGCGGGAACGGAGACGGCCCCACGCTCACTCGACCCCCGCTGCAGTGGGGGGGGGGGATGGAGGGGAGGGGGGCAGGGGGGCAGGGGGGCGGGGTCGAACCGTGAGTAACAAGGTCGAGGGAGGCATTGAGCGTGGATAACCAGGGGTGGTGGGCGTTAGAGAAGTGATGGCAGAATTTGATTCGGGCTTTAAAACAGTGTATTGTTTAGGGGCAATGCAATTACAAAGATCCTCGTATAGTCTTTAATATACTCTTGGGGCAAGTGTCGTTAACGAGCACCTATGAAGGCCAGGACCACTCCCGGCCGCCTTCGTCTCCCCAGTACTGATGTTTTTAACACATCACACCAGGTACTCATTTAAGGCCAAGTCGACCTAGGGGAGGCCTAAGACCGGCTCGGACAATCGTCACTGGTGTTGGTCGTGAGCGGGAATCGAACTGGGGCCGCCGGGTTCGTAGACGCAGCGCGCTAACCGCTACATTACCGCTCCCCACCACACACACAGACAGACACACACAGACACACAGACACACATACAAACAAATACACACACAGACACACACAGTCACAGACATACACACAGACACACACAGACACACATACACACACAGACACACACAGTCACAGACATACACACAGACACACACACAGACACACAAACACAGACAGACACACACACAGACACACACAGACATACACACAGACACACAGACACACATACACACACAGACACACACAGTCACAGACATACACACATACACACACACAGACACACAAACACAGACAGACACACACACAGACACACACAGACATACACACAGACACACACAGACACACATACACACACAGACACACACAGTCACAGACATACACACAGACACACACACAGACACACAAACACAGACAGACACACAAACACAGACAGACACACACACAGACACACACAGACATACACACAGACACACAGACACACATACACACACAGACACACACAGTCACAGACATACACACAGACACACACACAGACACACAAACACAGACAGACACACAAACACAGACAGACACACACACACAGACACACACAGACACACACAGACACACATACACACACAGACACACACAGTCACAGACATACACACAGACACACACATAGACACACACACACACACAGACACACAAACACAGACAGACACACACAGACACACAGACAGAGACAGATCTCACCTGGGCTGGCTGGGGTTCGCCTCCCTGCGATGCCGCGGGGGCTCGGGGCTGGAGGCTCGAGCCTTGGGCGCCCCCGCTGCCCCCCCCGCTGCCCCCGCCGCCTCCCCCCCAGGGCTCTCCCGGTCCCCGTCAGTGTCTCCGCTGCCCCGCTCCGTCTTGCGCCACTTGGCGCGCCGGTTCTGGAACCAAACCTTGTGGCGGAGCCGGGGGGCGGATGGGTGAGCGAGTGAGTGAGTCGGTGGGTGAGCGCACGTGAGTTGTTGGTGAGTGATGAGTGGGTGAGTCGGTAAATGAGTGGTCGGTGTGCGTGGATTCGTGAATGGGCGAGTGAGTCGATGGGTGGGTAAAGGTGTGGGTAAGCGAGTTGGTGAGTGAACAGGTGGGTGGTGAGTGTGGAGAGTGAGTGAGCGAGGGGTGGGTGCGAGCGAGCGAGTGACGTTGGGATTGTGGGAAGGATGATGATGAGTGAATATTTCCGTGGGTGAACACGCAGCATAGCGAGGGACGTGACGGTGTGATGGAGAGCGAGGATGCGAGCGAGCGAGATTCGGGGTCCGTTCGCGTGAGAGGAGCGTGGCGCGAGTGTAGGATTGCGAGACGTCACATGGGACGCATCAATTCCAACAAACCCCGACCACTTTTTCAGCCGCGTGGATATTTTGTGACTGCGCGTGCATCATCACGGAACCTCATGCGCGGCTCGACGAGGCAACCCACCGGCTAATCCGTCGTGCCTCGAGACAATCGATGCGTCAGAGTTACACATGCAGAGTTACACACACAGAGTTATACACACATCGAGTTACACACACGCAGAGTTACACACGCAAAGTTACACACACAGAGTTACACACGCAGAGTTACACACATTCAGTTACAACAACAACCGCCATTCGCCACCAAGTGGCGGTGACGTCACCACGACACTTGTGCCAGGCTATGTGCACGTTGCGGCCACGTGAAGTTTCGAACGCCCGCTGACACGAGGTTACGGGACAGACCCAGGTGCCACGGGTAAACTGACTGATATGACTGGTTGATGCACCACCTGTGCCCCCTACTGTGAAAACTTGCGGTGCTTTAGCCACCCGGCGCTCCGCTCGTTGTTGTGAGCGTCGCTCCGCCGCCCTCCGTTGTTGTTGGAGGGCGACTGCCTCAAACTGCCCAGTAGCTGGTACCAGTCATCGTCAAGTCCACTCAGCTGCACATCCTCCTGTACAACATTACTCCATCTCTTCTCTAGCCTGTGCCGCGCCCGTTTAGCCCCTTCGATCCGGCCAAACAAAAGCTGTTTAGGCATGCGGTGGCTGGGCATGCGGCTAGTTACCCAGCCAACGCAGCCTTGCCTGCCGGAGGAGCTCACCGATGGGACTTTGTCCAGATCTTTCAAGGATTTGTGAGCTCCTCACACAATCCAGCCTGGTTAAACCTAGGATGGATCGTAGGCAGGCCAGCCTAAATGTTTCTAACAGGCGAAGATGTTCCATTAGGGGGTCCACGTTTCGCAAGCGTAGAGAAGGGAAGGAATGACCGTGGCCGAGAAGACCTGAAGCTTCGTGCGGAGCGACAGACCAGGTAGCTTCCACACAGCGTTATGCAACCGATGAAAAGATAATGCCGCTCGACTGATTCGGAGTGAGACCTCTGCTGTAAAACCGGAGCCGGTCATGAGCACACTGCCCAGGTATGGGAAACTCTCCACTCTCTCCACAACTGCCCTATCACCAATTGGGAGTTGTGGGGGTGGAGTGTCCGATGGTACAAAATACCAAGGCAGGTGCTTAGTTTTGGTGGGGCTGATGATAAGGCCCCACCTCTTAGTGGAAAGCTCCAGGTTCAGCAGCAGCGCCTCCAACTCCTTCTTCGAGTTACACACACACAGAGTTGCACACACACAGTTACACACACAGAGTCACACACACACAGAGTCACACACACAGTCACACACAGAATTACACACACACAGAGTCACACACAGAATTACACACACACATAGTCACACACAGAATTACACACACACAGAGTCACTCACACAGAGAGTCACACACAGAATTACACACACACAGAGTCACACACACAGAGAGTCACACACAGAATTACACACACACAGAGTTGCACACATACAGAGTTACACACGCACAAAGTTACACACGCACAAAGTTACACACACAGTTACACACACAGAGTCACACACACACAGAGTCACACACACAGTCACACACAGAATTACACACACACAGAGTCACACACAGAATTACACACACACATAGTCACACACAGAATTACACACACACAGAGTCACTCACACAGAGAGTCACACACAGAATTACACACACACAGAGTCACACACACAGAGAGTCACACACAGAATTACACACACACAGAGTTGCACACATACAGAGTTACACACGCACAAAGTTACACACGCACAAAGTTACACACACAGTTACACACACAGAGTCACACACACAGAGTCACACACAGAATTACACACACACAGAGTCACACACAGAATTGCGCACACACACAGAGACACACACACAGAGAGTCACACACAGAATTACACACACACAGAGTTGCACACATAGAGTTACACACGCACAATGTTACACATGCACAAAGTTACACACACAGAGTTACACACACAGAACACACACACCGAGTCACACGCACACAGATTTACACACACACAGAGTCACACACACACACACACAGTCACACACACACACGCACAGCGCCTATGACAGAATCACCCGGAACGAAGGCGATCTCGTCGGATCTGTCCACGCGAGTGTTATTAGGTTAGCGACTTATGTTTAATTTAAGCTCGATAATGGCTGGTCTTGGGGGAGAGAAAGAGAGTGACAGAGCGGTGGGGCAGTGGTGTGCGCACTGCACTATGAACCGACGTCATCGGTCCGATCTTCCGGCGCGGCAGTCGAAATAAATAATTGTGTGAGTGTCTTAACCCCTCCCCCCCCACCATTCACCCCGCCCCTGTCCACCCAGCCGTATACAGCACATGGGTAACCCATCGCTGGTGCCGTCACGCAGGTCGCGTGCCCTGGGGTACAATTGTGAGTAACTGCCAGAGGTGGGACAAAGTCATTGTTATGCAAGTCCAAGTCGAGTCGCAAGTCATCAAATTCATGACTCGAGTCTGACTCGAGTCCAAGTCACATGACTCGAGTCCACATCTCATAGGTGGGACAAAGTCATTGTTATGCAAGTCCAAGTCGAGTCGCAAGTCATCAAATTCATGACTCGAGTCTGACTCGAGTCCAAGTCACATGACTCGAGTCCACATCTCATAGGTGGGACAAAGTCATTGTTATGCAAGTCCAAGTCGAGTCGCAAGTCATCAAATTCATGACTCGAGTCTGACTCGAGTCCAAGTCACATGACTCGAGTCCACATCTCAGAGGTGGGACAAAGTCATTGTTATGCAAGTCCAAGTCGAGTCGCAAGTCATCAAATTCATGACTCGAGTCTGACTCGAGTCCAAGTCACATGACTCGAGTCCACATCTCATAGGTGGGACAAAGTCATTGTTATGCAAGTCCAAGTCGAGTCGCAAGTCATCAAATTCATGACTCGAGTCTGACTCGAGTCCAAGTCACATGACTCGAGTCCACATCTCAGAGGTGGGACAAAGTCATTGTTATGCAAGTCCAAGTCGAGTCGCAAGTCATCAAATTCATGACTCGAGTCTGACTCGAGTCCAAGTCACATGACTCGAGTCCACATCTCATAGGTGGGACAAAGTCATTGTTATGCAAGTCCAAGTCGAGTCGCAAGTCATCAAATTCATGACTCGAGTCTGACTCGAGTCCAAGTCACATGACTCGAGTCCACATCTCAGAGGTGGGACAAAGTCATTGTTATGCAAGTCCAAGTCGAGTCGCAAGTCATCAAATTCATGACTCGAGTCTGACTCGAGTCCAAGTCACATGACTCGAGTCCACATCTCATAGGTGGGACAAAGTCATTGTTATGCAAGTCCAAGTCGAGTCGCAAGTCATCAAATTCATGACTCGAGTCTGACTCGAGTCCAAGTCACATGACTCGAGTCCACATCTCAGAGGTGGGACAAAGTCATTGTTATGCAAGTCCAAGTCGAGTCGCAAGTCATCAAATTCATGACTCGAGTCTGACTCGAGTCCAAGTCACATGACTCGAGTCCACATCTCATAGGTGGGACAAAGTCATTGTTATGCAAGTCCAAGTCGAGTCGCAAGTCATCAAATTCATGACTCGAGTCTGACTCGAGTCCAAGTCACATGACTCGAGTCCACATCTCAGAGGTGGGACAAAGTCATTGTTATGCAAGTCCAAGTCGAGTCGCAAGTCATCAAATTCATGACTCGAGTCTGACTCGAGTCCAAGTCACATGACTCGAGTCCACATCTCATAGGTGGGACAAAGTCATTGTTATGCAAGTCCAAGTCGAGTCGCAAGTCATCAAATTCATGACTCGAGTCTGACTCGAGTCCAAGTCACATGACTCGAGTCCACATCTCATAGGTGGGACAAAGTCATTGTTATGCAAGTCCAAGTCGAGTCGCAAGTCATCAAATTCATGACTCGAGTCTGACTCGAGTCCAAGTCACATGACTCGAGTCCACATCTCATAGGTGGGACAAAGTCATTGTTATGCAAGTCCAAGTCGAGTCGCAAGTCATCAAATTCATGACTCGAGTCTGACTCGAGTCCAAGTCACATGACTCGAGTCCACACCTCTGGTAACTTCCACCACTTGGGAGACGTTTGGCCATCGTGTCACGTGGTGACACCGCCCATAACTGGACCATCTGTGAGAGAGAATACAAATAAAAGCTTCGTGGCTTATCTGATTCCTCCGACAGTCTCAATCAAGATGCTGATCGTGACGATGTCCTCTCCTCTCCAGGAGAAACTCGGCAAAGCTCCCTCCGGAGTGAGGCTCTTCCGTCAGCGGCGGCTTGAGCGACAACATTGCAGGGATGCCCCTTTAGCCTCTCACCCACTCCCCCGCTTATCCCCGGTGCAAGCTCCCTCTCGAGTCGGCGGTAATGGTATCGCTCCGCACTCCGCGTAACTTCCCTGCCACGAGCGGGGGCATCTAATTCAATAAACGATCCTCTCCTCCCCACTCTCCCCCTCTCTCTCTCTCTCTCCTGGCTTCTTTTCTTGCTATATTTATATTACATTTCAATATTCAAGGCTATTAATGCGAGCAATTTTCTTCCATTACGTTTGCGTTTATGACATTTTAATGACGTTCGGGCATAGTCTGCAAGTACGGTGGGGTAAGAGACGTCGAGAGGGGGGCGGAGGAGGGCGGGAGGGGGGGGGGAGATGGGAAGGAATGGTGAGAGGGGGAAGGAAGGAGATGAGAAGGAATGATGGGAGGGGAAGGGGGGGGGATAAGGGGGGAGGGGGGCGAAATGCAAACATGTCTGCTGAGATTGATGGAGGCGTTTAATCGCTGGGCAGGCGTCAGAGACAATTAGCGCCAGCGAACGGCTCGGCATTTATCAATATCTCGAAAGCGCGGCGCTGGGAAATGATCATGCATCACTCATTAGCGCGCCTTAGTTATTCATTATCGCTTTGCTTGGCCTCTAATTATTCGCTTCTTGTTAATATTGGGAGCGTTTGTTCAGCCCCCCCCCCCCCCACTGATTTATTTCCATAGACCCCCCCCCCCGCTACTAATATGCGAGCGATGTTTACTCTGAGAGCGCGCGAGCAGTGAGCGAGCGTGCAAGCGGCATCTGTCACCAGTCACGCGCCACGCGTTGTTGGTGTGCGCGCGCGTTCCATGGACGTCAACTTCACCGCTAGGGAGACAAAGGCGGTCCGGGCGCACGCGGGTACGTAGTTGACCCCAAGGCTGCCAACAACAACAACAACAACGATCGCAACAACAGCCGCCATTCGACACTAAAGCGGTGGTGATATCACGACGGCGGCTTGGTGCCAGGCTAGGTTCACTTTGAAGCCACCACCACCACCTTTACTATCAATACCACAACCAACCACTCCCCTTCGTGTGCCGTGCCTCCCTCTGATGAAGAAGAGTTCCCTAACTGCACTGAACGTCGGCAGATTTCAGGCTTGTTTTTTGAATAAATGTTGATAGAGAAAAAAAATCACTCCCCCATGTTGGCTTTACAATTGCGGGCGGAGCGGTGGCGACATGGTTAGCGCACTGCACTTACGAACCCAGACGACCTCAGTTCGATTCCGCGCCACGGCTAATTCCCGAGCGATATCCGACCGGTTGTGGGCTCCCCCCCCACCCGTCACCGCCCCACGCCGAGCAGCGTGGTGAAGTATGGTCAAACAGTCCACTAAGATCGATACGACAGAGCGATGCCTTCATCCAGCAGTCGATTGACAAAAGTCTGATTATGATTATTACGACTCATCTAACTGCGGCATGCAGCCATTAAGTTATTACACGCGTGGAGTCTACGGTTTGCTGCAATTCATCATCAATATTATGACCTATGATCAATGCACAGCTGGATGACTGCACAGCGAATATGCACGGTGCCTACAACAGCTGTTGTAAGGCGCACAGCAATCACACCGATGACAGTTGGAGTGCTTTGCGAAACTAAATTGGATCATAATACAAAAAAGTTGTATCGATTGTTTCATAGCGACCACAAAAACAAAACAGCGACAGGAGAATCCATTTGGATCTGTCGCAGAGAGCAGTGGAGCACTCAAAGAACGGCCCGCTGAAGCAGATTTCACAGAGCCACGCGCGAGAACATTTGAAGCGACCTCTGATCGACACCTCGCCGAGAGAGGGCCACAACTTTGTCCAGCCGCCGTGCCGCACCAGGAGGAGTGTCCGTCGCGTGGCAGTCCAACCGATATTTGCAATTCCTTAGAAGCTCGGATTTAGGCAAAATTCTGTTTCAGACGCAAATTAATGGGATGGGAGTTTTTTTTGTGTGGAGAAGAGGGGAGGGCTGGCTGGGGTGGGGGGAGCAGTAATTATTATATATTTATATCGATGTTTTTATATCGCATGGTGGACTTTGCGATGTCCAAAAAAACAATGAAATACGGGATATTTCGCTTACAGTTGTTCCCGACCTCCTCAATAAAGGCGAGTGTAGAGTAATGCGATAAAATACAACACAAACCCGATAAGGCGAAATCAAATCACGCGCAGAAATATTCGGCGCGCGCACACACACACGCACACGCGCGCACGATATGAGAAATATATATATACAACACTGCGCGGTACATTCCCCTATATTTAAACAATATATAAAATAACAAAGTAAAATAAATAACACTGAAATGAAATCAGCTGTGCGAGCAGAGGGAGGTGGAGGTTGAATGTGCGGGCAGAGTGTAACGCGGTTTGAGCGACACTGTGACATGGAGAGTGTGAGGAGGAGGAGGATGGGAGGGAGGGGGGGGTGATGTGCGGTGTAGGGGATGTGTGGGTGGTAATGTGATGTGGAGATTGGTGATGTGGAGGTGGTGTATGGTTTGATATGTGTGTTGGGGGGGGGGGGTATATGAAGGGTAGGTTGACGTTTCGGGCAATAGCCCCCCTTTAGGGTATAGGAAGTGCAGAGTGATTGCCTCAATATCTGGAGATCGCATTTTTTGAAGTCTCTGTAAATATCTCCACCTTCTCTCTCGACTCCGAAGAAGGGCCACTGCCAGAAACGTCAATTTATTATACACTTATCTATAAAGAATTTGGGTTAATTAGGAATGTGTCACGACCATCGTAACTTCTTGTTAAAATGCACTTTCATACTCGCAGCCACTCATACAAAAACTCACGTCCTTTAATGTTTATCTGATTTAAACACCCATATTGTACATATGTACAAAGTATACAGTATTTACATGTCATATATGTATACTGTACTTAATGCAGGGTAGGTGGAGCGGTGGGACAGCCGTCGGCACACTAAGCTACACCCAGGGTCCCCTGAGTTCGATTCCCAGCCACGGTTAATAGCTGTGCCAAGCGCTGGGCAGGTAAACATCTACCTCGAGTCTAATTTTGACACTTCCGTCAATGAATTGACTTTAAACGCAGTGTTCCACTTCTTCCTAAGATTGTTAAACTACCACACACACGCTGACATGCGACAGACAAATAAATAATGTATTCGCACACATACATAATTATCGAACACTAATCAATAGGTTCGTTTAAAAATAATTAAAATGTTTCTTTTTTTTTACTGCCATTAAGAGCAAAGAAAGACATCGACGTTTCGGGCGACTCGCCTTTATCAGTTAATAAAATAATTCGCCTACCATGGAGTGTGACGGTGAGGCCGATAAAAAGCGGCTTATAACTGCTTCCGTGTACAAGCATCATGATAATCACAGTGCCGACACATCCACCGTCGCAATCAGGGCATTGCATTTGCCGTGAAATACTTGTTGGAACCCCATCAACAACAGAGCAGGGGGCTGAAAAAAAATCTCTTCTTCAGGAGCTCAGCCCTGGACAGCTCCGGCTGAAATCGAGCCGCTGACGTCTACCACCGCCGCCCCAAAACTTCCACAAACCGCGCGCCTGCACAATTTTTCAATTCTTCTTTAAAACCCAATCGAGTTTTTTTTTTGCGCTCTACAATTCTATTAGAGTAACCTTGTTAAGCCATCTCAACGCCTTGGGTCATTATCAGGCGATTTCCTGACACGCTCCCGAATTGAGTTAGGTCTTAATACGCGATTCTCGCGTCGGGCGCGGCCCCTACGCCCCAAAGCAGTTTTGTGGCGGATAACAGTGAGGCCGTTTCGCTGTCTAACGCTGTTAGCCAGCGCGTAACCGAGTTAGCGGAGCCGCGAAAATTGCGTTAGCAGTTTATCATTCACCCTCTCCTCCCTCTCCAACCTCCCTCTACCCCCCCCCCACTCCTGCACCCACCCCCCCCACCCCCTGCTCCCCCGCCTTCCTCCCTCACTCTTCTCGTCCCACACTCCAACACCGCGTCTCAAACGCGTGTCTCCCCGTGTCCACCTTCCCCGTGTCCACCTTATCTCGCTGCTTGCATCCTTCCATTCCTAACCTCAGCTCCCCAAGGCCCTGGTCTCCCCCTCCCCGTGTGTGACCAATATCTTGTTGGTCTTGCTCGCGTCTCCGCGCGCATCCAACTGTCTCTCCCTTATCTAACTCACCTAATCGCCTCTTCTCCTGCCTATAGTTGTATTGTTGTATTCTCTTCTCCCCATTGCTGCCTCTCCGTGTCTTGCTGTGGGTTCCCCCGTCTCCCCGTGTCGGCCCCGCCTCCCCCAATGGTTCCGTGTCTCTCAGCGTCTGCTCGTCCATCCGCTGCCTCGTGCCTGCACGTGCACGTTAATTCGCCTGCACGGTCGTGCGTGTCTCGGTGGTGCAGAGGCAATGATTGTATTGTGTCAATGAAAAGGCACGACTTTAAAATATCACGAATATAAAGAGGTGACGGGGGGGGGGTACAGACAATCAGCCACTCCCATTTGAGTTCTTGGGTTCGAATCCAGCTTTCAATTGCCCTGGATTAAAACAAAAAGTTATTCAAGTGTAGCGAGTTGAATGCCAATCATATTCATATCATTCAATGTAACTGCATTCAATTTAATGTAATTTGATTATCACCGAACGCGCAATATTCCAACTGCAAAAATAAAAAAGCGTCTTTGATTGGCAAGCGATGGACTTTATTTGAGGGTATTTAAAAGTAGTGCCCTTACGGTGGAAACAAATCATTGTTTTGCAGAAGTAACTTCAAACATGATTGTGCGGTCATTCTCCAGCAGCTGCATAGTTTTCCGTGAAAAACGATCTCGTACCAAGTCGTTGAGAGTCTAATTATAATAGGATCATGGAAATAAACAAATGCAAACGCAACGATGTGAAATTCAATTCAATGAGCAAACGGACTTGTCTCCCGAAGTTCCGGCGAGAAATCCCGCCACGCGTGCGAGGGCCTTGCACTTCAAGTGTCTGCGCAGACGGCTTCACGAACCCATTGTTGTTCCACTATTGCGAGGAACATTCCGTCCGTGCTGCAATATAAAACTAGGTTTAAAATGTACATTTAAAACAACATATGTAATAAATCACGCATGGCCATTTAGTTTCAACATGTAAAGGGGTTTAGTGCTTGGTTGATCGACAACCATGCATAACAGGTGTTATAGGCTTTAAAAAAAATACACAACACAACTGAGACGAATTCCGACTATTAACCGCGAAAACGAATAATCGGATCGCTGGAGTGGGGGTGGTGAACCGGCATCCGCACATCCGAAATCCATCCCCACTTATGTGAATATCGATTACATTAAAAAGACTCATCAATGACGGTGATTATATCCGTCTGGACGGCGTACTGGTCAAATAACTCAACTCGCAATCGTAAGGTCTTGTTAGCAACATCATCGATGGTCTATCAATTGCTGTATGAAGATCTCCCATAATCGTTCATTGCGAGGTGAACACTTCCAATCATCATCATCATCATCCGCTGTAATGTTCACACGATCAGCCATGGTCTATCCACCATGAAGGTCTCCCATAATCATCGATTGCGAGGCGAACACTTCCAATCCTCATCCGCTACATTATTGATACATCAGCCATGGTCGATCTGCTGCTGGATGAATGCCCTCACCATACGACTGCGATGTCACAGACCGTTGGAATCCTGAACGAAGCGGGTTCCTGAACCAGCGTATGCTACCAAGTACCGAGTGACTTCTTGTAGTGACTGAGACATCCGTAGCCAATGAAGGGATACATTACGCACACGAATAATATAGCAGCAGCAGCAGGAGCAGCAACGTCGGCAAGGGTGGGTCCAGGCAGCGTCTGTCTGTTGAGAAAACTCTCAATGGGACAACGCGAAGCCTCCCATTCGCCTCCCTTAATTATGAATGAGCGATTAATCAGCCTAATCTAATATTCCACATTAGTGGCCGGCGATATTAAAGCAAAGGCTGTGGGAGTGGTGGTGGGGGGTTGGATAGGGGGGGGGGGATGATGGGGAGGGGGATAGAGGCGACTCGGCTCCAAGCCAGAGATGTTCGCATGCCCGGGAACACGGCCCTTCATTCCGGGAACACGGCGCTGATTCATGCGTGGCGCTCACCCTCTCGGCCCCTTAATGGAGAGTGGTTGGTGGTGCTGGGGGGCGGGGGGTGGAGGTAGCGGTGGATGAGGGGGATGGAGGTGGGGTGCGTAGAGGGAGGGTGGTGGGAGGACGGGTTGGGCGGTGGGGGGTGGGAGTTGGGAACGCGTGGGGGGGGGGTAGGAGGAGCGAGGCACGCAGCCGGCTCGCGACTTCGTTTCTTACCACCCGCGGCCACATGAGCCCCAACCGTTTGGAAGCGGCGCGCTAACGATACTCATCAGTCACCACCAAGGCACGTTAGCCGCGCCAATCGAGGACTTGAGGGGGATGTGACCCGGCCAAGGTGTGCTCAGCCCCTCGGTAACAACAACGGCTTACCGCGCCCCTGGACAATGAACGTGTGATTGTCGCCATTCGATGAATGTGTGATTATCAAGATTCGAGGAATGTGTGATTGTTGCGAGTCGAGGCAATGATCGGTTCGACATTTTTGAGTCTTTCCGTCTCGTTTTTACAGTTCGATTCGCTCCGTTAGCCTAAATGTACCTACAATGCGCAAATAGGTTGCATAAAAAATGCATAAAATCAATAATCTATTAATGCTCTCGATTCGATGCGTGAATCGTGTGCCTATAAACCGATTGTAAAAAAGCTATCGCTACATCGTTAAAATGTTAAAGTGAGTTATTGCCAAAATGAGGATTGAGGCTGCGCTCAGCTGCTATGTACAGCCCTGAGCCAGTGGTGGACATTTCACATTACCACGACTGGGGCGAGGCTACCGGTAGGACAACCACCGGTGACAAAGTGGTACTAATTTTATCGACCCCGGTGAAAATGATGGGCCGAGTCAATACCCCCCTGCCCCCCACCGGTAATCAGGATGTCAACTAGCAACCTTCGGATTGCGAGGCATTCGCTCATGGCGAGTCACATCGTCCGAATGACTACCGGACAACAACAACAACCGTGGCCTTAAAGGGTAAACAAAAAATATCACAGACGACGTTTCGGGCAATTACCCTTCTCCATAGCACATGTTATTTTGCGAACGTTGTTGAGTTGATTGTTTCGATTTAAAGCTTTCGTGACTGCAGGGATTCATCTTCTTGGTTCTTTCGATAAAGTCACGTAGAAGGGAAATAATGAAAATAAAACATAATAAAATACAATTCTCATGACGTTTCGGCCACAACGCAAGCAGCCGTCCTCAGGTGAAGAACAGGTCTGTCTGAAAGACAGACCTGTTCTTCACCTGAGGACGGCTGTCGGAAAGACAGACCTGTTCTTCACCTGAGGACGGCTGCTCACGAAACGTCGTGAGAATTGTATTTTATTATGTGAAATATTTATTATTTTATTATTTCCCTTCTACGTGACTTTACCGTAAGGACCAAGAAGATGAGTTGATTGTTGTTTGTGCTTTCGCACCACTGCCAAACACAGCAACAAAATAACCAAATAATAATAATAATGTTGTCGACTCATGAGATTGCTGGCGAATGTACAGCGGGAGTCGGGGAAGCCGCAGGAATAAAAGGGTGGGATCCATTTTTTTCTCATAAATTGTTTGTAGCGTGTGCCATTAGCTATGCGGGCTAAATGACTCCACTTATAGAACATTTTAGAAATACATTTATCATTATTTTTTTTATATGCACCGCTCCTTCCTAAAACGCATTTATTCCAAGAAGAATATCAGCAGGCTGTGTGCGTATTTATCCCGGTCTTCAATGGAAAGAATGCGTCACTTTTATGTCTGCCAAGGATCTCCATTTTTTGTGTATTCGTCCAATCAATTTCCACAAACTGTTATATACTCGAATCACCAAAACGCTTTTCCTGACTGAATAAGCAAACGCCAGTGCTAGTTGGTAATAGCTCTCAAAATACATTTCAGTGCCGTGGCCGGCATATCGAGCGAGATACGAATTCACATGCACACGTGTATGGCAGGTCAGAGCATGTATGCAAGTGAGGAGCGGTGGCGCAGTGATTAGCGCGCTGTGCTACGAACCTGGCGACCCGAGTTCGATTCCCGCTCACCGCTAACACCAGTGACGATTGTCTGAACCGGTCCTGGGCCTTCCTTAGGTCGACTCGGCCTCAAATGAGTACCTGGCGAAAAGGCGGTGGCCGGGCGTGGTGCCCGGCCACCCACCCCCTCGTGTGCAGTGCCAACCTTCAGCACTTGAGCCCCAACAGTTTGTTACAGGCTATACGGAGTGGGTGGGGGGGCGGGTGTATTTGTCTTGACAGAGTAAAGGTGTGGTTACCTGGACTCGTGCCTCGGTGAGGTTGATTTTCATGGCAAGTTCCTCCCGCGTGAACACGTCTGGGTAGTGCGTCTGAGCAAAGACCGACTCCAGCTCCTCCAGCTGTCAAGATGTGGGAAGAACGTCACGCGAGTGTCAAGTTGTGTCTGTGTGCGTGTGTGCGTGCACGCGCGTACTACGGGGAGCGGTGGTGTAGCGGTGAGCGCGCTGCGCTACGAATCCGGCGGGCCGAGTTTGATTCCCGCTCATGGCCAGCACTGGTGACGATTATCCGAACCGGTCCTGGGCCTTCCCGAGGAGGTAAAATCGGCTGGGCATCTGATGACAATATTGCCACTGATGATAACACAGATTGATGATGATACTCGTGTTGCTAACGATACTATTGTTCAAAGTACTGCAAGATGATGCCTATGCTGCTAGTGGCTGATGATGGTTTAGCTCTTTTAAATGTCCACGTAATAAGCCACTTTGTTAAGCCATCCATTTGTAGCCAGGTCGCTTCTGAAAAAATAGCTCAGTTTGGCCTTACCTGGTAAAAATATAAGACAGCGTCTGAATGTCTTTTCGACAGACCTGTTCTTCACCTGAGGACGGCTGCTTGCGTTGTGGCCGAAACGTTGTGAGAATTGTATTTTATAATGTTGTATTTTTATTATTTTATTATTTCCCTTCTACGTGACTTTACCGAAAGAACCAAGAAGATGAATCCCTGCAGTCACGAAAGCTTTAAATCGACATCTAATCATGTGCTATGAAGAAGGGCCATTGCCCGAAACGTTACCAATTATATTCATGTCAGGCAGAGAGGTAGGTACGAACTCTGAATTGTTGTTGTTTTTTGCGCTTGTCCTATATCTGTGCTTGTGCAGCGCTGCCAACGCGACACCACAAAGTTGGATGCGATTTGAGTGAAATGCTGCGGAGTCTCCAGGAGGCGCCCACCTGCTGCAGGGTGAACGTGGTGCGGTTGCGCCTCTGCTTGCGTCGGAAGAAGCCCTCTTCGAAGTCGGCCGATGACGGAAGTTCCCCGGCTCCCACTGGAAGATGTTCCACAGCGAGAAGGGGTGCGCCCCACCCCCCAAGATCAAGCGACCGGGAAAACACAAATATTAGCCCAGCTTCGTTCCGTGTCTTCACGTACAAATATGGACATGGCCTCGTCCATCAGCCGAGTGGCATCGCAGACCGATGATACCGTGCGGTATTTGTTTAACCGTAGCAAACTCTGCACCGCTTTCGACATTTTGGATCTCATCAGCAGTGTCCCTCAAACTTTGGAGCTACCTGACACCAGACCGTCGCCAGCTTCCAAACTCGCGCCGTGCTACGTACGTGGTGGACCCGAAATTTGGCAGTACAGCAAGTGGGATCGTGCACCCATCTGTGAGCCCAGTTGTTGCGTTATCCCTTCGTGTGTGAGACGGGTTTCGTCAGGTACTTACATTTGTTATTATTATAAAAAATATATATATTGGCCAAACATCCAAATATCGCAGCGTCCTCCTGCAACAAATGTCTTCGAGACCCGGCGAGGATTTTCTGGACACATGGACAACATCAATACCACATGCGTGCGCCCAAACTCGTCAGATCTTGGAAGCCAAGCGGGGTTGAGCCTGGTTAGTACCTCGATGGGCGACCCGTGCATAACAGGTGTTATACAAATAGAACAGCACAGGGCAGTCGAGGATTTTGTTTTATTTATTGTAGGGTTCTTCTACGCTCCAACGTATTGTATTCCGTGAACACCAACCCTCACTCGACCAGCGTGGTGAAGTATAGTCAAACAATCCCCTTTCTTCGCACGAAGTCACGAGGCACTCATCCAGCAGTGGATTTACAAAGGGCTGTTGGTGATGAAAGGGTTGTTGGTGATTAACAGTGTGACGGTGGTTAAAAGTTTGCTTGACGGTTTGACTTCTATGTACAGCAATTTTGGAGTGGCAAACTGAAACGAAAATCGGGTGTACTTCTACCGTAGGATGACTCGGCCAAAAATGAGTGTTTGCTACGGTGAGACAAAGGCGGCCGGGCGTGGTTAGCTCTAATCGTGGGGGGGGGCATACACTGTTCATCATCACGATCTATGTCTTGTGCCAATATTCTCAAGTAGTGCCACATCACTCTGGCACCAATCTCTTACGTCGTCGTTAGGTCTTCCTCTCTCTCCATTTCCTTACATTGTTTCCGAACAACCACAACAACAACAACTACAACAACAACACTTTTAAATGCTCCTGTTGCCCATCCTACAATGCGTCCAAGCACTACTGGCGAGCACCTATTGCTACTGGCGGCAGGCAGACGTATACGCAACGCGAGCATGTCATCAAACTGCACGTGCGGAGGGAGATGGGAGCGCGGAGAGAGTACGTGTCCATCTGCCACTATTGCCTCTTATCCCCAGCGGAGATTCAAATCCCTTTAGTAGGAAATTGAAACGCTATTAATGCATTCCCAGCCGACGCCCTGCTCCTACCCCCCCCCCGCTCGTTGCCCCCCCCCCTCCCCCCATCAGCCCTGCCCCCCACTCTCCCTCTCTTTGCTCCATCTCTTTCCCGATGGACCCCACCACCTCCCGCTTCTCTCCACTAGACAACGAACCCCTCCCCCCGCCCCCCATCTATGGCAGTAGACGGCCATGCCCTCGTCTCATCCTCGCTGCAGTGGTGGTGGCGGCACTCGCGTTTGGTGGCGTAGCCCGCCCGGAGCGGCGCTTGGGAGGTCGCTCGGAACAGAACGGTGGCAGGCGAATGATGGATGCGTAGGCAGGGTGAGGAGGTTGTGATGGGTGCTACATCGTGTGCGGGGTAAACTCAAACTATTTTTGTATTTTAACCAGGGCCCGCTGAGCTATACAGCTCTTATCCAGAAGCGACCCGGCCGCAAATGATGGCTCAAACTTAGTGGCGTATCGTCACGTGGAAATGTATCGCGGCCAAATCGTCTGAACGCGTGATGTTCAATTCTAAATGTGGATGGGGGAAACCGGAGGACCCGGAGAAAAACCCACGGGACCACGGGGAGAAAGACCATACAAAGTCAGAATATACAACAGGCGTCAGGGTCGGGATCGAACCCACGACCTCCTGTATACCAGGCGAGGTGGTTAAGATGACGGTGATGAGGATGGAGGGCAGGTAGCAGAGTGGTTCCCAGGGGGTAGACGATCAATGGGAAGATCTCACGCCGGATTGGAGGTGATGGTGGCTCACGGTGGTGATGATGATGATTAGACTGGTTGTTGATTGACATATCAACTGCACAACAGGTAGGGAAACATAACGTCATATGGTGAGTATAGCGAGTAGACAGAATATAATAACCAAGTACTGTACACTCACAGCCAAATACCTAAATGCGGATAATGAGAATTCTTCTTTCACACGGTGGGAAGTTGATCAACGACGTTGATGACACGTCCATGTGGGAGTTGGCGAGCGACGGGCTCGGGAGGAGCCGCGTGGCGATTGTCTGAAATGCTGCCGGCAAATGACGGACGAGGCCAGGTGGCGTTGTTGTGTGGTCTACGGTGCGACGCTGGTGACCGCACTCACACTGTGGGGCTATGCTGAATTCATGATGGTGGTGATGGTGCTGATGGTGGTGATGGTGGTGGTGTTGATGAAACTCTACGGGTGGAATTTTGAGATCGGGTGTCAACTTTGTAACAACTTTGGGAACTCGCAGAAAGAGGCAGGCGACTGTGAGATGTGGTGGCCGGGCTTGACCACTCGACTTGATGTGACCTTCTGAACTCGACATATATATCCTCATAGGGACCAATACGTTTGCCACAGTGCCAGTTAGCAAGGAAGTGACAATTCGATTCCCCATGATAGCAGTTCAGTAATTTTTACAAGCAATTAGGCGATTGTTCGCGTGAAATGGATGTCAAAAGGCAGCGCAATGCGATCCCAAAGTGTCAACAGCAAATTATGAAATTAACTGCACGTGAAATCTCGAGAAGAAAAAAACCCCCACCATCAATCATAGTTCTATATTAATACTTGTCCCGAAGCAATTAATGGGTCGCAATGGTTCCTTGCGAGAAGGGATCTAATTTCGTAAAGCACATCCTCGTCATTATTGTAATTATCCACGACCTATCCACTGCTAGGTGAAGGTTTCCCCCCCCCCCTCCCAAACCGTCGCCACCTTTTACGATCCTACAATGTGATCATCCACCTAGCACCTGCATACGAGCCGATTTCATCGCTCCGTCTCCTCCATTTAAGTGTATTCTTAGTGTTAATTTAGACGTCGTAAGTTAAAAAAAATATAAATAATATATGTTACAGCCCTTGGTCAATTCACTGCTGGATGAAGGCCTCCACTGGCCGTTGTCGGTCGTTGGACCTTTTCTCTGAGCATACTTCACCACTCTGGTCGGACATCACTCGCCACGTGTTCGCCGTGACCGGGGATCGAACTTACGTGGTCGGAGGTTCGTTTTGCAATGCACACACTCATGCACGCCACCACTATATCCCATCGTGTACGTGAAATAGCTGTAGCTCAATTCATCGTCAATCTACGGCTTCAATTGTTGCACTTTCATCAGCTAAACATATAAATCCGCGCGTTTGTGTAAAAGTATAAGTTACCTTTTGTAAACGTAGGACTAATAGAATTTTCTCAGAGCTACCATATCGACGTTTGTGCTGTAATTGCTTTATTAAAGTCATAATCGATTGCCCGGAAATTGACAAGTAACGCACACATTATAAGCGTGCATTTTTAATGTCTTGATCATAACTGTTTAATGCCTTATCCCGACTCCGAATAATGAATTATTGTTAATGTTCATAATTAACTCGCTCCTGCTGACGATGGTGATAACGATGAAGACAACGACGACATACTGCTTTTGATGAAGATTATGTTCATGATGATGCTGATGAAGATCATGTTCATGATGATTCCGATGAAAATGATGTTGATTGATGCAGCTGATTATTGCTAATGTTGCTATTGATGATGATATTTGTGATAGCCACGATGCAGCTGCTGATGAGGATGATGATGATTATGTTGTTGTTACTGCACATGATGATAGCGTTGCTGTAGTTCATGAATGGTGATTGGAAGACGCTAAATGATCTTGTTACTGCTGCTACCGATGACGGATACTGCTGCTGCTGCTCCTGATGCTTCTGCAGCTGCTGATGGCATTGTTAGCGATGCTATTGCTACCACTGATAAAAGCGATAACGACGCAGGCGATGATGATGATTTAAACAAATAAAAATTACACTAACATAAAACCGCATCACGATGATATATGTATCGTACTTCTCGGAGTACAAGAGAGCCTAGGCCTCCTGTATTTGAGCAAATGCAGAGGTGCGCCTTATAATCCGGTAGATGTGTGCGAGATCAGATCTGTAGAACTTGATTGACACCCGTATACGTTTGGGGTGCGTCTTCCTTCCCAGAACGTCGTATGATAATACAGAGAACACGACGGTGATGCTGTTCTTCACGAGATACCGTTCAGAGTCGTGGGCAAAATCCAAGAGAAGCAGAACTCACGAGCAGTTTCGCCATTCTCGTTGTCATCGCTAGAATCACATCGTGCTGCCTGGAGCACTGATGAGACCCATAAGGCCGAAACCGGTCCAGAGTTTTCTTCCTGAAACAAATACCACTTGGTAACGTTGGTCTGACAAGCCAATGGGCTGATGGACTACAACGTGACTTTGTTTACATGTTGGATAAATAAGAATGTCAGAGATGGCTATGTTGAGGAGTAAGTGGAAGGGACCTTGCAAGAAATGAGGACGTGAGTCGACGTGTGCCCGTGGCATCATCATCATCAGCAGCAGCAGCAGCATCAGCAGCAGGGAGAAGGAGAACGCTGAGCGAGGATAGACCGAGCAGCAGCAGGTGGGAAGACTCGGCTGGAAGGAGAGGAAGTTGAGACCGTGAGAGCCGAGAGCAAAGACACAGACGGAGGGGTACCAGAGGACCCAAGAGGAGATCGCGAGAAGTTCTCAACGGGGAAGGGCGTGGAGGCCATGTGGGGTGTCCGTGGAGATGGATCGCAGGCGGTGGAGAGGGAGGAGAGGAGAGAACAACTCGGACAGTGGACAACATCTCTCCGTGTGTGTGTGTGGGGGGAGCGGTCGCGGACCGCACAACGAACCCGGCGACCCGAGTTCGATTTCGGCTTCACGGCCAACGCCCGTGACGAATAACTGAACCGGTCCTGGGTCTCCCCTAGATCGACTCAGCCTCAAATGAGTACCCGGTGCGGTGTGTTAACATCGCCGCTAGAGAGACAAAGGCGGTCGGGCGTGGTTCAGGCCACTCACTCCCTCGTGCACCGTTCCGGCCTTCGTAGGTGCTGCTCGCTAACAGCACCGTCCCCAACAGTCTGTTTCAGGCTACACGTGGGAGGGGATCTTGGTCTCTGTGTGTGTTCATCTGCTAATGAGAGCGCCGTTAAATACCCCGCCTGGCCGCCACGTGTAATTCTGCGCGCGGGGGGGGGGGGGGTCACCGCGGCTCGTAACCCCTTTTTTCTAGGAGCCCCCCTCGGTAAGGAACGCGTGCGCGCGGCCTAATGCTCAATCAATGAGCAATCGACAAGTCGCCAACTCCTGCCATCAATTATGCATGGCGAGCAACAGGGAAAGGGGGTGGGGAGGTAGTGGTGGTGGGGGGAGGACGGCGATGTAGGAGGGAGAGCCCGGCAGAGGATACACGCGTACGGAGGGATACCACAGGCGAATGAATGGGCGGAGAGACAAACGGCGGACAGGACGGACAGACAGACGGACGGACGGACGGACGGACAGACGGACGGACGGACGGACGGACAGACAGACAGACGGACAGACGGACGGACGGACGGACGGACGGACAGACAGACAGACAGACAGACAGACGGACGGACGGACAGACAGACAGACAGACGGACGGACGGACAGACAGACGGTCAGACAGACGGACGGACGGACGGACAGACAGACAGACAGACAGACGGACAGACGGACAGACAGACAGGCGAACGGACTGACGCACAGCGCGGACGGGCAAACTAAGGGACACGAATAATTCGGAGAAACAGCGGGTTGTTGGAAGGAGTAGGGAAGTCGGTGGGTGATGGTTGACGATGTTGCTAATGTGGGGTTAGGGGGAGGACGCGGTGTTTAGATTGTGTTGGTGGGTGGTGGTGGTGATGGTGCTAAGAGAGTGGTGGTGGTGGTGATGAGTTGAGGATGGTGATAGTGATGAGTTGAGGATGATGTTTCTCATGGTGGTGATGGTGGGGGAGGAGTGATGATGGTGGTGGTGAGAATAGTGATAGGGGATGGGGTGGTGGTGATGGGGGAGGGCTGGTGGTGGTCGTGATGGTGGCGGGGGAGGGGGGTAGTGGTGGTGGTGGTAGTGGTGGTGGTGGTGGTTGAGTTCGGCCAGTACCCCCATCTGTGTACGGGTCAGCCTCGCGGTCATGTCGGCGCATAACGCAACCCCAAATATTTTGACAGAGCACTTGGACACAAACAAACACACGGTTCGATACGGGATCGTGATCCCTCGCCCACCCCGGGAGGACGAAGCGACACGCGATACGGGACGCGCTGATGCGTCTGGGTGTGCGTGTGTGTGTACGCCTGTGTGTGCGTGTGTGTGTGTACGCCCGTGTGTGTGAGTATAAGGCGTACGCCTGTGTGTGTATGGGATGGGGAGCGGTGGCGCAGTGGTTTGAGCGCTGCACTACGAACCCGGCGACACGAGTTCGACTCCCGCTCACGGCCGATACCAGTGACGATTATCTGAACTGGCCTCCCCAAGGTTGACTTGGCCTCAAAGGAGCACCTGGTTAGGTCTGTTTACGTCTTCACTCGGGAGACAAAGGCGGTCGGGCGTGGTGCTCGCCATCCATCCCCTCGTAAACACACTTTCTCCAACAATCTACGTCGGCTGTACGGGGTCTTTGGCTAAGTCTTAGTGTACGAGTGCGTCTGTGAGTGTGCGTGCGTTTGTGTCCGTTTCAATGGGCGTTCGTTCGCTCCGTCGTGTCGCGGTTAGCGCTACGCTGCGCGACGAACCTGGCGATCCGAGTTCGATTCCCACTCATGGCCAAAATCAGTGACGATTATCTGAGCCAAGCCTAGGCCTCCCCAAGGTCAACTCAGCCTCAAATGAGTACCTGGGGCGATGAGTAAACATCGCCACTGGGGAAACAAAGGCGGGCGGGCGTGGTGCTGGCCACCCACCCCTACGTATGCCATGCTGGCTTTCATAGGTGCTCGCCAACAACACTTGCCCCAACAGTCTGCCAAGGCTATACGGGAGATCTTTGTCTTTTCTTTGTGCGTCTCAGTGGTTCTCGCGCCCAGCTACAAACTCAAATCTCCCGGTTCAATCCCTGGATACGATGGTGCAACACCGCGCCAGTGATATTGAATATGTCATGGGATTCTTCTAGGTTGACTCAGCGTTAAGTGAGCAACCGGTTCTGTGCTGTTAATATTATCATCATTCGGAACACAATGAAGGTCATACAAATTAAATAGGCGACGTTTAAGGCAAATGTCCTTCGTAGCAGATAGACCGTGATTAATGGCCATTGCTAGAAACGCTGCCGATTATATATCTAATTGTGAGAATAGGGTTTCCACCTTTTTTCTGGCAACAAAACAGGTGTTAAGATGGTTAAACACCAAACTGAACCCCTTTACAAGGAATCATGTCTGCATTAACCACAATGCTTGTGGTCAGAATGCAAACAAAAAACACGCTCCGAAAAGAAATGCATTGTCTTTGAAACTGATTGGTCCACACCAGAGACAGCTTTGGTGTTTTAACATCTTAACACAACTGTTTTGTTGCCAGAACAAGGCGGGGAAACCTATTCTCATATATTGGTACTGGCAAAGGAGGTCCCATATACATTTATAATTGTTTTTGAGTCTGTTATTTATTGTCTAACACTGCCTCCAAATAATGCCTTTTAACTTCAATAGGTGCTCTCAAACACAACTATAAAGTATCACAAAGCGATGGTCTTCTTCGTGGGTGTTTGTTATGGTGTAATCACGTGCCAGTAGCCGATGTAAATCTTTAACTGTGGCCTCGATCGGCTCGGGAGATGAAACGTTGCACAAACACGGTCGAGGTTGTGCTTTATTTTATAGAGAGCTGCCATAACGGACAATTATCCTCAAAGACAAATAAATTGTTTTAAAGGTTCCAACGTGGGTCCGAAAAAACATACGATCTGCCGGTTGATTGGTTTCACTCGGAGGGCAAGCGTCAGCCTAAAGGTGCACGTTGCTTTAGATTTAAGTCTCGTGCTAAACAATTGCAATTATAACATTCCCATCATCACCGAAATAAGTCATTCTCCTCCCGTGGAGTGTGACGCTAAAGCCGATAGAAGGCAAATTAAACCTGCTACCCGTCCACAGTAATACTATAATTACATTTGTAATCGAAAAACGGCTTGCATAATTACTAAACCAAGCAAATGACTAAACTAAACGAGGCATGGATACAGCGGGTGTTGTAGGCTATTGCCTATAGAGAGAAAACAATGCTGCTTTATGCTCCCCGCATTCAGTGACCAGAGTGGTGAAGTATGGTCAAACAACTCCCCCACCAACCCATCACGACCGGCACGGCTTGGAGGAGACCCTCATCCAGCAGTGGATTGACCCACACATCGTTTCTACTACGAGGACAATGCCTGAACACCCGCGTGTTGACCGACGTTCCGGCTGAACCCACTTCACAACGGTCCCCCTCCGTCTTGCACAAAGTAATGATGAATAATTGAAGAGGCGCTTTGCCTGATAACACCTGCCAGCCATTAGCATCTGTTTCGCGGGACACGCATCCTGCTGATGATACTTAAGAAACGTCGAAACCGGCCCTGGGTTGGTCTTGGTTTTTGTTTTTTGTATCAACGGTGGCCGTGACCAAACACTGAAAATTACTCGGCCTGATCGCGGTATAGCATTGACTGTTGTCTGCATATTCATTGTGATGTTACGTTCATATTATTGGGTCTTTCGGTAAAGTCACGTAGATAGGTTCAAAGAAAATAATCAAAAAATAATGTTACGTTCGCTTACGTAAGCCCCACGACCTGTTACGCGGTCTATATTCTACGAAAGATATATAAATGTTACTTGTATTGTAATGAATGGGACCATCTTTATGATGATGATAATTATGATGGTAATTAGATGATAATTCTGATGATAATTATGATGTTTTCACCGAACTGCAAGTTTTTTTGGTTCCAATAATTGGGTATCTTTTACAAATGTGCCTTTTGCCTAATTTTATTTTCTGTCTTCGGTCTTAACAACAACAACAACATCTATTTCATTATGCCAAATAAGACCAAAATGTATCGCCTTGGAAAATAACAATTATGCATATATTTGCATTACATGGAGACTACATTAACATTTAAATGTTATATCAAAACGTCACACGGTGTATGTACAGTATATGTATATAATTGACAAGGACTGTAGAGGTTTCACTCGCTCTACGCAGGCTCGCTTTGTGCGATTTCGTGCAGGAGATGCGGCCAAACGATTTCTAACAAAAATTGTCTCTTGTGTGGCCTAACTTCACTCGCATGCGGCTATGCGGTCGGACAAGAGTGTGCGTGTACTGTGTGTGCGCGGTGTACATTGTGTGTGTACATTGTGTGTGTACTGTGTGTGTGTACGGTGTACATTGTGTGTGTACTGTGTGTGTACTGTGAACATTGTGTGTGTAATGTGTGTGCACTGTGTGTGCACTGTGTGTGTGTACTGTGTGTCCTGTGTGTGTGTACTGTGTACTGTGTGTGTACTGTGTGCGCTGCTCGACAGCCATCTGTCCCGTGCAGTTTCACTTCCTGCGCATTTTTTTTGCAAGGCATCTACCGCACAAAGCGAGAGGAGCGGTGGCGCAGTGGTTAGCACGCTGCCGTCCGAGTCCGATTCCTGGCTGTAGCCAACATCAGCGGCGAGTGATATCGGAATCGATCCGAGGCTCCCTCGCTTCATAAACCCATTTGTGTCTGAGAGTGACACATTGCTTGGACAATTAGTACGGTTGGCTACGTACGGTGCGAAAGAAGCTCAACATACATTTATGCGATGTTGTTGTTGTTGTTTTATATACGATAGGCACAGTGGGTTAGCGCAATTCATGAGATAACCCGAGTTCGATTTCCGCCCGTGGCTAACATCGCCGGCGAGTGATACCTGAACCAGTCCTGACCCTCCCTTTGCGTCAGCCCACTTCACCAGCCTGCACAGACCCCCCTGGAGAAGTATGACCAAACAATTCACCCCCCCCCCCGCGTCCTGCGTGACCTACAAGGCGTGGATCCAGCAGTGGATTGACACAAGGGCTCAGGACTATCGCCCCTTGTAAGTGCGCGAGACTTCACCGACGACGCTGCTGCTGCTGCTGCGAGTGATGGGTGGTGGTCGTGACGACTCCAGCCTGTTGGGAGTCGGCGTCTCTCCGAGGACTTGGCGCGCACCGCCTGCCTAATGGACGCGGATAAAGCCTCCCTTGCGCAGGGCGCGCGTGTGCACGTGCGTGTGTGCGTGCACGTGTGTGCACGCGTACGCTGCGCTACGAAACTGGCGACCCGGATTCGTTCCTCGGTCACTATTTTTCTGAACCGGTCTTGGGCCTCCCCTAGGTCAACTCAGCCTCGAATGAGACAAAGGCGGCCGGGCGTGGTTGGTGGTCACCCACCCACCTCCTCGTGTGCCGTGTCGCCCTTCATTGGGTCTCTTCACGCTACACAGGGTGTCGCTGTCTTGTATTTGTTTTAAAACAAGTGACTGTCTCTGTACATCGAAGTGCGCGTACCAGAGCGAGTGCACGTGTGGGAGTGCGCGATAATCAACCCTAAGGCGAACCATCTGCGTGGCGCGCGAACACAGATGCACAAAGACAAAGGTCCCCCGTGTAGCCTTAACAAACTGTTGGGAAAATCTCTGTTAGCGAGGCCCCTATGAAGGTTGGCACGGCACACGAGGGGGTGGGTGGTCAGTACTACGCCCGGCCGCCTTTGCGATTCTAGTAGCGATGTTTACACACCACACCAGGTACTCATTTGAGACTGAGTCTACCTAGGGGAGGGCCCATGACCGGTTCAGATAATCGTCACCGGTGTTGCCCGTGAATAGGAATCTAACTCGGGCCGCTGGGTTCGTAGCGCCGCGCGCTCACCACTGCGCCACCGCTCCCCACTACAATGCCAAGCCCAGCTGTAGACGCATGGCAAACGAGGTGGAAAACGAAACAGAGGTCAAGAATGTGATGGGCAAAATAAAATAATGTTGCATTTAAGTGCAGTATACACAATACCGTTACGTCGTTTAATGTGTACGTTAAACACACCGGAATGCTGTAATGCAGTATATAATGTGTATTGCATGCACGAGGGCACGGCGTGGAGTCTATAATGAATATCCACAATATTTGTAAAATTGCGAAGCACAAACAGCCGCTCCATGCAGAAGCGTAGAGGCGCAGATGCAGCCTCCTCTCCCTTCCGAGTCTCATCTCTCCCGTGTTTTCTTCCCTTATCCATCATTTTCCTCTTACTTCCCATTCATTCTCGTTCCCGTTCCTCTTCCTATTCAACACTTCACCGACTCGACTCCGCTGCCCGTGGTGTGCCGCGCGTTGGTACAACGCTGCTGTCGCCGTGCAAACCCAACTATGGACCCCCCACACAGTGAACCCACCGTGTTCTGCGCTTCTTCAACGGAG